>NC_064770.1:14975325-15575325 GCF_011397635.1 Epinephelus fuscoguttatus | reverse complement strand
AATGACTGTTACTGCCATGTTATGCCATTGTTATTGTTTGTAACACACTGCTGGCGCACATGTTATGTCACACTAGAGGCTGATGCTGTTGTCTTACATGTCACACCTGTCACGCCTTTTTTCATTCTGCGATGCTGGCATGCTGTCTAAAATTATGCAGGAGCAGTATGATGCCACCATTGTTTGGTTCTGTGAGGCATAAAGAGGAGACTTCGTGGTGGGCCTTTAACACCATCTCTGTGAAAAGGGCTGATGATGATTCACTTTAGCAGCCCTTCTTTTAGGCTTTCAACCTACAGAGAGCAGTGATGCCCAGTCCTGCCATTAGCAATTACTGACAGGGGTACAAACTCTAGCAAAAGGACTCCCGCACACTGTCCAACTTGCAATAAATCATTTATTTGCGACGTTTCGGTACTATACCTTCATCAGGCAAACAGGCAAGGGGTACAAACTCCAAATTTTGCCCTTCATCCACACCCACTGCAGCATGAGCGGTGCCAGTGGATGCCTTAGGTCGTCCAGTTTCATATGATTCCAGTATCTTCACTCTAGCTTTAAAACTGACCCCGCTACAGTGGTTTTATATGTTAACCTGCCTTGCTCCTTAGTCTTGCCACATTCAGCTATGCCCATCATACCTGGTGCTTCTTTACACATTTTTTTGTGCCAGAAATTTGGCCATTGCGTCTCTACTCCTTTGTATTCTCTTGTTCTCTCTGTAACCTGTCTATTCTGTGTTGAGCCCCAGATTTTTGGTGAGGCACACGTGTGTTCTGCACATCTGACTGTTGAGACTCGGTTGTACCATTTTCATAATAACTGTAGGGGCTGGGGTATCAGATGACAAGTTGAAATTATAACAAATGTAATTGTAATGTAAATACATATAATTCATATTGTTGGTGATATAAGTCAGTAAGTAAATTGTTGTACTTGATCCCATTTAAGGGTCAACCATAGAGCATTGCATGGGTCCCTCCTGGGCCTTGGGCTGGGCTTGTCTGTACCCTTTGAAACCCCCTGTCAATAGGGCTGATGCTAATGGCAGCGATAATTTACACTTTCAGATTGGAAAATACACATCGCATTGTACTGTAGCTGGCTGTGCACTTGTGACAAAGCACAATAGTTGCACAGTTTCAGGCGAGTACTCATTGTAGTCTAATCACTGACTTTGAGCCAGGTTAAATTTACTGAGCTGGTCAAAGTACTTAGCAACCCTTTCATCACAAGACCACTTCTCTAACCTCTGGACTTGTATAATTGTGTGTCTGATATCTGAACACATCTTCCCTCTGCTGTTTCAGGTGCTTTTTACCTGGTGTTTGAGTACATGGACCACGACCTGATGGGCCTGCTGGAGTCGGGCCTTGTCCAGTTCTCCCATGAGCACGTCCGCAGCTTCATGCGGCAGCTGATGGAGGGTCTGGACTACTGCCATAAGAACAACTTCCTGCACAGAGACATCAAATGCTCCAACATACTGCTCAACAACAGGTAATAAACAGAGGACATGAGGTTCATTTGCAGTAGCAGCAAAGGCTTTACTTGTTGTTGTTGTTCAGCAGTAACAGCTGTTTCAAGTGACTTTATATGGTCAGTATGGCCAACAGGTTGCCAGATCTACTTTTTATTCATGTGTTTACTACCTCTGATTGCCTCACACAACTGGACGTTAACAATATCAGCTAGGAGCAGCACTATCCACATCAACAGCTTGGAACATTCCCTCAGATGGTTTAAATGCAGCTGTAATACTGTAAACTCAAGAACAAAAGCAGTCGAACGCTAACTTTAATGATCAGAATGCAAGCGTTTTGAGGTGCGTCAGCAGCAAAGCTAATTACTTAGCTACTAACCGGGTGCTTCAAATAACAGCAATGAAGGAATACAGCAACTTCTCACAGATGTTTGCTCAGTACAGCCCTGCATCTAATTTACAAACATTACAGGATGCAAGGGAAAGCTCCATAAGCTGCAACAGCTAAGATGCTTATAAAAAGTTGCTTAAATGCAGGTTTTGTTGTGGAATGGAGCATTTAGAGCCACGCTATAATTTGCTCTCACTCTCTGCTCCGCTACTGTACAACTGACTGTGTGTAGACACTTGGTGTTTGGACATTTGTTACTGCACCTGTCCTGTCATTTGCTGAGTTTTAACAGTCAATTTAATTTGGATTTTACCTTCTCAAAGTGCAGCATACATTTTTCATTCAGTTTAATATTACTGAAGTGATGCTTATATCAGGATTTAGTAACCTGAATCAGACCAAAAATAGATTTTGGATCTCCCCAGCAACAGCAAGTTTCACAGTTTTGTTTTGTTTAAATGCAAACTAGTTAGTCAAAATAACCTGCCTGGCTCAGGTAGATGAGTGGTGTTGTGTTTGTGTCTCAGGGTTGGTAACTATAATTCTCATTGTTGACAGAGCTTGTTTTTTTGTTGTGTGTTTCTTTATGCAGAGGTCAGATCAAACTGGCTGACTTTGGTTTGGCCCGACTTTACAATTCAGAGGAAAGGTAAGACAAGAGTGTTTGCCATCTACATATTGTTCTTCCTAAATTGTTATTGTATGAGACCTCATCTGTGTGTTTCTCTGATTTTACTATATGATTAATTATGATGATTGAAGCAGTAATTAAACCAAAACCTGAGCATGGATTTTCCTCTTCATTTACAATGAGTCACCACTAGATGGTGGTGTCTGTCACGTTGTTGTCCTTCAGAGAGATCCCAGTCACGGAAAGCGCTGGGGGCGTAGCTACTCTACAAATGATATCCAGTTTATCCTGTTCAATACCAGATAGTTTATCAACAGACCTTTTCACATGGCACATCTTAAAATTACTAAAGAAATTATTTGGAATAACTTGCTTGATCTTTATAGAATGGTAAGCAGCAAAATTATGGAGGCAGTCTGATATATTATTAACGAGTCACTCATGTTTATTATCTGTTGTTGTTTTTTTTTTCGATTTTGATTATTGTAAAATTTGTCTTAAATTTCATTACGAGTGGCATTTAAAAAGTCTTAGAAATCTGACGTGCCTTAAGCCGTAATATAAAACAGGGTTTGCACTCTGACAGAAGTGTTCTCTTCAAAGCTGAGCTGAGCTGAGCTGGGGACCAGTGTTAAAAGCTTTACGTTATAGAGCGGTAAAGTGTGAGGCGTTTGTGGACTCTCAGGGATATTATCTGTACACCATAGTCCTGCAGAAGGACAGCACCCAGATGGCACTCCTTGTGAATGTCCATGTTGAGCAAAGGTCCACTCAGAGCTCAGATATGAGCTGCAGCCATTTCGCAATTGATCAACAAAAGAGTTAACATTACAGCTCGGTGGTCTGTCCACACAGCCAATGATAACATGTCCTAGAAAACAAGGTTCATCTGATAAGTCAATAACAATTGATTCAACATTTCCATCTGTATTAGGATTACCACTTACTAAATCTTTTTGCACAGAGTACCAAATAGACTTATAACATAGAGGAATACTCCACTGCCTGGTCTAAAGATGACTGCTGCTATTTATTGAGTAGAGAGACACTTGAGATTAATTTAACCAAGTTTCAGTAAGACCCACAACAGAAAAATGTCAAGGTAATGAGGCAAAGTAGCTAATTAACAACTCAAAGCGCTCCTAACATCCAGTTAAAATAGTGTAAAGAAATTGATTTTTAGAGTAGTTTTTTAGAGTCAGTTTAAGTGTAATATTTGCAAATATCTAACTTCCAGAGGTGGGACCTAAGCCACAAATAAGTCTTTGCATTCAGGTCCCAAGTCCAAGTCATAATGCACTTTTCAATAAAAGTTATGCCAATTTTATATTTACAAAAATCATGATTGCTTTTTAAAACTTGCATTTATTTGTTAAAACAAGCTTGTTAAAAAGTTACTTTGTTGTTAAACTAATCTGAGCTTAGTATTAGCGTGCTAACTATGTGATATTAGCTTTGACATAACATTCTTTGTTCAAGTTCCAATGCCAAAAGACATTGGAAGTTGCGGGTCGTTTTCTGTAATTTTCAACTTGCATGTTTTGCATACTGCAATTCGTTTTTTGTTGACCACTGTGTAGTTTTTATATGTGAACTAAATCTTTGGGTGTGAGAGAAGCTATCAAGTATTTTCAAATCAAAAGGCTGTAGTCCAGGTGAAGTCATGAGGTATTAGTATTAAAGTTCAAGTTGAGTTGCAAGTCTTTTATGATTTTCTCAAGATGAGTCTGAGGTCATCAAATCTGTGATTCAAGTCACAAATAATCAAAAAGCATGTAAGTAATTATCAGAATCAACATGTGAGAAAGGTGACCGAACTGAGTAGTTGGAAAATGCTGCAGAGTCACTCACTGGTTGAGATCAACACAGTATGTTTGGATCACCTAAATGCATTTTAAAGTTTAAAGCGGATCTATTTGTACTGAGTCTCACTATCTTCTCTCTGTTCTTGCTTTCTTGCTCCCAGTCGGCCGTACACTAATAAAGTAATCACACTATGGTACCGCCCCCCTGAACTCCTTCTGGGAGAGGAGAGATACTCTCCAGCCATTGATGTATGGAGCTGTGGGTGAGTATGATACTGTCATGGTAGCACATCTGTTTGTTACGACTTTATTTTCACTTTAAGCCCAGTTCAGATCAAAAGAGATAAGAGAGAAAATCAGAGAGAAAAGTTGCAGCTGTGTGAACTGGCTGGTCTCAGCTCGACTCAAGCCAGCTGATGGTGTCACCTGCGACTGAACTTGTCAAGTCGTGTGTGGGGGGGGCCCAATCAGCTTCTAGTATAGTCAGCTGGCCAAGTCAGTAACAAACTGTCATCAGACGCCATGTTCACTTGACACAAGCTCTCCTTCCTTCCCAAGTCTGTCTCATTTACATCCCTGTGGCTGTTAACACATATGTCTGTCTCCATCCTAAAGGTGTGTTGGAGTCAAGCGGTGGGTAGCTGCTGCTGCCCACTGTATGCACTCACTGGCTGATTAATCGGTGCTGGTTATGCAAATTATTGTGTCATATCTATTATGAATATTGTCAGTCTGAAGCTCAGATTGTTTTTTATGTTTCTGATGTTTCATCTCTACTGGAAATGCAACTGTAGGAAAGTATTTGACTATCACTATCCTCATTCATATTTTAAGAAGCTACAATTTAAATCCAGCCACAACATGAGCCTGATAAGCTGGAAATCAGAACCAAAGTAAAGAGAGTCTTCGCTATGGTGACGATACGCTGTCTTGTCTAGTTGGGTTGGTCTGAAGTGGCAGGTTTTGAGAACGTTGCAGACCAGCACATTGCAAATAGTTGCAAGTTTCAACTTGTCTTGTCGGGCATTTTTGGTCTAAACTGAGCTGTCTTTACTGTTTTCTCATGTAGGTAGGCTCTATGACCTAATGTAAAAGTAGACTAAAGTTTTTTTAGCTGAAGCAACCTTTTCATTTATATTGGACTAGTTGCTTTGGAAAATAGGCATTGAGTCTGACATTTTCATTTCAATGTCACTTGATAATCTATAAACTTTAAATGAGAAAACATCAAAGCTGCATTATCTGTTTTGTTTTGTTTTGTTTTGTTTTATAAAGTTGTATGGATGTCTTCTTACTCAGTATCCTCTGACTAGGTGAAAACTTCCCACCCACGATGGTATACTGATACTATGGTTAATATGTTTAGTGATATGTTTTTATGTAATGGAAATAAGGATTACAAGTCATACATTTCCAAACAACTATCACACTGTGTTTTGTGTTCATATGCACTTTGGGATTTTTTTGGTCTATGATTATTCATGTTGGAAACTGAGAGAAAAGTCTTTCTTATATGATGTATGCCATTGGAAATGTAAAAAAAAAAGGACTTATTGGTCACCGTCCTGTCTGACAGTGATTCTGGTACACATTTTCGCTTTGACACAGTGTTTTACACTAAGTTTGAGCTTTATGTTTGTATGTGTATATTTTCTAATCACCTCTACCCAATCTCTGTCGCGCCTCAGGTGTATTCTGGGAGAGCTCTTTAAGAAGAAACCCATCTTCCAGGCGAACCAGGAACTTCTACAGCTGGAGCTCATCAGGTAGGCTGTCCTTTCCTGAAAGCAATTTTGCGTTTCCTAGGTGCAGGACATGCTGCAAAAACTAGGGTGACAGAAGCGTATCGACAGCCCAATATTGAACAACAGCCGATTGTTGCGTGATGTGTCAGGGCTCTAACCAGTCTCACTTCTCATGCCTCAACCTTACCAACTAAGGTAACAGGTGCTAGTTAGAAGGGTGTGTCATGCCTTCGCTATCCTAGAAAACATTTGCTTCCTGAACATAACATTTCAAAAAATAACTTCTGCTGACCCAATCACACCCCAACTTTCTGTATCACTGAGCCCATCTTGTCCTTTCTCTCTTATTCAGCCGTCTGTGCGGGAGTCCCTGTCCTGCAGTGTGGCCTGACGTCATTAAACTTCCCCTCTTCAACACCATGAAACCCAAGAAGCAGTACAGACGGCAACTGCGGGAGGAGTTTGCCTTGTATGTAACCATGCAGAGCTTCCCCAAAATAACAGTGATCGACCCCTTCGTCTGTTTCTGCAGTTAAAAAAAATCTTTCCCCTTCTGCACAGTTTACCAACTCCTGCCTTGGACCTGCTGGACCGAATGCTAACCCTTGACCCTGCACGGCGCTGCACGGCGGAGGAGGCTCTCAACAGTGACTTTCTGAGTAACGTTGAGCCCAGCAAGATGCCGCCACCAGAGTCAGTATTCCCATGGCCTCTGCTTTCACCTTTCATTTATTTTGTTTATTTCTTATTGCTAGAGAAAGTGGGAAAACATATTAAATGCACTCTGCAAGTACTTTTTGTTGAAGTAGTTATCTCTTTTGTTTCTATTTGATTGATTTCTTTTTGTATTTTATTTTCTTTGTTTTTTTTGTTGTTATTGTTTTTGGGATGTCTTCCTACCGGCCACGTCTCCAGTCTTCCTCACCATCAGGACTGCCACGAGCTGTGGAGTAAGAAGCGACGGCGTGCACGTCAGAGTGGGGTGCCTGAGGATGCTCCTGCACTCAAAGCGCCCCGTAAGGATGTGACCGGGACCTCCAGCGGAGAGAACAGCCGGTCCCAGAGCAGCCCGGCTGGAGCCCCACCGCCTCCACCTGGAAAACCACCCTCCACGTCCAACTTAGAGAGTGAGTTGTCAGGTAACAGCTGTCTCTCACAAGCATTCAGTAGAATCACAAATGGACATATGATATGGGGTGCCCTTCATGGCAGTGTTTTCTGATTGTCGTGTTATTACTGTACTTACTTGTTACCTTTGTTGACAGAGACGGAGTGCAGTATGCTGACATACTGTTGCACTGCTTACAAGTGAAAAATAATTTAGAATGATGTAGAAGAAATGTTTATGGATCTTTTTGTTTGCACAGAATATCATTTTCATAGTTTGAATTCTGGTTGCGTGAATGTGTTCAGGCCTGGGAGTTGCTGCAGAGCAGTTGAACCAGACAGAGTTGGCGGTACTGCTGAACCTCCTCCAGGGACAGACGGACCTCAGCCTGCCCCAGGTGGCCCAGCTCCTCAACCTCTCTAACCCAGAGACTCTCAGCCAGTCGTTGTCGGCCCTCAGTGAGGCCTCTGACCACCAGGGGGCTCCAGAGGACCAGGCCCAGTCTGCTGCCAGGTCCCAGCCCCCAGAGCCACCTCCCGAGCCCCAGGAACTCTCGCCGACATCCGGAGAGCCACAACTCAGCCAGGAAGACCAGGCCAACCTGCTGGCTCTCATTTTGGGCCACATCATGAAGCCACAAACTGAGGAGCAGGGCGACGAGAGCAATGGCGTCCAATCAGAGGAGGCACTAATGCGCGGTTCGTCCGCCTCTACTACTGAACGCAAGGGCAAGTCTAAGTTTAGTCTCTAGAGGGTGGAAAAAAAGGAGGAACCAGGGTCAGCTGAGAATTGCTGGGGACTGCAAGAATGAGGAGAGCAGGGCAGAGAACAAACAGAAGCCGACTTGAGTGTTGGTTCTCAAAATTCCTGTATGCTGAAAATACAATTTAGACTACCTGAGGAAATCAACAAATGATTAATTAACCAAATGAATTAGGCCGTTAGACTTATCATACACCCCCCACCCCTTCCTTTATCCCTGACATTCCCTGAAGGATAACTTTGGTACTTATTAACCTGGACCCTATTTTCCTGTGTTTGTCCAGTACTGAGCTAGAGGGCTGCAGTCGGCAGCCGTGAACAGGCTGCAATGTAAAATACTCCGAGCAAATGTGCACCATCACTGAATGTCCACTCAAAGTGTTTGTTTTTGCCACTGACAGGCTCAGATTACTATTTTAAGTGCCTGATAACATCATTGAAATGATCCCTACAAAGAGAAACCTTTGTTAAATAGTAAGATCCTTTTTGTTGAACCAAAAACAGCCCCGAAAATGCCGACCACCAGACTCCATTAAAATAGTGATTGATTTTAATGTGTATAGAGCCAGCATATATTCACCTCCAACCAGAGCTGGTGATTGTTGGAACAGCGGGAAGACGAACCCAGACGGTTATTGTTAGTTGTTTCTGTCGACTTTGAATGAACTGTGCTTTACAATGATTAAATGACCATTTATTTAGATGAAATGATTTCAGGGCTGTTGATCTTAGTCTTTAACCAAAAGGTCTATCTTTGTAGGGATCATTTCCATAATCTTATCAGACACTTGGAATAACAATCTGAGCCTGTCAGTGGCAAATTGACATTGCACAAGTGTCTGTGGTGGTTACTATGCGGCCTGTTTTGTGGCCAGGTTGAAAGAAACCAAAGTTAGCCTCAAAACGCACTCACCATTGTCCCCCTTTATGACCACAAATATTGAAAAATACAGACCTCACAAAATGTCTGTTGAGCGTTTGTCGTCATGTGACCCTGGTACTCAATAAACCAGACAAGAGTTACGTGTTTTTTTTGTTTTGTTTTTTTTTGAGATAAATAAGGTTCACACTGTATTGTTCCCTTCCACGTTTCTCCCACTTCCTTGTTTCTTTCTCACAGTCTGTGTTTCTGTGTCTGTTCCATCTCTCCACACGTGCTCTCACCTCATTTTCATGATAAAGCAGGTGTCATGGATTCTTCACAGGAAGCGATGTTTCTTTAAACAGTCTGTAATGTCAGCCTTTTTATGAAGAAAAGTCTAATAAATTATCAAGTGAAAATAAATGTTTTGAATCTTTAGACCTCACCTGCATGTGTTTCTTTTAACTTTGGTTTGTCACACTTTTATTTTTTGTTTAAAACTGTTCACTCTGACTCAGATATTAGTTCAAAATGTGATTAGCAAGTTGAATAAAACTATTGACTATGCTGCTGACACTGGAATGGTAACAGTCCTGTTTTCTTCTGGTTATTTCTTCTGCCAAGGCCTCTGAAACCTTCGTCACATTGGTTCGCCTTGCACTGCTGTAGATTATTAAAAAAAATAGACTAACCCTAATTAGTAATCTTGTCCTGACCTTTATAATACTTAAAATTCTCCTACATAAGTCACCCTTTCTGTTCATCCAGCTGTACATGCCCTTCCTAATGTTTTCTCACCTAGTTCCTGCATTGTTTTCTTTCTGTTTAAGGTGGTTGTTTGGAGGAAAAACAAATACAGGTGCATCTGTTTTGCATACATTAATATTTTTGGACCCATGCACACAACATACAGTAATTAAATCCAATGCATTATGGTGTTTAATAAACAATCTTTATGATGTGATGATGAATCACATCAAAATAAAAGCATTTTTTTTTCTATTTTCAACATTGAGATTTACCTGAGTAGATCCATGATTGTAGATTTTTCACAGGCCAGTTCTAAGCTTTGAATATTTTTAGTATTTATTTCACAGTATCTAAGCTCTGTTGATAGGTTAACAAAGTTAATTTTATCGCAAAAATACTGGTAGATATTTTATGATTGCTCTCGTGTACTTGATGTGAAGATACATTTATAGTGCTCTGCTCTCCCTCTTGTGGTGAAGGTAGGAATGTCAACATTATGTGCCATGTCAGGCCCATACGTCAAAAACACACTTTTAATATCTGTTATTGCAAATTAAACATAGAAGATGACAAATATGATTAAGGGTTTTAGTATAGTTGGTCCATATGTTGATTTATATGCCAAGTGTGCTTTGATACCTAATGTTTTGTTCTCTGTCCTGTTTGGCCCCTTCAGATGCTGCAGCATCAAAAAGGAAACCGCTTGAGGCCAACCAGGTGCCTCCATCCACCGAGCAGCGACCACCCTCTCCACCCGGGCCACCTCCGTCAGCTCTCCTCCAAGGAAATGCCCAGCAGACTGGGTCTGAAACCCAACCCAGCCAGGACATCAGCCCTGCTGTAGCAGCTGCCCTGCTCCAGCTCATCTCTCAGCAGGACTCGGAAGCTGGGGCTCCTCAGCGCAGCAAGGACCCCTCTCCCGCTGTGGACGCTCTGGCCCGGGGACAGCCCCCTCCGCCCTGGGTTGCCGATTCGCCACCTAAACCTTCGGCTGCAGCTGAGGCCCCAGCAGGACTGGGGACTGCTGCTCCTACCACTGCAGCACAGTTCCCTAAAGACCAGGACCTCCGCTTTTCCCATGGAGCTGCCCGCTGACACTCAAATCCCCAGTGACACAGACCTGGGTGTCTTGGGACGACTCCAGCAATCCTGGCCTGAAGGGAGAGGCAGAGGGACACCTACAGATAATGACTCACTGGAAGACCATGAGCAGGTAGCTAAAGTTGAGTCACAGATTTTGAAAATGAATGTCTGAAAGAAAGAGATTAAAGGCCTCTACAGGTCATGAACACCAGTGTCCTCTGAACAAGTGTTGTAATGGAGGGAGTGTTCGGACCTGGGAGGTCGGTCTGACCTTTAACAGTCCATTTAGGGACAGTCACCACCTGCAATCCCTAGCCTTTTCCTGTCTACTAAAGGTCCTGACTTGAATGAAGTTAAGCTTCCAAATTGAGTGCCATGCAGCTGACACTCAACTTAGAAAACAGCTGTGATCTCTTTATTCTTCTGTTCCAAAACAAATGATTGTCATGTCCACTGCAGTGCCCATCTCCAACAGTTATCAGTGTTTTGGAGAGTGAAGTCGCTGTCCTCCACTCTGTGATGGAAGACTACCAGAAGCTAAAATATTGCGAATGGGTATATTTGAGGCTCACTGATGAGGACCATGAGTTTACCATTGAAAGTGACATGCTGGCTAGTTCCCTTGCTTTCAGCCTTGTGCCTCCTTTGTGACCCCAGCGACCCCTGAATGATCTCGGCCTAGTGGGGAAATGTGGGTTAGGTTTCTGCTTTGGATGGCACCTACAACAGTGTACATCTGCAGGACTGTATTTCTTTTTAATTCCACCCAAAGGCTGTTGCATATTATATTCTGTCATCAACTGAATTGCGATGTGTTCTCGGCCCACGTGAACATTTCCTTCCTTTACGTACAGCAAACCTGTAGTACTCACCCTCCCGTCTCAAATATGGATTAAACCACTACATTACAATGGACTGCTCCATAATACACACGCTATTCTGCAAGTTGAAGTATAAAGCTATAAACGTACATATATATATACACAAACAAAAACTTAACTTTTCCGGCTTTTCCTGGTGGGCTGTGAAAGCCTCATCTTATATGTCGTCGCCTCCCTGCCAACTCGTGCAACAAAAGCTTTTTGGTTTTTTGGTGCAGTTATTTTCTACATAAAGAAAATGATACACACTTAAAAAAAAATAATGGTCCATGGTTCTGTTTACTTTTTTTGTTTTGCTTTGGAAAAGGAAAGGGAGGAGAAAATGGTTTCATGTGTCTGTAAAAAGAAAAAAAAATATTTTGTAATATGTGTTTTCTTTGTTCAGTTTATTAAAGGAAGTAATGCGACCAGTTGAACTGTCTCTCCTGGCATCTCTGAATGTTTCCCTGAAGCGGCCACTAGATGGTAGGCATTCACTCACACTACAGCTCAAACTACAGGAAGTCGTCACAGTCGGGCCTCAGCAGAGCATGAACAAAGTTGAGAGCTGCAGTTAAAGCTGAGTTACACACCAGGTTACTGAGATTTCTTATTATTCTTAAAGGGAAACTACGCCCATCTTCCAAATTCATGCATGTTATCCCTATGGTCTAAGGCCAAAAAGCTGAGTGACATGAACAACTCTCTCAAATCCACAAACTGAAGTACTAAAAATCAAATTTATGATGTCACAGGGTATTAAGACAGGAGCTGCTCTATAGACAGTGAATTGGGAGAGATGCTGTGGATGACACTGAGAGCACCCAGGGGAATGCTCTAGATAAGTATAGTATAGTATAGACTGAATCACAATGTTTGCTCACATTAACTTCCAAATACCCCCACGTCATGTACATAAAATGAAACAGCGCTGAGCACACACGCTTCAGTTGCTTAATTTTTTGGACACCTAGAAAAAAGCCCACACAAACAAATCAACATCATGTTCCAGTATACGCTATATTTAGAATATTTCACTGCTTTACCTTGCTGTCAGACAGCCCTCTCCGATGTGGAACTTAAAGCCACCAGATGCGATTCACAAAAACAGTGACTTTAACACACGGGAGATGTTGGTCTATCGCTGCCTTGATCAGCTAGTGTGTGAGGTAACACAGTGAAAATATTCCAAATATAGTGTCCACCTAAAGGGATTTTTTTAGGTGGCTACATACATACATTGCACCACCATGTTTAATTATATGTCTTTAAATGTTACAGTTATGGCTGAAAATGTCATCAGAAACAATTGCTAGTTGTCTACCTGGAAGTGTTAGCGCAACATCACAGTGATTCAGTCTATGTGGAATAATTTTCTTTTTAAAAACTAAGAACACTACAACAAAATAAAGACCCTACAACATTCCGTGGGTCTACAGAATCAGGCTCCAATTCACTGTCTATGGAGCAGCTTCAGAGTTTTTACCTGATGACATCACAAGTTAGAGATTTACTTATCTGGTCTCTGACTTTGAGAGAGAGTAGCCCATTTTCCCTTATATTGATCAAACTTTCCTAGGACATGGAGATACCATTGCAATGCTTAATTTAGATGATGTTCCCCTTTAAAGGTCCAGTGTGTAGGATTTTGGGGCATCTATTGGCAGCAATGGTATATAAAATTCATAACTAAGTTTTCTGCAGTGTATAATCACCTGAAAATAATAATTGTTTTTTTTGTTTCCTTAGAATGAGCTGTTTATATCTACATACGGAGCAGGTCCTCTTCCATGGAGTCCTCCATGTTGTTCTACAGATACCCAAAATAGACAAACCAAACACCAGCAGGGCCACTCAAGTTTTTGTGTTGGCCCCCGTAGTTCCCCTACGTGCTTGGCACACAAGAGAAATTTCAGCTCTGTGACATCACTGTTAGACGCCACTACATCCTACACACTTGACGTTTTACATCGGAAACCCCTTATTTCATTCTACAGGCTCATTTGACTAGAAACATATCAGTTAAGGAAACTTGATTATACAAGTAACAAGTAAAAAACTGGATTAAAAGTTCACAAAATTCATAATCTGAAATAAAAACATAAAATCTATAAACACAAATTAAAATAATACAAACATCTTGAACATGGAAAATATTTCATAAGGTTAGACCAAGGCAGTAATTAAAATATCTCAATAAAATATTAATAAGAAATATTAATAAAAAGATGAGCTTTCCCACAACAGGCAGTGGTCAATGTTGGGCTGTTGGTGAGTGTCTGTTGCCCTCAACGGTGCAGTGTGTCATGCACCATTGCCCCTGGCTGGCCCTCATCAGCTTTTTTTTTTGGGACCAATTCAGTGTGTTAAATCGGTGATGGCAGTGCTGCCAATGAATGAAATCACACTGATTAGCAGTTCAATTCAGCGCATAAGAAGGAAAACGGAAGTGAGGAAAGTAAACAAACAGCTAAAGTCAAGAGGGAGTGAGACCAAAACTTGTTACATAAGGTAAGATTATTTTTCTCTGGCTGTGGAGCTCTTCAGCTGGATGCTGGTGGTTTGATGGTTTGTGTTATTATTCACTGGTGCATGGTGCATGCTCTGTTCATTCAACATTGTATTCTGTTGTTAATGTGCTGACTGGCTGACTAGTGTCAAGATGTTTTCTCTTATTGAATGACGAATACAGACTACCACTGTCTGCTGGTGTGGAGAGTTATTTCCGCTCACACTAAACGGCGTCGGCTTTAGGGGTGTGTTCATGTGCAACTTTTTGGTTGAGACACAGACAATGTGAGACAATGCAACAGTCTACCTTCATTACTGCTGGTTCTCTGAAGTCGGTTTGTCGTGTTTGGGCTTCAAGGGGTGAGAGGGGTCTTAGAGAGCTTGCACTGTTTTTCGATACAAAGTTCATTCTTTCAACAGATTTATTTAGCTAACTGTAATTTATTTATGGCACTGATTATTTATAAATAAAAAATACAAACAAAACCAAGCTTTCCAGACTTTTTGCGGACCCTACTCCTATTGGAGCTGGTAATCAGACCTACTATGCCACCTCTGAATGTGCATTCTGTTGTATGTCCTTTTTCTCTAATAGCAGACAGATAATGTGTCTGCCATCAATGTTGCTATCAAGTTTGACTTTGGAGCATGTGATTGGAGGATTAAAACACTATACATTTTGGTGGCAGCTGAAGTGTAGTTTAATTCTCCCTATTTAAGTTTTATAATTAAATGTTTCCATACACTGCCTAATATGTTAAGTATATGAGATTGACCCCGCCAGACAATGATGTGAAGTGCTCCCTTTGCATCAATCTTATTTATGTGTTGATTCCGTTACCACTTGGGTTGATCTCTTTATGAAGATACTGACAGGCAGACAAGGATCATAAACTCCAGATTGGCAAAGAGAGAAGCCTGCGAGGTTCATGCAGACTGGCTGTGTGTGTGTGTGTGTGTGTATATGTGCGTGTGTTTGTGTTAGGATTGGCCTCATGCATACCCAGACCAGTTCCTCACTTGGCAGGCTTACAGAGCCGCTTACCCCTCTGGCCCACCGAGCAGCTGAGCCCTCTGGGTGAGAGATCCTTTCAGAGTGGAGGCAGTGGGAGGCTCACCTGCCCTCTAGCACAGGCCCAGTGTGAGTGAGATGAGACGGTGCTGTGTGTGTATGAGGGGTGTGTACGTGTATGTTTCTGTCTGATGCTTTCGCCCATCGGGACTCCAAATAATAGTGAATGTGCCCGCAGGGAGTTTCCACAGGAGAAGTAGTGGGCACTGCCAGTGCCAAGTCACAGAGACTAGACGAATAAATCAGGACTGAGGAGTGAGGAGAGGGAGGTGCACGAGGCTGCGCCATCAATCAGAAAGGCACCTTATGGGGAATGCCCATAAATGTGCCATGCTGCCAGTCTGAAGCACGTACTCGCCATGGCAGAGACAGGCGACGGCGGCATTCAAAATGGAGCCTCCATTTCGGATGCCGTCGCTTCACTGTCAGCAACAGTGATTTTGGAGGACTTCCAGACAAATAGTGGACTGACTCATAGTCCATTTCAGTCAATTCATAGAAAAAAATTATTCATGCACACGCATTTTTTTTTCATCACTTCTTGGTCCAATTTCGTCAGTCCCTGTGCAAGCTGATGGTTAGAACACAAATTTGGAATCTGCAACATATTTTACCAGAATCTCAGCCCTTTGTCCACCATGTGAAATCTGGCAACCTTGAACAAATCGCAGCTCCTTCTAAAATTATGTAAAGTGATAGACCCAGCTCTCACATCACACATCTGCCCAGACTCCGGCTGACTACAAAGAACACTTAGGAACGTGAATCCTTCTGATTAAATGTACACCAGCGACTATTCAAAATGCAGATGAATCTTGGGCAAAAGAAATATGTCTACTCCACCAGCTATTGCAAGCAGTCAATCATGGTTTATTTTTTGTCATAGAAAGTCTGGTTTAAAGCTGTGAAAGTGGATAGTGACCTTTCAGATGCTGAAACTTTCTCAGCCACAAAGTTTATCATTATTTTACAGCAACAAACAAAGTTAAGATTCTTAACCGCCTTTCTGTCTCAACTGGTGTTACATTTTACTTTGGCAGGACACTCACTCAGGATGCAAGAAAAAGAAGAGGAGGGCAAACTGGAGTGGAGAAGGCGAGATGTAAAGAAACACTTTGAGTTAATCAAACGTTGAAGAATATTTTACACATTTATACAGCATTTAAACAAACCTAGTTCCTTGACACTCATCTTTTCAGACTCAGATTGAGATTTACTCACTCCAAGTCCATATTAACATTCAATTGAGTTTGGGTTGGACATGTGACTGATGCAGGCTCCTCCAAACAAAACATAACTATGAATTCTGCAGCTGAAGCACTCCATAAATTCAGTCGCTCATTTTTTATCGCTTTGACTCGTTACTGTAATAAAAATCTAGATGAAATTTGGAGGTAAAAAATAGGAGCTGCACTATCTCTTAACTGACTCTTTAAGACAAGTTAATATCGCTTGCTACAAATGCCCAGTCTATGTGTGTCTGTGTGTGTCTGTGTCTGTGTGTGCGTGTGTGGTAACTCCTTTGTGCGGTGTAAATCTGGGCCGCTGTTGTCTCTCTGAGCCATGCTATGGTTTGATGTTGAGTTTGATGACTGAGGCTGTTTGATCAGTGACTATGTGTAAACTCAGTGAGGGGAAAAAGGGACTCCCACAGTCCCACATCTGAGACACACACACACACACACACACACACACACACACACAGAGTTATCAGAACAGCTAATGTAAAGCACAAATAATAAACCAAACATGTACAAATCAACAATATTTTTTTTAAAGTATTGTTTTTGAAGGGACATTTATACACTTTCATTCTTATAGTTGAGCAACAGGGAAAAAAAATACATTTAATTATGAATGCATCTTGGGTAGTGAGCAAAATGTGCTGCCTTCATCAGATCCCTTCTTTGTCTTCTATCAAACAAAATTTAATGTCAGTCATTTCGTTTATGGCTACATCTTTATTTATGTGATATTTCACAAAATTGATTGACTTTATCCCAGCAGTGATATATGCTTTAGTGCTGAAACAGCATGCTTTATTGATGCCATAACACCATCTCCATTTCTACTCAGTTTATAGTTTTGTGAGAAACTGCTGTCACACACACTCGTTATTTCTTTATCGCTCAACAGCAGTGAGACCAACCAGAGAGTTTTTTTAGGAGGCTTTTGGATTGGACAGATGATACAGATGTGTGTTGATTTTATGTGAAGTCACCAGTGCCAGGTCATAAAACCCAAAATAACCTGGAATCACATTCGCTTTTTTGATATAAATTCTATCTGCTCCATCAATAGAGAGGTGAAGTCCCTCCCCTTTCAATAGAACCTTATTTTGGAAAAAAAAAATGTACAGTGTACTAATAATTTTTTGATCCAGTTTAAATTGTGCCATGAATTACACATATAATGTTTGCCAATTTAAAAGACAATTTTGTAAGTTAAGAAGGTCAAGGTTTGTCATAGTACCATTAAGCGACAGTCACCAGTGCTGAAAAATGAAGCCAACGCGAAAGTGCCAAAACTGCAGTTCCTTGAATGGCCACTTGAGGCTGGCTCAAGAAGTGAGCCAATTCTCATCGAAATCCATGTTAAAATGTCTAACTTTAGAGCAGAAATAATGTTACTTTTGGTCTCTATGGCTAATTCCCACCTTTGTGACAACTGTACAGGGGTGAATTTTTATATAACACACCCGTTTACATTTAATTAAGGTTTAAAGTTAGGGCATTATTAAGGGCGGCCCCTCCACAGCATCAACCTCTCATCAAAATATGGTCACTTCTGGGTCCAAGAAACCAAGATGGTGACAACGAAAATGCAAAATTCAAGGCTTCAAAATGGTAGTGCTCAAACCAGTGGGTGACATCATGGTAGCTATGCCCATTATTGTATACAAATCTATGAATACCATTTAGTTTTGTGTGAAATTGCTCAGTCTTGCACAATTTGCATCACAAACACCAACATGCCTGTAACCTTGGCACATTTAACTTTATTCTTCCAGAATGTAGGAAAAAGTATCAAAGAGGTGAAAATCACTACACTTAAATCACAACTTTTAGTGTGAGTGCATCTTACTTTGCACTTCTGGATGTGTCTCTCTAATTATGTATTTTCACAGGGTTATACTTAAACTGTTTTATGTCAAACTGCGGCTGTCTTGACTTTTCTTTTAAATTTGCAAACATCATAAGTAATTTCTGACCATAAACTGTATAAAACAATGGACGTGGCCACCGTGATGTCACCCGTTGGTTTGTGGACTCCTGTTTTGAAGCCTCGAGGTCAGCATTTTGGCATCGCCATCTTGGCTTCTTGTAACCAGATGTAACCATAATTGGACGAGAGGGTGGAGTTGTGGACAAGCGAGGGCTGGATCTGACTCATAGACTGTAGCAACACCTTGCAGATGACCTGTCACTTAAAGCAGCCACAACCTTAATTGCGTTAAGAACATGTGTGTGGGTCAATTATTTAAAATTCACCCTCCACACAGTTGTCATGAATGTGGAAATTAGCAGAAAAAAACAAAATTGTTTTTTGTATCAGGACGTAGACATGTTTCTGCTCTGAAGTTGGACATTTTAACACGGGAGTCTATGGGGATTGACTTTTGGAGTCAGCCTCAAGTGGCCATTTGAGGAAGAGCAGTTTTTGACACTTTGCATTGGCTTCGTTTTCCAGCCTGAGTTTGCTGCTTGTTCAAACAGGGTCAAAGAATTATTTGTCACTTGCCGTTAACTAACACATATTTCTCCGAAATAAAGTCCCATGGTGGTCCACTGGAAGGGGAGGGACTTTTCTATAATGAAAAACAGGGAAAAAGCTCAAAAGCAAAAAGACACTGGCTTTAAAAAACAAACATATTTCTCCGACCTTTTTGCAGTTATCTCTACTTCAGCCAAAGACACATCACCCTCTCTGCATGATGCTGCACTTCTGCAAACCAAAGTACTTTTCCAAGGTCTAAGCATCTCATTACCAGCTCAATTCAAAGAGCTTCATGAGCAAGGCAAGATTATTGTCTCTATCTGTGTGGATGCTGCCGCTTTAAGGGCACAGGGGCTGCTGGGAAAGCAGTCAGTGAGGGTGGTGGAAAAGGAGGAGGAGGAGGAGGAGGAGGAGGAGGGTGGTGGTGGTGGGTGGTGGTGTAAGGGGGGGGTGGACGGGCCCTGCAGGACCATTTGTGCTGAAGCTCATTTGCGCAGCGACACTTAATTGGCTACAACAATTAATTAATGTGTTGGAAAGTTGGCACAAAAAGTTCATTTAAGAGGGTTTTAATAAGCAATTAGAGGAAAAGCAGCGAAGAGGGGGAATTACTGGAGAGGAAAGAGAAAAGCAGAGATGGAGCGAATGTCTGGCCACTAGGAGTGTGCACACCCGACTGTAGCAGGGCACAGCGCTTTGTCTCTTTCACTGACCCTTCAGTTTTGAAGAGCTGATGAATGATTAGGCGCTATTATACTGCCATTATATCTCTTTCTGAAGCTCTTACTGCTGCTCTTAAGTGGACTTGAAACCCATGATGCCCTTAGATTGTATACATATCAACCCCGATGGCCCCTCCTGCCCCTCCCGTCCCTACCTCTTGTCCCAGCGCCCAGTGTAAAATATCGCATGACTAATGAGTGGAGCAGGTTGGAATCCTGGGGAAGATGTCCTTGGAAGACGAATGCATTTTCAGCAGAATAATTAACTTAATTAACAAATTCACATGCATATTCATCAGCCTATTAATGTCTGCTCCGCGCTGCTTGATGAGCAATGCAATAATAACCGTTTCATTTGCATATTTGCATTCACACTCACACCCTTCTCCAAATAATTAAAAAAAAAAAAAAGACACAGAGTGTAGGAAACTCAAAAGACAAGAAAGTCACTTGGCCCCACGCTGTGTTTTTGCAGGCGCTCTTCCACCTGCAGCACAACTGCACACAGACATCTATCTCTGGAGTTTCCATCTCTGCCGTCGAGCTGCTGCAGTTGAACTTAAACAAGATTAGAAGTGTGTGTGACAATCTCTTCCTCACCCTGTCTGCACCTCCAGCCTCCTTCCAGAAATCACTGCATCTCCCTCTCTGCTTCCTCTCTTACTGCTGCACACTCTCCTTCCTGTTTTCTCTCTCCTCTTGTTATTTATTCATCCCTATCAGATTCGTCTTTAATTTATTTATTTCTGGCTTTTGAAGTTGGGCTGCCTGTCAGTGTATGTATGTTTTGCTGGAGAACTTGTATGCGTGCGGCTGGCTGCGTGAGGGCCGCTGACAGTTGTGTTATTGTGCCAGATTGAAACTAAAGGAGCAGCTAGCAGGGATGGAGATAAACAAATAAATGTGGAATGTTCACGTCCTTTTACTTCCTTGATTTCTGTTTAAGGGCTCATCATGTGTGTGTGTGTTTTCTTTCACACTGGATTTGTATTCTGAGTAGCAGAGATGCTGTCTCTCTGTGTCTCTCAGCTACTGTCAGTGATGAAATGTGTGTCTGGGAGTGAGTGTGTATTTCCTGGGAGGCTGCAAGCATCTCAGTCTTTCATCACAGTGTGTGTATTTGTGTTTATCTCTTTGAATCCAACTTGTTCTGTATCATTGATGTCCCTTGTATGTGTTTGTGAGTTCCTTTCCAATATTTCAGATGACAGTGATGTGAAAGAGAAACGTGTGTGTTGCATTTAAACCGGACGTGGGGCGAGTGTGTGGGTGTCTTTCATTGCCTGTTTCAGGGAGGGGCTGGGGTCCACCGGTGCATTTGTGAAACCAAGCCTGTGTGTGTGTGTGTGTGTGTGTGTGTGTGTGTGTGTTTGTGTGTGCGTGTGCGTGCGTGCGTGTGCATGTATGTGCTGCCAGCTTGTGTTCAGACAGCAGCAGTTTGCGGAGCGAGAATTAAAAGTAGGGAGAGATGCCAAGTGAGTCCCTGGAGACAGATACAGGGGACAGAGAGAGAAGAAAGAGGAAATAAAAAGGATTTCACACACACACACACACACACACACACACACACACACACACGCAGTCACTCACACAAAGAAAGCCTACTAGTAGCCCATCACACACCCCACACAGCAACACACTCACACACATTAAGCTAGTTTTTTTTTTAATGTAGTGTGATGTCTGCTTTCTTATCAGTTACATCATCAGGTATAGCTGCATTACAGTATCACACTGCATTCCCTAATCCTAATCATAATCTAATTCTCTGATTTAAAGCCCAAAACCAATTGTTAACCCTCAAACAGGCTAATGAAGAAGTAATGAACTAACCATCCCAAATGTCCTCACATTCCATAAATATCTCAGAGTCCTCACAAAGGTACAAGTACAAGAACACAAACACTCACACACACAGATTGAGATAGATCTCTCACCTTTTTCTCTGACTCCCTGTCCACTTTCTCTCTGTCTCTCCCTCTGCCAGCCTGGTGAGGTGACACCCTGTGTGCAGTGTGACACTCAGCTGTCACCTCCCACTCCCTGCATCACACCTCTGCCCCCTGCTGGGCCAACCCCGTCACGGCACCCAGACACACAGCCGGCCAACCTCTCCTCCTCCTCCTCCACCTCCTCCACCTCCTCTGCTGGTATGAAAACTGGCAGCACTGGACATCACTTTTCATTTTCTCACTCATGCACTTCAACTTTTTTTTATTAAATATGCAACTATATGTTATTCTGTCTTTCTCCCTCCTCTTTTTTTGTATTATTAATGTATTAAAATGTCTCCCACAGGAATTTCTGAAAAGAGGGTCATACTCTAGGGTTGCAAACAACAACAAGAGCTAATCAGAAATACACACAAATTAATATCTTGGCTAAGCAGCAATAATAATAAATACAAAACAATAAAAGAAGATGGTATGTGCAAAAGTTCAGCTTCTTTTTTTGTACTGTGCCTGGATGGCTTTTCATTTGCTCTTACTCTGATGCTCTTTGCATACACTCCACTTCACTATACCCATCAATGCTCTAGCTTTAGATCTTCAGTTCACTTTAATTCAAATCAATCCAATTCAGTCCATAAAGCCCAATATCACAAATCACAATGTAGGATCTGAGGATCCTTTTTCCCTTATGCTCATTTTTTTTTTAAATTAAAACAAAACAAAACCTCCAGGTGGTGCCCTACATGGTCACCTATGTCACCTATAGGAAGATCTGCCATTGACCAGTTACGTCCATCAACTTGGAGACAGCTGAAATCTATTTCCAACCTATTTGACTTGTAACCCTTAAAATAAAGCAATGTCTATCCGTGACCCCCAGTCACAATTTGGGTAGGTCTGTAACTTTAATCAAAGGGTGATTGTCCACTCTCACATTGGTTTATTTGATGATGTGGGGACCTTACCTTGCAGAAAAGTGTCTGCCCACTCAATAATGCAATGAACTGTAATGCACGTTTTAGAGCTCAGAGAGCTAAAATGATCCAGTATATCACAAAAAAAGACCATGAACATTTTTTACATGGCATATTTTTTCCTTTTCTTTTCTTTCCTCTCCTTTAGAATGACCCCTTAAAATAGACCATGTGAGTCCTTAGAAGGCTATAACCCCAGGGTGGAAACCATGGATATAGGTTGTGAAATTAAAAAAAAAAGGTTGTGAACTGTTATATACGGTCACATTTGTTTTTAGAATGGTATTGATAAAACCCTCAGGAAAACGCCAGTCCATGTTGTGTCACCTTCAACCACAACAGCATCCCAGAGTGCTTTTCATAACACGACACGTGGAATAAATTTCACACGACCTACGTCGTTAAATCTGTTTCATTTTCCACACATGCTCTGATATGACGCAAGTTTTAAAACGTCATCATACACGTTTTGGTGTATTTGTTTCAGCTGTGATGTCATAGTTTTTTTACCACTATAATTTAAAACAAAGATCAATTCCACAAAGCAAAACAACAACAAAAAAAAAATTCTTCTAATTTTGGCTTTCTTTTGACAATTTTGTCCTCTTAAGGCCTCTAAGGAATATTTATAAAAAGCAATTGCAGAAGAATTTCTTTTAGACATACACAAGCTCTGATGAAGGGTTGAAACAGCTTTATAAAGCTTTGTAAAATTGGACAAGTTGATCATGCTTAAAAAATCTAGCAAAAAATTGCCTTGAAAAAGGTAAGTAAATATAACGATTAGTCTCAAGTTGTTTTATTATATCTATTTGTCAGATTTACTTAAAATTAGGTTGTCTTTACTTAATTTTGTGAAGTTTTTGCAGCTTAAAAATGCAACCTTCAAGTGTACTTTAAGGTGTTACAAGCAAATAAAAGGTTAGGAACCAAAGGAAACATTTGCAGTTGTTGGTGCATTTTCTGCAGCATTGGTTTTACATGCAGTAATTTGACAGTGTCAGTGTCATGAGGCAACACACTTGACTCTTCAGGCCTTGTTAGTTGTTTTGCAGACTGAGAAGGGAAGAATAGTCCAGTCTCATATCTGAATAGCAGTGTGTCTGAGCGTGATACCAGATGAGGACGTCATGGCTCTCTGTCATGCTCAGTTGCTGTCTCTTTATGTGCTTTTATACCTGCACGTCTCTGGGCCCTCTGAGTCACTAGGTGTGTGTGTCCAGCCAGGCGGGCCAGTGGCGAGCGGGGACGGAGCGATTGAGATATAGAGCATTAGTTGGTGTCAGGAGTAAATTAGAGGCCAGATCTGTTTTCTAATCAGAGCACAAGCACCGTGTTAGAGGAATTAGGGCGACAGCTGCTGGGAGCTTTTTATTCCTCTCTCTCTCAGCCAGAGACAGGCAGACCCCAGCTCAGGGACCACCTCTTTACCACAGCCACCTGTCAACACCGGTGTGTGTATGTGTGTGTGTGAGCGCGAGCACATGCATGTTTCCCTCCCCCATATGACGTGCGCACTCACATACATGTGAGCACACATCTACTGCCATGCCAACCTGCACACATGCTTACACACAGACACACAAACGCCGTCTGGTACACTGACCTCCCTCTATCTCTGAAATTAATGACAGTGCAGGTTCTGTGTGCATGCAGCCATTCGTGCTGTGTTTATGTTTTCCGGCAAGTGTGAAAGGCCCTTATGAGATATCAAATTTAGATAAGGTGGAGCGGTGGGCGGCCTTGCATATGTCTGTTTACTATGAATCCCCGCGAAGTCCTTAACGGCACATCAACCCATTGATTCACAACACCAGCTTTGCAAGTGAACAGATATTTAAAGACATCGACAGATGCACTGGTGGTAAAGAAAACAAACTGAAACAATCCTTATTTGTTGGCTACACTTTAAACTTAAGTGAGAACGTTTAGTAATGAAAGCAAAGAATAAATAAGGGAAGTTCAAAGACAATCGCATCCAAAGAGGTCAACAATTCTCATTCTTTAGGTTTGCCTTTAAGTCCAAAAAAGCCCTGAAATACACTCACACATTTTGTTCATTATTCAATAACATAACTGATGTTTAAATCTAAGGATGATTGATGATACCAGGGATGAATAAATGAATATCGTGAGCTGCTTGTGCTGATTTTACCCAGCAGAGTTCTCTTGTGGGCAGGATTGTAGGAGGGTGAGAGGTGTGGGAGGTGGCATTGAGATTCACACCGTGTCACGTACTTGCTTCGGAAATGTCACCTCTTTTTTTTCTTCAGATCAGCTGAATCCGTGTGGTGTTTGGAGTGTTTTTTCAGGTAATGTGCAGAAAGAACGGATTTGGAAGAATAGTTGTTGAGATCATTACAACGGGTCTTGTTAGAACGAAGTGATGCATTTTAAATTTAAACAGGTGCTTATTATTTCCGTGGTAAAATTAGAAACAAGTGACATGCCTGCACAACATCGTCTATCAAAGAGACTCTGCTTGAGTAGGGCAATTTTGTAGATAAAGTGGAGCAATATCATTTTGCAAATTCTGAATATGAGAACAAACTATTTGTCAATCAACAAAAAACATTTTAATTAAAGTCATCCTTTGTCTTTTGCACATTGCATACTAGCTTTTGCATATTTATGCATGTCATGGGAAAATGTATTTGTCCTTAGAGGTCACCTCTTCACTCTGCATCTCCTTAAATCAGGTGAGATGAAAACCTCTCTCCACTCTTTGGATTTTTGGATGCCCTGTAGGTAAAAATCTGACCTCAAGCC
Organism: Epinephelus fuscoguttatus; assembly: GCF_011397635.1. Lineage (NCBI taxonomy): Eukaryota > Metazoa > Chordata > Actinopteri > Perciformes > Serranidae > Epinephelus > Epinephelus fuscoguttatus. The sequence goes on along the minus strand of NC_064770.1, from coordinate 15,550,128 downwards.
AGTGCCTTGCTCCTTATGCTTAATCCTTTTCTCTGATCTCTTTCTATCCTTTTCCTTGATCTTGACCTTGTTTGTATTATTTGTTCCAAAATAATGGCACCTTATTTTTTAGTGTCTCTCTGCACTTATTTCTCTTGCACTTCCAGAAATGTTCCTTTCCACTGTATCTGTCAGGTTGAGGCGGAGAGTACAGATAAGAATATAATTTACATCACATTTTAACACATTTAGAGGAACATTTAAATTGCAAAATAATAACTGACAGTTTGTCAGCCTTATTATTTTTAAAACAATAAATCATTTTCAGCATGCTTACCAGGAGGTCTAAGGAAAAAAAAAAAACATAATCACACCCACTCCTATTACATCACACTAAACATAACCTGAAAATCCAGTAGACATCCAGCTAATAACATTATTGTGACTGGCTGTCGACTGAGTGTCCCACTCACCACACTAATACAAACCACGCTGTGTGAATAGTAAGTTAGATAATCCAGTTTTGCAGCGAGAAATCTGGAGGAAGAATCAGGGTTTGTAACACACGTCTCTCTTTTCTAACTTCAATTTAGGCGACAGTCTCGTGGCTTTGGAGGCTAATTTGCTATTGGCTGAAGTCTAATAGAGAAACACGCACAGACACACACACACACAATCACGAGCACAGTCCTCCTCTCACTCTTGCACATCCCACACATGTGCGCCGCCACACAGTGTCATAAATAGACAGACAGTGCCAATCTGAGGCCTGGATGGGAGCCAGCTCTGCAGCAGCTCAGTAGTTAAATTATTAACACCAACTGGGAGAGAGACAAAGAGAGGAGCGGATCAGGCTGCTCAGCGGAGAGGAGATCTGGAGAGGAGAAAAGAGGAGGTGAATCGAGACAAGCCAGACATCAGAGGGGCTGAGGAGGTTAGCTGTTTAGGTGTGTGAAGATGGAAAGAGACAGGAACTCGTGTAAAATATAAAAATATCTTTTTGATTTTCAGCAGAGTGGGAGAGTTTGGGATGAATACAGATGACAACAGGATCTTGGTGTGTGTGCGTGTGTGTGTCTATGAGGGGAAGGTAGAGAGGTGGATGTTGAGGTTTTTCATGGATGGCAGTGGAATACTAATGGTGTGTGTGTGTCTGTGTGTGTTGGTGTGTGTATTTAGCAGAGTGAGGGGTGGGGAAGAGAGATGGAGAGAGATCTGGGGATGTTGGTTCTGATCCAGAGAGTTAATGTTGCGCTCATTGATGGATAGAGTGCCAGCCATGAGGCTCCATACCCACACAAGATGGATGGAGCACTGCTCTCCCTCTCTTTCTCTCCCTCTCTCTCATGTTCCTGCTATAGTTTGATGTCTCTCATCGTATCGCTCTCTCTTTTTCAAAGCTAAACGGTGATCAGAGAGCTCTGCCACAAAGCCACCATCAGATCCCAAACAGCAGCAGTGTGTGTGTGTGTATGTGTGTGTGTGTGTGTGTGTGTGTGTGTGTGTGTGTGTATCCATAGAGAGGTTTTATGATTTGCCATCATGTCAGCTACTCCTGTGGCAAGGCATCTTGTGTCGTGTTTTGTGTGTGTGTGTGTGTGTGAGAGAGAGAAAGAGAGCGAGAACATCTAGATCCTAAGCATACCTGTATATTAGAGGCGCAATCAGTTATCCAAATGCAAATTAAACATTCACTCCATGACCAAAACTTAATACACAAGACAGAAACTTCTTCTCGTTCCCAAACTAACTTACAGATCTGTAAATAGATCATCCAATAACAGGTAAAAGTGGCACGCACATCCCAAAAAAATTTAATGCTGGGTGCTGGACCAAAAGGTAAGTATGGAATAAAAGATAAAGTCCGCACACCAAAAGCTGCTCCTTGAACAATTTATTCATGTGTTACGTTTCGGGCCCCTGCCCTTCATCAGACATGAAGTGAATGTGAATACACCTCCATATATACACACACACAACCCCTCAGGGTCACCTGACACAATCAAGTGAATAAACCACAGGTGTGAGAACAATAATCATAATTATCAAACAGAAAAGAAAAACAGAAAAGACAAATATATATTTTTGATTGATGAGAAACAATCTTTAAATGCAGTCCAATGCAACAATGCTAGAATACCACTTTACAAAGATTCTTTAAGAAGGTTCTATGAGAAAATCTTTAAGAAAATCTTTAAGAATATGCGCAGGTATAAGGCCTGCAGTGCAAATATAAATATAAACAAATCCCACACACTTTAAATATCACATAAAGAGAACATCAAGTGAAGACCATCATAAATTTATGCGATATTAAAAAGGGAAAAAAATGTTCTGTAGAGGCGTCTCTAATAAATATCAAACACAGCGATATGGCAAGTGCAGACAATATGAGAAACATGGCTCACACAGTAGTAGCAGAAAACAATCAAATCCAACATCATACCAGCTACTGAGGGAACAATGTAAACACAAATGACAAGTTCCTAAACCCATGGAAATGAAGCGCACGGACCACACACATCATAAAAAAGGCCTGAAGTCAAAATCAACATTAAGCCCTTTGGGAGCCAAAGTGTCCAGGGTATATATCCAAAAAGCTTCTCTTTTAAGTACGAGAGAGTTAATGTCACCACCACGTGAGGGCTGTTTAACTAGTTCTATACCTATGTATCTGAGAGAGGAGACATTATGCGAGGCTTGTGTGAAGTGCACTGCCACTGGACGTCTGGTGTCGTGGACCTGTAAATAGACAAATAAATCCATGTTATTCACATTGTTTTTAACAAGAAAACACAGCAATATTTTCAGTTTGGATCAGTAAAGAATCACAAAATACTTATTATCCATTTATCAGCCCTGTCTCCTGGAAATTACTTTTACAACCAACTAATATGAAACAGCAAATATGTTTTAAGGGAAACATAATGCCCAGCAAATTATGATTTCTATTAACATAATGAGGAAATGTTGCTGTTTAACATGTTGCATGTCGCACAAATGTTGATACTGAATGTTTTGGCGAAAACGCCACAACAGTATCCACTCATAGTGACTACTGCATTATATTTTTTACTACCTTTTTTATAGTATTTAACTAAAATCCCAATCTTTCCCTGACCTTAACCAAAGTGCTTTCGTTGCCTAAGCCTAAGAAAAGAGTCTGGACATGAACCAAAAGTTCTGATGTCAAGGTCCTGCACTTTGTACGCCTGCCATCCTCCCCAAACATCTTCTTCCAGAGCTCACACAGGACATGAATGCAGTGTTTTGTTACATGAAAGAAATGTCCAGGCAGCGATTATGTTGTCACAATAATGTCATTAAGAAAGCAGTTTGGTGATATACAAACAAGGAGACAGGGTTGTCATCTATATGTCAAACCTTCCTATTTCTGTATTAGAGATCATCTAAAAAAAGAAAAAAAAGAGCTTGTCCTTGTCAGTAAGATGCCAAATACTCATACTACATACCGTACTTTATCAACCACAAAGCTAAGAAAACCCCAAAACTATAAAGTAAAAAGTGTCTTTGGCTGTGTGTGTGTGTGTGTGTGTGTGTGTGTTTAAACTTCTGAATGCATGTTCAGCAAGAAACCAAAAATGAAGTAGTAGTATTATGTGTTTTAAAGTGTGTGGGTGTGCATGCATGTAGAGTATGTGTGTTGTTTTTATTTACACACCCAACTAAAAGCTTGACTACTTTGTCTGTAAGGCCCCCGACGCCTCCACCGTGCACACACACACACACACACACACACACACACAGACACACACTTTACCCAGCTTCCTCCTTTCTGGCGGGGGCATCGGGGGGTGAAGTGATCTGTGCGAAAGCCTCCTGTTCTATGCGCCGCGCGGCTGAGGCAGAGGGGGATTGTGGGTAGCTGCTGTCTGCAGGGGTGGGGGGGTAGAGTTAGCGAGGAGGGGAGGGGTGGATGGGTTGCCGGGGCGGGCGGCAGCAGATGGCGTGCCACACTGTGAGGGCCGTCGGCTGGCATCCAGAGGAGGAGGAGGAGGGAGGGAGGGGAGGATGGGGTGGTGGGGGGGTGGAGGGGAGGGGAGGGGAGGGGGGGGGGTACAGGGATTGGAGGGGCATTGCTCCCAAAGTGCCAGCAGGCATCAGGAGAGAGGGAGACAGAGGTGAGGGGCTTTGGTGGGAGACAGGCAGACTGGAAGGAACCCACAGACTCTGAGATTAGAGCTTAAGCGGGGCTTGGGAGCAGGATTTCGCTGCTAATTGCATCCACTGAAGAAGAACCAAAACGACAGATTTGTCTTTGAACCCTAATTCACTAGTGACTTTTGACCTTCTCCACTTCCATACAGTGTCTCCTGGTGCCCGCCGCCGAGGGGGTTTGCACACTGGGCCAAGCAGAGGTCCACTGTTGGCATATTGTTGTCTGAGGATTGCCACCGATGTAGCATGAGGTTGGCATGTGGAGGGCATCGGGTTGGCATATGTACTGTGAGGAGTTGACACAGGGTCTGCTCTGATGTGACATAAGTTTGGCAGGCTTGGCATCAAGGTGGCACAAGACTGGCACCGGGTTAGTGAGGGGTGCTGAATGGATGGTGTCTGTCTGAGAGGTCGCGGATGTGTGTGTGTGTGTGTGTGTGTGTGTGTCTGCAGTTTCGGTGCTTCATGTCTCTGATACAGACAAAGTACATTCTTCTCTTAAATAACTTAATAATGTTACTAAAGTAAAAGTACGTAAGTTTTATCAGGAAAAGCTTCTCTGACTGATTTGTTAATGTTAAGGCCATCGCCAGGGAGTCAACATTGAGGGGGACCAAATCTGATGGGGTCGGGGGTATGGGGTCCATTTAAGATTCATAAACTGGCCCATTTACAGCAAAAACAGGCAAACCACACACAGAACTGCAGTACACTGTAGCACTAGTAATAATAATAGTAATGGCATTTTTTTTTTCATGTTTCTTCATGATTATAATTTAATTTGTAAGTGATTATTTCAGATGGTGGATGACAACATTTTTTAAAATATTTTTAGCAATATATTGAGATTACGTTTTAAGCATTTTTTAATATGTGGGGGAATGTGTCCCCCGCAAAATATGTTATAATTGCTGCCTTGGGTAAAGTTATAACTGATTGAGGTGAAGATAATTTTATCTAAGTTATATATCAATCAATCAATCAATCAATCAATCAAAAACTTTTTTACAGACTTAGGGTTCATTCAAGATGTTACATACAATAAATTGCACAAAAATGTGCATTAAAAAAAGTCATGGTTTAAAAAAATTATGAATCAGTGTCCTACAAAGAGACAACACCAACCTCTCCACAGCTGGGATCGATGGAGCACGGTGCTAAACCTTATATTTAATAGACCAAAGATGATTTGATTTTTAGAATTTGGCCTTCCTGTTTAGTGATTTAAGTGATTTAATCTATAACAACGCATCATATTTTTGACACAATGTAATGATTTCTTTGTAAAGCCTTAATCTGGAAAGTGAGTATTGACTACAGTTGCAGTGTAACATTAATCAAGGACGCAGGTTTCATTTGAATGTTGGAGGGGTTGACACATGTGAAACAGAGGTGTTCAGGGATGCTCCACCAAAAAAATTTTGAGCATCAAACATGTAATTTCCTGCATCCTTGTTCCTTCTCTGCATCAGTTGATGGTGTAAATGTTCTTAATTTTGTCAAACTTAAAGTCCTCTGCTACTTTCAAATACACATGTTCTGAAACAGAGTGAAGTAAAAAGTGCAGTTTCTCTCCCTATGTATGGCGGAGTATGGTATAAGTGTCTCGAATTGGTATTGTACTTGAGAAAACACACTTTCCACCACTGATGAGCCCCAGAGCTGTGTATGTTTGTGCTTTGAAACTCCTGTCGCTCTCACTCAGGAGACGGCACGCAGCACTTAAATATTTCATTTGCAAAATCTTTGTCATTCCACATTCATATGTGCACATGGCACGCTAATGCTAACCCACATCTCTCGCTGACTTCTTCAAATCTGTGCTAGAAGACTGTGCTAGAAGACTGTGCTACATGCACTCAGGCATACTAACGCTTGCTAGGACACACTCCTGGGCCATTTAGGTTGACCTACTTGGTTCGTATGTTCGTTGCCCTCCTTCAGCCACAGTTCTAATTCTTTCCTCTGAGTTCGATGATTGAAACGCTTTAGTGTCGTTATACCTGTGAAAAGGTGACCTGCAACATGCATTGTGGTTTTGATCAAAGGCTTTGAACTTGAGATGTAATTTGGGTCACAGTCCTGGGCGCAGAGGAGACATCGCAGCTTTTGGAGGTGAATGGGTCTCTTTTTGTATTCACCGCCAGCGCTTCACATTACCTGCAAGTATTGTTGAAAATGAGTCTCTGTCTCCTTCTAATTAAGGTGCGGGTAACAACCAGCACCTTCAGCAGAGCATGCACATATGCAGACAGACGCAAACGCTCAACACACACATATGCACCCGTTCACACACACAAACGTGCACACACAGAGACATCACAACCCGCTGCTGCTACCGCGGAGAAGGGTTGAACAGATGTTGAGGAATTTAAGATGCAAAAGGGAACTGGGACTCCCCCCCCCCCCCATACACACACATACCCACCCTATGCCCCACCTCTCTGTACACATACACACATGCACCCACACATCTAGTTTTACACTCTAACACACACATGAATCTACATATATTACACCCAAAAACTTGATACATCTTTCTTGTCTCTGCACCTTTAGATTCCGTATGTATGAATGCTCATGCACAACACGTACACACACGTGCATGCACAAAAGCAGACACAAATACACACGCGTACATGCATTGTGGCCCACATCCCCCTCCAGGCTGGCCCTGCTCATAAGGGGCACCATGTGGCACTCTATTCCCTCTGGCACGAGGCACCAACTCTGCCAGCTCTGCATTGTCCTCTGCCTGCTGGAGAGCATGCGCCCAAGCCGTGGCCCCTGTCTTCCTCTGTCTTTATCCCTCTCTTTCTCCCTTTTTCATCGCCTCTCCTCTTGTTTACCGTACATGAACCGAGATGGATGTCGTTTGCTCGCTTTCGGTCTCCAAAGTGCACCGAAACTTAAGATGAATGGGTGTGTGTTTGTGATGGAACACTGTTGGGAAATCTTGTTCCCGCGCCTCATTGTCTGCCTTTGTGTCCCGCCAAATTTCCAACCTTCGTCCAACTGAAGTAGTAAATATTGTTGTAAAGCGCTGGCATAGACGCTTGATAGCTTGGAACACTGTCAAATAAAAGCCGGAAATTACATATATTCTGCGCCCCAGTGATTGATTGGTTGGTTGGAGCCATCTTTTTTCTTGTTCACTTCCCTGTTGATTGAATTGTATACCTCTCACAGCAGCAAAGATCCTGGAAAAAGACAACGGGAGCATTTTGACAGACACTGCTCCAGATCAAGACATGATAGACACAGCTTTGCTTTGCTGGAGCATCGTCTACAGTGAGGTAGAGGAAGATTTTGCATAAGATACCCAATTGTACTTCAATTTGCTACATCTATGTATCATATTTTTTGTCATTCTAAAATCATATAGGCAAAGAAAGTGTAAAAATCTTAATATGTTAGTGTTTACAGGGGACATTGCTGCGTTTAGTAAATCTGTGTGAACTGTGGATCACTGTAGCTGCAACAGATAGTCACATTATCACCTAGGGTCATAATTTCAAAGACATTTACCCCTTAAATTGATGCAGAAAAGGCACAACTTGGTGCACAAAAAAATCACCATAAAGTAGGAAATTGAGTGTTTGATGCAGAGGACCCTATATCCCAGTGTCCCCAATGTTTAAACAAAACCCATGCTCTTCAGCTGTACTGTATTCTGTTCTATTTGCCTCACTTTAATTAGATTAGATTCATCTCAGTGACATTTTTATGATTATTTAATGATATTTGGTCCATTTTAGCAGCAAGTAATAGTGAGAAGAAAGAAAGAAGAATATGATTGAGAAAAAGCAGCGATTATAAACAGAAACACATTTCAGCAATGCACGAAACAGCACAAATAATGGCGGTGACAGGTGCAAATATAATGACATAATGACACTGAGATTATGAAGTGGAGAACAATACAAAAATGCATTAATTAAAAGATCAAGTTTGGTAGTGTGTGAGTCATTAGTGGCCTGTAGTAATTGACAAAAGTCATCAGAGCCATCGGGAGAACGTTGTATGAGTGATGCTTTGATTCGTTCGGTCCCTCAGAGGGAGGCAGCTCCGTCCCTCCCTCCACCACACAGCTGCTCTGAGGAGAGAGGGGCTCGGCGGGGCTCTGGGTAGCCTTAGCTCTCTGTGCTTGGGTGAGAATTAGCCAGCTTTAGTGCTCGCCTCGCCTGGTAATCCCTTAATCTGGCTAGGCTGAGGAGGAAGGCTTTGGAGGAGAGATGGTGTGTCAATCCATGTCTTCACATCTCTCTTGGCACAGCGAGGCACACACAGAAAACACGGAAAAGTTTGCCGTCGAGAGTTGTGCCGTGCCTTTAATGAATTTGGCGCGTTATTCAGTGTGAGGTTTTTCCATCTCCTTTAACACGGTGTTGCATTTCTTAAAAGTCAGTTTAACGGTGCCAAATTTATTGTGATACCTTGGTGTATTTTTATAGTGCGGCAATGGTTGAGGAGAATTGTAGCCTGAATTTCACACCATGGTACTGAGAGTATTTCTTAAATCTAAGACCACATTTCAAATACACACTGTTGCTTCCTGGGCCAAACAGGATGTTGCTCCTTCAAACCCACTAGACTCTTTTTTGCATGAACACAACATTGACACATTATTATTATTATAAGAATAGAAATTATAGCCACTTTAATTATGGTTTGCACTTCAGCTACACTGGGGAGAACATGTTTAAACAAATGCATTTTAGTTTTGTTTTGTTTTGATTTTTATTTGGATCTCTTCTAGCACATTGGCCAATCCTCCAAGAGTCCACAAGTTTAGTTTAGTAGAAATGGAGAAAAGTCAAGACGGACAAACCATGTCATCCATTGTAGAAGGAGGCTGAAATCCAAAGCTCAGTGAAACCAGACATACTCAATATTATACTAAAAACCAAAAACCACCCAATTTCTCACAGAGCCACTCTTTTATTTTCCACTCCGTTTTTCTTGGCTCGCTGTATTTCTAATTGGCAATGGCGACTTGTTCCATTCCAGTGTTCATGTATATAATCACAAATATTTGCCCAAACAAGGCTTAAACCATGTTACATACACAGATTTCTTTTCCTGATGGCTCTGGTGTAATGTCTCTGTGCAATTTCTATCTCAGAAAAACACTGCAAGTAGCGTATAGCCCAATACGTGTGGCCTTGTAAACTCCAGACGCTTCACTCTGACCAACTTGTGTTGAGATACCTGCACACGTGTTTGGTGCCACGGAGCACGGATATCTGCCTTCTCTCAAATAAAATGCAACTACCGGTAGATGGCACACAGCTTGAGGTGTTCAAATGCCCAAAAAATCCATTTAAAAAACTCAATAGCAATTTCTCTTTCCAGAAATCATGATCAAGATAATCCACAGATTTTGTTAATGTAATTTGCCGTTGCAAGGTATAAATAAAAAAAACCACATACTAATAATAGTGACAGTGAATCCATTTTTATAAAAGACAAGTGACAGTGGCCTGATGATAAGTGATAGTTGAATTATACTCCTGCTAATGGTCTATGAATAACAAAGCATCCCGACATGTTAACATTGTCATGAATGCAATAACACAGAGGGGAATGAGGGGCCGCCTGGTACTGATTGTGCAAACACACGGTAATGAATGGCTAATGTGCTGGTGCAGAGGAGACGTTAATGCCATCCTAATTCCCTTTTGCTCAGAGCGGGGCACTGTGTCCTGAGCCTGTTAATCTGAACCCTTTAAACCTTTAATCTGGGAATCTGTCACACACACACACAATCTCACACACACACACGTACACAGCAACATCGACACAGACAACCTGTCATTGCCGTGTAAAAGTACTACACCGTACCTGCCACACCTCTCTCTCTGCCTCTCTCTGTCTGTTTCTCGAGACACATGTGACATATTGAGCGCCTGCAGCGAGATTCTTCCCCATGAGTGGCATTCCAGAGCAGGCCGTCCCAGGGGAGCATGGGAGTGGGGCCGGGCAGTGGTGGGTCTGGGGGCGGTTGCGGGGGGGGGGAACGGGGGCTGTGCAAGGGGCTTGTTGATGCAAAGGTCTGGTTGCTGAGGATGATTAGAGGGACGTTAGGGTCGGGTGAGTCTGCTACTGTTGGTCTCTTGAAGCAAGACAGAGTGTCCTGAACTGTACTAAAACACATTGGCTGTCACACCAAGCATCTCATCTACACTTCTAGACACTTCCTGTCCCAGTGGATAGATAAATCATCATCAATACAAAGGAAAAAAACAAAGTACATAAACTACTCAGACACAGTGACACAATTAACCACGTATGAAAGACGTACAAATACTAAAATACTAACATATAACACATTCCATGAGGACATTATTCTCAGGCAGCCCAGTCATTGACATCCCTGCAAATCACAGACACGTTATATCTCTATGTTTCATACTTATCAACATTTCTAAAGTGACATAGTTCAGATTACATTTTCACTCTGTTGTCATATACACACAGGCCTAAAATACACACACATGCAAACAGGACCTATACATGCGTTAAATGGGGAGATGTCAGATCAAGGAGGCTGCCCATGGACAGACACGCCAGGCAGTTGGGGGTTTGGTGCCTTGCTCAAGGGTACATTGGCAGTGCCCAGGGGTTGAACTGACACCTGCCAGTCTACAGTCCATATTTGAGCTGAATGGCAATTTGAATCAGCAACTGTCTGGTTCCCAGACCAAGTCCCTGTGGACAGAGCTACTGCCACCCCAAAAATCCTTCAAGGGCTCGTCCGGGATTTGAACCCGGGACCTCTCGCACCCGAAGCGAGAATCATACCCCTAGACCAACGAGCCACGTTGAAATACACATAACCAGATTAACCACAGCACTGTCACAACATAACATTAAAACTGACATCTGCTACATATGACAAGTGACTTAACCGTGGTTTGAAGAAATGTACAATGCCACCATTTATTTTGGCTGTTGGTTGGGCTCAGAAGCCAAGGACAAAACAATATCAGTACAATCTGATCCACTGATAAAAGTCCAATCAGGAGTATTACACTTGAAACAAAACCAATAAGATAAAAATAAAACAAGATCCAACAAGAAAACAGGAGATGCCATTCATAAGTAGTGGACACAAAGGGCCTTCTAAAATGTTCTGTGGACCATCTGGGCATCCTAAACTTACTATAACCAATCACACAACACATTTTAACGAGATACTGCAACCACAAAAGGATCATTTGTGTGTCATGTTAAACTGAATTTGTGAAGAAAACTAGATGAAAACATTTGTTTACAAACCTGTGCAGTGTAATCCAAGTGTCATTTATCCAGTTGTACGCTCAGGACTTCCCAAATATGTGCATTTTCACTAAAACCATAGTATTTAAAACACTTGTGCAAATGAGTTGCGTGCCTGGGCAAATGCATGCACTTACCCAGGCGCTTGGTGTTTATGTAGAAGTGTTATAAAGAATAAGGTTTTATTGAAAAATGCATGTGTTTGGGAAATACTGAGCATTAGACTGGATAAATGAGACTTGGATTATACTGCAGGAGTTGTGTGAGAGTTAAATGTGGCCCCCTTTTACGTTACATCTACAATTGGCTCTGTTTTTGGATTCCTCATAGATGCATGTGAGAAAGTTTTCTTCACAAATTCCTCACGACAGAGGTGTGTAATTGATAAACAAATGATCATTTTGTGGTTGAAGCATTCCTTTAAACCTCTAAATACCCCAAACAGGAAGTGGCCTTCATACTTAACTCCTTCTGGTTCTTTCCCAGCTTATTCTATGTGGTGCTTGTTGCTTTGCAGGGTCCTCTGTAGTTTGAACATATATGTCATTGCACATTTTCTGTTGCACATTTTGATTAGGGTGCTCTGAAGAAACATTTTCATGTATGCCAACCTGTTTCCATAAAACATTACCTGTTCCTTTCCTATCTCTCAGCAGCACATACAGTTTTCTAGGCCTCTCCACTTAGAGCTGTTGATAGTGTGTCTCTCTCTTAATTAGATCAGAATGGGGACATTGTGTGCGTGAGTGGAGACACTGTGTGTGTGCATTTTTTGTCACATATTATCTTATCATTTTTCCTCTTTCTCTCCCTTTGTCCCCGCTCCTCTCCTCATTCTTTCTGTCTGCCGGTTAATATTTCATTTGCTCTGCCGTCGTAGCGGGCTGGTACATTAACCAGCGGTGCCAGTCGAGCTCTCTGCTTGTGGCTGGCTGTATAAAAATAAACACACTCTAGTTGTAATGAACAGATGTCACAGAATTTAAACGTGCATAGCCCCCCTCCCACCCCTCCTCCTCCTCCTCCACACACACAAACACACTTCACCCTCCTCTCCCACCTCTCCTCCTCCTCCTCCTCATTCTTGCTCACGCGTAAAGACGCACATGCATGCATGCATGCACACATAGCATGGAGATACACTCATGCATCAACATGTTTTCAGAAACACAGATAGCAAAGGCGCTGCTGGATCAAGACACTTGTCCACACGAGTGTATATTGAACATACACAGAAACTCTTATACATGTATTCCCATGTGAGCTCTCCCTGGCACAGGGGCACGCATGGCAGGCATTGTGTTGCTCTGCCAGTCTCTTCCTCTCTTTATCTGCCTCTATTTTCCTCCTCCTCCTCCTCCCTCCCTCCCTGCCTGTCTGTCTGTTAGTCTGACAGCAGGCTAACACTGTGGTCATTTTACAGACTATTTTCATGAGGTCCTCCCATCCACTTCGCAGAACCAGCCTGTCGTCCCACAATCCCCAGCGGCATCATCAGAACCCATTTTGGTACTGTGAGGAAGGGATGGGCACAAGTGTGTGTGTGTCACTGTGTGAGTGTGTGTGTCCATCCCCCTTGTCACTCCCGATCTTTTCCCACTGAGCGTGTGCCAGCTCTCTGTGTTTGCTGGCTGACAGGACCGAAGGAGAGACGATTGTTCTCCACGTACCCAGAGACCCTCCCCTGCCAAGTCTGGGATGAAATCCTTTCTATAGCGCTAACTCCTCACAGTCGGGCATCTCACAGCAAAACACACACCATTACTGCTCCGGGTGGGAGGGTGATACCATGCACGCTAAAAGTCAGTCAGATACACAAAGGTCTGTTTTACACTAACACTGCAAAGAAGCTCTTTTCCACATCTTTTCAGTCCTGCTTTAGACTTAAAATGTTTGTTTCCCTTCAGATAAGTGCACCACTTGAGTCACCTAGTTCAAATCAAATGCCTCTTTTATAATTTTCCTGGAATTAAATGACATTTTGTTGATAGTACTGGAGTGGTGTGCCCATTTCTGTTTGATCTGCTTCAATCCAGCAAATACAAAAAGGTTTCCTCATCCCAAATCTGTCAGAATACTCTTAATTGTTTGAAATTGTAACTTCAGTGCTTGTCTACCCAGCCCCCGTGTTTTTGTGTCTATGTGACGAATAGGAACAGTAATGTTTAAACTGGTGGACACCTCTACAGCCAGCAGCTGCAAAACAGGCTGCGATATAACCACATGGAGAAATTACCTTTAATATATGTCCACTAAAAGTATTATTACTATTGTTTTGGCTATACTGACCATCTCAGATTGTTATTCTAAGCATCTGACAACATTATGGAAAGAATCTACACTGAGATAGACCTTTTTGTTTGACCAGAAACAGCCCCAAGCCAAGCCCACCAGGCCCCATTTAAATAAACAGTAATTTTGTTATCGCAAAACACACCTCATTCAAAATCAACAGAAACAAATTAAAACTCACAAAAGCCATCTTGGTTTGTCGTACCACTGTTCCAACAATCATTAACCCTGGTGTGATTGAAATAAACCCTTAATTCGCCCAGTAATATGTGAAAATTTACTGGATCTATACATGCTAAAATTACTGTTTATTTAAATGGAGTCTGGCGTGTTTGGTGATAGTGATTTTGGGGCTGTTTCTGGTTAAACAAAAAGGTCTCTCTCTGTAGGGATCCTATCCATAATGTTGTTAGACACCTATAATAATAAGCTTAGCTTGTCTGTGGCAAAAATAGACACTTTTAGTGAACAATTTGATGGTGGTAACACATTGTAGCCTGTTTCTATAGCTGCAGTGCTCTCACTCAATACTGGACCAGTTTCAAAAACTGTTGTTCCCATTCGTCACTTAGATGCAAAAACATGTGAAAATAGGGTCCAGGATGAAAAGTACAGTTATTCCTTAAGTTTATGTTTATGCAGGGGAGAAACATGCATTTCTTAAAGTGTCACCAACACTAAGTGTCAATCAGTAAACCCTCAGCAGCAGGTGTATCAGCAGAAATTGTTTCAGGAGAATTTTTGAAGACATTTAAAAACCTCCACATAATTGTATTTCACTGGTAAATGTTCAGGCTTGGTTCAAGGCCAAGGTTCAATTTGTTCATCCATAAAAACATGGAAATTACAGAGCTCCCATTCGAAACAACCAGCACTGAATACCAAAACATGGAGAACTCTTGCTCAGGAAGGAAAAGAGTTGAGGAGTAAGTGCAGAGACCTTGTTTTAAGTTTGGAGGAGCTGTGGAGAAAGTAGACAGCAGCGGTGATGGACAGAGCAGGTCATCATCCGTGTGATGGCAGAAGAGGCGGGCATCGGAAGATTAAAGGTGACGGAGAGGGATGAAGGAGAAGGGAGAGATGAAAGGAAGAGGGGAGAGGTGCGGAGGTCGTCCGGGGGGTGATCAGTGAGGTGGATGCGATGCCATCTGACAGGTCCAGCTGGGAGACTGCCCGCCCCCCAGCGCTGCAAACTGGTCAATATGGAGGCCAATTACTGCTGCCCATGTGACCAGGGCATCATCCAACCCTATCATAACACACGCGCACGCACGCACGCACGCACACATGCCATCTGTGCAGACCAGCAACGACCCCCTCCTCTGATCCAGTTGCGTCCCCGTGCAGTGCACGCTCCTACTTAACCTCCTAAACAGGGGCCAGCCACGCCTTCCGGAACATACCGGGACTCCGTGAGCATGGCGGTGACGGAGAGCTGTCCGACAGGTCATGAAGACTTTCTCACACTCTGTAGTCAAACTCTCCGAACAAACACTTCTCCCTGCAACATCTGGCACCACCCAAACCCCGTAAAACCTATCTGGCCACCCGCCAAAGGCCTGAAACCTACCTGGCGCTCACCCGGATCTCCACCTCTGTCTTTTCAACCCCTCTACCCGGTTCCTCCCTGCCCCCTTTACCCCCCAACCTCCCCTCCCCGCTTCCTCCTCCACCTCCACCTCCTTTCTCCCTTGGCAGGACCTCCAGCAGTAGCGCGCTCTCAGTTTAGCTTCTGCCTCGTCTTCTGCCCCACTGCCCGTGCTGCACCGCGCACCATTGTGTGATAACAAACAGATGTTGTGGAATTTCCTCTGAATGTTCTGCCAGTGACAGGCCCGCTCCCTTGTCTGGCAACGTGGGGGCACACTGGCATACAGTCTGGCACAGAGGCTGGCCGAAGTCTGCACCATTGTTTCCTCTTTACACATGTGCAGCATTTTCAGGGAAAGTGTGCGTGCAGGTGCCAGAGAAGTTAACAGTGCGCAATCTTTGCGCACATAAATTATTCAGATGCATGTGTGTATGGATGTTTAAATCAAATCTGTGTCCAGTTTAGCACTGCCTCATGGTTTGTCTTTTAATCACTGACAGATTGCAAATGCTCACAATGTCCAGATTATATTCCCTCTCTCTACATTGACTCCTAAATGCCTTCACCCCCCCTCCACATATTTCACATCCATACTATGATCTGATATCTGCATTTTGCAAAAACACTCAGTTATTATTTTTTTGCTAGACGTTAATTGGAATTCACACCATAATACTTGTGACATTTTGATAATCGCACTATTGACTGTTATGTCGGACAAACACTCTTGATTTTTTTTTCTCTCTACCAAGTTGAGTGAGAAAAAGAGTGGGCATGAACATGATAATTTAAACAGCGAGATTCATTCACTCACTTTTCATCCTGAGTGGAGCACAGAGTGTCATTGGAAGTTTTTTTTCCCTTCTTCTTAAGACTGGCTGAGACTGACTGCACATGTAAGTTGCAAGTCCTAGAAAATTGCAAAATTATGACATTAAATATGGTTTTAAAGTTTGTGGAAATCACGTGATTAACCCAAATCCTTAAACTGGTGATGTAATTTACAAACACCTGTGAATTCCTTTATAGTTCCTATAATCTCGTTTACAATATATTATTTTATGTTGTCTTTATTGCAGAAAGGTGTGACATAATTGAGCTTTAGGTAATTTGTTGACAGTCTCTCATGATGTGGTGACATGTCACAACCTCTTTCTCACACACACATGCACACGCACTCTTATGCAGAGGCCTGCCAGGTGTCTAGTCTTGTGACTAAAAATATAAATCATACATCTGCTCTTTTTGGCTGAACTTAACCCTTTTTTCTTTAAAGCTAAACATATTCTGCAAACTGCTTTTATAACAATAGAATTTTAATCGAACTTAATTCAAATTCTGGCATTTTTTCTTTCATATTCCAGTGTGTGTGTACCATATCACACTGATTTCCCTGCAATGTTAGCACATGTAAGGCCTGTTAACAACCACAGTTTAGTTCCAAAGATGCAGCACAGCCTTCTTTCAATGCATGAGCTCATGTACAACATAACATTAGAGGCAAATATGCATATTCATAGGCCAACTCTTCCAAAAAAAAAAAAAAACCCCAAAAAAAACTGCCCTACTGTTGTGTATTTGTGTATATGTGTGTGTGAGTGCATGCGTGTGGCGAAGGGTTACTCAGGATGAGCGCTCTCGTTTTTAAACGTCCTGGATAATGAACAGATGCTGCAAAAATTAGGAAAGAAACATCGACTCCTCCCAGCAGTGCCACTTTGGCCCGGTGAACTGGCACACTGGCGCACACACTGGGTTGTCCTCTCCGGAGCTCCTGGTGCTGCTGCTGGGGAACATTAAGGGACTTGGCACGGCTCTCCTCCGCCAGCCTGCCAGCCTCTCTCTCTCTCACTCTCTCCGGACTGTGGAGGAAGAGGAGGAGGCGGTGGTGGAGGTGGTGGTGTTGGTGTGTGGGGGGGTCGGGGAGTATTTTGATAGATGCCCTCTCCCACTGCTCGCTGGCCTCTCTTTTGGGCTGGCTCCTCCAGAAATGCATGCAACTTTTTTTTTCTTTGCTGATGAGGCCAAAAAGAAGATAGAGGCCTAAAACTCGCACAAAAAGTGTAACACAAGCTTTTGGTTGGTCGGTGTGAAAACAGCCTGAACTGCAGAACTGCGTGTTTGATTCCCACCCGGGACTCTCCCACTAAATGAATGCACTCACAGGTAGAGGCGCGTGCCAAATGGAACATGCTGTAATTTAAGGCAGTGGTTTTATATTGAACCTAGAGGACAGAGGGTTATTAAAATGAAAAACAGCATCACAAAACGAAAAGTAACCAAAATCTGATTTTATTCCCTGATTAAAAATGATTTAAAAAATATTTCACACACTATACAAACATCAAATTAATAGAGATGTTAATATTTTTGCCTTTCTGCAAAGTGCACAGAACAAAATTTGCAGCAGCATGAACCCACAAGTGTTATGTTGCAGACTTAACCTTCAAAAATCATGTTGTTTTAAAATGGAAAATTAAGTTTATTCATCTTTTAATCGTTTACAAGTTATTTCTGATGGCGAAATAGCAGGAACATGTTGTATTTTATGTAATTAAATTCTCCAAAATGTGTTGAGCTGTTGGCTGAAATTGTTCCATTATGTACTTTATCTTGCTTCTAATTGTGCAGATTTTAAAACCAAAATTTATTTTAAAAATGTGGCTATTTTCCATCAGTGTATGTCTTACACATAAGAAGTTACTTTAAGATAAACACAATAAAGCCCCCGTTAACATGCTGCATATATTAAGAGATCACATTCCTGGACACAAGAAAATCACTGGCAAATTATTTGGTCAGCTGCTCCAGACAAAAAAACCGCTCATATTGTGTGTTTTTCACTTTAGAATTATATTTTCATATTTTTATATAATCAAAAACTGCAAAATGAGTCCTACTGAAGCTTCCTGGGCCGAAACCCACAGCTGATACCCACGCAGTTTTATTCTGAATAAAATGAGAAATCCTCTTCACAGTTAAGCTTCTGCAGGTATTGACATTTATAATTGGATTTATATCGGTCACCATCACTCGCCACCCAAAGCCTGTGTGTGTCCTTACAGCAGAGAGCACCCAGGACATTTTGGGGAACATATGGGTCCCGGGGCAGCGCTCCAAACTCAGCCAGGGTGGCAACGGCTGCCCCTTGCACTGTGTGTGTGAGGGTGTATGTGTGTGTGTGTGTATGTTTGTGTGTGTGTGTGGTCACCATGTAATGTTTAATATTCATTTAAATACATAAAAGAAAGGTTAACGTTAACTTTCCCTGTGTGGGGACGTCTTGTGTGTGATTATATTCAATAAACATACAGATGTAATTGATTCAAACACTCCGCATAAATAAATTCATATATTTATGATGCACATCCGAGTCCACGTGTAAAATGTATGACTATAAATATGAGATGTATGTTTAAAGTTACAAGAGGTGAGGCTATGAAAAGAGGGGGTCGACTTCATAATTCATATCTGATGTTTAATGCATTATCGAAGGGTGGAAATCAAAGGCAAAATAACAAATATTTACATTTTGTTTGAGGTGTCAAAGATGCATTTCCTGATGTTGAAGTTAAATAAAGATATTAAAAAAACAGGCTAAAGACTTTTTTTTCAACAAGTAGGCCTACTATTGAATTCACAATAACCTCACGAATATATGACGCATCGAAAAAATAAAAATAAAGGGTGTGAGGGTGATATTTTAAAAATTATCTTTATGTCTTGATGTGATCTTTTTCTTTTTGACTTAATTTCTTATGCATTCAAACCCGCTGTGAAACCAACAGATCTGTTTGGGTAGAGTCTAAAAATAAACTCCTAAATTGTGGCCACCATCTTACAAAGCCTTGTGGTGTGAATGACATGCACATTATTAGTTGCAATATTACCAAACTTCCTAAGGATTATTTGGATTTTTCCCAAATGTGAATCTTGCACAGTCCGGATCAGACGGCAGCTGCAGGAGCTCTCCGCGGTGCTGAAACACATTTCTCCCTCCCATCTTTTCTTAATGGTCAAATATGAAGCAGGGCTCCATTATTATCCTGATGACCTTGAATGCAACGCTTTGGCATGAGCTAACCTGCATAGTTTGCATTTGTTGACCAGTGTGTCCAGGCTCCAATCAGACTGTGTTTTACAGCCACTGAATCCAAATTTGTTTTCATCCTGCATTTTAAACCAGTCCATACATTTATTTAAAGGCTGCTTTTAAAATGTTGAGCTGTCCACTAATCAAAAATGACGCATTGGCACCAATTTACTTCATCAAGAAGAGTGACAACACTGCCCTCTCCCTCCTGTCCCAGTTTACAGGATGAAGGCCCTGGGGCTCTGTGAGCAGCTCCTGCAGGTTGTGGCACCAGCCTCATATTACCCACTGACAAAAAGGCTGCTGCAGGTTAATGTCTCCTAGATCTCCAATACCTCTTCAAATACAAATGTCCGATTTATTCGTTTTTTTTTAATTTCCCATAGAGAGTGTAAAGTAACCACGTTTTGGAGATGCTGTAAATAATGTTCGATAGGTGAAAAAAAATCAAGTTGCACATGTCTCATTTATCGTCATTTTATTTTACCACACAGTTGGTTGAATACAAAGTTGAAAGACTTGAATTTTATGAAAGGAAAAGAAAAATGCTCAGCAACACATGGGATCCCTTCATTTCCATTGACTATTAACATTAATTACAAAAGAAAAACAACACAATAAATACGTGCAATAATAATAATGATAATAATAATAACCTATTCAACATAGCATTGCAAATCAAAACGGAAATATCGAACCAATATTTAATTTGAAATAAAAAACAGTGCAATGGCTCAAGTAGAAGAATATGAATAAATAAATAAGAGAAAAAAAGAAAATGAGAAAATGTCTGATTTCATTTCTTTTTTTTTTTTTTAATTGAATTTTGGCCAGCCCAGCCATTGTCATATTCAGTGTGTGTGTGTGTGTGTGTGTGTGTGTGTGTGTGTGTCTTTCATACAGTGTCTTTCTGGGCCTTGTTGCCTCGCTCTGTGGTCTCGTTGGATTTTGCATAGATGCGAAACGATTGATTTGCTGGAGGACAGACTCTGCTGAAACAACCCAACTTGCACATCTTTTTCCCTCTCTGCTCGGTTTCAGCATTTCCCTCTGCATTTCTTAAGATTTCAACATTTAAAAAATACCCCACAACCTCCCAAATCTCGCACGTAGAGGCGAGTAAATCTGATTTGCATTAGCTTCTTCATTGATTCATTTCTAATATCATCATTTTAGAAAACCTCCGTCAATGTTCAGGTGCAGCTGTAGCCAGTAATGTAGTGGTGAATAAATAAGTGGGTAACTTCCAGTCTTCAAAATGCAAACAACCACCGATACAAACACAAATCACATTTTTAAGAAACATTAATATTTTTGAAATTCTCCCATCATCATAGGTCTTGATTTGTTTATCAATGTCCCTTTTAGAGATTTATTTCAGTTTGGATAAATTCTGCTGCACAGATCGGATTGTGGGTCAGGTGGATTACCCTCCACTACATCTCTGACTATAGCAAAACAAAAAAAGATGGAATATCTGAAAGGAAAACACTAAATGACAATGAGTGAAACATCTCTCCAGAACGCCTAAATCCTGGCGGGTAAGCTTGTTAAAAAGTGTGCCGTGGATAGATTGTTGATTGCAAGGGGACGCACGGTGGGCTTCTCGTTTTTAATTGTGAAAAAACGCGTTCAGTTCATCATACACAGGGGCCCGTTCGTGGTGTAAGTGCATGTCGTGGTAAGGCAGGACGTTTTCAGAGTGAATGCCGCTCCGGGCCCCCGAGGAGCCAAACACCAGGTTGTGGGGCCCCGTGGGTCTGGAGCCAGGCAGACTGGAGTAATGCATAGAGTAGTGGTACCCCTTCTCGTTGTCGGGGGACGCTGAGCCTTGGTGCTTCAGGGAAAAGTTGCCATTGACGCACAGGGGCGGGCTGAGGGGCCCCTCATATTCGGGGCTGTTATACTCCGGGGACCCGCTCCCACCATACAGAGAGTCGTAAGCCGAGCAGTAGCCGTGCGTCCTCAGCGGATGCGAGTTCGAGCCCGGCTGGCAGTGGGGGCTGGAGAGACGCGCGCACTGGTAGGGGTAGGAATGCATGGAGAAGGAGCCGGAGCCGTACCTCCCCCCGTCCTGACACTGCTGCTCGGTGAGGAAGTTACGGGAGTTCAGCTGCAGGCATCCCGCCACCAGGTTTGTCGTGGGCTGGGAGAGTCCCTTGCACAGCGTCTGGACGTAGGACACAAGGTCGGGCCTTTTTCCAGAGCGCAATATCTCCGACAGGGCCCAGATATAGTTTTTGGCCAACCGCAGCGTCTCGATTTTGGAAAGTTTTTGCGTTTTGGAGTAGCAGGGAACCACTTTACGCAGATTGTCGAGCGCAGAGTTCAGGTCATGCATGCGGGTCCGCTCCCGCGCGTTGGCCTTTACCCGCCGCAACCTGGAGCGCTCGATGCGGGCCGGGGTCATTTTGCGCTTCTTGGGGCCCCTTTTCTTGGGCCTGTCTCCCTCTGTGTCCTCTCCGTCGTCCTCTTCCTCAGGCTCGTCGTCATCGTCGTCTTCCCCGGCGTGCTCGGAGTGCGTCCGGCTGTCTCCTCTCAGATCAGATCCGTCCATGTCGTCCTGGGTGTCCGCATCCTCATCTTTGATCTTGGTGTCCTCGTCCTCGCTGTCCTCTGGCCAACCCGAGTATTTCTGCACATCGGGAAGCAGCGAGGGGTCACTGAAAAGCCTCGTCAACATTGTGGCTCTGGAGGAGAGAGAAAAAAAGATCGAAGATTAGGCCTCGCATGCACAGAACATGCACATAGTAAATATACAATGAAAAAAACAATGAGATGTTTGTCATATAGTGGCAGAAAAAAAACGCAGTCGTTTGAGGTAAAACTCACTTTTACGCACGTATAAACATCCAAATATTGGAGCTATAGAAGTCCCACTGAAGATATTTTGATTGTAAGGTGTAAGGTCACTAACACACACTATCAACACATTGATTTTTTATTATAAAATATACCCGAGTCGTTATTTTTGCCTGAAGGACAAACTGTGTAAATAAAAGGGGAATAAAAAAAATACAGAGAGAAATCAGCCCTTAAAGCTTTGCCCTGAGTTACAGCCAGACGGATCCCCATTTAATTCCCTGCTGTCATCCGTGTGCCCTGTCGCGTCCTCTCGCAGCGGGTCCCAGCGGCAGGGGCCACATTACAGGTCCCTTGGGGGCCCCCACTTTCACTCCTCCTGACGCCCATATATACTCCTGGCTGCATTCCAGCACTATTCATCCACACCATACACCTCTCCTCAGAGGAGGCAAAAAAGGGGGGATTTTATTTAATTGATAGGCTGCAGCCCCGTTTAAAGTCAAGCTGATTATTAAATTAAGTCTTACAGACGTGTCCTAACTCAAACTGTAAAAAGGCTTTGAGGGATATTAGAATAACGAGGCCTGTGAGCGAGAAGCAAGAGGAGAGGTGGCACACAATTTTTGGTTTACACCTGCAAAAAGATCAAGCTTTGATTTATTTTATTATAATTACAATTCACAAAAATTGTATTAATATGATTTAATGTGACAAATTAAAATGATTGATGTTATCTTAGCTAATAAAAAAATAGAATAATAATAATATGGAATTATCAGGCGAAAAATGCGTCTAAAATATTTCTAAAAATACCTCAAAATCATTTTACGCGCGGCCATAACGAACCACAATTGAACTAATAATCAGCAATTAACTATAACAATCAAGCAAACATGCTAATTAATAAACCTAAAATGAAAAAATAATTTGATCAGCCTACCACTTGATTAGTAAGTGCAGTCCCATCCCAGGAAAAAAAGGGGCTACAGAAAGACGATGTGATCTTTGACAGCTCCAATAAGCCTCCTCTGGCTTCCTCCCTAACATGTTTGACTTCCCATCTATTATTATAGTGCAGCGGCAGACAGACTTGCAGCCCACAGTAAGGTAGGCTGTGATGGTTGGTTAATTATCTCGGGGGGTGTGCCAGGGGCAAAATCTCGTTTTTAAATCTCAGGCTCAGGAGGTTTGCTCAATTAGAAAGGAAAAAACACACACACACAACAACAACGTTTAATTAACAGACCGTGCAGCTTACACGAAATAGATTTCACACATAATTCAGTATGCACGAGTGCATGATTTCAAAGCACTTTTTTGAGTCGGCGATAACCCTTTACAGATGGAAATCGCTTGTATCCTTTTAGCCCTCGTTAAATATAAAAAAAAAAACCAACCACACATCCCTGCAATAGCTCCACTGTAGCTGCACCCACTGTGGGTTAAACAATGTTGTGTCGAGATAGATTGTTGGAGATAAAACTAGACAAACAGAGATAAATCACGCTGCACACTGCCTGTCACACTCAATGGCGTTGTCCCACCCTTTCATTTGCTCCGAGATTAAACGTGCAAATCATCGACAAAATCATCAATAAATCTCCCATTAAGCTCGAGGACGTCCTTTCGCTGAGGCTGGTGTCAGAATCTTCCACAGAAATTTCTGCTCCTGCACGCTGATTGTCTTTTGTGTCTCTCTGTGATTCCGGGTCCAGACGCAGGAATCTCGAAATCAAATTAGTGTCCGATATGATCTATTTACAGCCTGCTGTAAGGGGCTATACTCCAATGCTCAGGACTGCTCCGTGGAAATGATCCTGGAGAAGTGAAATCGGGAGCGGGAGACGCTTGCCTTTTTGACTCGAGCGCGGTGTTTGATGTTAGCTTTTATAATCCAGGTAGATTTGGATGTCAAAAGTTGAAGGGCACGCGGAGGGAGAGCGGGGGAGTGAGGAGGTGTTTGTGCAAGCGCGCTCATACGGAAATCTAATAAAACCTCAAGCATGCACATGCCTTGTATATCCATTTATGACATCTTTTTTTGTCGTTGTTGGAATGGATTTCAAAGTGTGCTATCACCAGATTTACGAAGACTAGGTGCATACCACAGCAAACAGGCACAGAAGGCGACTATACATTACATTTCCATGTGGATTCACGCCAGATTCGCCTTTTACGCAGCAAACTGTCCAAGATAAAGGTGATTTAATTCACCAAAACACGCCATTTAAAGTACAGTACAACTATATAACACGGAGATGACACCTTGCATTAATATGCATCTGTTCATCTGTTTATTAGATTAATTTCTCCCTCCATTTTGGACTGGCACTTCAGCATCTCCAGCTTTTTTTTTTTTTTTCCTTGCTATTGTTGATGTTTATGTTCCAACTTACCTCTGCTCGAGCTCTTCACAGGGGATGGGAGGAGAAAAAAAAACGCGCTTGAGTTTCAGACCATCTTCAGGGACCGCACGAGCGAGCGAACCAACGCTCCCTGTCAGTGTATAGGTGCAGGCAGGCAGCGCGCGGCTTTCTTTCACTGGCGCTGACGGGTTGTTTAGGGGTGCTTCTCTCCCGGCGCGCGCACTCGAATAACCGGAGCTTGTGAACGAACGTGCGTCTCGGCGTGTCTGTGTGTATATACGTGTGAGTGAGTAAGTGTGTGCATGTGTGTGTGTGTGTGAGTGTGGATATGTGTGTGTGTGTGTGTGTGTGTGTGTGTGTGAGAGTGTGGCAACCGTGAGCTACCGGGGACGGGGTTACATACCAGCTAAGGCTGTGATGCCAGCGCCCATATGGCTGGCACGTCACCGGCAAGAGCCATCACATGAGAGCCCGGTGATTGACATGCGCCCGCATTCGGAGAGATTTGCCCGCGGGGGGAGAGAGACATAGAGAGGGAGAGAGGGAGAGAGAGAGAGAAGAAGGAGGAGGAGGTAGGAGGTGGTGGTGGAGGAGGAGGAGGAGGGCTCCGCCATCTGTCACCGCGCTAGAGCTCACACAGCCAGAAAAAAGGAGGAAAAACAGAAGAGAGAGGGAGAAAATAAAATGGTGGAACAACAAAACTCATCATTGTTGACCTGTGCTGCTGCTTCAAGGGATGGAGGCTGTCTTTTTTTAATCAAACCTGTGAATTTTCCCATTCACCTGCCAAACTCACGCGTCAGTGTTTAATGCAATTTAGAGGAGAGAAGATATCCCAGCAGTCACCACGAGGACGATTATTGTGATTATAGGAAGTAAATGTACATTAAGTATGATAAGGTCAACTTATATGCTGACTCCCAATAGGAATATTACAGTAATAATTACTCCTCAGGGGTCAAGCATAATATTACAGTGTTATATACAGTATTATGCTTTACACAATTAATTAACCTCTTTAAACCACTCTATCCTCATATCTAAGAAGATAATACAGTAATAATGTACAGGGCCTATTATAAGATTACACCAATTAACTCCTCAACAAATGAAAGGTGGGTAAACTGGGCTCACCCTCCATCACATTTCTGTTCCAGAAGCAGGATGGGTGGAGGTAGGGGGATGGGGATGCATTATAAGTGCATTAAGGCCATGGAACAGAAGGCATATTGTTTATTTATTTACCTAATTGGATCAAATTATGCTTCAATGTATTCGGAGAACCAACAACCCAAACCAATTGTGATTTGTTCTGACTCTTGTGGGCACAACACCGGGGTGCAGATGACCCACTTGCCAAAGCTGCAAATGAGTCAAATTAGTAGGTATAATGTTACAAAGGCTTCTGTTGCATGGTGTGTGTATGTGTGTGTGTGTGGACTGGTGCTCATGAGGTTAAGTGTGAAGATCAAATGTTTACTGGTAGCTGTGTCCGAGTGTGTGAGGTTTGCCAGAGCTGCTGCTGCTGGTGTTTTCAGCGTGCAGTGCTGAGTGAGGGGCGCCTGCAGGGGTGAACATCGGATAGAGAGAGGGGGAAAGAGACATATAGGCACTGTGAGAGGAAGGGTGTGTGAGAGGGAGTGAGACCCAGGTGTGTAGACCCACTAGGGATGGATGAAAAATGAGGAGGAAGGGAGGGGTATAGCTGTAGATGACAGGGGATTGGTGCTGGCAGGAGCTGGCAGTGGTGCCCAAGATTTAGGCACGTTGGCACATCAGTGACATAAAAGCAAGAATTCCTCACCACCAGCATCCCGGTCCCTTCGGTGTGTCTGCTTCGCTGCATTGTGTCCATCCCGGCTCCTAGATCTCTCTATTTAGCAGACATTAGTGGAGTTAATGTGGGAGAAATGAGCTCGATGACCACCAAGTCCAACTTGGCACAAAGACACCCACCGGACTGAGGGAACAGGGACCTGGAGGCTGAGAAATAGCTGATAGAAGCTCATCATGTCCTTGGGCCTGGATCACCCCTACATCTCCTCCGCAGCCACAACCGAGAGAACGTTTGGGGGGGTTGCGGGGTCATCCCTGGGGTCACCAGTAGTGTGGCAGCTGTGGCTAGGGAGCCGTGATGCCGCACATTCACTAATGTGTCTCATCCCTTATGGGAAGAGGGGATGGTAACCTGGCACTACCCCAAACCATGGTGGGGTGATTGTGTCAGTGTGTGTGTATGTGCGTGTAGAAGGGCTTCACCGCCAGCCAAATCGGTGCCCTATCTTACCTCAGCTGCACTGAGGAGGGGGGAGATGCAAGGGCTGCGGCCATGGAGAGGGGGGGCTGATGCTTCTCAACAAGTCCCAAACAACCTTCAGGTCACCTTGCCAAAATAAATGCTAAATGTCAACAGTGTGGCTTTAGCCAGCGCCGGGCTAGAGGCGACTCCAATCAGGGAGGCTTTGATCTGATATTGAAACGCCGGAGGAGAGCTTGTTTGGAATTACGTTATTTTAGAATGACTTTGCATACTGTTTGTATGCGGATTAGTCTTAAGTAAGGGCCACCTGCTGTGCTTTTTCATAGGCTAAATGCATGTGATCAAGATGCAAAAAAATTGAAGCTCTTTCCCTTTAAGATATCAAAATCTCCATCACTCTGTTTTTTTCCTCCATGGTCAAATGACACCCAATAGCCTTTCAAAGTCATCAAGCCACACCTCCGTACCTTTGTCATCTTCCCCCTCCCTTCCTCCTTCTCTCACTGTCAGACGTGTGAGGTGATGACCTGCACTTCACTTGTCTTTCTGGAAGAAGTGCAAACTTCTGCTGGCACAAATATGAAATACAGCACACGCGCACACACACACACACACACACACACCCTCCCACCCCCACCAGACTCCCGGACCCCATCTGCACTCTCCTCTCTCCAGCCCCCTAATTGCATATGCACAAATGCAAATGCCTATTAATTAATTACTTGACTAATTAGTGCAGTGGTATTTTAGAGCGATAAATCAAGTGGAGATGGGGGCCGAGGACGGCGGGGGCAGGAGGAGGGCTGCGCGGAGCATCGACAATGAACCCACACCAGAGGGAGTGCTCCTATTGTACAGGTCCTGTGTGTGTGACTGGTGGAGAGGGTGTGCACACTCGGAGCTTCTGAAGTGAAGCACTATTTAAAAAATGCTGAAGAGCCCTGAAGAGGTGAGTGAGCGAGGTGAGTACTCTCTGTCTGCAAGAGGAAGTGAGGAAAGGAGAAGAAATTCAGGCTGCATATGAGATATGACCTCTGCTCTGCCAACTGTGCTGTTTCCTGGCATGTGGCCAAGCTGGGATGCTGGTTGCACCTATTCTCACAAAGGAGAAACCCTCAGCTACATGCTATGGCTGCTCCCACTGATGCATATTTATACTGATATTGTAAACCTTGTACAATAGTTCAATGAGCATAACAGTTGGCATCGTTTACGCAGCGATACTGATGTGATAATTGTGGCATCTGTGATTGGGAGGTGAATAATTCTGGCAGCCATGGTGAGTTGTGTATCTCTCCATGTGTGTGTGCGTGTGTGTGCCTGTAGGTGTGCCAGGCCCCCACCATAGGTACCCACGAAGATCTCCGGACTGAAATATTCATTCTTGTTTGCTCGCCCAGACAGTGTGGTCCTAATTGCAGCATCAGAAAGCTCCACCTCTCCCTCTCGTCTGGCTTGGCTGCTGTGGAGACAAACCTCATCTGGGAGCCTGTGTCAGTATGTGTGTGTGTGTGTGTGTGTGTGTGTGTGTGCACATCCTCCTCCATCCGTCCTCCTTTCTGGGGTTGGTAGATTTGTGCTTGGCTCACTCTTCCCTCACTTTCTCACTCATTCACAAACACGATGCACAAAAAGCAAATTTTCAAGGAGCAGTTCACGTCCATCAAATCCATTCATCTAATTTGCCTGCGTGTCACATTTGCCATGTATTCTCAGCTCTGCCTTCATGCCTCATTCACTCCGCTTGTGTTGGAGTTGGGACGACTATTGATCTCTCTGTCAACATGTCTGTCTGTCGATCTGTCGGTCCACAGGGTGTGTGTGTGAAGCTCTGGAGTTTTTCATCAGTTCCCGTGCCAACCCAACCCGTGCCTGGCCAAGCTGAACCATCTTGTGGGATTTTTGGCTTTTAATTATAGTAAGAGAGGATTAATTATGGCAGTGGAAACAAGGGGCCATGCATTATTGATGCTATGAGTGAAGGGCTGGAGGGGGTAGAGGGTGCTAATTAAATCACTGCCCTACTGCCACGTCCTCCTCTGTCTCTGCCTCCACCATGTCTTCCACCTGCTACATCTCCAACACCCCACCCTACTTTACTCCTCGCACCCACCCACACATATATTGTCACTCACACAAACACTCATACCTCTGTCGTGTTGTTTTTGTCTGCTATTTATTATCTTTATTATAATTTTACCCAGGTCTACCTCATTAAAAATCTCCACATCAAAGTTTGGACCTATCTCCCACTCATCAAAGCGTCCTCACCTTTTCAGGAATCAAGTGTTTCATTCATCTTCAGTCATGTACCAGTAGATTTTCTCTCCATGGTATCTCTTGCATGCTGCCACATCCTGTTGATAGTGATTAGTACATCTATTCAGTGTTCCTCAGTGGTGACACATTTTAAATTTGCTTCCATCCTAAATGAGCACCTCAGTTTCAATTTCAACCCCCATTAGGAAAGCTCCTTCCAGTCAACAGGAGATGAGCCTCTCCGAGAGCTAAGTGTAACAAAAGGCTGCCATCTACTGGAATATTTTCATAATGATCACTTTTATCATTTAAGCCCTGTGTGTTGTCTGTACTTACACTTTTGAGTTGTTAGACTCTGTTTAACATTAAACTAACCATAAAAAATTTGAATTCAAATTTAAGAGAGATAATTGTCAAAAAGAAATGCTTTTTTTCTTGTGCCCTCAAGTAGAAAAGCAGAAACTCTATGGTAGTAGAGTCATTTTTACACCATTTCCTTCCCTATTATCAGACCAGTTACATTAAGTGTAACCATGAGAGGCAATAAAGTAATTGACATTACACAGGAGCCAGCTATTTTGCAGTAAAGAAGAGTCTTTTATATCTTAAAGGGAGACTTCGTTGATTTCCAACTAGCTTCGTATCATAACCAAGTAGGCAGTATGTGTAAATGAACTGCGGTAAACTTCCCTCCATCTTACCAGCACCCAGATCTCCCTGCTCATCTCAGACAAAATGCAGTGGATGATGCGTTTTGCATCATTCAGCCAATTTTTCGCTGGCTCCAGGGCTGTTGCTCGAACTACACTTCCACTTCCTCATTTTTGTACTGCCTACCACCATGAACACAGAGAGTCAGGTTCATCAGGAGGGCCCACAACATCATCAAGTCCAGCACACACACCAACCACAGTCTCTTCACACATCAGGCAGATACTACTAGAGTGTGAAATCCAGGACAACATGACTGACAAACAGCTCCAACTGGCCATCAGACGGCTGAACAACAGCACCGAACACAGCCCCCTACCATCACATCAGGCTCACAAATCATCATTCGTTCATTCATTCATTCATCTTCTAACCGCTTCATCCTCTTGAGGGTCGTGGGGGGGCTGGAGCCTATCCCAGCTGACATCGGGCGAGAGGCAGGGTACACCCTGGACAGGTCGCCAGACTATCGCAGGGCTGACACAGACAACCATTCACGCTCACATTCACACCTGTGGACAATTTAGAGTTACCAGTTAACCTAGTCCCCAATCTGCATGTCTTTGGACTGTGGGAGGAAGCCGGAGTGCCCGGAGAGAACCCATGCTGACACAGGGAGAACATGCAAACTCCACCCAGAAGGGCTCCCACACAACCTCTTGCTGTGAGGCGAGAGTGCTAACCACCACACCACCGTGCCGCCCATCATCACTCGTGTTTATTTTAATATTTAAATCTAACTTTTATTCTTATTTATTATTGGTTTGCGAGGAGGGGAACTGGCAATTTAGAATTTTATTGTGTGGTGTAAACCACTGTGTTTACTGTGCAAGTGACAATACACTTCTTGAATCTACAGAAGGATGAGAGAGAGACTCATCTCTGTCTCCCCCTCTCTCTCAAACTCAGACCAAACTCAGACCAAACTCAGATCAAATGTAAAACTAGGCAGTGCAAATTAAGTATAAACCAAGATTCTGTTCCTGCCTATTTCTCACCTTTAATGTCTTCAGAACTACATTTCAGTGCACTGTTTGGCTGTAGTACAAGAATCTGTAAACAAGAAATGACTGCCATACTATTCCCTGAACTACTGGAAAAACTGAGGCTGACAAAACTGAAATCAAACCGTAAAACTAAGCAGTGTTGATCAAATATGAACCAAAATTCTGTTACTATGTCGCTTATTTCTTCTCTAAAATGTTTTCAGTCTCATATTTTAACTTACCATTTAACTGTATTCAAGATTGTTATCTGCCAGTTGCCATATTGTTTCCTGTGTCAAAATAGCCAAGCTTGCATTATGTCACGCACCAGCAGGAGTGTTTATTGGTCTGGTGTGGTGCAGTGCATTGTGGTAGTTGTAGATTTCTTACTTCAAATCAAATGCAACAGCCCCTTTTCTGCTGTTTCCTCTGGCCAGGGAGCACCACTTTTAAAAGTATTATGTGTCTTTATACTGCATAGACAGCCTATGAAAAGACCATCTTTCTAGCAGAGAAATACATCTTCACAGGTTTGTTATAGTCCCACATCCGTGATACGTTATGTTGTCTGCTATTGCTGAAACTGTGCATAGCGTGAAACCTTCAAACAGAATAATTGCACAGGTACTCACTGATTTTCTTCACTGTAAAAAAGGCATATGTGAGTTCATTGTGCAGGGAGCCTCAGTTGGGTCTCAACAAAGGTCATCTGTTCTGGTGGTCTTAAGATCCCAATTTGAGAACCACACTTTTACTTGCTATTTAACCCTCCACACTGATGATAAATTAGTCTCATTTTAACTCCTGTCCTTCTTTGTGTCTTTCCTTATATCTCCTCTCTCCTTACTCCTGTGATCCTCTCCCTAAATTCTCAGTGTCCCATCATGCGCTGTGTTGTCCCAACACATTCCAGATGGATATATTGGTTCCCTCACGTCTGAAAATGCAATGATAACAAGCTGAGGAGGTAATCCCCTGTCTGTCCCTTTGTTTTCTGTCGTATTTTCATGTACAGTGCTCAGTGCACCACTTTGTGTTAGGATCTCTGCTGAAGGGACCAGTCAAACAGGAAAATTACATCTATATCAAAAGCGGTAAGTAAAAACCCCTGGAACAAATCATAGGAACAGGAAGATCAATAAATAACTTTGTGAAAAAAATATGATGAGGAGCACAAAATTTCAAAGAATCAGCAAAATGTCATGATTATTTACGTGTCACTCATAATGACATCAACAGGACAGTAGATGGCGCACCTGCATCCTTCATCACCAACAGTGCAACAACAACTACAGCTTGAAACTGCAAGACAGTACAGCTTTCCCAGGTGCATGTGACTATGACTGTTGATGCGAACAGTACCTGTTTATTGTGTGATGGTATGTTATATAAGGGAAAAGAGGGGGTTGAGTGAGGAGTCAGGTGTTGAATGACAGGCAGCCTCTCTGTGTACCTGATTAATGTACAAAGCCTCTCTGTGATCCTGATTAATGGAATATTTCACTTTTTACACCGAGGTTTGTCCCTGAAATCCCCTGTGAAGGTATCAGCTTATTACTGCAGGAGCACCTGGCAAATAGAGGGAATTAGGTGGCATGAACGAGAGGGGTCAAGGAGTGGACTAGATTTATGTCTTCTTCTGTTATTTTTCCAACACTGTTGCTTGTTCCTTTTGTTTTCAGCTATCATTAATTCAGAATGCATACCCAGAATACATTTGGTCTTTATGGCAGGTCGGGTATCATCAGTAGGGGGTCTGAGGGGCCTGTGAGTCACTTTCATAACAGGGAGGTTTTTGTCAGCTCTTGCGCCACCAAGTGTCACATGGTACAAGATGCCCTGTTTAGGAGTAGATAGAATTACACACTTTTTCCTAATCTGTCTTTGGAGCTGCTTTGGAGTGTCTCCAGTGTGTGTGTGTGTGTGTGTGTGTGTGTGTACAGTGCATATGTCACACATTTTGTACAGCATGTCCCTGCTTTCCTCTGGCGTTATTATCACAGTGTGATCCATCTTCCTCTGGTTTTTCCTCTGGTTCTGCCAGCACCGTGATTTAATGACACAATATGTATAAACACAGTGAAGCGTACTAAAAACAGAAGCAGATTGGTGTGGGCCTACATATAGGTGGGTTTAACTGATGTCTGTAAATACACCTAGCTGCATCACGAGCAGAGCAAGTGACATATCAGGCGTAATTAGAGATACAAACACATACACACACTCCCCGGGGGATTCACACCCACAAACACTGAAAGGCAGTGGTTACATAATATACAGATCAAATATTTACAAATCAGTTTAAGTGGTGCAGCATCAGGACATTGGAAATATCAAGATCAGCTGAGGTAAACACGGAACATGAAAGCTCAGGTGATTTTCTTTGTTGATCCATTTATGCACAAATGAGTCCATATAATGAAGAATATCTATTCCTAATTAGAGCAGTTTGTTCTACTTGTCAGTGTGTCAGCAGTGTGGAGTGATTTTGTTAATATGACAGACAATGCCTGGCTGCTCTGTGTCACCTGACATTTCGTCTCTTTAACAACAGCAAATAGGGAGGCTGCTCGTGTTTGTAGAGCAACACTTCATACTTATTGCTTTGACATAGTGATGTTCATCAAAGTGTCTCCATATTACACAAAGCAGCTCTTATGGAGCTGTAGATGATGAGCTGAGAAGGCAGAGCAACGCCCCAGTAGTAAATACTACTGGATTTACCCTAGAACAGAATGTGCCATCTGATTTAAAAAAATAAATAAATCTGATTTACTGGTGCCCTAAATCAGATTTTCTGGTGCTCTAATCCAGCCAGTATGTATTATGTAGCATGAAGTCTCCACATGTACTAATATACTTTTCTATAAATCCTTTTATATGCATCAATCCTGGTTTAAGTATCTCTGTGAACAACAGCACAGTGAAGCACATAGCGTACAATCATGCCACTAATTTTATTCTTATTCTCTTTTTTTAAATAATGTTCTTACTTGATTTATCATCATTTTTTAAAGAAAGAAAAACATCTTATTTGCAGTTACTTTTCCCCACTAAATCCTCAAACCAAGGCTGAAAGACACGTTTTATTTTGCCAGAGATTTGTGATTATTTTTGGAGATTAAATGCCTCGTCTTATATTGGAGTCTCAGATCACAGCTGATCATCCTATTTATGTTCACTGCGACAGCCTTGCACTTGCTTGTTTAGTCTGTGTTTGACTATTTTCTTTTTCTCTCCGGTTTTATCTTGGCTTGTCCTCCCAGGTTTATTTTCTCACTGGAATCGCACTGTACAGCAAACTCTTTTAATTTAAATGATACCAACCGATTAAAATAGAATAGAGTTGAAACTCAATTGTCCAAATGTGGAAACCAGGGTGTTTTGGGTCGGCGTGGGAACATTGCTAAGATGGCTTGCTAAGGCTTGAATTCTACTGCATGAGTTTGGTGAGAGTTTGTAAACGGATGTTTTGATATGATTTTGCTGTTGTTAAATGCGGTCCCCTATGACTTCCATTCATCAAGAATTTACTACTTTATTGGATTCTTCATACACCGTGGAGGCATGCCAGGAAAACAAAGTTTTCTTCACAAATTCAACTAAATATGGGGTGAATAACTCATTTTGGGGTGTGAAGTATTCCTTTAGTTTTGCTATTGTTAAATGCGGACCCCTATGACTCCAGTTCATCTGGATCTTTCTCTGTTTTTAGAATCTATGAAGTTTTTTTCATGAATTCACTTGCAGCAACTGCAGGGAGAATAAAGAGGAGAGGACTCTTCTGAGACCTGGGCGGTATACATTTTTTATACCTTCATACCTTCATGACATTTCACTGGGGTGTATGGTATATGTTGGTATTGTGTTAATTGTGACATGTATGACATTGTCTAGCCTATGTTGTGTATCCAATATGCAATTAACCTTAGACAAGTCTTGCTAGCTTTACCTCTGGCCAATAAAATAATGAACAGATAGGAAATAAGCTCCCTTCTTACTGAAGGTCTTGATGACAGTTATTGCCTCAGTGGATACCGACACATCAGTTCAATTCAATTCAATTCAATTCAATTTTATTTATAAAGCCCAATATCACAAATCACAATTTGCCTCACAGGGCTTTACAGCATACGATATCCCTCTGTCCTTATGACCCTCGCAGCGGATAAGGAAAAACTCCCCCCAAAAAACCCTTTAACGGGGAAAAAAACGGTAGAAACCTCAGGAAGAGCAACTGAGGAGGGATCCCTCTTCCAGGACGGACAGACGTGCAATAGATGTCGTGCAGAACAGATCAGCATAACAAATTAACAGTAAACCAACAGGACACAATGAGACAGAG
Source organism: Epinephelus fuscoguttatus (assembly GCF_011397635.1). Classification (NCBI taxonomy): domain Eukaryota; kingdom Metazoa; phylum Chordata; class Actinopteri; order Perciformes; family Serranidae; genus Epinephelus; species Epinephelus fuscoguttatus. The sequence continues at coordinate 15,514,981 of NC_064770.1, read as the reverse complement.
AAAGAGAGAGAGAGAGAGAGAGAGAGAGAGAGAGAGAGATGCAGGTAATGACAGTAGCTTACAACAACATTATTGAAAGTAATAATATTATAGTTATAGTTCTGGCTACTGCGGTACAATATGTTGAAAGTATGTATTAATATCTGGCAGTATACAAGTGTGACAATAGTCATATGTGTATAATAACAGTAGAAGTATGACTAATGACTAATGATGGCAGCAGCAGCAGGAGGCATCTGGCAGGACCACGACAGCAGCACAACCACACACGTCACGCTGTCCAGGCGATATGAGTTAATCTGAGAGACAGTGGAGCACAAAGGCTCCGGAGAAGAAGCCGAGTTAGTGACATCCAGAATGGCCGAGTTAGCAAGATGCAGTAATAGAATACGAGAGAGAGAGAGAGAGAGAGAGAGAGAGAGAGAGAGAGAGAGAAAGAGAGAAAGACTGGCAGACTCCAGCAGACTAGGCCTAAGTCAGCCTAACTAGGGGCTGGTACAGGGCAAGCCTGAGCCAGCCCTAACTATAAGCTTTATCAAAGAGGAAAGTCTTAAGTTTAGTCTTAAATGTGAAGACGGTGTCTGCCTCCAGGACCATAACAGGAAGATGATTCCACAGGAGAGGAGCCTGATAGCTGAAGGCTTTGGCTCCTGATCTACTTTTGGAGACTTTAGGGACCACGAGTAACCCTGCGTTCTCAGAGCGCAGAGTTCTGGTGGGATAATAAGGCACTATGAGCTCTCTAAGATATGACGGAGCTTGACCATTTAGAGCTTTATAAGTTAACAGTAGGATTTTAAATTCAATTCTGGATTTTACAGGAGCCAGTGCCAGAGAAGTAAAACAGAGAAATATGATCTCGTTTCTTAGTTCCTGTTAGTACACGTGCTGCTGCATTCTGAATTAGCTGGAGAGTTTTTAAGGACTTACTAGAGCTACCTGATAATAGAGAGTTACAGTAATCCAGCCTTGAGGTAACAAAAGTGTGGACCAATTTTTCTGCATCTTTTCGGGTCAGGATAGGCCTAATTTTCGCAATATTACGCAGATGAAAAAATGCAGTCCGTGAGGTTTGTTTTAAATGAGAATTAAAAGACAAATCTTGATCAAATATTACTCCGAGGTTTCTTACGGTAGTGCTAGAGGCCAGAGCAATGCCATCAAGAGAAACTATGTCATCAGATAAAGAGTCTCTGAGTTGTTTGGGGCCAAGAACAATAACTTCAGTTTTGTCTGAATTTAACATAAGGAAATTGGTGCTCATCCAGGTTTTTATGTCTTTAAGGCAGTTATGGAGTTTAGTTAATTGATTACTTTCTTCTGGCTTCATCGATAAATACAACTGTGTATCATCTGCATAACAATGGAAATTTATAGAGTGATTTCTAATGATGTTACCTAAAGGAAGCATATATAGAGTAAATAGGATTGGTCCGAGCACAGAACTCGGAACTCCAAAACAAACTTTGGTACGTAAGGACGATTCATTATGAACGTGAACAAACTGAAAACGATCAGATAAATAAGATTTAAACCAGCTCAGCGCAGAACCTTTTAGGCCAATTAAGTGATCCAGTCTCTGCAGTAGAATTTGATGGTCAATTGTGTCAAACGCCGCACTAAGATCTAATAAAACAAGTACAGAGACAAGTCCTTTGTCTGAAGCAATCAGAAGGTCATTTGTAATTTTAACTAGTGCTGTCTCAGTGCTATGATGCACTCTAAATCCTGACTGAAATTCCTCAAATAAATTATTATCACGGAGAAAATCACACAGCTGGTCTGCGACTACTTTCTCAAGGATCTTTGACATAAAGGGAAGATTAGATATTGGTCTATAGTTGGCTAACACCTCTGGATCCAGGGTGGGCTTTTTTAGTAGAGGTTTAATTACAGCTACCTTAAAAGACTGTGGTACATAGCCTGTTAATAAGGATATATTGATCATATCTAATATATGAGTGTTAACTAAAGGAAAGACCTCCTTAAGTAGCCTAGTTGGGATGGGGTCTAAGAGACACGTTGATGATTTAGATGAAGAAATCAATGCGGTCAATTCTTGAAGAGAAATTGGGGAGAAGTAATCTAAATATATATTAGATTTTACAGCTGTGTTTGAGGTTAGATAGGTACTATCTGAGGACAGGAGGTCATGAATTTTGCCTCTAATAGTTAGAATTTTGTCATTAAAAAAGCTCATAAAATCATTACTGCTAAGGGCTAAAGGAATACAAGGCTCAATAGAGCTCTGACTCTCAGTCAGCCTGGCTACAGTGCTGAAAAGAAACCTGGGGTTGTTCTTATTGTCTTCTATTAATGCTGAGTAATAGTTTGCTCTGGCATTGGAGGCCCCTCTTATAAGTTTTGAGACTGTCTGTCCAGATTAAACGAGATTCTTCCAGTTTGGTTAATTGCCAATTCCTTTCAAATTTTCGCGATATTTGTTTTAACTTACGGGTTTGAGAGTTATACCAAGGAGCGAACTTTCTTTGCTTTTTTAACTTCTTTTTAAGAGGAGCTACAGAGTCAAGTGTTGTTCGCAGCGAGCCTACAGCGCTATCGACAAAATGATCAAAGTCGGTACAGGAAACCTCTGTTACTGAGGGACTTGGTATTGAATTTAATGACGGAGTAATCTTTTCCTTAAATTTTGCGACAGCACTATCTGATAAACATCTAGTATAGTAACTGTTGCTGAGTGGCATGTAATCGAGTAAAAAGAAATCAAAAGTAATCAGATAATGATCCGATAGCGAGGATTCTGTGGAAAGACTTTTAGATTATCAATTTCAATTCCATACATCAGAACTAGATCGAGGTATGGTTAAAACAGTGAGTGGGTTCATGTACACCCTGACTGAAGCCAATGGAGTCTAATAATGAGATAAATGCGGTAGCCAGAGTCATTATCAACGCCGACATGAATGTTAAAATCGCCTACAATAATAACTTTATCTGATTTAAGAACTAAACTGGATAAAAACTCTGAGAATTCAGATACAAATTCAGAATACGGGCCAGGAGCACGGTACACTATAACAAATAAAAGTGGCTGCGAGGTTTTCCAGGTTGGATGTAAAAGACTAAGAACGAGGCTTTCAAATGAATTATAATCTAGTTTAGGTTTAGGGCTGATTAACAGGCTAGAGTTAAAAATGGCTGCAACTCCCCCTCCTCGGCCGCTGCCTCAAGGAATGTGGGTATTATTATGACTGGGAGGAGTGGACTCATTTAGACTAACATATTCATCTGGACACAGCCAGGTTTCAGTGAGGCTGAGTAAATCAATATGATTATCTGATATTAATTTGTTTACTAACAGTGCTTTAGATGATAGAGACCTGATATTTAACAGTCCGCATTTAATTCTCCTGTTTTGTCTTTCTGTCACAGAAGAGGTTTTAATTTTTATGAGGTTGTTATGCACAACTCCTCTTTCAGTGGGCTGCACGGAGATGTTGAATAAAACCACGTGGCTAATGAACTGTTTCTGTAGTTGGAAGAAGTAATCTCAAGATAAAATTATATGTGGCAATATTCCTAAACAGGGGCAGAGAGATTTCTCTTTTTACTAGGCCTGTAATGTTATCCCCACCAGTTGCATTTGTCATCCTCAAATCAGGAACCTGTTCCACCTGTAGAGACTGACCTCTAGTGACAGATGCTGTGCACTACATTGCCTCAGTGCAGCATATCTGCATATAGTTTACCAGAAAAAGGAGCATCTGTATTTTTGACTGTACTGAAAATCATACTTTTGGGATTTCTAAATACACCCGTGTACTGTAGTACCTTGGTACTGCCCAAGCCTACTTCTGATATTCAGCCCTTTGTCTTGCTGGCATTAATGACTACAGTGCTGACCTGACACCAGCTAATCAGCCAGCTCTCTGAGTGCCCTCAAACCAAACAAGTGTTCAGCATGTTTGTTCAGCTCTGACTCAGTCCTGAATCTGTGGCTTTTTTTTATTTGTTAATATGGAGAACAAGGACACTGGAGTGCACCTGTGTTTATTGTATCATGGTCAGGTCACAGGGCTGCTTCTCACTCCATGATTGGTCAGTCCTTTAAATAGAGGAATCTTTCTCAGTTTATTAGTTGTTATTATTTGACAGTTACTCAATCACTGGTTTCATTAAACACTGGAATTTTGTGGCTTGTAGTGAGCCGGTTTCTTAAACAGAGCCTATTACACATTCCTCATACCATGTTGCTCAAGTCCTGTGAAAGTTATGTAACCACTCTGGCGACAAAATCAAATGGCAGCGGGTGGCTGAGAAAGATTTAATTCTTCAAAAACATTCAGCAACTACTCAGACAGTCTATATTTTGTCTGTCAGAAACCTAAACCCAAACCTTTCAGGCTTCACCTATATGAAGAGATGCAATAAGAGTGGCCACCTGCAGGCATGTGGAGAAGGTGCTTTGCTTCAGACAGGAGTGGCATTGTAGCAGAGTTAAAACACTGAGACAAACCCTTTAAAAATCGAAACCCCACACCCTCCTCATCCTCCCCCGCACGGAAACAGTGAATAAATAACATGCTGGCATGTTCAGCTTTCTCTGACCAGCGGGATAAACACTCAGTTGACTGTTTAATGTGTTTCTGGTCTCTGTAAACGTCAGTTGCACTCCCAGAGCGCCATATACACCTTGACCTTCTTCTCCATTCTGCTCACTCAGCCCCTCCAGCCACCTCACACTCTTCCTCCTCCTCCTCCTCCACCAACACTCCGGCTATCTCCTTCATTCCAACCCATGCCAAAGCTCAACTCTGCCCTGAGGCCAAATCCACCGCTCTTCACTGTCCAAATCCCTCTGCCATGCGAGTGAAATAACAGCAAGGCCCTGAAAATAGCACTGGAACTGCCCCTCTCTCTCTGTTTCCTCTACAATCTGCCTCCTTTCTCCTTCCCTCCCTACATCCATCATTCTCTATCTGTATTTTAGATATTGAATTCCCATTTCCCAGTGGCGGATCCTTCTATAGTTGACATAGCTGGCCACCTAGGTTGCCACCCAGAGCCATTTCCCCTGTTGTTTAATTATGATAATGTAACTCATACGTGTTTTTTGCAGGCAGTTAAAAAACTTTTTAATGAGGTTTGTCTCAGTTATTGATGAATCTTTAAAGGATCGAAGACGGATGGACAGTCTGAGCTTTTCATCATAACTCTGACTGGTCACAGCATAACATCACCCAGCCCAATAAATCCAGCGATGTCAGTGGCATGAGCTTAGCCGCTGGATCCCCATGTACGTTCCCCCTCTGCATATACTCCACACATCTCTCTTCTTGTTTATCCCTCCTTGCACTCCCTGCTCCCTCCCTCTCTCAGCATAAATCTCTCATTCACAAATAGAGGCCAAAAGAGGCTCAGCTGATGTGATGAGATTATTTTTTTTCTGATTACAAATCAACCTCAGCTTAGATAGATAGAGAAAAAAAAAACACAGCCGCTTCCCCTCCACCCCCCACTGTTACATCCTCTTCCCTCTCCTCCCCTCTCTGCTCTGGTGCCGCCCCTCTTCCCCAGTAGCTCCACCTTCTTTTGGACCTTGGTCCCTCCTCTCCACCACCACCCACTTCTCTCCCTCACAGCCACATCTAAGGACGTGCTTCATTCACTCCAGCTGCACAGGTTGTAAAGGAAAGGGGGGAAGAGTGAGAGCAGGAGAAGTAGAGGAGAATATCAGCAGCTGACTGAGTAGGGAAAGAAGACAGGAGGTGAAACAGAGAGATCAGCTGATTGTTTTACTAAGAGAGGAAGGGAGTCAGGGTGAGAAGGAGTGAGGCAGGAGAGAGGAGACAAGTCTTCAGGAGTGGGACTACCCAACAGTGCCAGGTTCCTCCAGGGAGGTTATAGTGATCTTCGGCAGCAAACCCTCCTCTCCACTGGGAGTCAGACCCCCAGGATCCAGAGCCATGGAGCCCTCTGTGTCGACCGAGGTCGAGGGGGAGCCCAAGGAAAGGAAGAAGATCCAATTTGCTGTATCGCCCGAGGTCGAGGGGGAGCCCAAGGAGAGGAAGAAGATCCAATTTGCTGTGTCGACTGAGGTGGAGGGGGAGCCAAAGGAGAGGAAGAAGATCCAATTTGCTGTGCCGGCCTCTGTGCCCACCAACCTGGACCCTCGGCAAGTGGAGATGGTGAGCAGGCGGTGGACAGATGGGTGTTTGACCCAGGGAAAAATCTATTTTGTGTTTCTGAGGATTCTGCTTTAGCTTCTCTGACTTGTTTTTGTGTTTAAATTTGAAGTGTTTCACAGCTGAAATTCCTTCCATCCGGTTATTCAAAGGGAGCATTGTGTAGTGTAACTAAGTGCTGCACCAGTACCGGCCACATTTCTCCACTTTAGAACATCTTCACTCTGCATCACCTTTTCGCTCTGCTCTGTTTCATTTCTGACACGCAGGGCTGGGTTTGTTTGATCTGTCTGCCACATGTTTGAGAAATTATGATGACATTTCCCTCTCTGGTTCCTCATGAGATTAGTGCCTTGCTGTCTCATCTTGACCTCTTTACCAATGTGACATTGGCACGAATGTCATTATCTTGCATATGAAGCTCTTTTGTAACACAAAAAGCCCTTGACATTTTGTCGCTCACATTGCTGATACTGTTAATAATTACTGTTTTTTTAGTCTTCAGCTGCTTGTCACCCACTCTGCATGTGAGAGACCTGTGTCATCAGAGCTTTTGCTAGTACAATCCTTCAATCATGCTTTGCAACAGAAACCTCGTATGACTGACTCAGCTTGGCCTGTATCATTCTGTGCAAGGTTCATTTTTGATAGGGCAACTCAGATCTTTCTTTTTGGCTCCATTGTTAGTGGCTCTTATTTTAGAGCAGGGGAAAGTGGGCCAGAGTAAAAAACGTTTGGTACCGAGGTAGATCGAGGCCAATGGCTCATCCCTCCTGAGATCTCGAAGGAGAGATGGAGTGGGAAAGCAAGAGACATGTGCTACATGAAGGAAAGCAAAGAGAGAAGGACACACAACCTAATCTCTGGATTCACCTGTCTGGGGTCAGCTCCCTCAGTAACTGTTCTTGTTTCACAAATTGCATTAAAGAGACTTTTCATGAGCTAAAGTGGCCTGAAGCTGCATTACTGATCATCATATACTCTCATAACAAGTTTGTTTGTTTGTGAGAGAGTGTGATGATTGCACTCTCCCTACACTACCAGCTTTTAAATGATCTCATCTCATGTTCTCATTCGAGACGCTAACGCTGAATTATAGACTAAATGTCTCACCAAAATAGAAGTGTTTTGCAACATTTCGCAAGACTTCCACATTTACACATAAAGACTTGCTCTCCTTCTCCTCCCTCTCTTATTCTCTCTATCTCTTGTGCCCTGTCAACACGCTCTGATCCCTATCATCTCTTCCAAGAAGCCACAGGATATCAATCTACCATATGTGAGCAACTCTGTCACATAAAAAAAAATCTCTCACTTCCTTCTGTTTTGGGGAGGACCTTATTGCTCAATCACCTTATGGTCAAACAGTGATCAGCTATATTTAGTGCTCACTGGATGGCTCTCCTCCAGCAGGCCAGCCCTGGTCTTTACCTTCAGATAGGTTGTGTGTCAGCTTCTGTTCGGTACACCTGCTTATTCATACATCTACAGTATGTTGTGTAGATGTTTCAGTAACATAAAGAAATATAAAGCCTTGGGTTGGTTGTTGATGATAGTCTATTTTGAGATTGTTTACAGGTGGATGAATGCTGATTGTTACAACAAATGTGCTGAAGGGGGGTTTGGGAAACTGAAGGGCGTTCAGGAGAGGATGTGTGTATGTGTGCTTTAAAGCAGATAGCATCTACTCAGGGCTGTCTCCAGGGAGGTGTGGGTGGGCAGGAGTTACCGGTTAACGACACTCATTTCTTTCCCTTCCCCTCCCACAGCAATTACTGTCGCCCACAAGTCCGTCTTTGCTAATGACACCCAATGACTATACCATACTTCCAAACTTATTACACAACTGGTAACTCCTTCGTGTTCCTTCCGATGGCATTTAAAACCCCAAAACCGCTATCGACTGAACCGCCGGGGCCTTGTTACTATGGAGACGGGCTGCACAACTACGTGGCCCAAAGCTCCCCCACAGTCTGCATCTAAAAGGTCAACTTTAATGGACAGCTCTGTCTGTCTGATAGGTTGTTTACATTGGTGCTGTTACATGTTTATGGATATGTATGTGTGAATGCTGTATGATGGGCTGGGTGTTGATGTGAGAGACGCTTCCATACCTCCTACACATTGTGGGAGAAAACATCAGCTATTTGTACATGCCTCAAAGGTGTAAGATATTCTCACTGGACATTATTTACATGTTTGTGGATGCTTATACAGAGGGAATATGTATTTATGTCTGCGTGGTCTAACATAAAAACACAAATAATGACAAAAAAACCCCTTAAACCCTTCTTATTTATTTATTAGTTATGATTTGGCCATGTCTTGGTTTCATTTAAGCCCCTTTCCCACTGGACAAAAAACCCACTAACATCTGGCTTTGTCTTCAGAGAGACAATCGGTATTTATTTCCGGGACAAATCACTCTGCAGTGGTCATGGGTTTTTATTTTCTCCAGCTCCAGTCAGCAGTGATGGAAACATGGCACAGGGGTGGACATGCTAATTTTTGTCCCTTTTCCACAGTGGCTTTCCCAGAATTTTTTCACAGGGGTGGCCAGATTGGACCACTGAAAATGTTGGGATTTTACACCAAATCAAAACTTTTCAATTTATGGAATTCTAGTATGCTGTTGAAGTATCTTAGCTTTAATTTAAAGCAGAACATCAATTGTAAGGAACAAAACATTTACTGGTAAAGTTTAGGGGAGACTTGTGGATACTTAGAGAACCCATTTTTATTCAGATATCTTGAGGTGAGAGTTCAAGGGACCTCTTTGAAAATGGCCATACCATTCGTTCCATCGCCAAGATTTGCCCTAACTTTAAGCCCTGTTTCCACCAAACACTGTTGGTATGGTACCTGTGGAACCAAAAGTAATCCTTCAGACATGGTACCTAGATCCTAGGTCTGCTTAGCGTTTCCACCGCAAACAGTACCCTTTCATCTGGGCGGGGTTGTTGTCACTCACTGCTCCATCCAACACTCACTGTACTTTATCAATCTGCACCTCATTTATCGTCCACAGAAGGAGGCTGCACGCCAACATTTTCATCACCAAATAGAACAGGCTGGAATGAGAGTCTCTCTCGATGGGATATTTAAAAATAGCAGGTTTGTGTATTTAGTCCTTCTCAGGCAAGCTCAGGGGTTAAGTGTTACTGGAGCCCACAGGGGCGACACTCTGCGACGCTTTGTCTTTTTTTCTCTGAGTGAGGATTGGGGACTGATGCAGTTCACATATTCCCGTTAGAATTAATATATTTTTTTAAACGCTTGAAGATCCACTTATTACTAAAAGTGTATGTCATCTAAGAGAGACAATAAAAACTAAAAAATGGTCCAAGTTGTTGTATTGAAATTTGAGGTGTGCTGATGAATTCACGTCGTCAACTCATACATTGCAGTCGGCGCAGTGAATAAAGATATTTTTTCTTAGTCTACAGCTGTTGCAAGAGCTAGCAAACATCCTTTCATTTTATAGTTACAGTTTAAAACTCTTCACGGTGTGAACAGTGGTTACATGAGCTTCAAAACCAGCCACAACTCAGCCCTGAGCAGAGTCCGCTATTGACCAATCAACAGACTGCAGTGTTCACAGCTCCACCTTTTAGTACCAGATCTGTGTGCTAGGTACCCCAACAGAGGGGGGACCAAAAATGGGGATGGTACGGAACGGTAACATTGGTACCATCCACAACTTTTCACAGTAGAAACGGAGTAAAAGGGTACCGAACTGAACTGAACCGAACTGTACTGCCTGGTGGAAACTATAGAATGTTATTTAGCCCCCTTTTCAACAAGTTATGGTGACATGGTTGGCACAAACGTGAGACACAAGATAACTACCTTCTCTTAAACCTTAAAAACACCTCAAGGATAGTAATGTCAATTTCCTATTGTTTTTTTAACAGCAGCAATTGTATCGAGGGGGCCCCACTGCTTTTTTAGTGCCACCATCCATTAGTTGTGTGACTCTTTGTCATCTCAGCCAAAAAGTCCATCCATCTCAGTCCAAACAGCACTTAAACATCATTCCAAATTAGTTGGCACTGAGTTTGAAAGAGAGACTGAATAAGTAACAAATATAAAAAAGAAGTAACCACTGTAACATTTTAACTGGCTTCTATGCTGTGAACTCTTCCCACATCAGTTACAGATTTTCTCTGAATTTTCTAAGAAAATTTAACTTGACCAGAATTGATCATTAACACATTCATCATCATAATATTTTCTTTTTGTTTTCAAACACCGACCCTGGCATCTCGTATGTGTCCTCCTATCTTCTTAAAAAACCTCCAGGAATCAAGGATTTTTTTTAAGTTAATGATTTTTTTAGTAACCTTTGAGAGATGATGAGCAAAGTTGTAGTTGTCCGCATTTTGCAACAACACGAACAAAGCACATGGCTGTGTTTACCGTCCCTCCCCCCACTCCACACCCCCCCCCACACACACACAGCAATCCTGCGTGCTTCGCAAGTGATGTAGGGTAATGTGCACGATGGACAGAGATTAGGGTCATGGTGCAGACGTTGCATCCCCCTGATTCCCTCCAAGTCTGCGTCCCTGTGGGCTCAACAAGCAGACATCTCTCTGTGTGTCCCCTCTCTTAACTCAACCTGACCTGGTCGGCTCATGTCGATCCTTTGAATTGACAGGAAACTCACAATATGAAAGGGAATATCAAAGGGCAGCAAAGGGCATCAGTCCAAAGCCTTCCAATAAAAAACACTTCCACATTAATCTATATTAAACCTAAAGGGGTTATGGAGAGCATGATTTAGGTTCCCCCTGCCCCACCCACTCTCCCCACCTCCCTCTAACCTTCCCCAGTCCAGTCTCTGGGATAAACGTCAAACAGCGACCTTTGATGCGGCACGTGTTTGTGGGTAAACATTAGCAGTCTGGGGGACTGTCAACATGCACTTCCAGAAAGAACATCTTGTTGGATTGCACAGAGCATGCTGGGACTGAGCAAGAGGGTGCAGTGATCTTTCCCTCTGATGTATGGAAACAAAATAGGGTCAAAATGATTGTGGCTGTGTATCACCTTATCTGAATGTGTGAAAACATTTTGTATGAATACATTCAAAATGGAAACCATTTGTGCAAATCTTTATCCATCTATACACAAAATGTCATGCACAGCTACAGATCTGCTAACAGATTTAATTTTCGAATCTGTTAGGAGATCTGTAGCTGTGCATGACATTTTGTGTATAGATGGATAAAGATTTGCACAAATGGTTTCCAGTGTGTGCATAAAGAAGATTTGCGCAAATGTTTGCTGTCACACAGGTTTGACATTACGTTTAATCCATCTGTTTGTGCATGAAAAACGAGAACAAATACTTTCGTCCCATGACACTGCTGCAATTGATTCACACTAGGAACTTTTTTGTTCTCCTAGACCCCCAGACAGAGGTCCGGACTAAGCCCCAAATGTTCTCAAATCCTAGAAAAGCCCCTGCACACATCTGAACTGTGCAGGACTGTGTATGAGTGAGGACAGCAAACACTGACAAGTCGAAAACAGGCAGTTCATTTCTCATATACTGACAAATATTATTGCTTCTTTATTAACTGACCCCTTGCTTCCTATTATTTTTGCAAAAGTGGCCCCTGGGCAAACATGTTTTCACATATTCATATATGGTGATACACTGTTACAATACTCTGGACCCTGTTTTGTCTCCATAGCATACTGACAGTGGGAATGTCACCATAGTGGTGTGACTCAGTTTGCCCATGACGCAATCTGTCGAATTCATGAAAATTAATTTTTGTGTTCCTTTCAAAGTTGCCTGCCCAAAGCAGTTTGTTTATGTTTGTAGTGGCAAAAAACTAATTGGGAAATAAATTATTTAAGATAAATTGCCTTTTTGGAAACCACAGATTGTAATTACAGTTTGGACACAATCAATGGACCTCTGTCCTCTGAAGGTTGTGTATGTGTTTGTTCCTCCCTGTTTCTGACAGTCCGGGCGTTTTGATTTGTTAATGACTCCGCAGAAACATTTTCATGCTCTGCTTCTGTCGACAGCAGTTAACACAAAGTTTTCTTTCATGTTCCTTTTCCACTTTGGTTTCACAGTGTCGCACAAAAGCCAGTTTATTCCATGTAATGATTTATATTTTATTCTGAAAATCATGCTGTCTCAGCGATTATATTAAGTCAACAATCTATATTCTTCTGTCGGCTCCTGAGCGCATGGATGTGTTTAATGTGTAAACAGTTACTAAAACATAAATACTGAGCGAGGGTAGGCGATTTGCCGCCTGATGACACTGTACACACTGTGCTGAAAATGCGCCATAATGCCCACTGCACTGCAGGCATGCATGAGCACTGTCCCGAATCTGACAGAGGCCAGCAATGCTACAAACATGGCCCGCTTAGCCTTTCACATTATGGTCAACAAATCCTCTGTTGTCAGTTGGTGTCATTATCCCACTCAGTCACTCACTTGTCGCTTCAGGGATCATTGTTCATCAAACCAAGTCAGGCTGTAGTCAGAACATGAGGAGATATACAACCCCCTAATGTGTTGCGTTCATCTCTAACTGGACATCCATGTATATCCTATCTACAGTATGATGATGCAGAGAAATCACAAGGCATTTGAAGTACCTTTTAATGCTAGCTATAGCAACAACAGCAGCAACCATATCTGTGATGAGGATTAGAAAGGCAACAGTGGCACAGCAGGTAGAGAAAAGGGGTGGGGGATAAGGGCTGGACAGGATCAGGAGCTGACTTGTCACCAAATGTCATCAGTATGTTCACTGCAACTGTGTCAGGATCTGGACCCTGAACTGCACCGCTGAGATGTCTGATTTTACTGTCAGTGTCAGGGGTCCCTTTTTCTCACCAAAAAAAGACACAGTATGGTCACACTGATGCGGGCATATTGAGAGGAGCACTGAGGCGTGACTCAAAACAAATGGGATTGGTCTCGATTGCTGTTTCATCAACACAGAGAAGACATGGCATTATGTTATTGCTGCTGTGCCGGCTGTAATCTCTGATTTTCGTCATTGCGGTTGAGACATTTTTTTTTTCATGTTTATCTGCCTGAAACTTAATGAGCTTACGCAGGGGCACGCTGGGTCATCTTCAGTGTGTTTACCAAGGGGATGGCCCAAAGCAGGAACAAGGTCATGCACAAATATTACAGTAAAAAAAAGGGCACAAAACTAATGTTCAGACTCTGTGCAATCAGGTGATAAATAAAGTTGTTCTTTGATGTTTTGAACTACTTTAAGTTAATACTAAAGAATCTTGGTTAAAAAAAGACTGATGGTATTTAAACTCAACATCCAAACAAATACACCCCTCCGGTAAGAGCTCCTACAGAAGATCTGATAATGTCTCTGACGTTACTGAAGTTTCATTGCAATCATGGTGTATCTCTGTTCCTCAGGGGTGAGGACGTGAAAGAGGGAAGGTAGCCGGCGTCTTGCTATGCGGGTGAGCACGTGCCCGCCTGCTCCCATAATGTGTGTGTTCCAGACTGCCAGCAGCAAAGTTTAAACTGCTTGCTCCTGTGAGATTTCCACTAGGATCCCAACCACAGTGCAGCAGTCTAATGCATCAGTTGGTCATAACCAAGCAACAACCTCTGTGGCTGTAAAACGAAGCCAATGCAGAGGTGCCAAAAACTGCAGTTCCTTGAATGGCCACTTGAGCCCATCCCCCTATACACGCATGTTAAAATGCAGCAGAAATACAGATGTTTAGAGCCTGGTACAGAAAATGGTTTTGGTCTCTATAGTTAATTTCCAAATTCAAGACAGCTATACAGGGAGTGAATTTTTATGTAACCAACGTGTTATGATTTGTCCAAATACAGTCACGTCTCATAATTTCTGGCTCCAAAAAACCAAGATGGCACTTTAAAACAGGAGTCCACAAACTGATGGGTGACGTCACAGTGGCTACATCCATTATTTTTATACAGTTTATAGTAATAACAAAATGGCTTTCTCCTACTCTGAATTTAAACATAACACTTTGATTTGATTTTTGTAGATCATTTGACTAAATGATTGTCTTGTTTGGTTGTTTAGAGTCACCCTACCCTGTAGGTCCTATGTATATTCTTGGCAAAGCCAATGACTGTGCTCAGGTTCAGTGTGGTCCACAGTCATGTAAGATGACCTGTGTATTGACAGCTAGCAGCCCTTGAGGAGATATTTACTGAATTTGACAAAGAGTGTCAAGGATAAAAATCGCTGACTGCACCTTTAAGTGATGTTGAAAGTCGACACTTATGTGGGTTTAAACATGCCTTTTGTGTCCATGCAATGATCTGTAATCTGCATAGCAACCATCAGCAGTACCCTTTTTTTCATTAATCACCAGTGGGTACATATGACCTTGCAGATGAGTAACTATAGCTACTCTGTTCTTTGTTTGTCCCTGCCTGTTGACCTGTGGAACTGGTCTTTGGAGACTACACAATGTGACAACACTAAATTTGAGTGCATGAACAAGAAGAGCTGAATTACCCTGGTGTTTGCACACTGTCAGCAGTACCGTCGTCTCTGTGAAAGCTTTGATTGGCACCTCCCCTTGTCGTCTCGCCCTGTGTGTTGCTCCAGCGTGCGCTGTGACCTGGCAGGTGGCTTCCTGTCACTCATCAGCCATTGGCACATTATCTGTATCGTGTTGTGATGGTAAAACTCTCTTCCAAAAGTCTCTGGAACAACAGGCCAAACAGCTACCAGCAGCTAATTACGTAAATGCTGGGGGGATACTGCGAGACAGAGAAGGAGAGAGGGGGGTGGTTGTCTGAGTGTGATATCATTCTGCCGGTGGGTGCAGCGTAATTACATTTCCTATTTTGGGGTCATTGGAGAGCCCCTCCAGATGCTGTCTCCAGCCCATCTGTTTATTCAGTTAGCCAGTGGTGGGGCCAAAGGTCACTGCAAAAGTGTTGCGTGAATGTTGAGAAGCAATGTGCAGCAGTCTCTCTGACTTATGGGAATTCTATGGTGCTGTTCATTTGAATAGGAATGAGCACACCGTGCACATCTGACAGACCTCGGACCTCACCGAGCTGCAGTCAGGGTTGTAATTTGCGTCCTTGACCCTCTTTGAAACAGCTGGAAACTCGACAAGCGGGTGTTACTCAGCGAAGCCTTGTTGAAGCTACCTGGCAGCACTGTCTGTTAGTGACGACTGAGTATAGCCTGAATGTGTTTGACAGAGCTGTTTGTCACATGATACATCTGATCGCTGGCCTGTGGTTGTGTCTTTGTCACGCTTGTGGAAACAGTTTGTCTGCCAGCTCTGTCAGGAAGGAGCAGGGTGGGCTGATATTTAGGTGTAGGTTGAATCCTGACAACATCCAAGAGTGTGTCCAGTTCTTTGGGCAAAACACAAATCCTAAACAATCAAATTCCCAAAATTCCAGTGTGAATATGCTCACAAACAAAGCAGCAAGCAGAGATGATTACATCAATGAACCATGCAACTTAAAGCTCAAAAACAGTTTGGTGTGTGGTCTTTTAGCCTCAAACAAAGTCTAAATAGATCCATTGCTATTCACAGTAAACCAGATAAGATACAGGCAGCAGCATCTTTATCTTTGTCATTTTCTCACAGATTGCGCTATTGGGCCACCTTCTTTGCACTGCCTTTGCATTTTTGCACAGAACCAAACAATGCAACATGCAACCCCTACTGTGTGACTTGAAAACTGGGGGTCTCGGTTCACTTGCAAGTGAACCCTGGTGCAGTTCGCTAACAGTGGGAAATGCAAACGGACTATCCAGTGAACCAAAGACAGGAAGCGACATAGAGTGCAGTGCATTTTGGCTAGAAAAAAAACAAAGCCAACAGCACGAACGTGGAGACGCAGAGGTAAAACAAAAAAAGAAAACGTTGGAGAATGTCTCGTGGGCGGACGTAGACTAGTGAGGAGGTGCAGACGCTTATTGATATATGGTCAGAGGACTATATATCGCAGTTGCTTGTGGTTACCCACAATGGATTTCCGTTTTCAATCCTGGTCAATTGATGAGCTGGGTTTTCTTCTTCCTTGTGCTTTTTTTCTTCCTGGTCAGTGGTCGTTTCAGGCAATACTGCCCCCAGATGAGCAGCTGTTGTAACTGCATGACCTTGTCCAGGCAGTTTGGTCCGCTTTAAAAAGTGCAGTGTGAAAGCGAACCAAACCAAATGAAGGTGTCAAATTTTTCGGCATTCCCCACCCAATCGAACTGAGTCCCCCGGACTATCCTGATGTGAATGCGCCCTAAATCTCCTGGCAGTGGGTCGCACACATAACACATCGTCAAAATATCACAATAGCCATGTCCATGGTCCCATCATGCAGGCTGTCCCTTTCACTCAAGCGTACATTTGGTGCTCTTACTACCTCAGCTGCCATCTTAAAGGCGAGACAACTCTGTCCCCCCATTCTGCAATCATAACTTTTATGTAGAAAGTAGAGGTAGAAATGGCAGCGCAAAATTCCCGCCTTGAACATGCAGTGTAAAAGGGGCCTTTGTGTCTGTGCCCTTTGAAATTGCTAAACCTGTTTAACAATTTAACTTTCATCCATGAACCATGAACTTACAAAACATATCCAACAAACTTACCAGCAAAATGTATGTTTCCTTTTTCCAAACATGCACTTGCAATAGAAATGTGCAAACAGGAAACCCCCCACTCAGGTCATACTGAGGGGGATCATTTTTCACCTTATTGTGTTGTTGAACTCATTGCAAGATTGCACTTAGAGCACCACATGGGGCGGGGGGGGGGGGGGGGAGAGAAAAAGGCAGACATCACTGTTTAATTGAGTTGCTCTTCAGAGTTCAAACCGGCAAAAGATCACGACAACAGCAGAGACGGGGAATAAAACTGCAGCAGAGAACCTCTCACCCAGAGAGGGACGGCACTGAGATGATGGCCTTAAGAGGACTGAGTGGGAACTTTGTATTCAGTAGTTGGAGCCGGGGTTACAGACAGAGAAACTGGAGGTGAATGATGTTTGCGCTGCCCAGTGGAGTTAAATGCAAAGATATTAAAGTTCACAAACCAAAAATATCAGCCATCATTACACTCAGAAACTCTGCCTGAAGGGGGAAGAGGCTTTCACACAAGACCTACATTTCGTTGCACAAATGTTCTCCATATGCCTCCCCTTAGTTTTTGGCTGAACATTATGAGTATGTTCCAATCAGTGTACTGTATGCCATGCACATACACAAGTGCTTATTTCTGACTGATGTAGTGGCATGCGCCTGTGGGCAGATGCCATAACTGCAAATCAATCTTGTACAAATCCATATCTATCCAATCGGAGCAGCTGGGCCATGAGGGAGGGAGTCTGAAAAGCTTCGTATAGATCTGAGAGATGCTCCCGCCCCTATCAGAGAGTTGACACACCGCTTAATAAGATGGCCTGATGTATTGCAGTGCTATTGGACACGAGAGATGTGAGCTCTCAGGGAAGGAGATCTGAGGTGTGCTCCTCTCTGTGCTGTCTTTGCGTCGAGGCCAGATCTACACAGCTGACTCCCCTCGAGATGCTCGACTGTTAGCGCTGGTGCGGGGCAGAGTTTTGGAGCCTCTCTGTCTCATCCCACAGAGCCCCCTGGGGACTCCTCCGATCTAGTTTACGCTGTCCTACTGCTGCTGCTTTTTATAGGCCCGGCCACAAGAGCACCAGCTTAGAGGACGGCCTATGGGGAGCAGACCCATATCAGCCGATCTGCTCCCAGGCTGCTGCGCAAGACTGTGCTGAGCCAACGCACACATACCTGTGCACACACACACGCATGTGCAAAGTCAACATTTACCAATGATTCATGTAACCCACACAGCACAGAGTGAGGTAGTGGAGTCCTATAGTTGAGTAATTCCTGGTTACTTAGCCTCCTTGGCCCCAATTACACCTGACAGACTTATAAAAATAAAACTCCTAGATGATGAGATTTTTATTAATATGGCACATCTAAAAACATTTCTCCAAATGGCTTCATGGTGGTTTAAAGAAATCAACACACCACTGTCAGTAGGAATATAAAATCCCTTAAATTAGTAATGGGATTACATCAAAAGACATACGTACATAAAGGTATATTGTATCAAATTAAGTTTAAACACACAGTCTGCCACGCCACAGTGAATCTAGAGCTTACTCTCTACCTCCTCTATCTGTCACACAATGCAGAGTCAGCACATTATTCCAATGCACTCATCAGCTTCAGATCAACTGATGCATCTCCTCTCTACGCTATGATCCATCAGCCAATGTTTTTATTGAGACCAAAGCTCTGTGTGAAACCCAGCGAGGTGCTGCTGCCTCTCGGGGAAGCCTGCAGGCGTACACCTGTGGAGCCACCGAAAGGCCATGGCAGCAGCCTGCTTAGAGGCCCTCGGTGCAAGTCCACAGCAGCTCGACTGATCTTGGTACAAAAACAATGGCTGCCAGCAGAGGAGAGGGTTTGGGAGATTGGGGGCAGGGGGTTTAGAGAGGTAGAGGAGGGAGGGGGTGGAGGGATAAAGCGTAGCAGGAGTAATCTCACACGCTGTTCCCCAGTGTTGGCGTAAATGAGGAAGTCACATACATATTATGTAACCCGGGGAGAGTGGGGTTGGTTTTAATGCTGGAAAATTACTAGAGTCACTACGTGTGTTTATGTCATCTGGCATCTGCCAGTGTCATACAGTAGTACCCTCACTTTGTGTGTGTGAATGTGCATGATAGAAGGAAACAGACACTTGTTGTTCACTCGCTACAAATGCTTCTATGTTTGTTGACTCTGGTTTTATTGTCATTTTGTGACTTTACAACCTGTTTTACAATTTAGCTGGGAGGTGGACTGTTGTCTTTACACTGGTTCAGGAGGTCGTGTCTTGGCATTTCACAAAACCACCATGGCGATTATGTGATGACATTAGGAGGACAATTATCTGTTGCTGCACGCACACACACGCACACACTGGATACGAGTGCACGGTCAGGTAAATAGATCATCAGATTTACAGATTATGCTTCTCGGTGACCTCAATTATCCCACACAATCATTTTACCCTCCATTTCTCTCAACATCTCTATTTTTATCTCCATCTGAATATAAAAACTGGAGTTTTTAATGTTATTCTGCCAAACTCATCGTCAGAACAAATGTGTAGATAACCACAGATGCATTACATTTGTACAGTATTATTGTAGTGGATACATTAAAACTTTGCATTTTTAAGCATTGTGGTTAGGTTTAGATACAAAAACCATTTCATGATCATGTTTTGGTTTAAAATACCCAGTTTTAGTGGCACAATCCTGGCTGGAAACGCAGCAATGTCTCAGTGAAAACTATCCCTGGTGGAAAAACATCGGGTCATTTGGTGGCTAAAGGCCAATGGTAACACAGCAGTTACTCACTAAAAAGCAGCTGTTTTATTTGTTTGTTGGTCTGGAAAAGAGGTCTGCTATAGTCTGCTTTATAAAGCAGACTATAGCAGAAATGGTTTGCAGAAATGTACAATAACAACATTTTCCTCACAACTAGGCAGATTCTGCAAATATTTCTTCCACTCTCAGTTTAATAGATGGTGAAGCCTTTTATCAGGGGTCGTGAAACTTCAGGCAGTATGAAAAATGAAAAAAATCCCTTTGTTTCATTGTTTTTACTACAAAGACAGCAAATATAGTAGATAAAAGCACAAGTCCTGGGGCATTGCTTTGAAAATGTGTACATAATGCCTACTGAGAAATGTTTTTGTCAGATGTTTATCAAAAGGCGAGAGTCCTGTGGATTTTTCCATCGCTGGATTTTTCATAAAAGATAGTAGTGACCTAGATTTAACCATCACTTTAACCAGACTAATCTAACATAATCATTCCTTATAAAACAGATGTAAAGATGAAGGAACAGGTTTGACAGCTACAGTATTTTGTACTTACTAGGCGAAACAAGGCATTTGTAGTAATATCAAATGGGAAAGTGATGTTGAAGTGAAAAATGTCCATCGCAATTTTTCACAATCAAAGAGAAAGTTCTGACCAATAATACAAATCCTATAGAGCTATTCAGTTTGCAAACTACAAAGCTGAAAAAAGCTGGAAATATTCATTGAACTTGGAATTTTGGGGCCTTTTTGTTTAAAAAGAAATGCGAAGAAATTTTTGTTTTTCTCTCGTGCCTCCATGGTTAACAAGGACACATGCATTTTAGCTAAAGTCTTACTATACAAGCAAATCTTGTAGTGAAAATGCATGTGTATGGGAAATACTAAGCATGTGACTGGATTAATGAGACTTGGATTATACTGCAAGTGTGAGAGTTTGGCTTTTTTAGATTCTCTGTTCATAGTTCTTGATAAATTCAAGTAACATGGGGTGAGGAAATGACATACAAATGATCATTCTGTGGGTCAAGTATCCCTTATATGACTAAAACTTATGTTGATTTGTAAGATTGTGTTGGATAACTTAACCAGCAGAACCATTGGGCTGTCCTTTAGACCTACCTTACCATAACCTTACACACCTTACACATACAATGCCTTCATGGGGGGGCCATAGAGGACCGTTCCAGTGGTTTTCCCAGTTGAATGGCTTTAATGCCACAGGACTTGGGCATAGGCTTGGTCATGGCAGCATCTGGTGTCTGCTCTCCCTTGTGGGTCCCCGTGTGAGACACCTCAGGCTGCCCTGCAAGGCTGGTAGCAGGTGTCAGCCAGGCAGAGGCAGCAGGGTTCACAGCAGCATGGAGCCCCAGGCCTCCACACCTTGCCAGGGGGAGAGGTGGGGGAGACAGGAGGTGTCGAAGAAAGCCCTGTGGATGATCCCTGCCAGTAAAGAGAGAAAGATAGAGATCAGTTGAGGAAAGGAAAGGACAGACAATTCAGCAAACAAAGGGATAATAACATCAGTTATGACGCACTCTTGTGATGGAGAGGAGAGGGGGAGAGCGGTGAGCAAAATGTCGCTGTCGAGGAATGAAGGATGGATATGGAAGTAAACAGGATAGAGGAAGCAGAGGATCAAGTGAGATGGAAATGAGAGGAGAACGAGAGAAAGACAGATAGCGCGAGAGATACAGGGGAGACAGGACAGCTGGAAGTTGCGTGACGAGATTAAAATGTGTGTCTGGTGTCATAAATAAGGGTGAAATCTACGCTCGATTGCTCCGTGTTGTTGTGTTTGACAGCGGCAGCTTTCCACCACGCGGCCCAGCAAGCCTCTGCTTTGGCAACATGTTCCTCACTGCAATGACGCACACCTCTCTTAACAAGATGGAGAGTGACAGAACAGAAAACACATCTCTCCATATGGAGCAGTTTGACGCAAAATACAGCCAGGCTACTTAACTCTCTTCCTGTGATGTTATGTGGTGCCGTAAACAGCAGCGCCAGGGTTCATGTCATGGCCAAGGTTGGCTCGCTCTACAGAGGACACTTTTCAATACCTCGTTTGTCTGACCTGCCAAGTCCACTTAGCTGCACTGCTTTCACTCTCAGCACACGTTATTTTATCCAACGTTTTTCCAAAAGGTAGTTTTATATATGTCAGCTATTAATCTTGTAGAATTGCGGGAAAGTGAGTCAAAGTGCTCTCCATGTAAGTCTTTCTTTGTGAAGCAAAGGCCCCACACATTCTGCTCAGGGTGTTTTAGTATTGTTATTGAAGTGATTGGCAGCCCAAAAACTTACCTTCTGAGTATAAACAGTCACTTCCTGTGTGCTTTAAAGGAGGCTTGTATAAAGTTTACATTTTGCTGCTTCACGGTGAACTACGGAAGCTGAGAAGGCCACGCTTGCAACCGTCCAATATCTTGTGATCATGAGTTTATTATTTCTTTATCTTGTGATAACACCTCATTTTCTTGCGACGTGGTTTATTTATGTCGATTCTCGAGAGGACAAAAGGCAGATATCGCATACGACAAGATCATTTTTTACAAGAAAATGACTTCTGTTTTCTTGAGCTCACGGGATAATTATGGAGCACTTGAAAAATAGTGTCTGGTTTATATGATCATACCTGATTTTAGCATTCAAGCTCACTGTCATGACTGTCAGGGGAGGATTCACAAGTGATCCATAACTCTGCTCATTTGACTGAAGTACAATCTAATGTGTTGATCATTAATAGGTGCGCTTCGATGTAACATTTTTCAGTTGCCTCAGATGTTTCAGTTGTCAAGATGTCATATATGCATGCTGGCACATCGCTTCTGATCTCTCATAAACATTACAAGCAATAAGAGGAAACAACCTTTTGTTTTCTTGTGATAATAGGTTGATTATCTCGTCACATCAAAATAACAAGGCTCGTTTTTTCTAAATCACAAAGTAATTAACTTGAGATAATGGAATTTAAAAAATAATTGCAAGCACAGCCGTTTTCAGCTTCTGCAGTGAACAGACAGAAGCTGTTCTAAAGGTCATGTGTGTAGGATTTAGTGGCATCTAGTGATGAGGTTACAGACCTGAAACTTCTCCCATGTGAAAGGCATGTAGGAGAGCTATGGTGACTCAAAAATGCTAAGGCCCTGTCTAGATTGGTATTTGGTTTTTCCATTCTGGGCTACTGTAAAACAACATGGCGACTCCATGAGAGAGAACCTACTCCCTATGTCAGCTTATTTGAAATAATTCTTATTTTCAGGTGATTATAAACTAATGAAAACATAGTTAGGCTATGAGTATTATATACCATTTCTGCTAATAGATGCCCTTGAATCCTACAGACTGGACCTTTAAACTTGAAATCTGTGTTTGTTGCAATAGATTTCAAAAGTGTTTGATGCTCATAAGATACATTTTTGGTGTAGTATGACTTTAAAAGGACTAACGTGAGTATCAACTGTATCAAAAGCAGTATCAAACTGTAAGAGTGAAGTCCAACAGGCAGGGCACAATATTGGCAGGCTGGAGGGGCACAGCCGGGCATTTGTTCCTATAAGGACAGAGAGTTCACTGTATACAGTGATTTCTACTAGAGGGGACGTGCAGACCTGTAGTCCGTCTGGCTGTCTGCTCTCAGACCGACAAAAGCCTGGCTTCAGCCTCCGGGGAACAGTGTGTGGTGTTGGAGAGGGAGGCTAAACAGTGGAGGGGAGGGGAGTGTCTGGGCTAATTGCTGTGGCTCATTTAGTCTAAAAATCCTCTTTTCCATGGTCCCTCTGTTTGTGAGGGTGTATATGACTGTACAAGGTGCACTCAGGTGTTGTGAGAGGAGACCATTCAGTTCAAATAAATCCTGTATTAAAGCTTTAGCACTTCTTAAATGCTGGATAATTTGAAATTTGAGCAGCAGCAAGCATGAATTTAACCTCTGTTCCACACAACATACTGTTCACTGTATCTGTCGATGAAATCTGGAAGTTGCATAATGAGTCCTCCTCTGCTTTACTGACTGTGGCGTGTGCTCTGACCTGAGTGCTGAAACTTGTTGACCCTTCAGCACACTGGGCAGCTGCACTGATGAAGTCAGCGTGGCCCCAGCGTGCCCTTCACCAGCATGTCAACATTTTTCTCTTGATTGATAAAGCTTTGTGCTGAGCATTATTAATAATACAGTGATGGCGAGTTTAATTATTCATTTATTTATGGCTGCCCTTTATGTTTGTGTGTTTGTTTACAGATCCGGCGCAGGAGGCCCACACCCGCCACGCTGTTCAGAGTAGCCGACCAATCATCTCCTGATGATGATCAGTCCACCCATCAGGTAAAGGTGACGTCAAAACACTTTTCTATAATAAGTGTTGGTGCGTTCTTATCCATCCTCCTCCAATTCACTTTCACCCTATCCCACGAACTAAAGAAATCACCCACCCTCATTTTGGAGTTTGCCAACATTACTCTGTGTTCTGCTGTCTACCTCATAAATATCAGCCCCCGACTGGTATTTCCTTTGTAACATCATAACTTTTCCTCCATTTTTTTCATCATCACAAACTCATGCTGTGTGTTCGCCCATTGTTCAAACCCAAGAACTTTTAAATTCAAACATTTGAACATTGTAAATTCCCTGAGCTTGAAGGTTAATTCTTATGGAAGCCCATTTCCACCAGTGTGAAGCAAAGAAAAAAGATTGTGCAAGTCATTATAATGAAAAACTTCCTCATAATAATAAATAACAGATGTTGAAATAATCACTCAATATCTAAGAATACTGCGAAACTTTCTCAAAATAATGACTTTATCATCTGCCATTGTTTTAAAATATTATGTTATTATTTTTGAAGGACTTATTCACTGTTATGAGATAATAAGTAATTACTTTGAGGAAGTTTCCAATCAGAAAGAATCACAGGATCTTTTTTTGTTATCACAGTAGAGGAAATGGGCTTCCATAAAGACTTCACCTTAGAGATAGCAGTTGACAAAAACTGAGGAAGGCCATGTGATGTGGCTGAAAGATTCATAAAAAAATATGTAAGTGAACCTTGTAATAAAACATTTTTTATCAAATTTTAAACTGTACTGAGGACCTTAAGTGTCGAAACATAAGATATGCATTTGATGAAATGCTCACTCCGACAAAAGCATCATCATAAGCATCCTTGCACATGTGCAGTGACACTCATGACAAATGTTGACGTGTCAGAGAAAACAAACCTCTCTTACAAATATTGCATTGCACACCCGATAAACACACGTCATGACTGTGCCATAGAAATAAAGACAGTGTATGACATAGAGAGGGTTTTCATTCAATGTAAAGGTGCATCCTGGGTTTGAGTATATTCCTGCATGTTGGCATCATGTTGGTACTGTGTCATCATCTCTTGTGCAACCGTGCTGCTGTGTATGAAATGTGTTACAACATTAAATTGCCTCACCACGTCTTCTTTTGTGTAGATTTGGAACAAAGACATAGGCCTTCTGTAAGTGATAAAGTTGTTTGTTAAAGACCCCCTCCACCTAAACATGCTTGTTGTTTTGCTTTTTGCTACATCAGCTGGATATTTTGACATTCTGCTGAAGGGTTAAAGTTTCTCTGTACTCGAGTTAAAGCTGATAAGTGTACCAACAGCCAGGATTTTGTGACATCAGTAACCAGGTCGGAGCCAATCGTGGTTCAATGCAACTTACACAAGCTTGATGTGGTAACTTGAGCCACAGTCGAATAGTAAAACATAAAAAAAAATGACATCCTATGTCTTTCCTGAAACACTTTATACCTTGACCACAATGGACAATGTCATGAGTTTAAAGAAAGATGTGACGAAGAATTCATAAGGACATAGGACCAGACAAACACAGTGCTGAGAGAATCCAAATGCACTTACACATATGTAATTAAGCGAAGGCAGATGTTATTGACGTGGTCTGCCTTGGTGAAACTATAATGTCCTCAAGATGGACTACTAAAAGTGCATCTTAGATCCTTTACCCCATGTGATCTTACTGTGTAGGTTCATGCAGACTCAACTTGGAGGAAAATATTATTTCATTCCTGAGGTTGCTGGTTGTTTGTTTGATTGGCCGCATGGTGCATTGTTTTAAATGTTGCTGCTGTGAGGAACTGTGGGACAGCATCCTTTTTTAAAGGATGGCCCAGCATACTCTAAGAAAGGAGGCACAGGAGCACCTTTTCTTAGCATTTAGAGAATTAAAGCAGCTGTTATCATGGCTTCCAGAATATCTGAGGTCGGCTGAAACTGTCAACTCATTTAAATCAGGGCTTAAAACATTACTATTTACTTCAGCTTACCAGTGAACTAGATATGTAACTTATTGTTAGGATAATCTGTAGCTATTGTTTTTATATTTGTCTGCTGTTGCTTTTGCTTTATGTTTGCTTTTTAAATGCATTGCACTGTTTTTCTTGCTTTTAGCTTTTGTTGCCTTGTGTATGAATGGTGCTATATAAATAAAATTGCCTTGCCTTGCCTTGCAAAGTAGACACTTCATTGTAATGTCATTAAGGAACCTTCCTAAGTAAAAAAAAAAAAAAAAAAAGAAACAAAGAAAAATTGTGACACCACAGCCTTCAAATGTCCAGTGCACATAATGAAGTAGGAGACATCCACCTGTGTGTCCAGCAGTTAAACTTTTGAAATGAACATTTGTATCTTCATAGCTTCTGGATTTTTCAATAAGGGAGAAGGGGTAGACTTAAACAAACAACAAATAACAACTAATTTAACTTTTCTGTGGAAAAGCCTTATCAGTAAATAAAACATGTCTTGAAGGGATTTTAAAGAGAATTTTGTATAGAAATTGGGGTGTAATGTTTCTCTCTCTTTGTCCACAGTGGGTCGTAGGAGAGAACGGAGTGCTCAAACCAAAACGCGTCAATCCAAACGTGTACCAGCCTCCATCACTCAGAGGTAGGTGTGAGCAGTATTACTACTACAGGTGGTGGTTGTGTGTTGTGGTTCATCCTTGTGTTTTAAGTCCTTTTTTGTTTTACCGTGCTTCGCTGCAGTCAACTTCCTCCTTGCTTTCCATGATTCATGATAGCGGACAAAGGAAAACAAATGCATGTGACAGATGGGTAGATATGCATTAATAGCCTTTATTTCTTTTCTTTTTTTTCTCTGCATGTGTGATATGCACAGGCATGTTTCCATGTGTTTCTGCTCTTACTGTACAACAGGATCTGTATACTTGTGTGTGACAGATACAGAGAAAGGGAGTAAGAGAGAGATTAGAGTGTGACAGCTGTGAGACACTGAGTGTGAGTCTAGGAAAGTCTGGATCATCCAGGATTACAGTCAGTTGTGTATACAGCTGTGGCACACACACACACACACACACACACACACACATAGACACGAACACACATGCGCAAGACAGAAATACATATATGAACACAAACATGTACTTTCTTTTGTGTCTTAATGCATGCAGCTTCCTGTTTGTTGCATGTCGTCATTAAAGGAGACATTTCTAAGCTTATCGGCAGAGCTTCATTTAATGGGGATTTCTGGGTGTGTGTTGCATGTCGAGTGATGATATAATGAGTTAGGAAGCCTCGTTCCTGCACCAGAAATCTGCCCTTCACCAGAGAGCGGAAGAGAAAGCTACCTCAGAGTAATTACATAACCCACCTTAAGCTAGAATAAGTGACCTACCACAGTGGCACTCTGTGTATCTGAGGGTGTGAAAGGGAGAGAGAGATAGAGTCAAGGTGACCCAGAGGAAGTGAGAGGGGGAGTTTAGGTAATATCACAAAAGAGAGGAGAGTGTGTAGGGAGGGAGAGGGAAGAGTGTGAGTCAGCACTGCCGAGCGAGAGCGCTGAGGAGGGCGGGCAGTGGAGGGGAGACGAGGGTACAAACAAACAGATGGGAGAACAGGGTGAGAGAAAGCATAGAAAACAACAGCGGAGGCTCTCCTGTAAAAAGAAAAAAAAAAGCAGTGTGGGATACCGTTTTGCAGTTGCCTGCCTGTCTGTCTGTCTGTCAGTGCATGTGTTTAATTGGCTTCCTGCCTGTCTGGCATGTATTCAAAAACCCCTGTGAGGCTTGATAAAAAGTGACAGTGTTGAAGCGTGGTAAAACCAAAACAACATATCCCTCTATCCCTGTGTCCATGTGTTTGTGTGGCCGTCTTCCTGTCTCTGTGTGTGTGTGTGTGTGCTGTGTTTACCTGTGTGTAGCTGTGCAGAAGATGGCCGAGGCACATATGCAGCACCTAGGTGTCTACCCCCCTTTGGAAGACCCTTGTGAAGGGGAGGAGGATGAGGACCACTGGCAGGGAGAGGAGGGAGAGGACACATCTCCCACCAAAGCTGCTGGTGAGAGGGAGGCTCTCTGTCAACTGGCTGGGAACACAACAGCAACACTGCACATGGTGGCAGCAAGGACAACACTGTTGTTGTTGTTGTTGTTGTTATTGTTTTTCTAAAGACAAATAGACACTGTGGCATTTGAACACTGCTTTAAACAAAACAGCTGCCCAGTGCCTTTATTTTCGAGACCTTTGGTTTGGTGGTGTGTGTTTTTCTTATCAGCTTATGAATACTGAAGATAAGGTAAATTGTGTAATTGAGAAATTTCCAGGGCAGCTGCAATCTAGATAAATATGAGGAAAAGAAACGTAAAGGTTCAGTGTAGAACATAAGTATGGTTTCATTAGTGTATAATGACCTAAAAACAAAAACCATTGTGTTTTTGTTACCGTAGAATGAGTCGTTTATATCACATTGGGAACGGGGCCTCGTCCACGGAGTGTGCCATGTTGAATCACCATGCTTCTACAGTAGCCCAGAACGGACAACCCAAACGCTGGCTCTAGATAGGGCCTTTTGCTTTTTCACATCGGCCACCATAGTTGCGCAGCCCCTCCGAGACAAGCACTATCGGAAAAACCCGAAAAATGCTAAACTGCTCTCATCATTGTTTTTACCGGTTTAAATCACTTGGTCCATTTGTTCTGGAAAGAAAGAAACCTTTGTGGATAATTTAGCTCCTCCTGAACGCCTGGAGCTAAAGTTATCAGAGAGAGAGAGTTATCACATTGCGGTTACATACCTCCGCAAACCGAGTTGCACTTAGAGTTTACATCCATGTCTTTTTTTTTTTTTTTTTAGAGATATTTTTTGAGCCATTTTGCTTTTAATGGACAGGACAGGTAAGTGTGAAGGGGGGAGAGAGAGGGGATGACATGCAGCAAAGGGCCACAGGCTGGATTCGAACCTGGGCCGCTCCGGCAACAGCCTTGTACATGGGGCACCTGCTCTACCACTAAGCCACCGACGCCCCAGATTACATCCATGTCTGAGAAAACAGGGATGCTTCATACACATCTTGTATCTGGTAGCACAGAAGAGCTTCACAATCGACACAGTTTCAAGGTGGGCACCCAAGATTAGTGTCATCAATTCAGTATCTGACCAAATGTCTCCCCTTCTCTTCTGGAGATATGAAGTTGAGTAATGGCCAGAAAAGTGTTTTTGTAGAACATTACAATGTCACGGTGAAGGTGACCTTTTGAATATAAAATGTTGTCACTTCATCATGTTAGACTGATGCACATTTCTGTGAAATGTTGGCATAATTAGCATGAAGAGCAATTCTTCAGTTTTGGCCCAAAACATGTTTTGTAAGGTCACTCTGACCTTGACCTTGGACTTATGACCACCAAATTTTATCAGTTCAGCATTGTGTCCAAGTGCATGTTTGAGCCAAATTTAAGGAAATTCTCTCAAGGTATTCTCTAAAATTGCATTTACGACAATATCCGTTCAAACGTATGCATGTATGTACGTAGAAACAGATGAATGGGTGACCGGCAAACATAATGCCTCTGGCCACAGCTATCACTGATGCAGAGGCATAAAAAAGGTCAGCACACATTAGCAGCTGCTGGGTTGTGGCTCATCTGCAATGACTTGAGCAGCACTGGAGAAACCCTGATGTGTAACCTGATACTTCTTTATTCAGTGGCTGTTTAAATCACCAGGTCCATGTAGGAGTCCTAACTGGGAGTTCATGCATGGCACATGGGAGAAGTTTAGGCTGCTTGCAATCTGCAGTTCTCCTACACAATGCTACTTAAACTTTAATCTGATTTTGATGCCAGAAATAAGGGTTGCTACTGTGCTTTTACTAAGGTATTTTAGAGAGTTATTGTTGTTGACAAAACAAATGTCTTGTACAATGAAAAGGCGTTTTTGGACTAACGAGTTCTGGAACTCACAAAGAGGAACTATCCAGTTGGGAGCTACCCCCATGAACTACATAGTCCTACTCCTTGGGGCTTTTTTACATTCACACTGCCAATAAGGCCGCTGAAGTAACATAAACTGGCTGGCGGGTGGTATAGCAATGAAACTCCTGTGTGACATACAACAACAATCTACTGCTTTAATCTACTGGGCTGTGTCTGAAATCACTGTAGTCCACAGTTTTGCAGTGCTATCCAAATATGTAGTGAGAATTATTCTGCACTATATAGTGGATTCAAAATATCTCACAATGCATTGAAAAAAGTAGTGTACAACTGATGGTAACTAACCAAGCACTATGTACCAGTGACCCAGCTCGCTAACCTTAGCTAGTCCTGCACTGTGCAGTGATTGCTAATGACAGTGCCACTAAGTTAAAACTTAATGGGCTATAATTTTTTTTGTTTTTAAATCCTAGTCTAAGTAGCAAAAATTACATCAATGTCACACAAGCACTTGAGAAATATGGATTGTCTGTAATCTTTTCAGGGAGTGACAAGGATGAGGCAAATTATATTTGTCTGAGGAGAAAGAGGGATGTCAGCAGAGCAGTGTGTCAAGTACTTTGTATTTATCAATTCATGAAAATATGCAGAGTATAATATCATGTATTAATTTACAGAGAGGCATGTTGGTATTTATTATGGATAGTTCACCAGCTGATGTTGACTGGCCCATTTTAATTGTGCCACAGCAATGATGTCATTAACAGTGCAGAGGAAATTACCCAAGTAGTGTCCAAAGTGTTTTTCATGTTGCTGATAAGCTCACTATATAGTCCTCTACATAGAACTCCACAGATAGTGAGTAGGGAGTAGTGATTGAATGAATGATTTCAGCCACAGCCCTGTTTTTTTAACAAAGGTGCTGCATTGGTTCATCTGTTCAGCCAGTCACCAAAAGCTTAGGCTATATCACTCATGGTCAGTATATCAAACAGCATTCTAAGAAGTGTGACCGTTCCTACTTCAAGGAAACATATTTTACAGACTTGAAACGTTAGATAATGTATGACAACAAAACTTAAGCCTCAATATGCTCGGTCAAAATCTACTTTTACTTTACTCTCTCAAGTTTAGAGTTTATAAAGTATAGATGTTTTACATTACATTGGTATCGCCTGACATTTCAAACAATCTACCAGACTAGAAGCTTTACAAAATTACAAACTTTAGAAAAGTCTATTTTTTATGTCTTTGTTTAACTATTTGAGACAACAACAAGTTTCCAAGTCATAAACAATCAAGTTTAGAATTTAAAGATTTGGAAAAACAGAAAAGAAAGTAGCAGGCAGATGTAAAAGGGCAAGCAAAACCACAACCTTTAACCTGCTCTGACCTCATTTGCTCCCATAACAAATGCAATATAAACCCCTGTTTGTTCCCAGTGGAACAGTGCTGCTCTTCTCAAAGCCCACTGAAGTTTTCAGGGTAACGTAAGCCCCTCTGCGGGCTGACCAGCAGCACAGATGAAGCTCTGTGTAGTGACAGACAGACTCAGTGTCATATTAACCCTCTGTCTCTCACCCAAAATCTGTCACTGCAGCTGACCAGAGGTCTGGACACAACACCTTGAGCAGCGAGAGAGGCCAGACAGGAAGCACACAGAGTGCAGGCAGTTTGTGCTGCCCCTGCTCTCTGCTGCAACTCTTATTTTATATTTAGAGAATAAAAACTTTTGACTGTTTGAGTTATGTGCGGCAACAAAATATCCGTGGAAGTTTGATCTCCAACAAAACTAAGAAGAAGTACACAAATCTCAAGCTGAAGTGAACTTCTTTTGCATATACACTCCCTTATTATTTTGTTTTATGCTGCAAAGTTATTGGTTTTTAATCTCCATTATACCACATGAGAACAGTGGCATTTCATTCAGAGTTATTACTCTGTCGGCACAGATGACAGGCTCTCTCAATAAATCCCTTTGTGGAAGCCTGCTGAAACACAAAATGGGATGTCGAAAGATCCTGATTGGGTCCTTTGATTACAGTTCATTTGTTCTTCCAGTCGAGTGACATGGTTTGGGCTCAGCTTGTGTTACTGCAGACAGAAGACACATCAAGGAAAACAAAGTATTTAATCAGGTATCTGTTCATCACAAGATTGACATTTGGCGGAAAGCTCGTGCTGTACAACGATAAAGTCGATAAAGTCTTCAAGAATTAGCACAGTCTCATCCTGCGTGCTTCTGAATTTCTGAAGTGGCTTTGCATCGTATAAAGGAACACATAAACATTAAATTCATGTAAAATTAACAGAAATATTACTTTTTTTTTACAAATACTATATACGACCCATCTCAAATACTTGCACATTCTTGAACTAATTATACATTAGTCCATATGCTTCTCAATATACTTACAAGAAGGGGCAGAGCGCCCCATGTACAAGGCTGTTGCCGCAGCGGCCCGGGTTTGAGTCCAGCCTGTGGCCCCTTGCTGCATGTCATCCCCCCTCTCTCTCCCTGCTTCACACTCAACTGTCCTGTCCATTAAAGGCAAAAAATGCCCCAAAAAATAATACTTACAAGAAACAAATGTCTTGGATAGTATTACACAACCTCTGTCTTTAAAGGGACAGCTCACCCCCAAATCAAAAACACATATTTTTCCTCTCACCTGGAGTAGTGTTTATCAGTCTAGATTGTTTTGGTGTGTGTTGCCGAGTGTTGGAGATATCGGCTGTAGAGATGTCTGCCTTCTCTCAAATATAATGGAAGTAGATGGTACTCTGCTGTGGTGCTCAAAGCACCCAAAAAATACATTTGAGAAAACTCATCAGCAATGTCTCTTTCCAGAAATCATGACCCGGTTACTCAAGATAATCCACAGACCTTGCTGGGAGCAGTTTCATGTAGGAACTATTTTCTTTTTACCGATATATACCCACCAACCATATCACGAGAAGGAAGCGTGCATCTGTTCACTGACGGGTATACCTGGTCTATAGAATGTCAGAAAATAGTGTCAGTGTCTGACCTGCAGTCCAAAACTCAAAAATATTCAGTTTACTATCATGGAAGATGAAAAGAAATGGCTTGAAGCAGGGAGATTTTTTTTTTTAGAGATATTTTTGGGGGTATTTTTAGCCTTTATTTGATAGGACAGACAAGCGTGAAAGGGGGAGAGAGAGAGGGAGTGACATGCAGCAAGGGGCCACAGGCTGGAGTCAAACCCGGGCCACTGCGGCAACAGCCTTGTACATGGGGTGCCTGCTCTACCACTAAGCCACCAACGCCCCACAGCAGGGAGATTTTTGCATTTATTTATTTTTTAATCCAAACCAAAGACACTCCATATGATAGTTATGATACAGTGATATCAATGGTTACAATTTCCAAAAGGAAAAACTTTGTGTTGTGATTTCCCTGCTTGTTTTCACGTCAGTCTTTGTCCCCTCAGATCACCAAGAGACGGCGACCACCGAGCAGTCAGACAAGTTTTCCAGCGTGAGAGAGACGGCAAAGCAGATCCAAGCAGCACAGGAGGAAGAGGAGGAGGAGGAGGAAGAGGGGGACAAAATCAAGGAAACAACAGAGGAGAACAGTCGGGGGAGTTACTGAGAGAAAGAGAGAGAGTGAGAGAGAAAGGGAGAAAGGGAGGAGGGAAGGTGTTTTGTCAAATGGTTAAAATCTGAAAAACTCTACAGAGATGAGGAGTGTGGGTGTGTGCTGTTAATGTGTGGGGACGAGTGAGGACGAGAGCTGAATGAAAGATACTTCCATGAAATCAAACACAAGAGTGAGCAAAGATCTTTGTTCCGCTTCACCTTCAAAGGTGAATAGTAAAGGTGGATTAAAGAGAGCACAGAGAGGCAGTTGTGTTTTAGGAGTCAGCCCTTATGAACAGCTGAGGAATGATCTACTGACAGAGCAGGCCACGGACGCCACTACTGTCTCTTTGCTTATAATGAGAGTGGAGGGGCCAACAAGGTCAACATGACCAAATACCCCTGTAAGACCAGTCCTGCCTCTACCTTAATGCTTCTGCACAGAGCTAAATGTTCCTTTAAAGAGGGTAATAATAACCACAACAATCACACTCACACACATATAAACTCTCTTGGGCACATTTTCAACAAAGACCCATTCAAAGCACTTGAAAGTCTTTAAATGTGTGTGGTATATGTTACACTATCTGATTTGCAGCATATGTAGTATTTAGCCTTGTGATTAAATGTGCATGCACTGCCATCTAGTAGTGGAAAGAAGGAATGACAGGTTTAAAGTGATACTCTGCCTTGTATCAAATACTTTAAGGAGAAGTGTGTAGCATTGAGTGGTATCTAGTGGTGAGGCTGCAGATTGCAACTAACTGAATATGCCTCCCCTCACCCCTCCAAAGGTGTTGGAGAATATATGGTGGCCTTCAGGTAAAGGCCCTCTCTAGAGCCAGTGTTTGGGCTTCTGTAGAAACATGGCACTGCAGACATGGTGGGCTCCATAGAAGAGGATCCCGGCTCCCCATGTAGATATAAGGGGTTTAATTTTGAGCTAAAGAAAACACGATTATTATTTTCAGGTGATTATAAACTAATGAAAATGTAGTTATGACTGTTATATTCCATTTCTGCCAACGGATGCCCTTAAGTCCTACACACTCTTCCTCTAAAGTTGTAATTCTTAATGTTTTCATGGAGTTAAATTCATCTTTAATGCCATTTATGGTGGACATTTTTTTAGCAGTAGCCATTCTATGGATTCACATTCTCTGTACAGCAGCTGTCACTGTTAGTGGCAGAGTTTGCCATTCCTACAAGGCATTTAAATTACCTGTCTGAGCACAAGGCATGCTGTTTGATAATTTTATCTTATTGCAATCAGCCTACTTTACACTCTCCTTACACTGTATCAGAGCTGTGTTAAAGGGTAACTTTGACACTTTCCAACTTGGATCCTATATTCCCCTGTTTTCTGTCTAAGTGACTAATGGGAACAAGAGTTTTGAAATTGGTCCACTACTGAGTGAGACAATTGGAGCAAAAAGCCATGAAACAGGCTGCAATGAATTTCCTGTGGGCAAATGGGGCACTGTGAATTCTTCAGGTCCTCTGAAAGTGCTTTTTTTGCCACTGACAAGCTCAGATTATTATTCTAAATGTTTGACAAATTATGGAAAGGATACTAACAGAGACAATTGTTTTTATTAAAGGGTAAGGCCATTTTTGTTTAACCAGAAACGGACCCAAAATCACCATTGGCAAGCACACCAGATTCCATTTTTATAGAAACAATAATTTTAGCGTTTATAGAGCCAGGATATTTTCACATTTTACTGGGTGAATTAAGGGTTTAATTCAACTAAACCAGAGTGATGATTGTTTTATTTTGTTTCTGCTGATTTTGAATGTAGTGTGTTTTATGAAGGTAAAATGACTGTTTATTAAAAATGGAGTCTGGTGGATTTCACAATAGCAATTTCTGGTCTGTTTCCCATGAAACAAAAAGGATCTTACTCTTTAACAAGAAGGTCTATCTCTGTTGGGATCCTTTCCATAATGTTGTCAGACACAAGTGACACACTCAGCCTGTCAGTGGCAAAAACAAGCACTTTTAGTAGATGTAAATTGATGGTGCTCAATTGCCCACATGAATTGTATTGCAGCCTATTTCACTGTTACCTCACTTAATCCTGGGCCAAAAATTGTTGTTCCCATTAGCCACGGAGACATGAGGTTGAAAAATGCAGAAGTTACCCTTTAAGTTACCACATACTGAAATTTTATGGGTTTTAACATCGCTCACCTCTTGAAAGCTTGAGAGAGAACAGCAGATGTGATCACTTTACTTCATGTTTCTGATTGTGGCAATTATTCAAGGTCTAAAAAATGAATAAAAATGCCCATAGAAAGTTCTCAGATCATTTATGTATCATGATGTGCTTCTATTCTGCCCACCATATGCTTAGTAATATTTTAAAGAGAGTGAATCAATAATAAACAGACAAATACTGAAAATATTCAGAGGTGGAGTATCACTTTATGTATGACCAGGTTATAAGCACCAAATTTTTTTTGTCTGTAATTGTGTTAAATCCATGAGCAAGTGAGTGTACGTGTGTGGTTATTTCACACCACACTTGTCATGTTTGAGTAAACTTAAAAATGAATCTTTAAAGGGCAAAGCTACCTCTAATTTGTCTGAAATACAGGACCCAACCTCCATGTATCACACATTTGAACTGGATCCATTGTGAACTGACACCATGTTAAGAAATCAAAAAATTTAATTTAAAGTCCAATACTGTTGACTCATTTGGGATTTCTCAGTGCTCACAGATTCCCTTTTGTATGTTAACGCTTTTCTATTGTCATGTTTTTAATTGTATGACATGGATCTGTTGTAAGAGCTATTTTTCTAATCTAACGTCCAGTGTATGCGTAGCTCCGCTCTGTCCTGTTTCTACTGTTTATATCCGATGCACAAGCCTAAAACCAGGCTGTATGACTGACATATGTGTAAAAATGGTCACCACACAAACTTTCTGAAGTCTTTCTACCACAGATATTCACTTGGTCTCTCTTTTCTCAGAGTCAACGACAATTTCTAAATGTTTCTAGTCAGCATCTAATTTCATTTACAGTTTAAGTGAAGATACAGGATTTGATATACAAAGGTTTTCAGATGGGCCCCGGTATGAATAAATATTGCTGTGTGTGTGTCATCTGGGCTGCGGTTTGTATATAAAAACTGTGTGAAACTTTGATCTCTGACCTGCCCAAATAGTGGGACAACTGGACGAGGCTCTGCAGCCAACACTGTCCTCCTTCCTTCGCTCTCTGTCCACCTCCCCTTTCCACCTGGGTCAGAAGAAAACAACCATGGGAAGACATGTATGGACTCTGATGCTTATTCTGTCTTTATTTTTATTTTATTTTTCCATTCTCTTGTTTCTCAATGTGATGTGGTTGTTTTAAAGTGAGCAACATTATGATATCAAAATAAACAGTTTTTCCTTTTCTCCTTTAATCTGATCTGTACATATGTGTGTCTGTGAAATCTGAATTCATTTAAGGAAATGTGAATTTACATTTATCTTGTTTTGTCCCTTTCTAGTCACTGTCCCTCATACAACACAAACACTGAAACAGTCTTGGGCTGTTTATCAATACAAAACACTTGCTTAATTAGTACTGTAAAACCATAGACTCAAAACCAAACTGTTTATTTAAAAAAATCATAACATATAGGGGATTTTTGAAAACCTGTTGGTGAGAACATGTAAAGAAATATTGTATTTTTTATGGACTTCAATATTTTTATACCGCAGGTGAAATATAATATTTTTACAATAGGGTATATTGTAGGGGTTACACATCTTGCTAATAACTTGTTTTAAGGCTTATAAGAATAAATAAAAGGGTATAAAATGCACTGGGGGAAAATGTTCAATTTAAAATTTAAAATTCATTCAGAGGTCATATGACACGGATCACATGACATGCTAGTCGTGACCACTTAAATAAAAGGGAAAAAATGTGACTGACTTACGCGTTTAATGGTGTTTTCTTTATGTCTTCTTTTAAGGCTTCTTTAAGTGCCATACTAGGTTTTATAACGAAACCGGAAGTGCAATACATTCTACTCTCTTGAATTGTTTAGCCATTCCTGTTAGCGCTGATCTCCCGTGAGTTTATTTATTCGCGTAAAACAACTACTACTTCTGTGTCTCTTGAAAATTTTATTTTTCTAAACGTATTATTGTTTTTTAAAGGTCTTCTCCGGAAGTTGAAGTGCGAGATTTTTATGTCTGCCTTAACTCTCGGTGCAGTTTTGACAGTTGGCATGAGAGAGTTTGTAATGACGACTATACTTCACTCTAGTGATCAAGGTGTGCAACTTTGTTTCATCCTAAGTAACATAATGTTGAAATGTAAGAATAAAGAAAGGGCACGTTACGCACGGGTAGTACTGGGATGTCCTGCTGGTTTCCCCTCATGATGTGACATGCTCTGACATACTTTGCTGCTTCTTACGTAATGACATATTTTCCCAAGTCTAATTTTAGTCCGAGGTTGTGTCGAAATGTATTCAGTTTCTCTCTTTTCTTTCTACCACACAAACCAAAATTAATGGAGATGTAGTTTCGGTCCGTCACGTGATTTATGCCGTGTCGTAGCGACGCAGTGATACATCTTGCAGCGACTTTAATCTTTGAGAGGCCAGCCCGGAAGACTAACGTCAGGCGATGATGATGCGGTAAATCAAGTAAGTTTCACGATTAAAATTCGGGATTTATGAAAAACAAAACAGATACGCGGTTAAGTCAACTCTATTTTCTTATTTTATAGCGTTACTTTCTGTAGCTAGCTGCTCACTTGAGACATGGTGTTAGTGTGATATTTGTCTTCATGGTGTAACAGTTTTGGGAGCATGAGAGCGCTTGCCTAGAGACGAAGGTAAGTTAGCCGGTGTTAGCTAACCGTGCTAGCTAACCTCAGTGGCTAGTTAGCTAGCTAAC
Source organism: Epinephelus fuscoguttatus (assembly GCF_011397635.1). Taxonomy (NCBI): domain Eukaryota; kingdom Metazoa; phylum Chordata; class Actinopteri; order Perciformes; family Serranidae; genus Epinephelus; species Epinephelus fuscoguttatus. The sequence goes on along the minus strand of NC_064770.1, from coordinate 15,476,729 downwards.
TATAATTTGGTCAGTGTTTGTTTACAAAAGTGTACCGGCCATCACGGTGGTTAGTTCGTGTCTGTCTCCTCTTACTGTTAACAGTGGTTGACAGGGGTAAGTTAGCTTGTTAGCTTGCCCTGCAGACAGTGAAGTAACGTTACCGTCATAGTTGTTTGTTTTTTAGCAGAGGTGAGAGGCGGGGGAGTGTTGGGGTCTGGAACCGCTAAACCTAAAGTAAATCTGAATAATAAAGATATGACGATGTCCTGTCAAAAAGCTGATGAATGTAGTTTCTCTACATAAGTAGATAAACCTGAGATGTCTCATGATGCCTGTTGACATGAAGTTCATTGTCTAGAAATAGTTTAAGAGACAATTGAAACTAGCTCAGCATCGACTGATCGTGATTCACTGCGTCAGCAACGTTCCAATTGTCAAACTTGTTGGTTAAAAAAACAGACTGCCAAAATGTGATGCCAGCAGCTTTGAATACAGGCTCCAGTATTAAATATACTACGGTTAATGTGCTTTTTAAAGGATACATGGTTTGCCTGGTTGAGTCTAGAAACCTGAGTCTTACTTAAAATCAAATCCTGCATCATGGGCCAGCTGTCAAACATCTAAAAGCACAGATGAGATACAACATACACTGTGTATGGAGTGTCATGGAGCTGGCTGTTTTATGGCAACATCTACAGTGGAGAAACACTATCTGACATGTAACGCTGATAGAGGGCCGATGACCAAAAGACAACAAGGCAGACTGTGATTCTTTATGTAGGAAGACAAGCTGACAGTGATACTTGGAGATGTTTATCGTAATCACACCATTTGTACTTTTGGATCTTAAAACTGATAAAGTCGCTTGTGGTGAGGTGAGGAAAGTCATGAGACTGCATGCAGAGTAACAAGAGTAGTGAGGAGAGATTAAATATTTTCTCTACTGTTTTCACTGCTGTTATTTGTGTATGTGTGTTCAAATATGCACACAGTGTGCGATCTTGTAGAAGCAAGTCAGTCAAAATAAAACATGTCACATAACCTTTCTTTTTTACAGCATGGTTTGTTCACCAAATATTTTCATTAGGATGTTGCCCAGATGGAGATAAGAGAGCTGTTGCTTTGTTTAGGTACTGCTGTAACACACATTAGACATGAAACAATGACTGAGTATAAACTACATTTTTACTCAGCAACCAGGGATTTTTACTTTCATATTTGAATAGTATAAGATTTTTTTCTATGCATTGTTCCTGTTATTTTGGCTAATACATGAGGTAAGGCTGGCCTGAATTCTTCAAAGTGTCGATCATTGTCATGGTAATAGACATTCACATCAGTACTTAAATGGACTGTACTTGTATAGCGCTTTTCTAGTCTTCCAACCACTCATAACGCTTTTGCACTGAGTCACATTCACCCATTTATACACATTCACACACTAGTTGCTGAGGCTACCATACATGGTGCCACCTGCTACTCAGTAACCATTCACACGCATTCACACACCGATGGAACAGACATTGGGAGCAATTTGGGATTCAGGATACTTAGACATGTGGACTGGAGGAGCCAGGGATCGAACTGCAATCATCTGATTAGTGGATGACCCACTCTACCTCTGAGCCACAGTTGAATGGTTCAGTATATTGGTTATTGTATCACCCAAAAAGTCCCAAATAGCCATTAAATTAAGAAAGAGTAACCCAACATTACTCATTATGCACCAGCATTAGTTATCATTAGTGATTCAGGGAGACAGGGACTTTTAAACCTAGTAATGGTTTTGTAACTCACTGTCAACGTCAGTCACCAGCAGTCTAGCACTACTGAAACTGGGACAGTTTCACAAGAAAACCTGTTATATGCTTCCAAGAGGTCGAAAAAGTCAGGTGTCTGGAATAGTTTCAACATTTGCGAAGATAACCCCAAAAAGTGCCAGAAATCCAAATGGAAACTAGCATATATTATAAATCTAAAATGAGCTTGGCTAATCACCTGTGAACTTTAAGAAACAGCTTAGCCGTCTTGCAAAGTATTATTTTTTTTTCCACTTTTATGGTTAATGTTACTGTGACCTAAATGGCTAATGGTCAAGTTCATGCAGGTGCCTCAACTAAAAACTCTTTTTTTTAAACATATGTTTATTGCACATTTTGTTAATTTACAAATGGTGAACAACATAGAACAAGAAGGCACATACAAGAAAACAGCAACAATAATAATAATAGCAATAATAATGATGAAAATAAAATTAATAAATAAATAACTGGAGAGAGAGAAAAAATAAATAAATAAATAAATAAATAAGTACACTTTTAACCACAAAACAAAATATCATTGCATGTGTAAGAATCATGGTGGTAGAAAGATAAATAAATGAAAAATAAGTACATAAAATAGATGCATATGTCTATTAATATATATACACACACACAGATACATGTACAGTACATGTATGTAAAAGTCTAAATATGTATACTAAATCAAGCTAAAATGAAAAGATAGATAAATCTTTAGTTCAGCTCATCATTCCAGCCATCTACTTCAATATCATTTTTCTCAGGGAAATTACAGAAAACCTTCCAGATTTTCCAAAACTTGTCAAGCTTATTTTTTGAGGTGTAGCTTATCTTTTCTAAAGCCAAGTAGAAAGATATTCCTGTTAACCACTGCGAAGTAGTACAAGGTTTATCCCTTTTCCACGAACAGGCTATACATCTTTTAGCTTCCAGAAAACAAATATTGAGTAAGGATTTTTCATTTTTGGAGGTCACAAAGTTGTCCGGGTAGATATTCAGTAAACATAACTTGGTTTGAGGGGTACTTTTTTTCCAATGATTCAACTGGCCAGGTTCAGTACTTTTTTCCAAAAAGAGAGTATCACAGGGCATTCCCACATGCAATGGAATAAAGAACCTTTTTGTTGCTTACATTTAATGCAAGTATCTGGGATATTTGGGTTAAAAAGGTGCAGCTTACTTGAGGTTATATACTGTCTGCTTATCCATTTGTATTGTAGTAATTTAGAGTTTGTATTCACCGTTTGAGTTTGAGCTGTTAAACAAGCTCTGGCCCATTCTTCCTCTGTTAGATTTTCTTGCAAATCGGATCTCCATGATTGTTATATGTTTTGTACTGACTCTTTGGATTTACTTACAAACAGATTATAAAGAAAGGACACCTGCCCCTTGGAGTCTGAAAATCTCATCGAAAAGTCTTCAAGAGCAGATAGTCGGGGAAGTTTCAAAGTATTACACTGCCTGGCCAGTACGAAACTTCTCAATTGAAGATATTTAAAGAAGTGTTTTGAGGGTATTCCATACGTGGCCTTAAGTTCTTCGAAAGACATGAAAGTATGATTGTCTTTAAAGAGGTCAGCTATTTTAGCTACACCTTGAGATGCCCAAGTTTTAAACCTGCTGTCTGCTCTTGCAGGCTGAAACTCATCATTACCAAAGATAGGAGAAAACTGTGATAACTTGGAAGTCTCTCCCAAGTATACCAAAGCACTGTGCCAAATCATTACTGTATTTTTGAGGAAGGGGTTTTTGGTCTGTTTGATTAATTTGTTTTTGTTGGCTGAATATAGATATATAAATTCAAAGGAATATTAAATTGAGTGAGATTCTATTGAAACCCAAGCTGGGGGTTGGTCCTTCACAAAATAAAATATTCCTGCTCTGATTTGAGCTGCCCAATAATACCACCTAAGATTTGGTAGCTGTAATCCACCTCTATCGTATGGTAGATATAACAATGTGAGCCTGAGCGTGGGACGCCTGTTGTTCCAAATGAAGGAGGAGAAGAGTTTTTCAAGTGACCGGAAAAAAGAAAGTGGGGGAGCAAGTGGAATAGATTGGAAAAGATACAAATACTTAGGTAAAATTGACATTTTCAGAACATTGATGCGCCCGATCATAGACCCTCAACTAAAAACTGATCTCTTATCTTCCCCCTACCTCCCCTTGATTAATAATTGTATCTCTCACTGAAGCTTTGATGCCCAAAAACTGGTATTTGGAACAGCCCTAACAGAAGGACAGTGATACTAAATATAAGCAACTTTATCTCCCTTGCTGCAGCAGGGGGAGTTTCCTGTCTCACCGCAGGAATGCCGGGTGGAGACTATGGGGAACTCGGGGGCAGCCTCCCTGCCATCGCCTCCCTGAACGCTTCCTACTCCACGTCCCTGTCCCTTCCTTCCCCGTACCTGTTGGTGCCACCCGCAGAGCGCAAGGCCATCTCCGATGTCCGCCGCACCTTCTGTCTCTTCGTGACGTTCGACCTGCTCTTCATCTCCCTTCTGTGGATTATTGAGCTGAATGTGAGTGTTCATTTGGGCTCTACAGAGTTTTAGAGTCATGGATTTTGTTCTGTTAACTGTGATGGGTTGGATTCTGATGTCCACTTTGCTCTGTTCTCCTGCAGGACTCCAACTCAATCTGGGAGAACTTAAAAAATGAGGTCGTCCTCTATGACTACAGGTCTTCCTTCTTTGACATTTTTGTAAGTGATTTCAATGTAGAAAAACAGCACTGTGTTAGTGTGTAATCTCGATCATGTTTGGAAAGCTTTAACCTCTCACTGACTTCATTAATGATCAAGTGCTCATGTTAAACCTGCTCTTGTTATTCATCTTATTGTTGTGTGTCAAGTGTGACCAGGCTGATTTATAGTGTCTGAATAAGCTGTCGTGGCTGGTCACATATCTGTATTTATTAACACAAGTTAGCTTAAGTCAACAGTTCTGCAACACAAGATAGCTGTAAATGCCTGAGGTCATTTTTTTGGGTTCCTTCCTCCTTGTCTCAGCTCCTCGCCTTGTTTCGTTTCCTGTGTTTACAAGTGGGTTACGCTGCTTTTCGGTTGAAGCACTGGTGGGTTATTGCAGTAAGTGAGCTCAGCCACGGTAAAACACACACTGACGAAATGATATAAAGTCTTTTATTAGCAGATCTGGACATGAATCATAACACAAATGTAAATCCTTCTTCCTTCCACAGGTTACCACTCTTGTGACCAGCGTCTTCCTCGTTGTTAAGGTCATTCTATCGAGTGTGAGTGTCCCTCTCCCTTTCACCTCTACACTTTGACAGTTGTGTGTATGTGTGTGGTGCAAACACATCAGCCAAAACCACAGAAACCTTTTTAGTTCTGCATTTATGGCAGCAGTTTGCTGCCTGATTGGACGATGAGCTGATAAAAGTTTTTATGGTTTTATGCATGTCTCTTATCTCTTCATTTTTTACCAATGGGGAAGTAAACCAGTAGAGCTTACACTTCTTGTAATAGCTTTGGGATGACATGGCTCTTGTCTTTCTGCAGCTTCTGTCCCAGAATGCCTTTGGCTATGTCATACCCATCACTTCCTTTGTGGTGGCCTGGCTGGAGACCTGGTTCCTTGACTTTAAGGTGCTCACTCAAGAGGCTGACGATGATAGAGGTGTGGGAAAGTTTCTTGACAAGTTTGAACATGCATCCATAAAAATTTTGTCTCCCTTTCAAACTTTTTTTCTCTTTTGATATCAGCCTACTTAGCGGCAGTGAACGCAGCCTGCGAACGAGCCCCCATGATCTACCCTCGAGCCGTTTCAGATGGACAGTTTTACTCTCCACCTGAATCCGTTGCAGGTGATGTTTATAGATACATTTTTCTTTAATCAGCCTCAAATACAGTCAATGTGTGTGTGTCTTTAGTAGTGGGTAATCCTTTCCAGTATGTCTGCACATTTATCACTGAGCCACAATGTGAGTTTTAGCTCTGAATTTGTGTCTGCAGGCTCTGAGGAGGATCTGGATGAGGAGGGTCTTGGACGCAGAGCTGTCACAGCACAGGTACCTGCATCAGTCTGATAAGTCTATGCTCCTTCCCTACTGATCAAGACTAATGGTTTTTTTTCCTCCTCTCACTCTTGTTCAGGAGAAGGAGTATGTCCGGCAGGGTCGCGAGGCCATGTCTGTGGTCGAACAGATCCTAGCACAGGAGGAAAACTGGAAGTATGAAAAAAGCAATGTGAGTGTACGATTTAGCCTCAGCATATTTGATGTATGCGATAGAGAAGTATCTCCTCTTCCCCTTTGGTTGGGGGAACATGCATAACTACAGTGCAACAATGCACCTGAAGGACTGACGTAGGACTGAAGCTGCGCTGCTGACGTGCTGCTTTGGTGATAAGTCCAGTCTAGATAAAGTGTTCGGGCCACAAAAATCCCAAACTTCAGTGTGTTTGCTACATATGGCGGGTTTGGGTTTGACTGCGGCTAGACAAATATATTGTCTGAAATTGATTTGTATGTATTTGGTGTATATGTTGGCAGACAAGATTGTTCATTACTTACAACTATTTTGATCAGATACCAGTATCAACCTCAAAAATCCAGCACTGGTCAGGCTATACTGTTTACTTAAAGGGTAACTTTGGTATTTTCCAATTTTTGCTGTATTTTCCCATGTTATTGTGTCTAAGTGACTAATGGGAACAACAAAACTTTCAGTATTAAGCAGGAGAGCTGCAGCCGGCAGCAGCAACAAAGGGCGGCAATGCACGCACCGTCAATGTTTGTTCACTAAAAGTTCCTGTTTTTGTCACTGACAGGCTCAGATTGTTATTCTAAGTGTCTGACAACTTTATGGAAAGGTTGCCTGCAGAAATCATAGTAAAAGTAATAATAGATTAAGATCCTTTTTGTTTAACCAAATACAGCCCCAAAATCATTATCCCGAAAGCAGGGCTCGACAGTGCGAGCGCTTCACTCGCATTTGCGACTAAAAATAGGTGTGTGCGAACTGTAAAAAATATTTAGGGGCACATGTGCGCATAAAAAAATCAGCCGAAGCAGCCTATATTTTTGTCAATAAAAAAATATGATGATCTAACCGCAAATGTTGGAGGAACTCCAGCCGCCTTCCCTCTTCCCTGTGTGACACGGTTATGGGCGGTTTTCCAAGCCGCTGTCGGCACAATGAATATCGTGCACGACGCCAAGTGTAGCGGTGCCGCTTTGTCAGGCGTTGCTGCCCTCTCCATAGACAAACAATGGGACAGCCAGCGCAAAGTGGTTTTACAGCTGATCATGTGTAGAGGCTTTTAGGGACCGTTCGCCACGGTACAGCTGCTGGGCAGGGTGGAAATAAAGCCCTTTTCACACAGAGCGCACAAAGCGCAGACCTCCGCCGACGAACCCATTCATTGTGTATGTCCTACCGTGGCGCAATAGCGCACCGCTCTGCCACCCTGCGCTCGAATTGAATTTTTTTTTTTAAATTTCACCGCAACGCGCTGTGACGACACCTCGGCGCCGTGCGTCCAATAGCAGAGAAGAGCATGAAGTAGACCTGAAAGCGGTCACCATGGAGCTGTAGCTCCTGAACGAGCCTGTACTCCTCCAAATCCTGTCCTCTGCGCCCTACCCCGCGGTGGGCGCCGTGAAAGCTCTGTGTGAAAGAGGCTTAAGTCCTGCAGAGTTTCAGAGGACCTGGAGAATGTTTTAGGATAGTAATAACATTATATAAGATAATCATATTGCAAAGATAATATATATATATATATATATATATATAAAGATAATAACATTAAAGACAAAATTAAATTGCAATACTTTTTCAAAACTTGATGATTTTACCTTTCTGTACATTTTGTATACAAATTCATTAAATAATTTTGCTTGTTTATTACAGAAAACACATTATTTGATCAATTTACATTGTGCCTCTAAAGTTCTTTGTGTGCTCCTTACTTTTTCAACTTAGGAGCACATGTGCTCCTTGGGAAAAAAGTTAGCGTCAAGCCCTGCCCGAAAGACACCAGACACCATTTGCATAAGCAGTAATGTTATCATTGTGAAACACACCTTATTTAAACAGAGACAAATGAAACTCAGAAGAGCCATCTTGGTTCTTCTTTCCACTGTTCCAAAAGTCACCAGTGAATGGTCAAGCTCCAAAACTACAAAATCAAAACATGTTGGAAGATGTTCTAATCGCAGCAGGCCGCCACAAATAAGTGAATGTGCTGGAAAATCCTGCAATCGGAATAATAATCTGAGTTTGTCAGTGGTAAAAAGAAGCACTTTTAGTGGATGTACTATAAATTGAGGATGCATAATTGCCTTGAGTGGTCACATTACAGCCTGTATGGTGGCTGCTGACCACAGCGCTCTTGCTCAATACTGGTGTTCCCATTAGTCACTGAGACACAGAATCACGGGAAAAAAGGGTCAAGATTGAAAAAAACTAAAATTATTTTGCTATGTAGTTGAAGAGATACTATGAAGGAATTGTCAGTTACTGCTTGGAAACAGTATCGCCATCGAAGTGAAAGCAAACCCCTCGACCCCTTCGATTTTAGTCACTATATTTGCCTTTTTTTATGCTGTGCATGTGATTTTCATAGCCCCCTTTTGGATGAGTGCTGCTTACAGTTTGGCACCTTTTTATAAAGTACTTACCTCACCTGAGCGCTGTGCCCAGGAATATCCCGAATACAGTGAAATCAGAGGAAACTAAAATACAGGCAGAGGGTAGTCTTTGCAGGTAAATAAGTAATGTGTGAGAGGGATTACATTGTCTACACATTATTTTGTTTTTTTATCCCTGCATAGTATACCTTTTTAATGAAATGTTCTGTACGCAGTGCTTTGCTGATAAGAAGCAGATTCAGTCACACATTTGTTGAAGTCAAGAATGTGACACCACCGGAAACGAACTAAAGCATGAAACATATCGAAACACAATTCTCGCCATACCACATTGCTGGCTGCAGGAATAGTTTCAGTTTGTTGTACCACTCTTCTTTTTCTGAATCAAAAATTTCAAATATAAAAAAGCTGAACTGTATTTTACCACCAAAAACAGTAATTTAGTATTCTGTGTGAAAAGTCTTTTTACTTTAGTTCTCCCTAGAAACACTGAAATGAAAGAAAAAGCATTATGTTACTAACAGTGCTTTGCTTCGTGTCAGGACATGGGAGACTCCGTCTACACTCTGGAGATTCCCTTCCATGGAAAGACTTTCATTCTCAAGGTACATCAGCACTTTGTGTACTCATGGTGAAACTGTCTCACCAAGACACGTGTTCCTGTAGTTTAGACACACAACACTGTATTTTCCCTATGTTTAGACATATTAAGTGATGTTTTAGCCATTTTATGTTTCCAAATTTGTAGTCAGTCTCATTGGCATTTGATGTTTAGGACTGATCTGGCTCTGCACTATTATTATTGTAGCTGTAGCAGTAAAGAGGAGGCCAGGCTGTCTATCACTACAGCTCTCACAATCCCTTTTAACACTCTGCCGTAACTGAATTAAGCACACTTTGTAGCTGTTATGTATTTGAACAACCTCTAGAGGGCACAGTGATGCAATAATCCAGATTAATGTGGCGTTAAATTCAATCAGATATTAAAGAGACTTCCTCGTGCTGTTCCACATTACTGAAGGCTATTTGAGATGCTCTCTCCTCCAAAGGTTTACCGCTGTAACATGTAAAATGATTACTGTGAGTGATCAATAAGGCCTGGTCACAGCCACAGCAGCCTCAGATTTATATTGCTTTAGTTAGGGCTGTGCTGAATAGTTCAATGCTTCATTCATAACATTGACATTTGAATTCTAAATCAACTTTTGAATGTTTTTTTCCCCTAGTGTGTCTGTTCATTCAGTTCAAACGAAGTGTTTCTGCACAGTTGCAAATAAAGATTAGACTACAGTGATATTAGTATTTTACGATTTGTAGAATTAAATCCCAATGATGGCTGTGTAGGATTGTTTCTGACTTATGTGATCCATACATTTCCCATGACTCAGGAGTGTTACAAATAACAGTAGCAACTAACAGTCATAACTAACACTAACAGTCAGAACTTAGTGAAAAAGGATGGATGCAATCATTTTCAAATTTCACAACATGTTTTTATCTAACAGCATATTCTGCTTTAATCCATATTTGTTGGTGTTTAGCCTTTGAAAAACAACATTTTTACTGCGGTCACAAAAGCATTTTGTTCTCCTACTTGCCACACATTAAAGGATGTACGCACCTGTATTAACAGGGCGGTCTAGCAGCAATCTTAACAGCACCATAAGTTACATTTACATAACCACAATAAGAAGGCTATTCAAGCTTTTACACTATTGTAACAAATTACTTTCTACCAAAAAAAGATCATATTTTGTATCTGCTTTTGCTAGGTGCTCTATCAACACATAATCACTTTAACAGAAAATTGCCTGTTTGGAATCATTTTAACTGAGGATTTTGTTCAAGGATTTATTAACTTGTTAAAGGGAAATTTCGGTTTATTTCAACCTGTCTCCTATCGTCCTAAATTTGTTTCAAGTGACTAGTGACATAAAAATAATAGTTAGCCGTTAGCCAAATACAGCCGGGGCGCATAGTAGCATCAGACCTGTTAAAACGTAAGTAAACGGGCAATCTTCAAGTGCAAAGTTAGTCCACTAAACAAGGTTTTTTTCCACAAAGACCACCTCATATCGTCAGGATAAATGTCAGAGAACATATAGAAAACGACATGTAAACATGTTGTCTTACCTTACCGGTGTGGTGCCATGTTTGTTTACCCCTTTAGCTCTGCTTTCCAAAGCGTGGCCGAAATATATCTCGTGAGCTCTAGATAAAGCCCAGCTGGATACTACTCCAGGTGGAGGTGTCTCGTCCTCGGTCACATCCAGACCTTGAAAATAAGGCTGCAGTCGGTCCCATTCCTTGCAGAGGCATTCCTCTTCTGTGGGCATTGGGGCACAGCATTCACAGGTACACCACCAATCTCCAGAGCTACACAGCCTTGCAGCAGCCATTCCTCCTCTCTCGTCCTCTACCTGTTGCGCCTCTCTCTCTCTCTCTCTCTCTCCTCCTCCTCCTTCAATTTCACGAAGCTCTTCGTCAGTGTATTCTGGCTCAAATAAATAAGGGCGGCCATAAACTCTGCAAAATCAAATTCCTCCTCCACAAAGTCGAAGTCTGGCAAAAAGTCAGCCATTATTCTATAAATCTTTCATAAAATAAATGAATGAACTTTTCAGGCTACTGTCCGGTTCTGCCTTGCAGTTGCTGCTGCTTGTTCTCTCGAGATTTCAGGCACGGTATGAGATCACTGCTTGTTCTCGCGATATTTCGGCAGGGCTTTGGAAAGCAGAGCTAGAGGGGTAAACAAACATGGCAGCACACCAGTAAGGTAAGACAACATGTTTACATGTCGTTTTCTATATGTTTTCTGACATTTATCCTAACGATATGAGGCGGTCTTTGTGGAAAAAAAGCTTGTTTAGTGGACTAACTTTGCACTTCGTTTTAACAGGTCTGACGCTACTATGCGCCCCGGCTGTATCTAGGCTAATGGCTAACATGCTAACTATTATTTTTATGTCACTAGTCACTTGAAACAAATTTAGGATGATAAGAGACAGATTGAAATAAACCGAAATTTCCCTTTAAGGGGGTTGACAGACATTCGTAGCTGTATTTGAAAACCTCACAATAAGCTTTGAATTAAAAAAAAAAAAGACATTCAATACAGCCCTACTTTTAGACACTTATGCTGCGTTTAAAAGACCTGTTGAGTCGTGTTTTTTGCGCCCTACAACAGCAGGCATCATCAATAGAGTGTTGATTCTAAAAAGGTTCCTCAGAGAAGGAAACTATGAAGAGCATTAACACGTGGCGTTCTCCTTGGTTGATGTAGCCAACAGCAGCTAGCTAGTTAGCTTGGGTAGGCTGAGGGCTTGTGACTCCACTGTCATTAAAAGTGACAGTATGAAATAAAAGTGTAGCTGGGAAAAGTCCTACTATAAAATAAGTTTGTTAAAGGGCATTGTCAAATTTTGATGTGTGTTATTGTTCTGGCTCAGGCCTTTATGCAGTGTCCTGCTGAGCTCGTGTATCAGGAAGTGATTCTCCAACCGGAGAAGATGGTCCAGTGGAACAGAACGGTTTCTGCCTGCCAGGTGACAAGACGAAATGTTACTCATCTTTCTGAACAGTCTTCATTGTGTTGTGCCAGAGTTTAACAATGCTGTCTGCCTTCTCCTCAGATCCTTCAGAGGGTTGATGACAACACTTCAGTGTCATATGATGTCTCCTCTGGAGCAGCAGGGGGAGTTGTGTCTGCGAGGTACATCAGCACAGCACTTCTCTGTCATCTTTTAATCCTGTATTCTGACATTTTTTGTCTTACTCTAATGCAGACTGCAGGTGTGAAATAAAGTAAATTGATTCACTGATTGATTTTTTTCTTCTATTAGGGACTTTGTTAATGTTCGCCGGGTGGAACGCAAACGAGATTGCTACCTGTCTGCTGGCATGGCAACAGACCACGAAGCCAAACCTCCGTGCGGTCGCTTCGTCAGGTCAGATAAAGAACATGGAATCGATTTGACAAAAGTCAAGTTGCACTAGTTTCATTTCTTTAACTTCTCTGTCCTCTCTTCTGCCTTTATTGTCGGCACCAGGGGAGAGAACGGTCCGGGAGGATTTGTGGTGCTCAAACCCAGCAGTAATCCGTCCGTCTGCACCTTCATCTGGGTTCTCAACACAGATTTAAAGGTGAGAAGATACACACTGTCATTTGAGGCAACACAGGATCATCTTTGCCTTGAAGATTAGTGGAATTTGAATTGTCTGTATTTTGAAAAGAGGTTGTTGCAGCACAAAATGGTGGCAGGATGCAAAAAAATAGAACGAGAAGAGATCATTTAATGGGTTTTAAAGATGACTTGATCAGTAATTACACTAGAAAAGAACAGAACAAACCTTGTTGACCAGCCGAGGCAGGAACATTTTCTTTGGTCTTATCCAGGGAAATGTTAAAACATGTCCACAAGATAAAACCTCCACATTAACAGAACAAAGATCCCTCAGTTGTACAATAGTCAATGTATTCATACGATGGTGTACAGCTGGCTGATGGACATGTGACTAAACAAATTAAAATTTTGGCCTGAGTATGGCGCCAGATGAAAGGTCAAGGGACCACCTGACGCTACTGTGGCTAAATTATGCACAGGAAAATACACAAAAATATGTAAATGTAACTTAAAATATACAACACGTAAGCAAATAATGGTAATGTGAAAGAAGTACACAGCACTCTCTTCCTGTGTCTCCTCAGGGCCGACTGCCCCGCTACCTCATCCACCAGAGTCTGGCCGCCACCATGTTCGAATTCATGTCTCATTTACGCCAACGTATCGCTGAGCTGCGGCCCTCTCTCCGCTCCCACCACCACACTTAAAAAACAGGGGAGACGTCTGACTGTGCCACAGCTGGTTGAGAGGCATCACTCCTGTTTCCTTTTAATGGACCCCAAAAATGGGCGTAGCAGCACCCTCGGCTGAAGGGATGTGCTACTGTAACTGAGCAGACTGCACTTCAAAGCATCGGAGATGTGAGACATGTGACCTCACATTCACCACATTTCAGTTACATCAGGAGAGCAGTTTTTCAGATTTCACAGGCGATGTTCCTGCTCATCGTTTAACTTCAACGTTGTTGTTTTTTAAGTGTGATCACATGCATATTTTTACGTGGACCTGTAACTGTTTTGCTGTGTCCCTCTCCATGCAATGAGAACGTTCCCTGAACCTGCCAAGTCATCATGTGGCAGGTTGGATATCACTGAAGCAAGAAAACCTGTGATTCTCTCTGTCTGGACATCTGTCTCACTTGTTACAAAAGAACTGTTGCAATGGCATGAAGCAGCCGTCTCTCTCTCTGAGCCTTATCTTACTGCACACATAGCCATTGATTTGCGGCTTTTTTTAAAAGATAATTTTGTGTATGTTTTCACTTCAAAATCTGAGAGATGTTTTTCTGGTGCACCTGCCTTGAAACAAATCCACACATCACAGCCATATTTCCAACAAACACCCAAGTCTATCACCACTAGAGGGAGACACCACTGATCCACATAGAGAAAGCCTCTAAGTTTGGCATCATCTATCCCAGGGTGCAAAAATCTATCAGCTCACATTTAATTAAATATCACTGATTGTTTTTAATACTGCTTTTTTTTTTGCACTTTGGGATCAGCCAGAGAGTCGAACCAGGAGTCAGATCAGGAGGCTGTTATTCTGTGTTGCAAAGGCATTATAAAGCTCATTAAGACAAATGAAGGAGATGTTAATGATGTTCACAAATTAGGCTGCTGTATACTTACTAAAGCTATCTTTGGTGCCAATAACCTCCAGTGGCCTTACGGTAAAATAGCTGAGTCATTATGTGTCATTAGAAGTTAATTACTGTACTGATATGATTTCTATTGACTTTGGTTGTGGCCTCGCCTCGGGCCCTGAGATGTGACACTGAATGAGGTTTTTTTTACCGTTCCTTGCATCACGGAGCATGACTTTTGTTTTAATTGATTAGAATTTTGATTTCTGGCTTGTTAAGTTTTAGCTTTGTTTCAGAGACTGTACCTCAGAAAGTCATAGTTTATCATTGCACATGTAATGAAAACTCAAAAATGAATGGGATATGGCTGTTGGTTCAAATGACTCTGGAGTTGAATCAAAGAGAGTGACTTGTTCTTCCTTGGGCTTTTCAGTCTTGAGGAAAAAAAGGCCTGAAGCAACTTTGTCGAGCTGTTCACACGTTGAAGAACCATATTCGGGGGTGTAACTGTGACGCTGTGACTGTGATGTGATCATTTACCACATCACACTCACTTCATGGCCACACAGCCTTCAGGCGTTGTCCTTTGTAAGCCAATGTATTTGTGAATGCTGCGATCACAGTCTGAAATTATTCCTTCTCATGAAATCTAAAACAAGTGGCCGTTGGATTGATTTTAGCTACATACTGTACTGAGAGAATGTCAAATGAAAGTGATTAATGATATCAACAGTTTGGTGCCTTTATCACGGTAACATTACACGTCAGCCTTTTCTTTTGCTTTGCATTTATTTTGTATTGTTAAATCAATGCTCAATACCTTCAGCAGAGTTATACTGTATGCATATTAAGCCTGCTTTCAGCACTTGTTTTTTTTGTTAACTGTTTTTTTTTTTTAAAATAAGTGTCTATAGATCATTCATCAAACATGTTAATTTAAAGCCATCACAAACTGACCAACTGTTTGAGTCTTAACCAGTGTCTTATGTCTAATAAAATATATAAATTGATGATAGTGTTAATACAGACCTCTTGCTTTAACTATTTTGTACCCTGTATGTTACAGCCTCAGTCTAACTTATGACCAACAAAATGATGCATATCGTTTTATTTTCTCGTCACTGCGACTGCATTACAGCAGGTGATAATGAACAACCTTACTGAAAGCAAGAAGGAACTTCTCAGTTTTTGTTGAATTGGCACCCCCTGTGGACAAAAGCGAAGGGCTCCATGAGCACAACTGCTTTGTGTCATTAAGATCTTGATCTGGCTAGCACAAGCATTTGATCTGGAAGCGACTGAAAGAAAGACACAACTTATTTTTAATACTATTTTTATTTTTTAAACACAGCTGTTTACAAGATGCGTAGCAATGACTTATTTGTGATTATGTAAAACTAGTAACTGTAATGTGACAACCAATGTAAATTCATATATTGATGCACAACTACGTCTCATGAAATATTTCATAAGAATTTAAAAAAAAAGATGTAGCTGAATTACAAAGCTGTCCAGGTTGTCCACTGGGCAAATTCAGGATTGGTTTTGAATCCTTACAAATCCCACAGTTTCCTCAACTGACCAACATTGTTTTCACTCGTGCTCTGTCACTTTACCTTTTTCAGTTTCCTGATCTTGCCCCTGGTGGTATGGTGATGCAGTGGTTAGCTTTGTGGCCTCACAGCAAGAAGGTTCCTGGTTCGCAGCCAGGGTGGGGGTTTGAATCCCGGGGTGGGGGAGCCCATCAGTACAGAGTTTGCATGTTCACCCTGTGTCAGTGTGGGTTTTCTTCAGGTATCCCATCTTCCAAAAACAGGTGACTCTAAATTGGATTTTGGATTACTGCAGAAAGTACGCTCTTGGCAAACAAAAGTCTATGATACCGACACATTTTGTTCAGCCAGATAATGTTCACAACACAACTTTTATGATTTTTGAAGCGTAATGCAATCTGCAGAAGTAAAAAGCTAACATTAGGCTGTAAATAACCACCACAGACACATGACTTCAGTGTCACCAACACAACAAGGCCGTAGAGTCCGGTTCAGTGTGATGATGCTTTGTAGTCTCATTTAGCCACTTGTTAGCAACCACCTTTTTAAAAACCCATAGAAGCTTAAAAATTTATGTGTGGGGAATTTACATTCGTATTTCATGATGATGAACAACGTGAAAATATTTTAAGCCCATGTTAACGACAGACCTTGTTTCAAGCATTTAACCAAAAATCCATTAGAAAAATCCCACTGACATCAAAAGTGCTGACATGCTAACTCACTTCCGGGCTTTAGGACTCAGTCTCCTTTAAATTAAGACTGTTTCATAACAAGTTAAAACATTTTGTAACACAGACGTGTCTGCCCTTGTGCTTTCCAGCCTTGGATCCTGGGGGTGATTATGTCATGAACAACAATACCCTGTGACTTGAGCCTATGTCACATGCATGGCAGCGTTACCGTTGCAAAAAGGCCTCAATGTTCAGAATGTTTCGCCAGACTTCTGCCTTTTTCTCTGGCAGACTTATTTTTCTTGAAAATAAGATAATCCATGGATTTGAACCCATTTTAATTCCTCAGATTCCTCAAAGCAATCCACACAAAGATATTTATTTAACCACATTCATACAGATTCGTGGTTTATCTCAGTAACCACACACAATGACATAGTGCTTAAATCAATACAGCCATGGTAGATTGGATGTAGACTGTAATCAGGCTTACTGTTGAAGAGAAGATGTGTTGTCCCCGGGGCGAAACACAATGCTAAGGACAAGAGAAGGAGCAGCTCACATGATTACGATGTGACTGTCTTCTGAGACTGTGGGTGTTTGAATATATGTGTGTTTTTGGATTCAATGAGAGAGCTAGCATTTCACTGCTCTCATTGTCCTCCATGTAAGGCTGATGAGAAGCACCAGTCCTTGGGCTGCCATCTGCCTGAGCGCCTCTACCCGGACAGGCTCTGGCTAATGATCTGGAGGACAAAACTCTACTGGATGTGGAGCCACGGCCCTGAAAATGGGAAGCTGAAAATTAGGTAGAGATTGGGAATGAGTGACTTTTTTTTTTTTAACTTTTTTGACTTGTTCTCTCAAACCAGATTATAAGATTCATTCAAGTGGACCGTATGTTGTGACAGCTGCCTTTGCTTACCTTGCTATATCTCTTTGAAACATAGGCTGTGAATAAGGTCCCCTGTCTTCAGAGCATCAACCGGGACAGAGGCATTGTGGAGTTTAAAGCAAACCAGCTGAGTTTTTACATATCAGACGAGACTCAACACTGGAATCCACTTCACTGTTTAAGGAAGTTCTGCCCCACAAAGAACCAAAACACGTCTTACATCCGGATTGTCAACGATTGTCAACAGCTACTACCCTCTTGACTCTAGATGGGTGCAGTCTTTATGAAGCTCTGCTGCTGCTGCTGCATTGCCGACGATGACGACGATGATGAAAAGCAGCCTTTAGTACCGTAAGAAGACATTTGTCAGGCTAGAAACAGAGATACCATTTTAATACATGAGTATCATCCACATATAAGTTACACATCTGACCTAGTGAAAAATATAATCCACCGAAAAATGTCTTTGATAGTCTCAGTTAGTGATTGGCACTTTGAATTACTTTGTGTACGAATTGTGCTCTACAAATAAACTTGCCTTGCCTTAACTTTTGATCATGTATGAATGTGTGATAACACTGTGCATTGTGCTACAGTCAGGATCCATTGGAGTACTTTAACCGCGAAGTCCAGAAGCGTCGTGATGAGGAGACCAACCTGTGGAGCGAGCCAGGGGACCCCAGTCACTCGGAGAGACAGGATGACCGTGTCCTTTACAGCCTGCTGCAGGCCAGGAACAAGACCCGCATGGGATCCACGGTATGTGAGGGGAAGATTTTTTTTTTGGACACAGAATAAAGTCTTGGGGCTTCATTAAATCATGTTAACCTGAAGTAGAAAAAAAGAAAGCATTAATAACTTCTACAGTAGTGGAAAGAACTTCAGGGGACTCTAACTGGTGCAAAAAAAGGTCTGAAATCTTTTTACATAAGGTGCAAAAGAGTCAAATAAGTACAAAAGAGAGAAAACATTATTAAAGTCATCTTAAGGTGTCTAAAATTATTATCCTCAGTTATTTAAACCTGCTATGGAGAAGCAGGATAATGATGAAGTTATCTAATTACAAGAGAGTAGACCCTCCTTTTAGAGAAATCACACCAGGCTGGAAGAAATACTTTTAAAAGCTTTGTCCTTTTCTTGTGCAGGGCTATCGCCGACTAAGTGTTGACATTGAAGCCATGAGAGACACCCGTCGAGAGGTCAGAGACAAATGGAAGACAATCCTGGAGAATTTAGGTAACACTGTACAGATGAGACATGGCACAGACTGTTGATATCTCTCACTGCTAACAGAGTAACCAGAAATGGTTTTCTTTCTTTTCTAGGTTTCATGGCAGAGGCAGACTCGCTTCTGACGGTGTCTGCTGGAGCCTCAAATGACCGCATGCGTAATGCCCCAGCAGCACGTGCAATGCTGAAAACACTCCATTCTGAGACGTCCATCTTCAACAGCAGAGAGCCACCGCCAGAAAGATATCTGCTAATCCTGGTGAGAGCAGGGGCTTGTTGATGATGAACTTCATACTAATCCCTAAAGTGAGAGCGTCCTGGCTGTGACCTGGAGTTAAGGGTAAAAAAATAAAGCACCCTTGGATGGTGTGAGACATATCATCTTAACCACAGTGAGGGGTACTTTCCCTAACTCCTTGCAGCAGTCTTGTCAAGTTGGTCAAACTGTAACTAACTCAGTATCTCAAAAAAACATCTAGCACCACTTGTATCTCTAAGGTTAGGGTCATGAACTCTTCTTTATTATGGAGCTAGAACAGTGACAGTAAGCATGCCATTGGTAAATGAGACATGGGCAATAAAAATAAAACACAGGCACTAGAAGTTATTTAATTAGATCAATATTTTCATTCTGATCTTCAGATTTCCTCTTCACGTTTTTGTCAGTGTCATTTTTTTTCCATTTCAACTTTTAGCAGTTAATAGTAGTTTAGCAGTCTGATTGTAGCTGCAACAGGGTGCTCACATAAAGCGTTGGTTGAGGAACATCCAGTAGCTACTGACCATTATTCATAACTTTGATGAAACAAGTGGGACAAACCAACAAGTCTTAAATGTAACATTAACATAAGTCATTTGTACCAACTCAGCTGCAGCAAAGCTAGCTAGCTTCTAGTCAGCAGTCATAGACTGAGCATACAGTATGTCTTCTATGAGCTGGAGCTTCCAAACAACAAGTATGTTTTCCCTCTGTTGTTGTTGTTGTTGTTTTTTTTGGTTAAAGTTAACTTTTAATTGACATTACGCTGGTCTGGCAGATGGTCCACTGGAACAAGCACTAACATCAGCTAACGTCAGCTAAAGTCAGCTAACGTTAGCTAATGTCAGCTAACGTTAGCTAATGTCAGCTATCACAGCTAATGCTCTCTCTTAGACCATTTCAAACTTGACAACATAAACATTCTAATGGGTCCCTTGGTACTTCCTGCTAGAATGTTTGTTAATGCAGTAACTGACAGGAAGTGCACAGGGACCAAAGCTGTTGCCCTAGCAACAGAGCATCAGTGAAACAGTCTATACAAAAAAAAAAAACTGTCAGTGTAAGTTTATTGTTCTAACAAGACTTTTTTCACGTTATAACAATATATTTTCACGTTATAACGTGATAACTTATATTGTAAAAATGTGAAAAGTTTCATGTTATACGTGATAATTTATATTGTAAGAACATGAAAAGTTTCACGTGAAAATAATATTCATGTTATAATGTGATAATTTATATTGAAAGAACATGAAAAGTTTCACCTTATAACAATAACGAAACTTAAGAAACTTTTCATGTTCTTACAATATAAATTATCACGTTATAAAGTGAGACTTTTCCCATAATACTAACTATTTTTTTCCAGGTGTGGCAGCAATACGCTTCCGTACAAAATAAATAAATGTAATTAAATTAATTTCATTACCTTTTTTTAAATGGATTGCCAAACTTTGGGTGTATGTTTTGGGTAGACTGTGCTTTGGAGAAAGTAGTCCTTCAAACTTGATGGTCTAAAACTTAAATCTAAATCTTTATGTAGTTACAGTTATCATTTTAATTGGAGAAAATAAATAAATTCACAGCCACTTGAGGACATATTTGATCTCTGAGGTGCAGTAGAGGACACTGCATCTTTAACACCAATAGGCTACTCAGACAGTAATCATATAGTTTCCCTGCTTCAACCACTTCTTCTTCTTGTTATTCTATCTGGACAGGATCGTCTACTGTATCTAGATATAGCTGAAGATTTTCTGGCAAAGGCAAAGCGCTTCTATCCTCCAAAGGAAGATTCTGACGAGGAGACACCGGGCCTGACCATAAACCTGCCACTGCTGCTGGCCAGGGTAGAGGCCATGAACGGAAGAGGCAATGATGATGATGAAGATGAGAACGACAGCGGAAGAGAGGATGGCAACATGAGTGACAGATCCTAAGATCTACTGGCTGCAGTAATAATTGACACAAGGCAGGGGGCAGTAGTCATCAACCCTGGAGACCTGGATAACAGAATCTATAGCTTTTACATTCATGTGTCTGTTTCGTCATACGTGTTGTTGCTTCTTGGAAATTTTAGGCTGACCAGTTTCTTCTTTCCTCCCCAGCTTCACAGCTTGAGTTTTATTATGTTTCCTCCTGTCAAAGGGCTTTGTAGATTGTCTGGTTAATGTTACCATGGTGTTTAATGGGTTTTTTTCTGTCTGCCACAGACTTTTTTCAAATCCTCAGCCTGTTCATTGTTCAGCTGTGAACCTTCAGGGTAGCGATGTTCCCTTGAGTAGGGCCTCTTTCTATTTTGTCCTATGACCATCAGCAAGCATTTTCAGTCAATCACATGATCGGTAACAACACTGAATAAATAGCCCAGTAAACTGATGTCAGCTTTTTCACAAGAATGTGTGTTTGTCTAACTTTGAAGTCCTTAAAGTCTGTATTTGTCTTCAAACGTTTAGGAAAATAGCAGATGGAAATATAATATAGTTAGTACAGTATGTTGAACTCTTTAAATTGGTTGTGTATGTGACTGAGGTGAATTTTAGGTGACGCATGAGGGCGTGTTTTTTCCCCTCCAGCAATTTACTGAATATGTAAAAAAAAAAAAAGAGGGAGATTGTATGTGTGTGTTCTGGTATGCCGTTTATGGTAAAATAAAGTTCTAGGCTTAAGTGTCATATGTTGGTATGATGCCCTCCCTGGGGCTGCCTCATGTGAAGTAATATGAGCTTCAAAAAATAAAGAAAAAAAGAAGAATTTGCATGACTATCAGCAACCCAGAGCTGAAATAGGGTTTCCTGTGTGGGAATCAAGTGAGCTGTGATTTCAGGGAAACTGCGGCACGAGAGCAACATTCCTTTGAAGTTAAAACAAGGGTCTTCTTCAGTCTGTCCCTGTGCCCTCACGTGGCCTGTCGGCTGAGTGCTCATGTCTGGCTTACACTCTGATCCACAGACACGCTGCAAATCCTGGCCTGGTGCTGCCTGTACCTCGTCTCACCATCCCGCTGGGACCAGACTGGGTTGAAAGATGGATGGTGAGGGTGGTGTTTTTGGTGGTCAGCTGCTTCTTGTTGTTGTTGCTGTTGTTATGTAAGAGAGACACTCTGCTGAGGGCACATGTTTGTACACGGCACCAGCCTGCTGGCACACTGGCACACACACACACACACACACACACACACTGAAATAGCTGGTAACAGTTGACTCTGTGGTGCCGATATGGAAACACAAGTGTGAACGTTGTGTGCATGAATCAATAAAAAGTTAACTTTCCCCTCAGATTCTTCTGACTGCTCAGCAAGCACTGTGACTGTGTGTCAGGTTGACCTGTGCAGACAGCTCTGTCCTCTCAAATTCATTCTTCTGTCAAAAAGAATAACTGACTTACTCAAAGTTGCACTTTCACAACAGCTTGCCTTATTTACCACCTCCTGACAAGTCCAGGCTTTATCCTGCAATCGCCCTTCTCCCTTCTACCTCTCCCTCCCACTCTCTGTCTCTTCCTCTGTGACAGCTCATTTAAATGTCACTTCCCAGCAGCTGTGGCAGCACCGTTATGCAACACAAAGTTCTTTCCGGCCAGGAGTGGTCTGTTGGAGGGAGAAGGACGAAGATGGGGGAGCGGGGGGGTTGATCACTGTGACAGGGCTCACCTCATCGCTGTTCACCTCTACAGACCCTCCACACCCCTGCCTTCATTAGCAAAGCATGACTCACCCCTTAACAGCGAGGAGGTGACAGCCGTCTGATGTCTTCAGATGAATACCCAAATTATAACAAAAATGCCACAGTTACTCCAGTTTACAATCTCACTGCTCAGGTGTCATGTCGAGTCTAAAAAGATATGATCTTTCAACACTGAAGGACACTGCACACTGACTTGGGTTTCTGAAATGGTATTTCATGGTTGCCATGGTGTCATAACATGACTGAAGGCATGACCCCAAGGATGCCTACGGTGCTCTTGCTCTCCTTTCCCTCCCTGACACCGAGAAATAATTTACATATGCAATGTCACCCTGCTGAGGAGTTACAGAAAGGAAATTGAAATATTGCCGTACTTGACAGGCTGGGGGGAAATAGCATTTAGCCGATACATTAGATATACAGGGCATGAGCAGTCACTGGAAAGGAATGTCAATCATTTTAGACCTGAATATGCAGTGAAAGAGGAACAACATCAGATTTGATATCATAACTTGGCACAGATGTAGCAGATCGCATACTTTTTTTTTTATCACATCGTAAAATCTAGTTTATCTTACTTAAAAACATCTAGGACACTGACTACCTTGAAATAAGAAGGTAAAAATAACTATTAGTCTTAAGTTATGTCTCACTTAAGCCACTATATAACTTAACACTAATGGTTATATTTGCTTACTTTTTCAAGGCAATTGGTTTCCTTAATGATTCTGAGTAAGATCAACTTGTCAAGTTTTTCATGTGAAACTAATGAAAAACACATTTAACGACAATGAGATTGATCCTGTCATTAGGTTCTTTACACTAGTTGTTGTGTGTGTGATATCTGATCTCTGTTATCTGATGATATCAGGACCTGATGTGGATGAATGAGTCAGAGTCAGGGACCAGTAGTAACATCACACCAGCAGACAACTGGCAGAGGTGAGTGTGTGTGTGCGTGAGTGTGTGAGTGCGTATGTGTGTGTGTGTGTGTTTCACAGCCTGTAACCTGAGTTGATTATGGCTTGCGTGGCGCTCTGTCACCGAGGTGATGAATCACTAGGGATGGCGCTCTCGCCGCTACTGTGAGGCGGCACACTGTAATGGCATTTAATGAGGGGGTTTGATGTTGTCACAAGGCACAGCTGTTGTATAAACTCCTTGTGAACTGTATTATGATTTTAAAGTCGGCGAGATACCTCAAGCTACTCCGTAAACTTCTCCAGCTTTTAACCTTTTATCTCCAACTGACAGATGTGTGGTTCTGATGCATATACCTACATGCTTGAAATATCCTTTGTGTATGAAAAACAGCTGCATTGTTGTCTTTCCACATTAACACAGTGTCACCTGCTGCTTCATGTACATCAAGACCAAAACCTTATTAAGATTCATCTCTGAGGACTAAACCTGTTGTATGTAATCTCCAAGCAGATTGTCTCTGTGACATTTTCTTCTCTAAGACGCCGTGATCCCAGCTGAAGTGGAAAGTGCTGGGCTGAGTGATTACTGAGGAGACTGGGCATACAATTTGAGAATCAGGGGATTTTCAGCCCAATTTCCCCTTAACCCCTCCTCAGAGTTTGGGCTTCCAGCTCTCAGGGAATGAGACACGGAGCACTGGGTGTCAGATGTCAGTGCACACTGATTGTAGAGTGACAAGATGGATCAGAAATAGCAACAGAACATCTATAAAAGTCATGGACAGACCTGAGCCCAGACAGAGACAGCACAAAGAGGGAGAGGGAGCCAGGACACACAGCCAGCTGAAGCATCACTGAATAAACAGCCTCATCCCAGATACAACAGCAGATCTTAAGGCTGATCAACAAGACCCATTGGAGGCGATAAATCTGAGACAGATCTTCCAGCAGCAGAGATGAAGCCAATCTGTTCCATCATGGAGAAGAGTAACGGCGTGGTGGTGGGAGCTGAGCTGACCTGTAGTGTACGAGAGGAGAACAAGGCTCACAGGGAGAGCTACAGTGCTGACTGGCAAAGTGTCAGTCTCAAGACTCGACCTCAGGAAAGGTGAGAGCTCACAGACCAATCAGAAAACATTCTGCAGGTCCTTTTAATATGGTGTGAGTCACCACTGATTGATAGGATAAAAAGTTTCTATGTGATTTGAAGTCTTCCTTACATCATCAGATACGAGTTGGGATTACTTAGTAGAACTGTTCTCATATTGGAACGCAGTTAGAGTCTAATTAAGTAGGTTAATCACAGTGAGAGCTCCCACGGTTTCTAACTTCAACTTTTCTCTGATGCCCGCAGGCAGACGATGAACATGAACGATGACTCTCGCAGGGAGACTCTGTCCCGGCAGTGGCAGGCCCGTTCGCTCAAACAGAACTGCCCCTCCGGTGTCTTCAGAGTGGGCACCGTGGAAACAGGAGTGAGGGAGCACCAGCTGCTGCCAAAGCGAAAATCCCTCCCCCTGCCCATATTCACCCCCGCAGAGCTGGGCGTCAGGCTCGGACGTGGGGCCCCGCACACTGAGGAAGATCTGCAGCTCTTCCCCACCCCAGACGGAGTGTGTCCCAGCAAGAGAACCGTGGACGAGATCACAAGAGACCTCCCCCCAGTCAAGCCAACCCTCATGGAGTTCGTCAAAGCACCCAAAGCACTGGGGCGCTCCATGTCTCAAGAGGCCCAGAGAGGGTGAAAAACAAAAAGAGAGAGAGAGGATTTTAGGGAAAGACGAGATGGGTGACAAATGGGAAAGAATAGCCAGTGAGCTATGTGTGTCAGGAAAGAGCATGACAAGATGTGTATAGATTTATCTCGAGTGACAATCAAAAACCATAAATACTGTAGATCTTTAGCACTATCTGTGTTTCTTGGCGAGCACAGCACTGGTCATGGTTGGCATTTGGTGGTCAGTGGTATTAGAAATTGTTATGTGAAGGCATTGTGATGGAGAGGCATGGTGTGCGTTCTCAGCTGTGCCATGGGTTGATCTCTGCCTGTGCTGGCCAGCTGGCCTCACCATATCTGCTGATCTCTCAGTGGAGTCACTGCGACCCAACTATACCCTTAACCACACCGCATACAATGTCTTCTGCCTTAATTCTGTATTGCAAAGAGCAAATATCCCCGTAAGGTAAATAAAAGTGTTCTTGAGGTTAGCAGATTCATAGGTGGTGAAGGGATGCAATAACGCAGAAAGTGACAGGTGGAAAAGGATGTTTAGAAGCAAAGAGGGATGGAAAGAGAGATGGAGAGTCAGAGGGGAAGGGGAGGGGTGAGGGGTAGGGGAAACATGCTTTGGAGTTGGTCAACCTCCAGGCCTCCATAAGCCCTTGAGAGTCTCTGATCTCCGTGAAGAGTACAGAATGCTCTGGCATGACCACACACTGCAGCTGTACATACGTGTGTGTTTGTGTGTGTGTGCCTACTTACAACTGTAATCAGGAGGACTTAGGAAAATGGGTAACCTTACTGTGTATTGAGTGATCTGCCTGGCTGAGTGGCAGATCCTGTATATCTGATATAGAGTAACAGATACTGTATTAGCTGGGAATGCCTAGTGTTGTGAATGATCTTGAAATGTGTGCAATGAGATATTTTTCCTAGATATTTATATTTTTACTAATAAAATCTGAGCTGCTCTTCACTCCTCTGTCACTGTTTTCTTTCGGGTGCAACAGGAACATATTCTCATTAAATTTAATGGGGAATGGAAAAGGAAACCAACCAAATGAAGAAAAAAAAGTGAAGACAGAATATAAACCTGAGTGACGAGTAATCAAAGCTTAATGTTATCTGGTTTACAAGGACCCTGGCAACGGTAACAGCTAAGATACAAGGTACGAGGACAGTGTTATAACAGATAATGCTATCTTGTAGTTTTAGACAGGTTCATCACTCCGGAATTGCCCCCCCAGCTCCTGCATAACACCAGCCCACCCATTTATTTATTTATTTATTTATTTATTTTTGACATTAAAAAAAAAAAAAAATGGAACAAGAGAAAATGAAAGGGCAAAAGTTATCTGATGTGCAAAAAAAAAAAAAACATAAGAAGATGACATTTGCTATAGTCTATTCTTTTATTGATTGTTTAATATTATTATCATTTTGTTAGCTAAGTTATGTTATGATTTTTCATAAGCTCTCATTATCATTTGTAATTAATACAGAATAATAATAATAATAATAATAATAATAATAATAATTGTTATTATAATTAGATAAAAAGTCATAATTATGACACAAACAGTCAAAATTACAAGTTAAAAATCAAAATTATGGGATAAAAGTTAAAATAATTAATTTAAAAATCAAAATTATAACAAAAAGATATAATTTAGAGATAAGAATTTAAAGTGATAAAATAAGTGGTCAAAATTATAAGACAGAAAATCGAAATTATGGAATACAAATTATATGAGATGAAAAAAATAAAATATGAGATAAAAGTCACAACTATGATATTAAAAAAATATATATAGTTCAACATGTAATGTGGAGGGCTTGCCTAGGGTGCTAAATGTGCTATGTCCAGCACTGTATAACACTGTGTAATAGACTGGATTAGACTTTATTGATCCCTGGGGATTTTGGGTTGTGGACAGAAGAAAATGTAATAAAACAGAAAATATATGAATAACAGCAGCAGTAATGAGAAAACACTGAAAGGAGCAGATCAATATGGAAAATTCTGCATCTTACGAGGCCCCCCGGGCTGAAACAGATAGCTGGATAGCTGTCATCCATAATGTGCATATGTATGTACTGTGAGTGCGTCCTCAACCCTCTGAACAATCCCCTGTTCACCACTTTACATCCCTCATTTATCTTTCATGTTCCACCACCTGTGTTTGTTTCCAACACAGAGCACACTGTTCCCCTGTTGGTGTGCAGAGCTTTACTGGATGCACTGCTTCACCTCCTCTTCATTTACACTCTGAATCTACAACATGCTCCATCCAGTTTCTCAATTATTACTTCTGGCATTAGCCTCCCTTCTATAATCGCATATTTGGAATATGTTTTGTCTCTTTAACCCCTCCTGACTTACTGTCCCTCTCTGTCTTCCTCACATCACTCTCACTTGTCTGATATCTATGATAGGCACCATGTGGTGGCTTGATATTAATAGCTGGGTAAACATTGGCATTACCCTGGAGACAGTGGAAAGACACCCGTATTGGCACGTCCTTCCCATGTGAGCTCTTAATCCTAGTGTTTTATCGGAGATTTGAGAGTGCTGCCTTCACTCCCTATCTTTAAAATTACCCTCCCACACGGCTGCTGAAATCCCATGCTCCCCACCCTGCACTGTCACAGTTCTCAAACTCCCAAATGGACCTCCGAACCCTGAGACTATTTTCAGTGGAAGCCAAGGAATGTGGGAATTGAGATGCCCTGTGCTGTTGCAGGCAAATCTCTTAAATTGACATTGAAATTCTTTCCTACTGCCTCAGCTGTCTCAACGACATGGTGCTCGCTGTATTGTCCCATTTGGCAGAGTCATCCTCTCTGCTACTGCAAGCAAGTTAATGCAAACCTTCGGAACGGGCTCACACAGTGCATGAGCATAACACCTTTACCTGAGTTTGAACCAGTGAAGGAAAGCCACACATACCTCAACTGGTTTCCCAATTTAAACATATCCAAAATTGTCATTTAATTTGTGTACTGCACTATTTTTATACACCCTTCCTGATTGTGTTGCTTTTATTGTCATCACCTGAAGAGACTGAGTGGTGTGCCTTCTCGTAAGCACTCATCACAGTGTATTTAAAGAAAGGGCACACAGTGTTACGCAGCAATAGATCGTATGTGTCGTCACATTGTTGCTATGTCATACAGTGGTATGTATCATGACCGACATTAGCACTATAGCATGCAGAGTCACTGTGAATGCTTGTCAGTACAGAAATAAGTCTTGCTTGTGGCCTATTTGCCATCCAACTTACCATGTGTTGCTGC
Source organism: Epinephelus fuscoguttatus (assembly GCF_011397635.1). Classification (NCBI taxonomy): domain Eukaryota; kingdom Metazoa; phylum Chordata; class Actinopteri; order Perciformes; family Serranidae; genus Epinephelus; species Epinephelus fuscoguttatus. Next base: position 15,448,380 of record NC_064770.1, on the reverse strand, counting down.
TCCCTACTGGATCATTTAGATAATGCAGGTTTAAGTAAAGATATAAGAATGCCATTAACAAAGCACAATATCATATTTATTTGCCACATTCATCTATTGTAAATTATCATGATAATCATTTCATTGTAATAAGCAAGAAAGTGTCAAACATAAGTGTGAAATTATGATTTTTGAGTGTAGATGAATCAACTCAAGACTGTTTTCCCCCTAGCGCAACAACAAAAACCATGTTTAGTAAGTGAATTAATAATCACTCTCTCTTCTTCTCTGCTCCTGCCTCGGCAGCGCTGTTGTTCTCTATAAAAAAACAAACAAAAGATGAAACATTACACAAATCCAAAGCATCTAATGAACTCATCTTCTCAGCCATTCACAATCAAAAGCACTATAATCACAAGCAGCATCCCCAATCAGTCCTCTTCTCATCACAATTACTGTGAAGCCTGCTGTTGGCACCTCTCTTGTCACCCCGCTTCGAGGGGCCCTATGACATCACGGGAGCTGACTGTGTTAATTGGCTGTTGGCTGGGTGTTGCTGTGTGGTTGGTTTTACCTGCCGCAGGTGTGACGTGGGCTCCCGCAGTCCCAGTGCTGCTGGGCGGGGGAGCAGGCCTGATCACACAAAACAAAAATATTAATCAGTGTGTTTTTTTCTCCAGGTTGTTTTCATCTACCTGATATAAATAGACAATGATGTAAAGTCCAAAGCCTAATAATAAAAGACAACTGATATATGCACTGTAAATACAATCTGAAACACAGTTCAGTGTCTGCTTTAATATACAGATGTAATGGAAATGGATAGTCACTTCTCCTAAAACCTACTGTAGAGATTTTGACTTTTTCTGGAGGGGAACACCTTGAGCTGAGAGCGTGAATGGAAAGTTCTTCTCTGCAGGCAGGTCTCATGCATTTGTGTGAGAGACAGGAACTTGCTTGTTGGGATTGTCAAGGCTATGTGTTCAATTATTTCCTTTTACTTTTTTCTACTTTTATAGTGTTATTAAAAAGTGTTATTAAATAGTGTTATTAAACAGGTGAGAACAGATTCTTCAAGTGAAGCCCAATAGACATGAAGCATCTCCTCTCCTGCTCCTCTGAACTTCATAAATGTCTCATTAGGATCCTTTTTGATTAGTCTTAATGACAACGGAAGTGTTGTTATAAGTTACATGAGTTGAAACCTCAACCTGAAGTATGGTGAGATTAATATGACTAAAAGGCAGACCCCCTACCTGAAACAATGAGCCTGGAAACTCATCTGATGTAAAAGAAAAATAAAAGAAATGTACCCAAAATAGATCTGTAGCATGTTTTGCCTATACACTAATTAACTTTAAAGTAAGGTCCTGCCAAATCTGCAGTAATTCACACCTAATGTCTTCAAAGTGTGAGTAACTGAGCTATTTCAGGACAAACTTTCATGGAAGAATACACAAGTTGAATCTGCCTCACGGAGTGGAGCCTCTGTAGAAAATATCCCTTCCCTTTGAATTGAAACCTCACAGATTTGCTCTGTCTGTCAAAATTTAATTCTGGTGTCTCCTTTAAAAATCATCTCAGCCTGCCAACAGGTGATGATTTGATACAAGCTGCCGAAAGGAAAGGAAAGGAAAGGAAAGGAAAGGAAAGGAAAGGAAAGGACAGGACAGGACAGGACAGGTGAGGTGAGGTGAGGTGAGGTGAAAGCCCAAAGCCCAACCTGCTGGCAGTAGAAAAAAGGATGGAGTTAATGGTTCTGACAAAATTTGAAATTAATATTATTTTGTATTGATACATGATGTAAGAAAACCGTAAGTGCTGCTGCTATTTATCATAATATCAAAATAGTTTAAAATGGTCCGTGGCTCAAGAGGCCACCATTTGGGGATAGATATGGACTAGCCACATGCTTGCATTGTCAAGTGCTGCAAATACAGGAGAGCAACAGTGCGCATGCCCCTAACCTCGATTACTATAACTGCAATCTGATTGGCTCATAGTTGTCACCCGTTAAGCCAGTAACTGCTGTCACCATGGAATGATGTAGATTATCTTCTCCAGCACAAATTTGTTGTCTGTCTTTAAAAGAATAACTTGAGATTAAACACCAGCTGCAGGATATTATTAAAAACCAAACCATTGGTAAAAAATAGTCAGATATAACATGGAGAGTTAAAAAAAGCTAACACATGTTCTCATTTAATTTGTCAGTGAAGTTTTGCCTCTGGTGTATTTTCTTTATACATCCATCGATGGTACCGGGTGAAGAACAGACTCAGGATCTCAAGCATCTTTCACAGAGGATTACCAAACATGAAATCAACAGCCAGACAACACAGTAAAATTGTGTTTGCCCAGCAGAGCTAACATAGCTAATGTTACTCAAACTGACAGTACAGGGGTGTTGAGCAGTATAACTGCAAATTTAGGTCACCAGTGTTAAACTATGTGGATGTGAAAAAAATGCATAATGTGAAAGTATTTTTTTAGGTTTTTCATCCATCCACAGTAGTTGTTGCTCCATCAGTCTTTCCACCTAAAACATCAGTGAGATGATGTGTCATATTACATGTAGTGGACATTCAGGATCACCTGTCTCTGTGTGGCGGAGAGGAGGTGGGTTTGTCGAGGTCTTGGCAGACCAGTGTGGCCTGAGGCAGCAGCCATGCAGGGTAGGACAGGTAAGGGGCAGGCTGGTAATAGTGGTGGTATATCTCTGGGTCATCCTCATTCTCTTGAATTATAACCAGATCTCTGGGAGCCTGACACACAGTGAAAGAGAAAAACAGCCCAGCTTTATTTCTGAGTGCAAGAGTAAGATCATTACAAAGTTTTCACTGCCAAAGTTTTATTTCAGTGGCACTATGTTTACTGTAAGAAATAAAAAGACAAAAAACTTGCTTGTTTAGTTATTTTAACAAGGTGGATTCTTTACCCAGGAAATCAAATTTAAAAATGTCAGCTGAAATGAAAAAAGATTAGACTGTTTAATCCGGCCGTTAGACTCAGTCCTGGATTATTATGTTAATATTTTTCCAGTTCTATTCCAGAAATAGGCTATGAGTTATTCACTCTTGTATATAGTTATAACACCCGACAGCCCCTAAGTTCCCCACAACTAACTGTTGATGTCGTGAAACATTTTACTTTTGAGTTTTTAGACAGCACCAGACTTAGGAATTTGGGATGCTATAATAAAACCAGAAGTTGTTTGAACACGCAATTTGTGTTGAAGCTAAGTAGAGTTCTATTAACTTTTTTATGCATTTCATTAAATGAAGATAAGGATGACACACTCATACTCAATTTCATATTGCAAGATATGACCAGATTCATTGTTTCTTCACTTATGCAACACATTCTCACTCCCAGCTGTCAAATACTGATGTTTAGTCAGCAACCATCTTTTAGATGCTCAGGGATTGCATGCTTGTTACATCAATTGTGGTTTTTCAAAATAAACTTCAATGTACAGTTTCCACTTGCTAAATGCATATAGTCTCTTTCAAAATAAACTTACAACATATGTTAAAAAAAAGGTCTTTAGGTTTATTTCCTTAGGTTTAAGCAACAAAAGTAATTGGTTAAAATAAGTAAGTCTGTTACTAACATGACATAAGTCACATGCATCACTAGCGCAGTAAGCTACTCATACTAGCACACTAAGTTGTTAGTTAGTTTCACGCTTGACATGAGCAGAGGTCCGCGGGGTGAATGTCTGGATGCATCTCCACTCCTGTCTGCCATATGTGTACTTTCTTATTATTAATACATCAGCAGTTGCTCACAGTGTCAAAAAATGTTGTTGTCTGGTGCATCATACCGCCGCTAAAAGGTGCTTTGGTGCATCAGCGTCTGATGTTGAGGGTCACTGACCAAGCATTGGTATCTGACGAGTTTGGAGAGAGACTGGGTTGTGTGTGTAAGTATATATTTAAATGTCAAAACCCATTTTAGTAAAATTCAATTTCAATTTATTGTCTGAACTGACCCTGATGTTAGTCTGATACCCACCTCAGGCCCCGACAGAGGGCTGGCGTATCTGAGCGACCCGAGAGCAGACATGGTCATGTTATTCATGATGACCTGGTGCATCTGGGCATTCTGGATCATCATCAGCTCTACAGTGTCTGCATATTGAGAATTTTACACCCACACACATACACACAGCACAATCAACACTATCTGACAGTCTTCTGATTGTCTTATCTATTTTATCAGTCTGCTATTCTGTCCTCTTCCCTCAGGGCGACTGTGTGATTAACCCGCATTGTGTCAAACTGAGGTGGTGATTGTGAGCTGCCAAGCTCAATTTTCTTACCCTCTTGTCACTCAAAATTTGGTCGGCATGGCAGTGACTCACTTCGCGAAGTAATTTCCCTCCATCCCAGCAATATAAATACACTTTCTGACCATGATTTAGGAAAGTCTAGTTAAGTCACTATAATTTCAGTGTCATTTAAACCCTGTTTTATATATGTTATATAAGTTTTAAGAAATATTTGTCACCCTGATTAATTATTAAATGCTCTACAGGCAATGTGGATAATCTCTGTGCACCAGTTTGTAGTTATTTCAGTGATGCAACATTCAGTAACTCAACAAACTTTGTGATATTTCACCATCTTGAAGGGGTTATGTCAATTTCATTAATTATATAGCAATAATGTCAGCTAATGTTAGTGTGAGCACTATTCACCTAAGAACATATGACTCACTGAAACGAGGTAATGGCTGGTTGGGCTGAATGCTCCTGGCCCTTATCTCTCTCACGGGCAACATTTCTTCTTCTCTTTCATCAATACAACATCTAGCTACTACCTCTCTGGTGGATTTGTTTTGGCAGTATTGTCACCTTCCATGGTTTTATCCACATTTTTAAAAAAAATTGAAAGTAATTTCCAGTGTCAAATTCAGTGTTCAGTCTTTCAGTAGCTTCACAGAAACGTACCTGATTTTGCTGTTTGTATTCAGCCCATGTTCAGAGCTGAAAAGCATGGGAACTAACCTGCTGGTAACATTGGCAGTTAATTAAAATTAAAGGTAGAACAGACACTATTGTATCAGCCATCATGTGTGGTCGTAACAAAGCAGAATGTACCATCTGTAGTAACTGAGACACTGCGGATCTAAAGTTTACACCAGAAATGTGGTGACCAGTAAGAACAGCCTGTTCTCAGTGGCTTAGTGAAAGGTCAATTAGTTAAAACTGACCGTCTCCGGCAGCACCAACAACGTTTTCTATCAGAAGAAAACTTACCAGCATGAACCTGTAAAGATTTTTACTATAAGCAACCGACTTTTCCAGTCACTAAGAATGTAGGATTTTAGATGTATATGCAGTCTGGTAACAAATCATCAATTTACATGGCTTTTGTGTTCTGATGTTCTTCAAACTTGTCACAGAATTTCAAGCATTTGCAGCAAAGTGCAAAGTTGCTGCATGCACATTACAGTAAATGCTGAATCACAGGTTTGGCTTTAAATTAATTCAGTTAGAGCACTGGATTGTCTTTAACAATCCAGTGCCAGAATGTAAGTAGCTGAGTTTAGGCAGCCATTATAACAATCATAACCCAAAGCCCATGTACACAGTAATGATACTTTGACATTTTTGGAGCACATTGTGTTTACAGTGACAAAAATAGGCCACTTGAAGAGTTTTAACCTTTGAATCTCTGAGCGAAATGCCAACGACTTACAAAACTTTATTTTGAATAATTGAATTACACTGACTAAAACCTGCTGCAGCAGTCGGACATGAATGTAGCACACACTCTTGCACACAAACTCATGCACACACATTTTATGCAATTGTCCAAGCTCAAGAGTAGACCATAAATAATATATCTGAGTACTTGCTAGCAAGTTGGTAATGTGACAGACAGGCAAGAACAGCCGTGAGTGTGAAATCCTGAGATTTAGTTTGTGTGTGTGGTGACAGTCTGCCATACCCTCCTTGACGTGACCACCAGGCCTAATGGAAGGAGCAGAGCCAGGAGGCATCACGGTCGCTGGGAGCTGCTGCAGGATAGTGGTGGGTTGCTGAGAAGCCTGGGGAGGAGAGATGGGACCGTAATGAGGCTCTCTGCCTGGAGGCACAGAGGCTGAGAATAAACCCTATCTATACAGGGGGTGAAGCTCTTCTCCACAGGAAGGTGAAATGAAATCAAATGATTATCTTCCCATATGCAAACAATATTAAAAACATCGCTTCTTGTAATACCAGGGATAATTATATTATGATGTAAGACTCAGTGATGGATTTTATGTAAAACAAAACAGAGAGCAGCGGATTAGTTGTAGCTAAGAGCTTAAGCTAACAGCTTAATAACCACAGAGAAGAACGAGTTAAATAATGCACACTTACAGGAAATATCTGAAAACCATGGGGATCATACGGCTCAAAGTGTGGATAAATATCTTCTGTCCACGCCATATGTGAGAGCTTCAGCTGATATTATTTACAAGATACTCAGTATGTAATTCTAACCTGTTTGCTGAGATGCAGAGGCACACAGTAGCAGGTTGCCAAGGTGCCAAAACACAAGCAACAGTCTGCACATGCATATGCACAGACACTCACCCACACAACACATACACACACACCAAACCACACGCACACATACACACACACTCCCTCCGTCTGTGATCACTACATTGACCTACAGTATGCAGCACAGGCTGTTTGCGTAATTGAGCTCACTTGGAAGCCAAAAGCAGAGCAGCTGGTAACTCAAAAAACTAAAACTATAATACATTGTCTATAAAAGAATCCACCCACTCTGGACTTTATTTTTATGTTTCACTGTTTTTCATCACTGACTCACAGTGGATGTAATTAGTTTTTTATGACACAGATCAAACGAGGACAAAAAGGCTCTTAAATGTCAAAGTAAAAAATATCTACACTTTCATTTAATTTAAAACTTAGTTTTTGCATTTAATAGTCTGAAATAAGGTAAGACTTCACTTACTCAAGGGAATGAATCAACAGCTAATCAACAACCACTTGGGTAGTTCTACTAATTACAATGCTAATTAGACATTTAATGTTTTTTTTTTTTTAAGTGATTTTCATTTGCGTGCTGGCATTTCTAAGTATTCCATTTTCCCAGCACTAAAATTAAGTGTGCAACTGGGACACTGAGAGATGTTTATAGCGCCACTTAAACTTTTAAAATTAGATAAAGGAGACGTTTTCTATGTACATATGAACACAGACAGAGATGGTGCTGCTTACATAATGGCATCTGGCTCAGTTACATAATAAAATATTTATATGCTACCTAACGACTACAGTAGTACAACAGGTGATAGCATAGACAGCATCCTTAATCAACATCTAGATATTCAACAGATAAGAAAAAAATATTGCATGTATCTAAAAGTGGTAACACTTCATTTTAACCTCCCATGTTTACTTTTTAGCATTCATTAGCAGTATACAAACAGTTCATACACTTGTTTAGAGCACATAAGTGACTGCATTTACATGTATAAAATATTCTAGTTTTTGCCCTTATTCCAAAAAACACAAATTTTCCTATCAAGATGTTTACATGGCTAATGAAAATGAATTTCCACTAAAATTCCCATTCAAATGCAGTCGTACATATTCTAATTAATGTGCCCTAACATGTTGTTTAATTATTGCCTTGTGCTATTTTGCTTTTATGCCTACGTCTTCTGCAGTTGATGGACTTGTTCGAGTGAACAAACACAGCCTCCCTCTTTCATTTCTTCAACCACCTTCTTGAAAAGATCGGTATTGCTATATTTGCAGATAACCAAAACCTGTTGAAATATTTTGTATAATATTTAAAAGTAGGTGTGTTTCTACTTCTGACCCGAAACGTAGGCTTTTCTTTTGAGCTTGCATTTCTGCCCCAGCTTTTCAAACTGTTGGTGAGTTGGTGTATGTATAGCCTCTAAAAACAGATTCTGCATATGTGTGCAGACTCTGTAGGAGACAGGACAAGATTTTGGTATTGGAGGTGCTCTGTTTTCCATTTGTAGTGCAGGTTGTTTTGACTATTTTAAATGGCAGGTGATGTGGGGAGGTGTAATGCATTGGCCGAAATGTAATATCGGAACCCAATCGTCTGATGATGAATTAGCTTTAAATGAGTTTTTAAAAAATGTATCTGCATTCATATGCTGTTATCTGTTTTAGAGATTAGCTGAAATGACCAACGCACAGAAGAGGAAGTCTTGGCTTAGAAATCTGCTGGCTAAACTGGCTCAGCCCGAAATCTTATTAGACACATATTTCGAATGCGCTGCATACATGTAGAAAGACTGCTCCTAATACCTCTATATCAACACATCTTAATTGAAAAAGGTTATATTTGAAATAAGGCCTAATTTTAAATATCAAAATGGAAGATGCTGTTTACACGACCCATATTAAATTCAAAATATTGTCTCTATTGCATGAATTTCATCACGACAACTCATAATGTGACTCAGTAGTGTGTACAGCCCTGCGTGCCTGTATGCAATCCTGACAACATCTGGGCATGCTCCTGATGAGTCGGAGGATGGAGTCCTTGGGGATCTCCTCCCAGACCTCGATCAGGGCATCACTGAGCTTCTGGACAGTCTGTGGAGGTACTTGGTGGTGTCGGATGCACCAATACATATCATCCTGGTGTTCAGTTGGAGTTAGAGCAGGGGAATGACAGGGCCAATCAATGGCATCAGTGCCTTCCTCATCCAGGAACTGCCTATACACTCTGGCCCCATGAGGCCGGGCATAAGGTCTGACAGTCATTAAGGATTTCACCCTGGTGCCTAACAGCAGTCAGGGTACCGCTGGCTATGACATAGAGGTCTGTGCAACCCTCCAAGGATATGCCTCCCTAGACCATCACTGACCCACCGCTAAACCAGTCATGCTGGATGATGTCACAGGCAGCATAATGTTTCCAGACTCTTTCACGCCTGTCCCATGTGCTCAGTGTGAACCTTCTCTCATATGTGAAAAGAATAGGGCACAGACCTGCTCTTTGGTGGAGATGTTGTCCATAGAGCTCTCCGTTGCCAGGATGAATGGAGCAGGCCAGCGGGTCCTTGAAGCTAGAAAGGAGGCAATTGAGGTTGCACGAAATCTAATTTAACTCTTTAATATTATTTAACATTAGTATATACTTTCTGGAAACAGAACCTCGAAGATTGGAGAAAGATCTGTGGGAGGGGGTAGGGTAGGGTTAGGTTAAGGGTTATGAAATGTGCAGGTCTTGTGTGCTATTTGTTATTATCTTTATCTTTGTTCTCATCGCATTATCTTGTTTTTATTGTTAATTTGTCATTGCGTCAGTTTTGATTTGCTTTTCTCAACTGCACATAGCAAAGATGTTATCTTCTCTAATGGTATAAGTATTACATCACTACATCTGCATGTGCTAAATGTATGTAATGTTATTTATTTGTGTATATATATATATGTATATATAGCTTATGTTTTGTCTTGTTCTTTTTCTTCTTTTTGTCTAAGTTTTTTCTTTTTTTTTCTTTTTGTGAGTTGTTTTTTTTTTCTTCTTGTTTGTTAGTTGTCCTTGTAATAAAAGTAATTAAAAAAAAAAAAAAAAAAAAAGAATAGGGCACAAATGGCGGACCTGCTAATTTTGCTGTTCTCTGGTAGATGCCAGTCGAGCTGCACCGTGGCTGGCTGTGAGCACAGGTCCTACTAGAGGACGTTGGGCCCTCATGCCACCCTCATGGAGCCTGTTTCTGACAGTCTGGTCAAAAACATGCACACCAGTAGCCTGCTGGAGGTCATTTTGTAGGGCTCTGGCAGTGCTCCTCCTGTTCCTCCTCACACAAAGGAGCAGATACCGGTCCTGCTTTTGGGTCGATGCCCTTCTATAGCCCTGTCCAGCTCTCCTCGTGTAACGGCCGACCCCCGGTACCTCCGTCATGCCCTTGAGATAAGGAAGACACAGCAAACCTTTTTGCGACCGCACGTATAGATGTGCCATCCTGGAGGAGGTGGACTACCTGTGCAACCTGACTGGATTGCAGGTACCACCTCATGCTACCAGTGGTGACAAGGACACTATCAGGATAAGGAGAGAGCAACTGTCTGTGGCCACCTCATGTAAAACCATTCCCTTTTTGGGGTTGTCTTGCTTTTGCCTCTCCATTGCACCTGCTGTCACTCTCATTTGCACCAAAGCAGGTGAAATTAATTCACAATCACTTGTGCTTCCTAAATGGACAGATTGATATCCCTGAAGTTTAACTGACTTGGTGTTACACTGTGATGATTAGGTGTTCCCTTACATTTTTCTGAGCAATCTTCATATGTTTGTATTTTGTTGATACTGCTGCTCCTCTTATTGTGAGCAGTTAATGTGTCTTTTAAATATCCATACAATTCAATACCCTAATGAAGCAGCAGATGAAAAAACAATCAACACCATAGCCACAATGTTGTGTCTTACAGTGTTGTAAGACACTAATTTATTGTTTAAACAGCTAATAAATGCAATATATGTACCTCAGAATCAGTCAGATTTGTTGAAATCAGGCCTTTTCCTCAGGTTGACAGAGACCACTGGTGTGTATGTGCAGAATAGGTGTTCTCACTCTAGTTTCCCCTGATGGTAGAAACTAAGCATGACACAGTTGCCCTGCCTTGACTTGCCCCCAGTCTCCCCACAGGTGATTTTCTAGCATTAATTTTTAAAATAACAGCGATGTGGCCACTGGTGTGCGTTTATGGAGCACTCAGAATGCAACACAGCCAACAATCCATGTATAATAGACGGTTAGAGCCTGAGAGCTTCACTATGGCAGACGACACTAATTAGCACACAGTTTACATTCACTGTACCACGCTGCCTTCCAACTCTCCTTCCCTCCTCCACCCTCCCCACTCGCTGTCAGTGGAAGGGGCCTCTACAACCCCATCGCATCTACAGCTCTGTAATTAAAACGCTGTAATCTGGGTGGATCGTCTCTATTTTTAAAAGCCCCCTGTCATCGTGTGGGTAAAGTGACACAAAGAGAAGCATCAAGCGGTGAAAGAGGAGGAGGAGGAGGAAAAGGAGGAGGAAGGGTGGGGGAGAGATGGGAACAACCGCAGCAGCAGGTGATGACCAACTCTGTGTGAGATGAGGAAACTAATAAACTATGTTTAATTGGCAGCGTGGCCTAAAGATAATTATCATCCTGTTATCCAGCGCAGCCCACGCAGCTCACATCATCTCCTTTGGAGTAACAGATTGTTTTTTTATAGGGACAAAAAGAAAACTGAGATGTGCTTCACAAACACCACCACAGAAATGCATCTATAGCTCATGTGAATATTTCACAGATATCTAAATAAGGTAAATAGAAACAACATTAAGGACGTAAACTTATGATAATTTATCATCTTTAACATCTTTCATATTCAGCAACATAAAAACGTGACTAAATGTACATAACTGTAAGAAACAGTTCTTGTGTTAAGTTATTATTGGACTGTTCTAGTTGATGTATTAATATAAGCAGTACTTTAATGTTGTAGTTGGTTGAGGTAAGGCTAATTTTGATGACTTAAATATATTGTTTGGTAGTTTCAGCTGTAATGATAATAACAATAATAATAAATTTATTTATTGGTGTACATGACACATGTTGCAATGACAATAAAGGACTATTCTATTCTATTCTATTCTATTCTATTTATATAGCACCTTTAAAAACAGAGTTTACAAAGTGCTTTGACAAACAAAGCAAAGCAGAAGAAACACATCCCAGAGGCATTATAAAAATAAAAACCAAACAATAATACTGAATTAAGGCCAGACAGAAATTAAGGTAGAATTAAACAGGAGATTGAACACAGGAAAATATTAGAAAGAAGACAGAGGATAAGGAGAAATAGAGATATAAAAAACAATAAAGCAAATACAATAAAAAGAACAAAAGCAGAAAACACAAAAAATTACCCCTACTACCAACAATAAACAGGATGAAGACTGAATAAAATGATAAATAAAAAGATTCAAAAGACAACATCACTTAAAAGCAAGTCTGTAAAAATGGGTTTTAAGGAATGATTTAAAGAGGTCACTGGTTTTGCGAGCCTCGCCTTCTTTGGCAAGCCGATCCAAAGCCAAGGGGGGCCTGATGACAAAGGCACGATCACCTTCAGACTTAAGCCTCCACTTTGAAACAACCAGAGGGGCACTACCCGAGGATCTATGTGTGCGAACAGGCTGAAATGGGGTCAACTTTTCTGTTTTGTAGCCTGGGGCCAAACCCAAACGAGTTTTAAAAGTGATACGTAAAAAGCTATATCAGTGGCATCACAATTATTAAATCAATTTTATGTTTGTATGTAAAATCCTAGTCTGAGGGGCGTCGGTGGCTTAGTGGTGGAGCGGGCGCCCCGTGTGCTGGGCTATTGCTGCAGCGGCCCGGGTTCGAGTCCAGCCTGTGGTCCTTTGCTGCATGTCATCCCCCCTCTCTCTCTCCCCCTTCACGCTTGACTGTCCTGTCCATTAAAGGCAAAATGGCCAAAAAATATCTTTAAAAAATAAATAAATAAATCCTAGTCTGAAAAGTAACTTACTATAGCTGCCAAGTAAATGTAGTGGAGTAAAAAGTGTGACATTCTCTCAGAAATGAAGGGACTTTGGGTATATATACATATATTCTGGTTGACTTGTGTCTTTCATTTAAATCTAAGGAGAACAAGACAAACTAAACTAAACTTAACCAAAGTAGCATAAAATTAAAACACTAAAGTAACGTAAAAGTACCTCAGAGTTAGGCTTGAGTGCAGATATACCACCACCACTATACTGTGACATACTGTATATTGACCTACTCTAATTATTAGTATCATAATTAATATTAGTATACATGGTCACGATACAAACTCACTCTGATTATCTACAGATTTTTATTAGGACATTTCTGGAACCATATATGCCTATGTGACGGGTGTTAAATATGAATGAGACCCCGCAGCTTTCTTAAACAGCTCACTCCAGGGACTGGGCTGCTGAGGTATGATTAAATTATTTGCACTTCTCAGTAATATTTAATCCCGCTCCAGCACACACACACACACACACACACACACACACACACACACACACACACACACACACACACACACACAGTAGTATTCAACAGCTCTGCTCATATAATCTGCAGATTTAAGAAAAACCCAAGTAGAGTTTGGTAAAACAGGACTCCACAATAATGATTTAGCAAAAGGTTCTCAGAATGTGTGACAATATGAGACTGTATAGCCCCATTATACACATATGAGGTTTCATGTAGGAATATATAAATGTTTTCAAGGTTATATGTGGGAAATATAATGAATATCTGTTATATCAACCCATTCTCACTCCCAACTTGTCAAATCTCGACGCTTGGTCAGTGGCCCTACACGTCAAACTGTAAAGCACAAGGTACCCTTCCAGCATCAGTTTTAGACTCTAAGGGACAGTGTGTCAATTTGCTCTGGTTACCCACTAAGTGCCAAATAAGGATAAATATTCTGTTCGGTGAGTCAATTTCAGAAGACTACCCACCACACGGCAGGGTCTCTGCTGTGTTTTGGTGTCACTTTATGTTTGCATTCTTTGTCCTCTGCTGTTTGCCTGTGTAGAAGACGAGTTTGACACTCAACATGAAATTCATGGTGCATTCAGGTGCCTTTTGTAAACTCTGAAATCTACATTGGTTTGTAGGTATGGCAAGGCATTTGGATGCTCACCATGGTGTGTTCAAGAGTATCTTTTGGACTCAGTAATCTGCACTGTCAACAAAGTTTGTTTGAAAAGGGACATCTTATTATATAATGATGAAAACTCTTGTCTGTGTGTCTGTTCCACATTTTTCTCCTCACTGACTTGGTCAATCCACGTGAAATTTGGCACAGTGGTAGAGGGTCATGGGAGGATGCGAATGAAGCAATATTACATCAATTGACCAAAGGGGGGCGCTATAGCAACCGATTGAAATTGCAAACTTTGAATGGGCATATCTCATGCCCCGTATGTCGTAAAGACATGAAATTTTGCACAGAGGTGCCTCTCCTCATGAGGAACAAATTTGCCCCAAGAACCCATAACTTCCGGTTATATAGATTTTCGGCCATTTTGAATTTTTTGAAAAACACTTAAAATCGATCTCTTCCTAGGAAGTTTGACCGATCTGCATGAAACTCGGTGAACATAATCTAGGGACCAATATCTAAAGTTGTTATCTAAAGTTGTGGTTTATGACCACACATAATCTGAGGGGACCTCTCCATTATTGACCCCATCAAACAAAATGGGGGTGCTAGAGAGCTAATTTCTTATCTAGGCCTAACCGCTATATCGATTTTTACTAAACTTGGTACATATGTAGAACAGGATGCCTCAAGGTGACTGGAGAAATTTAACTCTAATTACAACTGGGTGGCGCAATAACAACAGAAAAATGCTTAAAAATGTCTAAAATGTGACCGATTGCTGTGGCTCCCCCTGTGGCCGAATGTTGTTGTTTTTTTTTTTATAATTTTTGGTATGACGAAGTCATGGTATGGTATGCTGATGCAACAAGGGCTAGCTATACCTTTCCCATGTGAACTACCAGTGCGTCCCACTTTTAAGTCAATACAACATATAAACACTTAAACTATCCGCCTTTCAGCATGCTACCTCAACTACTAATGTACAGTTTTAGCCCACTAACTATCCCACTATTAGCAATGGTGCTACTGTAGTTTCAGTAAAGCCGTCGTACTATCAAATTCACAAAAACTCTGTCTGAATACATTGCTCTTCTTAATGGGTTCAGTTGACTATTTAATCTGCAATTTCCTATGACCTGTATCCCAAACACACACCATGTGAAACTGTACGTGGGCAACTGTGCACTCAATGGGTATGGACTAGTTTCTATTCATTCATGTTTACTAGATGCTAAATTCACAATATACCATTTATATCTATTGGTAGATTTTAAAAATTCTATTTAAAACCAAATCAAGTTTCTATCACAACCCCCTTTACATTCTTGTTCAACAGGTCTCTAACTACCTCTGTAATCATTTTCAAGTACTACACCATTTTTAGATAATTAAATACTACATGTCATACCTAACATGCAGACATTTTGGCCAGTAAAAATATGCATGTTAAAAATAAACATATCTACTTTCCACCAGTCTGCTGCTTGCTACTGTTATTTTTGCCAGTAGAAAATATTCTTGATTGGTAGATTTTTTCATCTATCAGACTCCTTAGCTGCTAAGTCAAAAAGTTAATTTCAGACAAGGATTGTGTCTTTTCCAGGATAGTCTCTTGATTTTCCCTGGAAATGTATTTTCCACTCTGTTAATGCATACAGTCTCTTTTCAAAATAAACTTAGAATATAGTTAAAAACTTTTTTGAGGTGTACTTTCTAAGGTTTGGCTACAAAAGTGCATGGTTAGGTTTGGGGAAAAAATATCATGGTTTGGCTTAAAATAAGTAAGTAATAAGAAAAGTAGTATCTTGTGGCCCAGAATGATCTGTTTTGTGGCCTCAAGGCTGTCAGTAGTCTGTTTAAGTTTGCCGTTAGCCTCAATTATCTGCATCTCCATTTCAGAAATCTCTTTTCTTAGATCTAAGTCGCAGGCTTCTATGATGTCTTTACCCTGGAGCGGAGCGAGGGAGGCATAGAGGGTCCTGGCCTGTATTTTCAATGCGGCTCGTGCATTTTTATCTTTACACTGCACAAGCCTCACATTGATGGCACTTAAATCTCTAATTATTTTAGTCTTCAAGTCTTGAATATAGTTCACATGATAGTCCAGACTATCGTTGGCTGTTGCCATCTTTCTGTCTCTGTGTTGTGTTTCCAGTGTGTGGTTCAGTGGATAATACTCCTGTGTATCCTTCCTGTCTCACTCAGCTTTCTAAATGAATTGAGTAGCCCCCAAGCTGTGCAAGTCTTTGATTTGAACCTCTATTGACTAATTTCAGAGAAATGTATAGTGACGTCACAAAAGACGGAATGTTGGGGCGTTCCTTTTTTTTCCCCTTCCAATTTTGTTGCCATGGTAACAGCAAGTGCAGTGTGAATGACAATAAACAATAAACAACAATAAAAGCCAATCCGTGTGTCACAAGTGGAATGCTTTTAATGTAAAACACCCATAGCAGGAAACTACTAATAAAACTATACAGAGGTGCCTAATTACACCTGTGAGGACTCTGAATGGCCAAAAAAAAAGGCCCAAAAAAAGCCGATCACAAAAATAGCATCAAAATGTGGTTTCATAATTAATTTATTCACAATGGAAAACCACCTGGAGATGGACCACAAACCGTACAACCACCTTTGCACATTACATGAATGTAGTCATGAACACTGGGCAGCAGTTTGGTTTCAGTGGTAAGATCAGCCTGTATTATGAGTTTGTGTGTGTTCTAAAATAATTTATTGATTGCTGCAACCATATATTTATAATAATACCTAGATACTGGACCCTAACTGTACGTTCACACCAAAAGCTGCCAGAGCTGCAAAGGTGACGTTCTAATTCATTTTCAATGGATATATGGCGACTAGAGGCTTTTTGGACTGCAAAAGCGATGAGCGGCGGCAGTTTGGCGAATTGAGCTGCAAACGAAGCTGTGACTATGTTTTATCGTTCTTTTATTGAGTCTGTGATCACGTTTTCCTTTATCTGTTAGTTTCAGTCCTTTAGGGTAAAAGAGAGAAATCTCCTAAACAAAGTTGTTAGTGTTTGTAGTAAAATCACTGGGTCTGCACAGGACCTTTACAACAAACAGCTGATTAAGAAAGCAAACTCCATCTTGTCCGACTGCTCTCATCCTCTACACCAACAGTTTCAGTTTTTACCATCAGGTTCACTGCTCAGACTCCCACTTGCTAAAACAAACAGATACAAGCACTCCTTTGTTCCTTCTGCTGTCTCTCTTCTAAACGCCAGGAGGAAAAGGTAGCTTATTCATTAGTGCGGAACATCTTAATTCTTTTTGTGTTTAACATGAGTATGAGTGAGTATTAGGCTTGTCCACAATGTGTTTATTATGCTGTGTGTATTTGTGTATTTTTGTACTTTGTGTTGCTCCCACTGCTGCGAAACTAATTGCCCCACTGGGGACAAATAAAGCAATTGATCGATTGAATGAAAGTTGAAGATTGGTTAACTTTATGACACGTTTGAGCTGCAAATGACCAGCAACCAGTCGGAATGTAGATGTCCATCTGTTGTGTGGAAACCAGAGAACATCCTTGGAAACTT
The DNA here is from genome assembly GCF_011397635.1 of Epinephelus fuscoguttatus. NCBI lineage: Eukaryota > Metazoa > Chordata > Actinopteri > Perciformes > Serranidae > Epinephelus > Epinephelus fuscoguttatus. Next base: position 15,431,140 of record NC_064770.1, on the reverse strand, counting down.
TTAGTTCCTACCACACATTCGTTCCTACTTCAAAACAAGCAGCAAGCTGTCAAACTGATCTATGTTCAGCTTGAAGTAGCACTGGAGCCTCTTCCCATCCTGCCGCAGCTCCCGCACCAGCCAATGATATTCCCTATGCTGGTCATGGCCCCCGGAGGATATTGTGAACCTAGATCCGATGGCGGCTACATCCACGCAGGTACCACACGGCAGCACCAATGACAAGTGTCTTCTTCTGTGTTGAATCGATAGACAAGTGTGGACAAGCACACGTACTTATACAATTTCTTTGTGATCTGGAACGCTTGTTATTAGCGGGAATGCAATTCATTTGCTCTCCTTACCACCAGTTTAACTAATCGCACTGTAGGCACTCGAACCCAAACCACTGACAGTGTTTCCCTTAGGTGCTATGGCCTATGGCCGTGACAAAGTCTGAGCGCAACACAGGCTGTGTGTGTTTAATGTTTAATGTCAGACCTATTTAGACTTTTTATTCTGTTTTCATGAAAGTTTCTGTACTCAGGCAAATGCACAAAGTCACATTTCTGTGCTCCAGCCAGTAACCTGCTTTGCGGCTCCTTTAAATTGAGACACATAATTAAACGTTCAGAATTTGACGTCATGAGCGACTTGAGCTGCTTTCGCTGCCACAAATATTTTACCAGCGGCGCTGCTAGAGCGAATTCAGCTATTTTGCAGCTCTGGCAGCTTTTGGTGTGAACGTACAGTAAGATGGCACAGATTTAGTACAATGGAGTTGCTCGCCTGGTATATGTGCGAAAAAAAGTTTCTAGTTTCTGGGTTAACTTTTGCGGTATATCACCCGCTGAAACTATTACAAATTTAAAACCACCATGGCTCAAAAATCCAGAATAGAAAGAGTCATAATTTACCTTGTTGTTCCGTCAGCAGTTTTATAAACACCTCTTTAATGCTTGGCTCACACTACATGACACTTCTGTCTGTTCCGATAGTCACTATTACACAGATTACACGATTGTGGAGTCATAACATTGTACTGTGACTTGGCCAACAGATGTGATAGACTATATGATGGTCCACGACCAATCATTCCTGGTCATCTTTCACGACGTGTGTGATGTCATCAGGTTAATCTTGTCCTATTTTTATTATTATTACTATTATTTCAGTCACTGTGTCTGTTCATGTGCTAGCTGAACTGTTCATGTAGTAACGTAAAAATGCCACAAGATGGAGCAACATTTGAAGACTGGCATACAAACCTGCAAATCACTGAATCCTCCACAACAAGTTCCTGCAAATGTTTCACAATAAAAGTAAAAGTATAAAAATACAGAGTGAATAAAAATAATGGCCCATCTATGATGTAGTCTGTTTCAAATGAAGCTGGTAGCCTCTGCAGTTGTGGTGAGTAAAAGCCCCGCTACTTTTTAAATTTTTTTTATTCCTTTATATCCTCCAATATGAAGAAAGAACATTGTTTGCTAGCTTGATGCTAATGGCAGTACTCAGCGGGTTGATAAAGTGTCTCTGCTGTTTCACACCATTATTTTCCCTTTGCTCTGTGTTCCTATTGGTCAAAGTGATGGCTATGATGGGAGAAGTCGTGAACGACAAAAAGAAAATCAAACATGCTAGACTTTCTTTTGGAACGTCATGAGGCGTCCCAGATGTGGCATCACTTGTTGTTTACTATGACACACTACACGGGATGAAACAATGGATTATCGCATACAGTACTTATTGTCGTTCCTGATCCGAACCAACACCATACGTCACTGTGTCGGGCTATATTGGGCAGATATCGTATACTGAAGCAATGGCGACTTTTGGTTTCTCACAGGACACGAACTGATGTTTGACCCGTTGCTACGCATAGGTTGACATGGGAGTTAGCTGCATCTCAGGAAGACACTTGTCACAACCTGGCTCAAAGGTATGACAAAATATGGAGACCACACGTGACTTTAAAGTAGAAAAAACAAATTTATTTAAATAGACTAACTTAAATGTGTATGTCAGTATCAGTAATGTCTGAAGTGTGTGGGTGTGTGAATGTGTTTAGATGTAAGATAACAAAAAAACCTAAATAACCCAAGATCAAACAAACCAAACAACTCAAAAAGGAGAGAGAGAATGAATGCTCAGGCCCCAATATAAATAGGTGAGCATTCACACCAAATCAGGTGTTAGCCATCTCTCCTAATGAGCCACTCCCCAGATCCCAGACAACCAAATAAAAAGTAGGTCAGAGGCCAAAGAACCGTCACACACTCAAGGGCCTTTGGCATGGATATCACACATCAAGGGGTGTGACAAAGCACTGGACTTTGATGGCATGGGAATGAGAACGGACTGGGTTTGGCTAGGACGTCCATAAATCAGGTATTCAGATACAACCTAACTGTGACGAGTGTATTTAGGACCCCAATGCAACGCTCTGGAAGTCAGCGCCAGTTAGTAATGACCTGTATTTTAATACAGGCAGAACAGGAACTAACTCAGGTAACAGTTTGTTCATCAGGCTGGAAGCCCACTCACAGTCTCTGGGGTTTAGGCTCGAGTGTTGAACCAGTTTGAACCCAGAAACGGGGCCATGAGCCCATGGACCAACGCAGTTCAAACTGTTGGGTGTGTGACAGTACCTGAAAGGGGCAGGCAATGGACGTGGTTGACGAGGCAGAGGGTTCAGAGAGAGAGAATCAGGCTAACATTCGCTCTCTGTTTGAAAAGCAAGACTGCTAATCCTGTGCAGCCAGGAGCTTTAGGCTTTCAATAACACACACACACACACACACACACACACATAGATGGTCATCAGTGTTGGTTTAAGGTTTAGCCCATTGCATTAGAGATCATTTATTCATACCCCATGGGTGGAGTGGGAGGGGCATACATGGAGATGCCCAGCAGTTCGCTCTGCATCAAAGCTAACAGCATTAACCACATTAGCTGGATGTTCTGCTGAAGGCATTAAAAGTAAATGGCGTGGCAGCACTGTTGCCTAGAACTTCTTCAAATGTTATCCTATTAGTACACCGGTGTTCTCTCGAGTTGTCGCCACCATCAGTCGTGGGGATGCTGACAGTAAGATGGCAGATTTGAAGTTAGAGCTGTTATCATTAGACCAAAAGTCTGACTCACTTCCTCCACCACCCTCACACACACACATACACACACACACCACACACACACACACACCCCTCTTTTGCCCCTCACCCCCTGCGGCATCAGCTCAAGAACATGGCCATTACCTTTCCCCGTTCCTATGGCAACACCACCCTGCAGCCCTTATGTGTTGGTAGCAGTGTGTGTATGTGTGTGTTCACAATCACATGTGGGTGTGTGTGGCGTGAGGTTTGTTTAGATAATGTCAGTGAAGAGTACAATCAATTTTTTTTTTTGTTAAGGTTTAATGTCGTCCTCTTCCTCTCGCTGTCTGTCACTGATAAACTTGGGCAGCCTCAAGAAAGACAAAATTCAACAATGGATGTTGAATGGTGGCCACATGTTGCAGCCCAGCGTATGTTCACAGGGTTGTAATAAGTTTTCCGCTGTGTTGTAATAATTTCTGATTAATCCAAGCTGCGGGTGAGTAGTAAATCTCTGATTGGAGCGACTGGACAGTCGGAAGGGCTGTACGCCTTCTCATTAGGGGCCATCCAATGTTACCTCGAGCCCTTTAGGGAAGCAGAAGTTTGGAGCCGTCTCAGTAGCATATTCTCTAACGGTGAATGACATAATGACAACAAGGAAGAGATGATATCTAGAGACGACGAGAGCACAAGAGTGGCATAACACAGCTGAGGTAGAGTGAAGGACAGCGCAGAGAGAGTGTGGATGTTATTCTGTCTTTGGCGATCCGCTGTCTGGCATGTAGGGACGAAGGAGAAAGAGAGCCAGGGAAGCAATGTGAGATAAGGCTTTGAATATATCTCCTCTCGCTCTCCTCTTTTTTCTCTTCTCCCTAAGGAGGAGGGCTGACTGACAGACGCTCCCCACCACCACCTCCCCCGGCTGTGGGCAAGCTTTCTATGGTGCCTACCACCAACTCGAGCCAATTAACACATCTCCATGCACACTGTGAGTTTATTAATACATAATAAACTAGTTATACACAGACACCAATTATCTAGCGCTCGGCCATTTAAATGTAAGTGGTTGGGGGGGGCGGGAGGGGGGGTGTAGGCAATGGGAAGGGTTTGTAATGGTGCTGCAGAACAGTGCACCAGTTTACGGTCAGTACAAGTGATTTTCAGCGGAAATCAATGGTATGCGACACCCACCATCCCCTCGAGAGGACGCGGTCATTAGAGAAGAGCATATTAATGTTTTAGGCAGAATGAGCTCCCACTCTGTTGGATGTTTTGCTCTTTGTTTATTGTGTGCTTGATTAGTCCCACAGTGATTGTCTCCATCTCAGGCAGCCAGGCTGGTATCACTGTGTCTCAGCTCCTTCTCTTCAGTGCTCCTCTCTGAATGCTGACTTAATCAGACACAACCTGTGCCAAGCTCCTTTCTTCTGTTTTGATCCCCCAGTGCCGAGCTGTCTCCTCGCTCCAACTGGATCTGTGTGTGTATCCAGATGCAGGACTGACCTGGATGTGATCCTCGATTAAATGCAGAAACAGAGATGGAAGATGGTTTAGTGCAACGTATGACTCGCCATCCCTCATGAGAATTAGATTTAAGCTTACCGCCGAGGGCCTGCACAGACAATGAGCCTTTGTGGTTTTATGCTCCGTCTAAAACTTTCCTTCGGGTTGGAGGCTCGTTAGATAATTTAATATAGAATAGTTTATGATTTCCTCAATGAAATCATGAAGTATCTGTAACAGTGCGTCACTCACTGATGTACCTGCTCTGCCTCTTTTTCTCGCATGCATAAAAGCTGCAGCACACCAGGCTGCACTGTACTGCTAAAGATCACACTACCACTGGCTTTTACTCAGTGTGTTTTGTTTTATTTCATTGGAGACATCTCTTTCTCCTGAATATGATTAAGCTCTTCACACACAATTGCACATGTGAGAGCTAAACCAGTGAATACCAAGTATTAATTTGCATATTGTTTACAGTGACTTATATAAAATGGAGTCTCACCTTTTAAAAATGTAATACCACTGCCTCCTTGAGATAACAGCTGCAATTAATATTTTGCTTTTAAAGCTGGGGTAGGCAGTTTTATTTTGGCAATGCATGCTCCCCCTGTGTCAGCGTGGGCCTTCCCTGGGTACTCTGGCTTCGTCCCACAATCCAAAGACATACAGGTTAGGTCAATTGGTGACTCTACATTGACCGTATTTTAAGTGTGATTGTGAGCATGAATGGTTGTCTGTCTCTATGTGTCAGCTCTGCGATAGTCTAGTGACCTGTCCAGGGTGTACCCCGCCTCTCACCCAGTGTTAGCTGGGATAGCCTCCAGCGTCCCCGCAACCCTCAACAGGATAAGTGACCACGGAAAATGAATGAATGAATGAACTGAGGAGGGATCCCTCACCCAAGACAGACAGACTTGTCAAAGATGTTGTGTGTACAGAACAGATTAGCATAACAAAATCACCGTGTTGACATATACTGGGGGGCATATATAGAGGGGCAACCCATTTTGGCAACCCAATGGAAGATGGACTTATCATGAAGAAAGTCTGAAAGAAGGTCTGACAATAAACAAAACACCTGTCAATACTGATAAAGCGTTTCAGAGCATGAGAGAAGACATCGCTAATAGTTTGGGCTAACTGCTGCTAACTGCTAACTGAACCCAAAGGCTCACAGCTGCAACTTATTCAAGTTCATGTTTATGTAGCTAGAGCCTCGAAGCACAGTATGTCCGCCTATCCCCCCACAACTACAGACCACCTCACTGAGAGGAGAGTGGGCAGCCACTTCAGAGATGGACCTCCAGCGAATAAATTCAGCTTGAGCCGGTGAGGCAGACAACACCAACTCCTGACTTTGTTGCTGTTGTCACTAGGGTTGGGATCCAGATCCGGTTCTTTTTTTGGGACCGGGTCCAAAGTTCCGTTTCCGGAACCGGTTCCATCACATTTGGAGTAACGGTTCCTGCAAACGGTTCCTAGATTGTAAAAAAAAACAAAACGTCACATGCATTTCCATTAGAGTGCGGCACGGGCTGCATATTTCTGTCCAAACCCAACCGAGCCTGACATTATTTAATTACTAAGGCACTGAGTTTGTGTCACACAGTTGTTATGGTTACAGGCTATTTAACAGACCGGGCGTGCACCATGGGTGCTCAGCGGAGAGTGAAACACAGGAAATTTAACATTTAAATACAGTCTCTTTCAAAATTAAAGCACTATGTCGATATTGATGTTATTTTTCCTTCAACAACAAACACACATGGTTGGATTTAGGCAACAAAAGCATGTGGTTAGGTTTAGGAATATAGAGCAGGGTTTGACTTGGACTTTCACCACCTTAACTTTTGTCCTTTGCCTGCCGCGTTTCCCCCTGATACCGCTGGACGCCATTAAACTACATTGGCAACCAGCTGCATATCATGCTGATGTTAAAGGATGCCTTCTTTGTTGGTTTCTGACACTGCAAGTCACTGCTCAAGTGCCGGATTTTGATGACTTCGGAGACCAGGCTCTTGTGGTAGCTAAGAAAGAAGAAGATATACTTCATTAATCCCTGAGGGGATATTCAATTTTTTCGCTCTGTTGTCATATACACACAGGTCCAAAATACATGCATTGACAACCAGGACTTATACATGCATTAAATGGAGAGATGTCAGAGCAAGGGGGCTGCCCATGGACAGGCACCCCGAATAGTTGGAGGTTTGGTGCCTTGCTCAAAGGCACTTTGGCAGTGCTCAGGAGGCAAACTGGCACCTCTCCAACCGTCCACACTCCATATTTGGTCCAGATAGGGACTTGAACTGATGACCCTCAAGCTCTGAACCATATGTGGTCTGACAATCAGAGAAAGAGCTCTACAATGAAATAAGATTAAATAAATCAGTGTACAGGAAACACTGGGCTACTGTATAAAGTGCGTGTATGTGCCCGTGGTCGTCTGGTGGGTGGGGCGTAGGACAAAGAGGGGAGAGCTGCAAGAGGAAGTTAAATTCTGCTGTTTTTTTTATTTTTTAATGCTCTTTCTAGAAAACTGCAAACACTTTAAAAGGCACACAAATAAAAGTGTTCTCATCCGTCAAGAAATTCATAAGAAGGAAGATAATTAATTTCTTTTAACTGTAGAGCTTTTGTTGTTCCCTATTTTCGCTGGCAATTTCCTTTTCCTTTTATGTCCCAGAGCCACATTTCCACTTAATTTATTTCAATTTATTTATTTTTATTTTGAATTTCATCCATTATTACATGACAGCCTGTATTTATATGAAGCACTGCTGGTTCGTAGTGTCTCACAAAGAAAGCTGTAGAGAGTGCAGACAGATAAAGGGCATAAAAAGACAGAGCTGCTGGAGTGAGAACACACTGACGTACTGCCAGGCGAAGTTCAGGCAGGTAAAAAAGCACAGTGACACATCACATCACCAAAAAAATGGAAGAACGCCTTGGTAATAGCTGACAGCACAGTCTTATTGTGTTATTAACAACAGTCACATTGGCAAATGATGCTCACATTCACGCTGGGAATACATGCAGCATAGAAACACATTTGTGAGCGTGATATGATGTACATGTATCATTTTGTGGATGGTTTGCAATGAGTTAATTGAGTTAAATGTTTATGTGTGTATGTGTTTATGCGTGTGTGCGTAATCGGTAACCTCATAGTGTTTTGGGTAATAGAAAGAATGAGGCAATTTTGTTGTTTGTTGTTCATTTGCCTGCGCATAATAGATTTATTTAAAATTTCATGAGATTGAATGCAAGGACTGTTGGTTCCCCACTGAATTGGATGCAGCATGCACAATATGCCTGGGGTGATGTGGAGGAAAAGTGTGTGTATGTGTGTATTTGTGTGTGTTTCCAGTGCTTTTACCTCACCAATTTTTTTAAGTGTCTCAAACCATTGAGAGGTTTCACAACAATAAAAAATGAATGCAGTTGTTTTAAAGAAGTACCTCCCAAATGACCATGTGTATATCAGTTACTCACCCCGTGTTACGCTGAATTAGTGAGGACAACATTTTTCTTGCATGCATCTGGTGAATGAAGAATCCAAAAACAGAAACAATTCTTGATGAATGGAAGTCATGGGGGTCTGCGTTTAACAGCAGCAAAGCTATATCAAAACATCTTTAACTCTCATTTATCCACTCGGATGCTTCGCAAATTGACAGTGCTTTACAATGGGGAATTCAACTGAAAGTCTACGCTCTCTCCAAAGCCATGCTACATTGACAAATGCAGTAAGTTTACCTCGCTGAACACGGGCATTACTGGTCTACTGCTGCCTCGACCAGTTAGTTTGTTTTAGTTTTTGTGTGACTTTGGTCTTTAAATGGTTAGTATGGATTCAGCAAAATCACACAATAACACACAAGCTACTGATTGAGGCAGTGGTACTGTAGACCCAAAGCCCCTGTGTTCAGTGAGGTAAAACTACTTTTTTTTGTCAATGGATGTCTGGCTTTGAGGAGAGCATAGATAAGGTAAGCCCCAGATTAGCCCCATTTCCACCGAGCAGTAAGGTACGGTACATTTCAGTACAGTACACTTTATTTCCATCTCCACTGTGATAGTCGTGGATGGTAGTAATGGAACCGTACTGTTCCCATTTTTGTTCACCCCTATGTTGGGGTACCTAGCACACAGATCCAGTATTAAAAGATGGAGCTATGAACACTGCAGTCTGTTGACTGGTCAATAGCGGACAGTCACTCAGCTCAGGGCTGAGTTGTAGCTAGTTTTGAGGCTTATTTATACCGTGGAGGGTTTTACATACATTAGTAAACTGTAACTATACAATGAAAGGATGTTTTGCTGCCTTTTGCAGCAGCTGTAGTCTGAGAAAAAATAACTTAATTCACTGGGCTGACTGCGGGCAACTTTTAAGGTGGAACGTTTACTCGTTATGCTACTCAATGCATGAGTTGATGATGTGAATCCATCCACACACCTTAAATTTCACTTTCACAACTCTGACCATTACTTTAGTTTTTATATGACATACACTTTTAGTAATGAGTGGATCTGCAAGTGTTTAAAAATATATATTAATTTCAACCAGATTACGTGAACTGCAAATATTCCAATCCTCACTTGGAGAAAAAGGAAACATCTGCGAGCGTCGCTCCTGTGGGCTACAGCAACATTATACCCATGAGCTTGCCTGAGAAGAACTAAATGCACAATCCTGCTGTTTTTAAATATCCCGCGGAGAGAGACTCTCACTGCAGCCTGTTCTATTTTGTTCTGAAAATGTCGGTGTGCAGCCTCATTCTGAGGACGATAAACAAGGTGCAGACTGATAAAGGAGGAAGTACTAGTGCTGGACGGAGCAGTGAATGACAACAATCCCACCTACATGAAAGGATACTGTTTGCAGTGGAAACGCTAAGGGGACCTAGGATCTAGGTACCATGTCTGAAGGGTTACTTTTGGTTCCAAAGGTACCATACTGAAAGTGTTTGGTGGAAACGGGGCTTATTTGTGTAGTTAAGATCAAAATGAAGGGCGCAAAGGGGGTCAGAAGAAAGGGGGAGGAAGTAGGGAATGGGCCATTGGCACCCCAATTTACACCCTTGGCCCACATTTGTTTTAAGTCGCTGATTGCAACTGGAGTGATCCCATCACAACATGGTTTTTTGATGGATTCTTCGTTCGTCAGAGGTGTACGAGAAAAAGTTTCCTTCACAAATTCAGAACAGAAGGGGGAATAATTAATACACAGATAGTTATTTGGTAGGTGAAGTATGGTAGTGTTTTAGTGGCAAGAGAAGGGAAGCACCTTTAACAGGCTTTGTTAACTTGAAATGAAAGCAAGATTTATGCTAAAATTCAAGTGTAGATGTCAGGTGGGGCATTGGTCATACCTATTGAGACGTATCCCAAGTCATACCACTTTCTAATGTGTGTGTGTGTGTGTGTGTGTGGTTGGGTCAAAGGTAGACAGAGAAAAGTGTTTACATCCCCTCACCTGTGTGAGACATGAAATACTGTTTCCTTTCCTCGACTCCACTGCATGTATTATTATTGCTCCCTCCTTTGAATACAACACATCCCATTAGAAACAGATTGAATGGGGCTGAGAAAGGCCACTTTATCCTTGTGGGACCTGCAGCGGCATAGAAAACAGATCTTTTGTGTATCGTATCCCCCAATCAAAAATACTGAGGGAATTCAAAAAGGCTTTCACACACAGCGTCGCCTACACTGACAAATCTGTGTGTGTGTCAAACTTGTTTGGTGAAAAGCGAAGCACAACAAGAGACCTTCTGCCTTCACAATGATATATTAGGTATTTTCACTCAAAGCCACGCTTCTTGGAAGAGTTTTCTTTATTACAGCTAAGTGCTCCATGCCACTGCTGGTTTACTCACCATTATTTTTGTCGCTATTTCATGGCCAGAGCACGGCTCATTATTTTCCATGAGGTCTTTGTTGTAAAAGGTCAGTGGTGACGCTGCTTGATAAGCAAATGTACAGCAGCCTATGGAGCGAGAGCTTGAAACACTCCAAACCTGCACAACTGCTCGCATGTTGATTGGGGTGAAAGGTTAACATGTTTTTCCTGCACTGGCACTGCAACATTAGCCTGTTAATATCCTCTTTGCACATTTATTACAGTGAAGTACACCCAACTTTGCTAAGTAGTTCAACTTGTGGGCTAATAACTGTACATGACTTCCGAGCATACCATGATTATTGTGGATCATTCAAGTGGTGAAGAGAAGCACCATCGTGAGCACCATCCATGTGTCCACGACAGATTGTGGATACATGGGTGGTGCTCCATGCTAACTCTTAAGCATATGCTCAGTGATCGTGGGCGACTCGTTGTGCCTCTGAAGTGAGAAAATAAGAACTTTTAGTGCAAGATGGTGAGTAATTTTCATTGACATTCAGCCAAGTCAGGATAAATAACTTAAAAAGTGACTGTCACACAGAAGAATACACGAAAAATAATGTGATTTGAGCTGCTCAGTGAATTCTATTACTTGAATCAGCTTATAAAGAAACATTGGCTTCATTAGCAGCGATTCTCCATCAGCAATGTCTATTAAATTGCAGTTTTCAGCATCACTGCTCATAGTTGTGTGATGTTTATTTTGTGCAGTATAAAGCAGGTGTAGCACCATATTTTGGGCCCTATGCATAAGCAGTCTTCATCTTCTTCTGTCCTCTCCTCATCCTTCTCACTACCCTAAGCAACCATCATTTTCCTTGATCCCCGCACTTCCATCATTCTCTATCACACATTCTTGCTCGTATCTGCTACAAGGACAGACCAAGATAGAGGCATACAGGATTGATATTAACCTTCTAACCTGGTTATATCCTAATATAAAAAAGCAGTCTACTTGATGTTAGTGTTATTGAGCTCCTTTCAGCTGAGACTGCTACAAATGAATGCTTGGAATAACGTTTAGTTCCCACGATATGAGCTCACCTTGTCTCAAGTCCTTAGTAACATTAAGAGGAGATGATAAAGGACCTGCTGCTGCTCCACTCTCCGTGGCTGCCTCTGAAACTGGAAGCCATACGGTACATGTTAATGTTTACTCTTGCCATACAACATTGTTGCTATGATGCTATTTTCATTCATTCATCCTCTTGAGGGTCGCGGGGGGGCTGGAGCCTATCCCAGCTGACATCGGACGAGAGGCAGGGTACACCCTGGACAGGTCGCCAGACTATCGCAGGGCTGACACATAGAGACAGACAACCATTCACGCTCACATTCACACGTACGGTCACCAATTAACCTATCCCCAACCTGCATGTCTTTGGACTGTGGGAGGAAGCCGGAGTTCCCGGAGTAAACCCACGCTGCAAACTCCGCACAGAAGGGCTCCCTCCTGGGACTGAACCAGGGACCGTCTTGCTGTGAGGCGACAGTGCTAACCACTACATCACCGTGCCGCCCTGATATTAACTAAACCATTCTTAAACTGTCTTAGATGCGCTCACCTTTCCTTTGAAAGAAATCTCACAAAACTGTTTTCCCTCAGTTTGCTTTTGTTCCCTTTCTTTCTTTTCCTTTTTAAAGCCTCAATTTCTCTTTCTTGGGGAAAGACATGACAGTGTGTGTTGGTGCTCCAGCAGCACAAGCAGTAATTCATTTGGCTCTTGCTGTATTTAAAGGCGAATCCTAGTATAGGGGAGGATTAAACTGCCCTCAGGTCTGAGCTTAAGGCCCACTTCAGACCAAAACTTTGCATCAAGACGAGTTGAAACTTGCAACTACATGCAGTGCGCCGTCTGCAAAGCTCCGAAAACCTGACAGTTTACACCAACATGTGAGGCTTAAGATGATTAGAGGGCATTAACGTTCCTGTTTTTAAAATAAGTTTTCAGGCATAGATAAGCCCCATCAGGTTGACTGTATATGTCAGCATTGGCCTTGCAAAGTTCAGGGCTTTTCTACAACAGTAGGTGGCGTGTTGACCTATTTTTAATCCTTAAAATGCAGATTTTTGATGTAAAAATGTCTATATGAACACCAGCATTGATGCATTTCATCACATTACAGTCATGTCATTTAATTTACAGCTCATTAAAACATGTTCAAGCGTGCAGTACCTTTTAAGGGCTAAACATCAAATTTATTATTTTTGTTTACACCGATGTCACCACTGTTCTGCTGCAGAGAATGATGGATGCTTGCTGTTTTGCTTCCTTGGTTGCAGTCTTGCTGAAATGTCAGTGAGTGACATATCCACCCTGTTGCTGTCAGTTTCAGTCGATACATACATGGCCAGTGGGAACAGCTGCTGCAAGTATTTAACATTTGACACGCTGATCAAAGAAATATGCCAATTTATGAGTGGTTATTTCTGTAAGTCATCTTACGGCAACTTTTATAGCTGTGTTGATCCCGTCCGTGTGTTTTCTTGGCATTTTTCTGTTGCTGTTTTTCTTGTTGTGGCACAGAAAGGTGACATCCCGGTGACATTCTGACATCCCCGCCTACAAAGCTCTGATTGACTCAGTTGTTTATCCAACCTGGGAAACAGGCCTCAATGAGCACAATACCAGATATATTTACATAGGTTAAAAAAGTGGAGATGTGTGCAGCACAGGTCTGGAACTGGGCTAACTTCAGGCAGGGGAGCTGCTAGAAACTTTTCAGCCACCTGACAACAGCAAAACAACACACATATATAAACCCTGTTGTTCCAGGCCCTCTGTCATTCAGCCCCACTCTAACTGTACCCCCTCCTCAGCCGTTGTGTTGAGGCAATGCCTGATTTACTGTACAATATCTTTTTAAACTGAGTTTCTGTGCAACAAGTTAATAACTGAACGATTAATGTCTCTCCGAAAATAGCATGCATGCGTCCTTGTTTCCAACAAGTATTCACTGGTACATGAGAACAACACCAGAACAATTGTATTTATTTTTCCCTGGAGATACATTACAGACTGTAGAAGCAAAGGTGAGGCTTACAAAGGACTTGTCATAAACTGTCTTAATAGCAGCTCTCTTCACCAACATTACTACATTTATTGCAGTAGATAATTCAGCCTGACCTCTTAACCCCCTCTCAATATGAAATCTGGTATCTACAGTTTATATTTGAGTGAAATCACAGCCCTGCCATTTACAACAGTGCTTATAGTGTCCTGCTTCAACAGAAAATATAATGATCAGACTTTAAACATTAATCTTTGTAGGCATGAATGAATCATTCCTGCAACAATAATGCACTTCACACACAGGCTGCGCCATGTCAACATGTTTAAATACACAGTATTTTTCATATGCACACATAATGAGTGTTGTGTCTGTGTTCTCAGCTGTTAAAGACTAATTATCTAATGAGTTTTATTTATTCATGTTGTTTTTCTGAGATACTTGTGGTTGAGGTCAGAATTTGCCGGTCTGTTGCACATCAGTGTCCGATGTGTGCATGGTGAATAGGCACATGTGTGGATGCATGGGTGTGTTTGTAAGGATTCATCTACCCCAGCTCTCCTAACAAGTACTGAAATAATAATGAGAACAGTAGTTGCTTCTGAGTGGAGCACGAGAGAGAAGGAGGGGATGCAGATAGAGAGAAGAAATAGAAGTGAAATTGAACCAAAATGCTGAGCTGGACACAAAGGAAATCTAATATCTGACACATAATGACAGTTCCTGTGAGTTTTCTGTCTGGCTGAAATAAAAATTGGAAAGTTTCTTCTCTTGTGAAAGGAAAGGAAGATGTGCAGACACTGAGGGGCAGGAAGAGTCATGATATTTTAAAGCACATGGACAGTTGTGCTCTTTGTGTGACATACGTATGTGTCTCCTTCTCACATTTATGCTCTCCTTTACACACTTTTGACTGCACAAAAGAACGTGAGCGTTGAATGCCATGCTTTTACTCTTAAGATGCAGAGGAGGCTGCTGGGAAGTTAAGTGGTCAAGGCCAGCCTGAATGTTTCTTGATTGCAGCTGGTCACTGTGCAGAGAGATCAGATTAAATGCTATAAAGCCAATAAGAGCTTGGCGGCCTGTTGTCTATGAGATTGATAACTCAGCCTGGCCTCTCATCGCCTCTCTATATAAAGCCACAATAAATGCTGTGCTGCTTTAACTGAGTGCCTAAGTATTGAGTGTGATTGTATCATATCACTGCTTCAAAGTTCTATCTTCATTTGAAGCTATGTAAAATAACATTTCCTGTGTAGCTTCTTTAACATTTATAAAAAAATTACCCTATGAGTTTAAAAGTTCACCTACTATAGTGTGTTAATATATTCACTTGATGCTTCCATCTTGTGCTTATAGATCACATTAGAGAACACTGTCTGATTTGTTATGAGTTCAAAATGAAAAGGTTACACTGTGAGATTGGTAGACTGCTAATCCAGATCTATGTTGAAAGGCAAACACATTACTGTAAGAAAAATATCTCTGCAAACATTCGTGCTAATTAAAGATGACAAAGTCTAATGTGGTCATTTCAATGTTTAATTGCATGCTGCAATTTCAAGTTGTTGGGTTTTTTTTGGTACAAAATAATTCATGCAGCATCAGTGATTTAAAAAGTGCAAAACGGGTCCAAAAATCACTTTACATATCAATTAGCGAGCATGCCAAACAGGACCAGAAACACTCTATAAAGCTGTGACGGAGTTCCTTGAAAAACGTGCAAGATTTCATCAAGTATTTACCAAACGAGACCAAGAAAAATACTTTGTATAGAGAATACCCACATGTCCATCACGTCCACATTATACACTGGCAGACGTGGAACTATTAAGAATTCACAATCATGCTTTTTGACAGTTTTAAAAACATTCATTAACAATCATTTCAAATTTACAAAAAAAAAAAAGGAAAACTCAATGAACAAAAAAATGAGGTAACAGCTTGTAAACATTTTCGTCACTTAGTTCAAGTTGGCAACATTTAATTCAGTCAAAAGATTCAACAGATCGGCCCACGTGTAAACAATTTCCCGTGTTTTACGCACAAGCTTTACGCACGGACATTGGTCGCTGGACTACTTTCCTGTAGCCGTTTGTCGGAAGGAAATGTTAAGTTTTTGCATATCTTCTATCTCCTCACTAAGACACACACACACACACACACACACACACACACACACACACACACACAGAGCGTGTTTGAAAAGTACATGCAGATGCAGATCTTGACCTGCAGTAGAAAACGCGCACCAGATCCTCATACCGGATCTTCGCTCCACTTCTTCACAGTACCTGCTCTCCATGCTCTAGCTGAGCCCGATCATGACCGTCTCCACGTCTTTGGAGGGTCTCCGGTCCTTCACCAGGAAATTAATCATGCTCTCCGATTTGATCATCAGGTTGCACCCGAGGAAAAATATACCAAACACGACTGTGAGCGACAACACGCACAGGACCGCGATTTGCACCACACGCATGACGAAGAGTTTGCGCTCGTCTTGCACCAGCACCAGAGACCCTCCACCGTCGCCGGTCACTACGTTGTCGGTGCCATTACCGGAGTATGTCGCCAAAGTCCCGGCGAGGGTCTGACTCCCGTTAAACAGCGCGCCCTGGGTCACGTCGAAGAAGGAGACGTTCATGTTTCCTTGTGGGTTATTAACAAACAGACACGCGACTCCACTTGGCAGGCACACAGTCTCACCACAAAACCTGGACTCCGAGCAAAACTTTGCGTCATGTGACTGTTCACACAAAAATAAGAGGAAGAAACTCCAAAAAGAATTCGCTTTTTAGAGTCCAACTAAACGAGCCTCAGTGCGTAATGACCACATCCACATCACCGGAATGTGTTGAGTCAGAGAGCGTTGCCAGGTGCAGCCAAAAGTAAGTTTCTTCAACTCAAAGTCCACGTTTCTTTGACTTTAAGTTAGTCTTCTTGGACAGCGCGCAAGGTGCGAAACGTGTTTCCCTCCGTTGTAATAAGAGACAGTCCCTTTGCGTCTGTGTTCGCCTGCGAGCGCTTCTTTTGTGCCAAGTCTCTGGTGCGTTTTAAAGTGATGATGAGTTCCCCCTGGACCACACCACCACTCCTTACCAGGGGAGGTAGTCAGATAGCCTTAGATAATGCACTGCTCCTCTGATGTAGGAGATATAGACATAAATAAATGAGAAAACTCAATTTGAACGTGTATCATTCAGTCTGATTCTAATATTGACCTGATTTTCTTTTAAAATTAGTTTCTAATGCAAAATAAGAAATTGTCATCAGATGCACATTGAACTATCCCACGTTTCTTTTTATATCTATATTGAATAGTGCAGTAATACTGCTTAAAAATCAGGTGAATGTATTTCAAACAGGTGGCACTTCCCGTTAGCCTCTTAATTCAAGAGTAAAGAATGAGTGAGGCTAATTGACTTTTAAACGTGGACACTTTGAAGTGTGCTCCTCTGGTTCTGATGTAGCACTCATTTCTACCTATCAGTAACACCTGAAAGCCTCACCAATATTGACTCAGACATACATTAACTTTGAAGGCTTCTCATGAAAGTGATGAAAATCATTTAAAACCTGAAAACATTCAGTTTAATTAGGATCAAAAAATGTGTTGCAGATTGTCGTCTGTTACTTCAAGAGGTATTTATAGAGTTTAATGCCTGTTGCTGAGGGAACTGTCAATGTGACTTAGGGCCCCCCTGAGAGAGAGAGAGAGAGAGAGAGAGAGAGACCAATATAGGCACAGCGAGCTATAACTTAGAAATGAAGATATGAATTAATAATCTACGATTGAACCATGGCAAATATTTATCAGAAATATTGTCTCCCCTGCTTCCACTGCGCCTGCTGACTCCTTTCAGGCAGCGGCTCTAATGAAACCCCTGAAGAGTAGACTGTTCGTTATTTTTATTGCATGTGTTGCTCAAATGTCGCTTTGTCTTTCAGGTGTTGTGTGTAACTGCTGCAGCTGCCTGGGACACCGGTTTCCTAAAGTGGAGGTGGAACCCCTGCAGCCTTATCTGTGAAGAAATATGAGCCTTGGGTGAGCAAAGCATTATTGATTCTTATTACAATAATAGAGTATTCTTCTGTCTATATGAAGCTAATGGTATTCTCCCTCATCACTCACATCCTCCTGCATGCATAATGGGAGGTTTTATTGTATGAGGTCGGTACGGTATTGACAGGCTGCATCTGTTGAATAAAATATGTTGATATGTACAGTGCCGTAATGTGGCATTTATCTTTGAATGACCTTTTTGTTATTGGTGTAACAGTCTACATTAAACAGTATCATCTCTGTGTATCTCTGTCAGACTTTAAAGTAATAGCAGTGACTTTTAGATGAACTGCTTAAAACGTAGCTCTTTCTCTTAAGGTCAGCACTTAATTAGTCATAATGTCCTTCTACCTACACTTTAAAATAACTCCAGTGTTTTTATTATTAGATTTCTTATGAATATTTCAGCTGATTTCCATCCATACGTGAAACTTGTTTGAAAATTGTGACATGTCTGCAAGATTCTCCCTTTTTTTTTTTTCCTGATGACTAGAAGCAGATTTCTGCCAGACGTCACCACAGATTGCTACTAGATGGATGGATACTTGCCCAGTAGGTTTGAAAGTTGCCCAAGGAGGCCAGTTTGTGCAGCAGGGAAATGATCTGAGAGATACAGTATGATTTCCAGCGAATCTGTCCTGTGGTATTTAAAGCATTTCAAATTTAGGACAGAGCCATGGCAATGGAGACAACACTGGGCGGGGGGGCAAACCTTCCAGGGGGTCTGGAGGCACCTCCACCCCGCAAAATAATTTCCCTACTATATTATTTTTCATAAGTACAGCTATACAGTCTACTGACACTTGGGCTATCTGACAATTATAACATAATAAAGACATTAAGCTTATAAGCCCATAAGCTGTGTTCTGTTGGAGTATGGCAACACCACTTGGACAAAACACACACAGAACTGCAGTTTTTATAAAAAATTTCTGATTATGATTACATATACTAATGACTATTTCAGACAGCGGTGCGAGATTGCCTATTGTAGAGTAACAGTTTGAATATTGGGGAGGATGCCCCCCCTAAGGAAACCTAAAATCACAGAACTGAGGTAGTGTAATCAAATTGGAAACTACCCTGAATGTGCACCAATTTGATACTTATTATCTAATTACATCAGCAAAGGAGAGCAGGTGCTATAACTCCCCATACCGCTAATATAACGTAATTATATTGTATATGAACACACTCAAATGCTCGTTAAAAGACAGAGCAGAGAAACTGTATTTTCCTGTGTTAAGCCAATACCTCACTTGTCTTTATATCATGTGAAACTGAACAGCTACAATGAAGGATTTCAACAGGCTGATGGAAAAAACCACTCCCCAAGTCTTGTCTGCAGAAAATTAATCTGCTGTTTGTCTAAAAAACACAGGCCATGAAATCCAATTTGGGATGCTCCTGATGTCTGGGTAAGCAGCTTTCAGCCACCAACTGACAAGCTTGTGTACAAACAATGATTAGCTCCATCCACAAATACCTTTCATAAGCCCGGATGTGGTTTACTTTCAGATCATTTATTAATGGCTGATGACAGACGAACAAGGAGTATATTTTTTTGTCCATTTACAATAAGCCTGAGTAATCTCGTTAGCCTGCGGATTTGGTTCCCGGAAATTAATTGGCAGCATGTAAATCAAAGCTGTGCAATTTGATTCTGGTCTATTATTTATTGCGGGGTGATTATGGAAAGTAGCTTGTACTTACACTTCATCTCTCTGTCAATATGTAAATCCTCAGCTACAGTTAAAGCCCGGCGATGCTTCTCCGAGGCTTGAAAGTATAAAACTTCAAAGAATTTACAAATGAGGAGAAAGTGGCTGCAAAGTGGAGGAGGAGGGAACTTCAATGGACATGCTGCTCTTTTGAACTAATTACCACAATCTTTTTAAATTTGTCATGTCATTATTACATGTCCTCAAGAAGCTTCCCCTTTATGAAGCTTCATACACTGAGGAACCTGTTGCTGATTTATAGCGTCACACTCTTTGGAGGATCACTGGGGATTTGCTGCACATTTCATTGAAGCGGCGGTCACAGACGGAGACATGTATCTAACTGGTGCTATATGAAGCTATATTCTTATGAGGATGCATATAGACATGAATGTGAGTGTCTGACTTGTTCCTAAGCAACAGTAGACCTGTGAGCCCAGTGACAGATGGTTGGTGAAGTTATTTTGGTTTAGAGGAGAAGGAGAGGGAGGGAGCGATGAGGCGCCTGGACGGAGGAGAGAAGGGGGGAAGGGGGGCATGGGGGAGGGTTCCACTTAACATGAGGGAATTGGCAGCCTAGCAACACAAACTAAGTGAAGACATCCTTAGCAACAAGGAGGTGATGTTTGACCCCACCCAACCCCCCCTGCTCCTTACCCCTACATCCTTTTTGTCCGTGGTGCTGCCACAGAGCTGACGGGACTCAAAACAGACACACCCTTTCAAGCCCCTCGGGAAGCAGACTGTCCTCGCAACTTCCCTCTTTTTTGATTAACAGATTCCTCTCCTATTAGCCGATCAAAGCACCCACAGGACTGCGAGGGAGCCGCTGTGTCCCTGCGTGTGCTTGAAAGTGAGTGCAGTTATGTGCCAGGAAACACTAAGGCGGGTAAAGTGTGCATTAACAGAATGTGTTTTGGATATTAAATATGGATAGACCAAGTATCACGAGATGACGGAGAACGCTTGAGAGGCCGTGTTTTGATCCCGAGGGGCTTCCACCTTTGGGAGTCTTAATCACGCAGAGGTAAATACAGTCATTAATTACATACTGTTACAGATTGCCAGGACACAGTGTCACAGCAGAGTGGTACCCCACTCTAAGCAACCATCAGTCATTAAAGTTATTTTAAGGAGTTAATGACTTCATTACTTTGATTTGCAGGGGGATATTAGACTCAGTGTGTGTGTGTGTGTGTGTGTGTTCCTAGCGCTCCTCCTGCAGCATGTCTGTTCGAATGGCTGCTGAAAATCTGTTTGTTTGAGAAACAAATTACACATTTCATGAATCCAATTGAAGGAATTCCTCTCCTGTGTCTTATGCATCCCACCAGCCTCTACCTATTAACCTCATTTCCATTTAGACACATCTCAGTACTGCAGGCGACCATGGTGTGAATTGTCTTTTCTGCCCGTTCATTTGCCACATAAAGTCTTCTCTGTTCCTTCAACTTTCTTTCCAGCTGTCTCGGTTATACTTAACAGCAGGCCACATTAGACTTCCCACAGTTCTGAAATCTGGATGCACTTAAAAAAAAAACAACAACGGAAATGCACTCTTTCCATTTCTCTATTCCTCATGCATCCTCACTTATTTATTTATTTTGAATTTCTCCACACATCATCCAAGAGGGAAGCTGCAGCTCCAGAGGGACTAGAGGAGGGGAAGGCAGATCAGATAGAAAAACACCACAACACAAATACACATTGTCCCACGCCAGAGACCCTGGGGGTGCATTTTATGAGCCTGCCAACCCTTCACCTGCGGAAAAAACTCATATCCCCTCACTTGACCCTCACACACGCCAGTTAAACCAAACAAAGCAGAAAAGGGTAAGCCGGTTGTGGTTAACCAAACACTGATTTTGTCTGAGAGCGTTTTGATATTGGCTCCCTGTGACAGCACTCTCGGACTCAGTGAAAAGCTTAAAGGGCTCCAGATAGATCTGTACCACAGGTCAGGACCCTTCCATCCCCCTCTCCTCCTCCAGCCCTCGTCCTCGCTTCTTGTTTAGTCTTAATTGGCTGCCATCTGACCCAGTCTCTGGCTTTTTACGCAGGACAACCAACGCTATGCTCTCCCCAGAATGCCATTCTTCTCTGGGGGTGACCGTCACAGAGGGCTTTGGAGCCAATAGATCCAAATTGTTCAATACTGGAATGGGGGTTTGATCGGCTCCAGTGTATTACCTGCACCATCCACCCACACTGAGAGCCTAATGCCAGCAGAACAGTTGACTATTATAGCTTTTCTACTTATTTCTCTATTTTCGTCATTTCTTCTCGCGGCAATTCTTGGACACGGGTGGCAGTAACTTAGCAACAAGCCGGAGAATAAGAGCAGGGCACAGGGATAAAGATTCAATAAATGGACAAGTGCAGAGATAAGAAGCATTGTCTGCTTCTGCAAACCCCACCACGCACACACACATCACCGCCATCACACCCTTCCCAAAGTTCATTTCTGTAGGGCAATCTTAGATTTTATCCCATTTTCTGCCTCATTTTCTTTTTATGTCTTTTTTTTCTTGTTTTAGAAGCTGGTAAATTTCTGCATGCTCCATCATTCAGTGGAATGGGAAGAGGCTTTCTGTGGCGGGCACTTATCAAGTTCATAAATTTAGTGAGGAGGACTCAGAGCTTGGCTACCCTGTTTCAAGGGAATGTATATTACATAGCAATAGCTTCTGGCAAAGTCAGACCTTTTTAAAAAATCAAGAAATGACTACTGATCACAATCACCTACTGTGTATTTTATTTTATACATTATTTGCCCCACTAGGGGTCCTTCTCTCACAACTACACAACTTTGTGCTGGCTGTTTCAGGTCTTAATGTATGTTATTATTTAATATTCAGGGTTTCATGGCAGGTTTTCCAGTCTTGCCTTACACTCACATACTGTGCAGCTAATGCATTACCTGTTATATGCTGTGCTCATTTCAGTCCAGTAGAGGGCAGGGCAACATGCAAAGCATTTTATAGTTAACAGGATGTGGGTCCCATTCATCAGTTTTATTAGAGTAGCACTATGATAGTAATTTCAAATGAGCTGTATCTGTAATATGAACTACATGCAAAACAGCAACACTGTGCTGGCAGCAGTGTTGTGTCTTGACAAGGACTCTGTTTAAAATGGTCCTCACCTCCTGTAAGCCTATTTAATACCAGTGGCAAAGTTTCAGTATTTTAAATAAAACACTTCAATACTGATATTATGACAATATTGTAGGGTTGACTATTGGTGCTTTCTCAAAGTATTTAAACAATAAGATTTTGATAAATACGCATCAGTAATGTGGATATTATGACAAAGCAGGTAAAGGCTAATGACAGGACACCTAGAACAGTCTGGTAATTTCTGAAAGTTACACCACTACTGTAATGCAGGTTTTAAAAACCAGGGAAAGACAATACTTATGACATCCAAAATCTAAGACTATATCAAGATATAATATCAAAATATTGCCCAGCCCTATTTAATATTTAGTCCACCACTACACTACAAGTCCAGTTTTTTATTAGTGTATTATCACCTATAAATAAGAATAGTTGTGTTTTCGTTACTTTCGAATGAGCTTGTCATCTTCCACAGAGTCCGCCATGTTGTTTCTACAGTGGCCCACAGCGGACAAATCAAACACTGGCTCTAAAGCCCTGTTTCCACCAAAAACTTTTGGTATAGTACTGTTAGAACCAAAAATAACCCCTGAGGACATGTACCGAGGCCCTGGATCGTTTAGGGTTTCCACCCAGACAGTACTCTTAAATGTGGGCAGGGTTGTTGTCACTCACTGCTCCGTCCAGCTCTCACTGTATCTCCTCTTCTGCAGTGATACAGAGGGAAATCTGCACCGAGTTTATTGTCCACAGAACGGGGTTGCATGCCAACATTTTCTGAACAAAAAAGAACAGGCTGCAGTGAGAGTCTGTCTTAGTGGGATATTTTGAAATAGCAGGTTTGTGCATTTAGTCCTTGTCAGGCAAGAGAGAGTGCACCAGAACAATGCATCACTACGTTTATTTATTTATTTTTAATTGTGAGAATTCAAATATATGCCAGTCACATAATCTGGTTGAAATTAATATATATTTTCTAAATACCTGAAGATCCACTCATTACTAAAAATGTTTGTAATCCAAAAAGAGGTGGAGTCACGTCGTCAGCTCATGCATTGAGTAACATCACAAGTAAATGTTCCACCTTTAAAGTTGCCAGCAGTCAGCACAGCAAATTAAACTATTTTTTCTCTGACTCCAGCGGCTGGTAAAGGCAGCAAAAGATCCTTTCATTTTATAGTTATAGTTTATTAATGTATGTAAAACTTGCCACAGCATAAGCAGTAGATACATAACCTTCAAAACACAACTCAGTCCTGAGCAAGAGTGACAGTTCTTTAATGACCAATCAACAGACTGCAGTGTTTCTAGCTCCACCTTTTAGTACCGGATCAATGTCCTTGGTACCTCAACAGAGGGGTGATAAAAAAAAATGGGGATGGTGTGGAACAGTACCATCCACAATTTCTCACAATGGAAAAGGAAAAAAATGTGCACCAAATTAAACTAAACTGCTGATTGGTGGAAACTTGACTTATATAGGGCCATTCGCATTTTCATGTCGACCACCGTAGCTCTCCTACACACTTGGCCAGTGGAAAAGGTTTCAGTTCTACACCCTCACCACTAGATGGCACTAATTTCTACACACTGGACCTTTAAAAGAAACATTTGGTTCAGTATACTAACATGGTCAAATTTCTCTTCAGAAAACACAGTGATGGGGCATCAGTGGCTTAGTGGGTATAGCGGGCGGCAAGTGCCCCATGTACAAGGTTTTTGCAGTAGTCGCCCGGGTTCAAATCCAGCCTGTGGCCCCTTGCTGCATGTCATCCCCTCTCCCTCCCCTCCTTAATTTATCAATTCATTTATAAATGAATACATACTTGATTTTCATTGTGACTCTGTGTTCAACAGTCTCAGTTTGACTGATTCCTCTTATGTCTTTTTTAAAAACTTAAATACATCTATATCTGGAGACTAATGCCAAAACAGAGGACTGCCAAATTGTCACCATGCTGTACTTAAAGTGCTGTTAGTGAAACACAATGCAATGCTGGCATTTAGAATGAATTTCTTGTTTTTGTATTATTTTTCCCACCACACCTACTCCCAATTTGATGTTCAGCTTTCAGGCAAGGACAGAGTGTTTTTGGTGTTAGGGTTTTTTTTTTTTTTTTTTCAACATTTGGCTGTTAATTTTTGATGGAGATGACATGGCACTTCCTTCTTCAACTGTGTGTAGCTGCTTCATCATTTTTCCATTTTATGATGCCAACAATTGCTTTAGAGGATTGTAACTGCCACCACCACCTACATTACTCGGGTGTTGGCCACCTGAAATCAGTTTTAATTTTTTCCAGATTCCATATTTATTGTTTTAATTTTTCTGAATTCTGTATTTTACAATTTAAATACATTTTGTCATTAAAAATAGCTCTAAACATGCAGTGGGTGAATAGAATATCAACAATTCAATAAGAAATATTCAAACTTAAAAATTGAATTTCCCCTCGGGGATTAATAAAGTATATAAAATTTTTTTAAAAAAATGAAATTGAAACTTTAATTACCACCACACATTGTTGCGTTTTATTTAAGTGCTTCAATACAGTCATTAAACAAAACATTCCATCAGGGGCGTAAATATAGACAGCGCAGGCAGTGTGGCTGGGGCCTGCAGGGTGGGGGGGCCCTTGAGAATGATTTAGATTGCCACCATGCAACACATTCTCACTCTGACCTCATCGCATATTTCCACATCCAGGCACCCTGGATGCGTTTGTTGTTGACATACTGGAGGTTGTGTCAAGTTCTGCTTGTTATATGCATTGTCCTCTTTCAAAATGCACTTCCATTCTCACAGGAAATTTACTGTTTAAATATAGTCGCACTACGTCAGTACAACAATGACAACAACGTTGTTGTTTTTTCTTCCAACAACTAATACAGCTGAGTTTAAGCAACAAAAACACATGGTTAGATTTGGCTTTACAATCTTACAGGACACAAACGCCACTCTCCTGGGTAAAAGTCGGTGTTTGTTGGATCCATCCAATGTCCCCCTGCCCACCCTACTCAGACTTTCGCTGTTTTAACTTTTGTTCTTGTCCCGCCATTTTTTCCCCTGACACTGCCATGTGCCATTAACTATTATGTATAAACTATTCAATTAATTGAATAATTTCTCATTTTCTTTGATATTTTTGTCATATATAGGTATACAACGATGCTTGTTGGGTAACATATATGTTGATGTTGCCTAATATCAAGTCACTATTTGATCATGTGACAAGACGACATGATAAGGTTGCTAGCAGTCATGCCTTTTAAACATAAAAGCAGCAGTAAGAAAGGACAAGAGAGAAACAAACAGGAGGAAAATATAGCAAGGTACCCTAAATTAGATTCATCTGGCATTTTTATAAACAGCTGCTAGTGGTGTGTGTGTGTGCGCCTTTTAACTAGTAACTGGCGTGCACTGGGGCCCATTCTGTCCTTTTGTAAAGTGCTCCACATGAGATTCACGTTGCATTCCTTAATGTTTTTGCATGACTTAGCCATTAAAGAGGACCTCTTCCACATGACTGCATTGTTTGTTGTTTTCTCCTATTGATATCAAATTCCCAATTGGGGGGGGCTGGTGTCCTAAATATTGAGGGGGATGTGTCCATGTGTCCCACCCTGAAATCTACATCTCTACAGCTACACCAGTAACAGAGAAATCTGTCAAGGTGTTTCTTGTATCCTACAAATAAATAGATAAAAAATATTCTGCAACTTACTCCACTTATGCAACATTAAAGTAAGCTTTTGGGTCATTAACTTTTTATTAAAAGTTCTATTCTTAAATCTGTTGCCCGTCACATTGACAGGATGCGGGGTTTTGTATGAGGCGAAGCTGTATGACCCAACATGCGCTTAGTCAAGTCAAGAATGAGGAAAGGCGTTCAAGTCGCGAAGTGAACAAGCCCACAGGGAGCACACAGACGACTGCTGTCAAGTCGGCTCCGTTACTCTCCAGCCATGGGAACTCCTTTACACCGTCTGGTGATACTCTTTGTCCTTTTGTTATCGGCGTCAAACGTTTTGGGTAAGTTTTACGCATTGCGTTTTGTAGAAAACTTTCACCTGCTTAACCAGGGGGTGTTATCTTCCGACTTGAAGGTCATCTTTGAAGGCACCACCTATTATTAATATTCACAGTATATGTGCTGATGGTTATTCAACATAATGTTCTCAAACGGACACAACAATTCGCTGTTATCTGTCTTGAATGGAGCGGCTCTGTTGGTTTGTAAGTGCGGTGCTCCGCTGGAGCTTTCGCCTCCTGTCCTTATAAGGGAGTGAAAATGGTCGGGATGTCTCCCAAAGTGAGGAGTCCCTCACAGGCTCCCCAGTACTGCCAAGAATAATTTTATTATCAGCATAAAATAGAATATATATATATATATACTTAAAGCCATTGTATGTTTGTGGTTTTCATTTTTCTTGATTAACTGAAAACCTAACTAGATTAATGAATAAAACACTCAGACTTTCCTATAAAGTATTAAAGTATTTTGAAATAGCTTAAGAAGTGTAGCTGAGAAACCATATCCTGTGTGGTGCTTATTCAGGCCCTTGACTGTTTGGGAACAGGTATGATGTCAGGCAGTTCTTTTAGAGTCAAATTAGGTATTTTTTCATGTATATTCTGTCAGCTGCACACAGGTAGATTAACACTAGTGGCTGTGCCTTAGTGTTAAACTCCAGTGAGCCACACCCATAGGCCAAGACAGATAACAAATTGTAAAGCCGTTTGGAATTAATGCATTTGTTGACTTTCAGGGAATGAAACGTTTGGCGCAATTTGCCAACACAGTGAAATGATCCTCAGAAAAACATAATGAGGATCAGCATCATTAATGTGACGGGTAATGAGGCTTCAACGTCCAGTGCTTGTTTGCACAGTGCTCTTAAGAAAGACAGTGGTGTCTGTGGTTGAACATGACTGCATGGCTGCATGGGACTTCTGATTTAAAAAACAAAAACAAAAAAAATCCAGTGTGGTTAGTGTTGTCACTTTGACTCAACAGTGTGTGTAAGAAAATGTGTTTTGTGCAGTGGTGGAACGTAACTATGTACATTTACTTCAGCACTTACTTAAACATGTCATACTTCTACTTGTATCTTGCACTTCACTAAATTTGATACATTTATTTATTTGTTACTTTGCAAATCCAAATTGATAATACAAAATATAATCAATAAATAATGATGATGTATTACTGTATTATGGAAGCAAACTATCCGGAAGTATAATAAAAAAATAAGCCCCATTTTAAGCAGCTGCAACACTGGAGTAATGTACACATTGACACATCCATATTATAATATATTACAGTTATAGTAATGAAAATAACTCTGCACAATAATTACTTTTTGTACTTACAGTGAAATTTAATGCAAATACTTTTGTACTTTTCTCTTAAGTAACATTTTGAATGCAGGATTTTTACTTGAGCATTACTGCCACTGATTTTGTGTCACATTTCTATTGCTTTATCAAAGGTTCCAACATCTGCACATCCCAAGGAGTCACCACTTGTCAGCAGTGCTTGGCCGTTCACCCTAGCTGTGCGTGGTGCTCTCAGGAGGTAAAAACAACAGTAGCACACATACACACCAACTGTGTCTAGTCGCCCCTCCCATTAATCACTCTGCAACAAGTTAGAACAGAATCCTCATTTCCCAATAGCATTCTTCGTCTTGTCATCCTCTGGTGTTTGTTCATTTACATGCTCATACACCGTAGCCTCTGAACTGTTAAGGTAAAAAAAATAAAAAGAGGAAAGTGGGTGTTGGCCTCAGGTCTCCTGTGCATGAGATACCTGAGCCTATATCAGCATCATATCATAAATGCAAACCATAAAAGCTTCTTATTCAGTGTGTTGATGCTTAACTCAGGTGTATGGGCAGGGGGGCTCCAGCGCGTCCCGCTGCGATCTGAAGCAGAATCTGCTGGATGGAGGGTGCAGCTCAGCAGCAGTTGAGTTTCCCTCCAGCACTCTGAATATTCAGGAGGACAAACCGCTCAGCAGCAAGGCCTCGGGGACTGCCGATGATGTCACTCAGATAAAGCCTCAGAAACTCCGCATGACGCTAAGACCAGGTACATGAACACCCAACCAGACATCCCAAGTAAGACCAACTCACTTGAAAGAAAGTAAGGTTTAGGGACACCAGTTGATCTCATTCTATGTACTGCTCCATCTCTGTGGTCCTCTGCTATTTCCCTCTCAGGAGATTCCAAGCATTTCACTGTGACAGTGAAACAGGTGGAGGATTACCCAGTGGACCTCTACTATCTGATGGATCTTTCATATTCGATGGAAGACGACTTGTATCGCCTTCAAACCCTGGGCAGTGAGCTTGCCGCGACTATGGGCCGTACCACAAGCAACCTACGCATGGGGTTTGGAGCCTTCGTGGACAAGACCATGTCCCCTTACATGTACACGTACCCCCCAGAGGCAGTGAAAAACCCTTGCTATGGGTAGGTGTGGGTTCTACTGTTGGTGTTACATTTGAGGAGGAGAAGGAGCTGAAGTGGAGATTTTCTAATATTCAGAGGAAGTCTGTCCAGTTCTCCTTCACTGATTTCCTATCCCCCCCATTCACCCGTTCAATACATACAGAATGGGCACGACATGCCTGGCTCAGTTCGGGTTCAAGCACGTGCTGTCGCTGACGGAGGAGGTGGGTCGCTTCACTGAGGAGGTGGAGAAACAGAAGGTGTCTAGAAACAGAGACGCTCCGGAGGGTGGATTTGATGCTGTCATGCAGGCTGTGGTGTGCAAGGTATGAAGATGTAATCACATACGTACTGTATACTCGTTGATGTGGAAAACTGCATGCATTCAAGCTGAAGTTTCTTATTCTTATCATGTGTGCAACAGTTACAGAGAAGCTGTCGTTGGCAATGGAAATCTTAGGCCTCAGGCACCCTCCAACAATGCTTATTAAAGGGACACTTTGTCAATTTTTAACCAGCTTTGTATCATAGCTGTGGTTATTATTTGTGGTCAACTCATCTCCAGCAGACTTTGGCTGTAGAAACATATTTTAGCTTATTGTTTAACTGTAATTCGAGAAAGTTTGTGACCAGCTGACCTTCACATTGTTTCCTGTGTCAAAACGGCCAACCAGCAGGCGCATTTATGTGTACGTTGCGGCACAGGGCATTCTGGTAGTTGTAGGTTTTCTATCTCTTGATCAAAAAGCGAATGCTGCAGCCCCTTCCCTTTGGTTCCTGTGGTCATGTAGCACCAATTTTAAAAGCATTTTACTGCATAGACAGCCCAGTTTTATGACAGGACCAACTAAATAAGGTGTGACTTGACTTCTGTGTTTGTCATTAGGACAGGATTGGCTGGCGTTCAGATGCCTCACACCTTTTGGTATTCACCACTGATGCCAAAACTCACATCGCTCTGGATGGACGTATAGCTGGGATTGTCCGACCCAATGATGGACTGTGTCACCTTGATAGTGACAATGTTTACAATGAAACTACAGTGCTGGTAAAGGCAAACAATAAAGTCATTTACTTTGGTTTGTAATCATTTTGCTTCCACTGAAGACAGTTTACTCCTGTGTCTTCCAGGACTATCCCTCTCTGGCACTCATGACAGACAAAATGTCTGAAAACAACATTAATTTGATTTTTGCTGTGACCAGTGTTGTGGAGGACCTCTACAGGGTAAACCAGCTGTAATTGTTGTGCCACAGCATGAATTTAAGTTATTGATATGAACAACACAAAAACTGGGTCATCATCTTGTGGTCATGTCCGTCTTCCCAGGGGTACAGTAAACTCATACCAGGCACAACTGTGGGAATGCTGTCCGATGACTCTGGGAATGTTATTAAGCTAATTGAGGAGGCTTATGCGGTAAGTTCCTCCTATAGGACCATAAGTGGAACTTGAGAGCTCATGTAATCTATTTTTTTATGTAAAAAAGTGTGATGCATTTTAACCGTTTGACCTCATAACGTTGTGTCGAATAGAGAATTCGTTCTAAAGTGGAGCTGGAGCAACTGGGAGTCCCAGAAGAATTGAACCTCTTCTACAATGCCACTTGCCTCAATGGAGAGTTTATCCCTGGACTCAAGTCCTGCTCTGGCCTCAAGATTGGAGACACAGTACGTATCCGTTGAGACACATGCACATCTGGTATCTACACACACAGAAGGTCACAGAGACACTTCCTCCTCTGCAGGTGTCATTCAGCGTGGAGGCTCAGTTGCGTGGCTGTCCCAAAGAGAAGACCCGTACCTTTACCATCAAACCTCGAGGCTTCAAGGATGCCCTGGAGGTCACAGTGGACTTTGCCTGTACCTGTGACTGTGAGGCAAAGGCTGTACCTGACAGCCCCGTCTGTAACAATGGCAATGGGACCTACGAGTGCGGCGTGTGTCAGTGTCATCCTGGTCGTCTGGGCCCACGATGCGAGTGCTCCGTGGGGGACTACAGTCCATCGGATGATGTCAACTGCATCCCGAAGCCAGAGAGCCCGATCTGCAGCGGGAGAGGTGACTGTTTGTGTGGACAGTGCTCCTGCCATGCAAATGAGTTTGGTCAGGTGTGGGGCAAGTACTGTGAATGCGACGACTTCAATTGCTTACGCTTCAAAGGGGCACTGTGCTCTGGTGAGTAGATGTGCTTTTATATCCTTTTATATTCTTTTTTTTAACCTGTGTGATTAAATGTAAGTATATTTTTCGAACTGATGTTTTTGTCATGAGTACTTTCACAAAGAAAAGGCATTAACCAATCATGTTGCTCTTATACTCATGAGGATTATCATATGTGTCCACAGGAGCCATCATTCCATGCTTCCTATTCATTATTTATGTAGCGTGCAATGCATTCTGGTAGCGCTAGGTTGCGTTTGAAGAGACAGGGCCCCACTTCTCAATTGAATGAAGTTGAATCTAGGCCTCTTGATGCAAATCAGGCACATCCAGCGCGAGTGACCACTTCTGGAAACTCCCCAAAAAATGTCTCAGCAAAAGTGCCGGCTTGACAGTGCTGTGTGCGCTCCTGGAGGAAGAACGAGAACGAATCAAAAAGTTTTGTAATAAGTTTAAACAACTGCACAATGGATTATTTGCTTGTAAACAACCCTCGCAGTATGATGCCTTTGAACATGACGCCAGCCTTCTTCTTCTTCTGCTTCTTTTCTGCGTCCCACTACATCGCAATGTTTTCCTGCCGGTTGGCGACACCCATGTAAAGGAGCAGTATCACCATCAAGTGGGCAGGAGTGTATAACGCTTCAGGGTCAAGTGAATGATCAAGCGGAAGTTTACACACACAGGTGTGAGACAGCTGAAAAAATAGTTCCACAATTGAGATGAATAGTGAAAACCCAGATGGAAACCACAGTTTGCTACGATTTTTATGTCAGAACATCAACGAACACCACTGACCACTCGGTGAGTTTCATGGCTTTGAAAACGAACGTTTAGGGTGGTTTTAGGACAGGTTCACACATGGCCATAGGTAGCAGTGTTAAGTCTGGCAGGGGAAAGCCACATTCTCCGAAAATGAGCATTCATCACAATTTTGGTCTCTATTTCATCATAAACAACCCAGAAATGGGGCTCAAAGTGCAAAATACCGGACTTCTCCTTTAATATAAATGAAAATTTCCAAACAAGCCACCATGTTGGTTTGGTTTGACATTTTGCTCTCAGTCTTTAGAACAATCAAATCAAAAGCACCGACACTGGAGCACAATAGTGTTGTCACAATACTGGAATTCCTAACTTCGATACAATACCTTGAAAAATATCAATACTCAATATCATTTTCGATACCATGGGGATAAATTAGATATGAAGATTACTATAACAAGGCTGGAACATGACAACAACAACTTTTCTTTTCTTGGTTAGCAGCAGAGAATAGCGGAACGACTCTACTAAACAATAAGAGAGAGCGAGAAAGCACCGCTGGTACTGGGAACTGCCCATTGGTTTGACATCCCATTGTTCCGACCATATTAAACTCATTGTTCTGAAGTCCGTTCCGAAATCATTATGATGCCCTGTGGTTAAGGTCTGGTTAGGTTTAGGCACAAAAACCACTTGGTTAGGGTCAGGAAAAGATCATGGTGTGGGTTAAAATGAAAAAGAAAGTGACAAACTCATAAGCCGTGAGCCTGCTCTGCCTCAAGCGGGTTGCAACGCACCATACGCCCGCCGCGAGCCGTTCAGCACTGCGGACAGTCAGACTAATGGGATGTCGAACCAATGGGCTGTCGAACCAATGACATGGACCCTTGTTACTAAGGTATCGATACTGCAGAGTATTGAAACCATTTCATATTCAGAATTGATATGTATCAGTAAATCAATATTTTTGACAACACTGGAGCACATTGATCAATTTACAGCCTTTAGTGGTGCAACGGACTAACTTCGCAACATCACTTTCTTTCATCAGAGTCAAGGACTCTTTGACTTGACAGATCTCTGTCCTCGAGCTGAGAGGCACCTTATTTGGCCACATGCTGTTGGATGATGCCTGTTTCAATCACATATTTTGTCTCTGTGCTATACAGCCATGTTGATCATTCTGTGAGTTCAATGCCATGCTGGTGTTAGCATTAGCTCAAAGCACAGCATGGTTGTAGGCTCTTAGTATTGTTTAAAGGTCATTTTCCTTCCACTGAATTAGCAGAAATCTCAAAATCTGATCACATAAAAACTCAAATTATCTGCATGGCTAGATATCACTTAAGGTCAAAAGAAAATGTGCTGCTCTCTAAAATGTTCTTTCTGTAATTGGGGTGAAGCAACCCTTTACTTTAGGTCGATGTGAGCAGGAAAGAAGAAGTTGCCCGTCCCTTCCTTTTCCCTGCTCTGAGGCCCAGTTGGTCTCAGTCTATAAACTTAGCTTGACAAATCAAATACTAATGTACAATCTTATTATAGTCCTTGCTTGTAAAGGACATGTAAATAATTGCATAGTTTCGCTGCTGAGCGTAAACAGTAATGCTCACAAATAACCAATCCTCTGTCAGGTCTGTAAACTTAATATGTGCGCTGAGATTGATTCATGTTCTTACCGCTCACAGCATGATGTGCTATCACTCCCTCCTACAAGTCTGCACAGCTCAGTGAACAGTTACTCAATCAGGGTGATAAAACTTTAATAGGCTCTGTCATTGGGTAATTTAATGTAGCAGCAGTTTGGGCCTGTGATTTTAAGGACGAGGCTGAGCAATAACAGAGCAGGAAACTACTCTTTTATCTTAACGTACATTAAGCAGAGCAAACATTAGTTTTGCATACTAAATATGATTAATGTTTAATAATATGACCTGATTTTTTCAAAGGGGAACTCTACCAATTTGGGGTTACTACTCAACCTGTGAACATGTTTTCTGTGGCTCTTGGAGGAGCTTTGCCAAGTTCAAGGAAATAATGTCTGCTCTTGAACGCGGAAACTAAAAAATATTAGGCCTATGTGCCTCCTCGCTTCCCTCACTCACATCTCTTCCTCACATCTTAGCTCCTTCCTGCGATGTGAGACCTGAGAAAGAGATGCGAGGAGGACATGCGTTTGATACACCTGTGTTTCCTCACTCTAAGCTCCTCCAGAAGCCTCCCCTCCTCTCGCTCTTCATTTCCTTGAGGTGCATTTAAGGGGACTGGAAATTACGTAAGAATGTGAGGAAGCATAAGTTAGCATAATAAAAAGCAGCCCGTCTTACAATCTAGGCCGACAGAGTTTAAAAAAAAAAACAAAAAAAAACATGTTTATCAAGCAGGAAAGGTCTAATTAAAAGATGCTGTCAAGTTGCATTATGGGTAGTGTAGGAACCAACATTTTTGGAGCAAGAAGCCTGAATATCTCAGTCTTTGCTATATTGATTGTGATCATTCTTACTAATCTGTGTCTTGTGATGTACAGTAGTGCACTTCTAAATTGCTGGAGTGCACTGTCATTATAAAATCACAAGTTAAAAGCTCCATAAACTTCCACAGCAATGGACTCTCCAAAATCCAAAATGGTGAACATAAACTCATCACAGCCTCATAGTACTTAAAGTTTAGGTTTAACATCCAAAACTAAACAAAACCTACCCTGGGCCTCTCGCCTGTGCACCATGACTTAAGGAGAAGATGAAGGGTCATGTGTGTTTTGGCAAGCTGGAACATGACGTATTCATATCAACAAGGAGGAGTTGGGAGTCTACCTCAAGGGAGGATGTTTTTCTGAGGGATGGGTATTAAGGCATTCAGTGATGACACCCAGGGCTGGGGCGGAGACGCTCACCCAACTTGCCCACCTACACACACAAAGCAATAGCTGGGGTAAGACAGTCCACAGAGCTCAATTTGGGACCGCAGAGTTGTTGTGTCTCAGCAGAGCCGTGTTGTTGTTGTCTTTAAAGAGCGAGCGTCCCTTAGCCCCAGCACAATTGAAGCTACCGCGACCCAGGGTTCCAAGAAAGCTCCGTCTCTGCGATATTCCCCGTGGCTGTGTATTTCTCCGTGTGCTGAGGGACTGTGGGACTGGTGCAGGGCCAGGCAGGGAGCAGGAGTCAGCAAGCACAGCCCAAGGGCCCATAAATATGAGGGGAGAGAGAACAGGAAAGTTTGCATTCCTCTGCTGGCAATTTGCCCAACCTCCCTTCCCTCCAGTGTGTCTGTGTCCCCACAGCACATGATTCTGTTCATTCTTGTCCTCCAGCAGTTCTGTTTTACTGTTCTGTCTCTTTCCCTGATTTCGTCCTTTAATCATGGCCCCTGTGTTAGCCCTCTCTAAAGCCCAGGCATGTGATTAATGGGCAGGATTACTGTGCAGTCTCACAGAGAGCGTAGAATGATGTAAATCCCAGAACTCCCTTTTAAGTGCATGAATCAACTTCAGAACAAATACGATCAAAACAGCTACTCATTCTTGTGTAAGTAAGTGTAAGTGTAAGTGTAAGTGCTCTACACTGGGGTGGGTACATTAACATGCACACCAGTATTCCACGTTATTCCAGATATCAAAATATTCTGAATTTGATGCAGGTCATGTAAACAGCATATTCAGTTAGAGTTCGGCTTAATTCCAAATGTAGCATTTTCTATTTAAGACGTGGGATATGCTGATATTACTCAGGCTTTAGGAGCGTTCTTTGGACATGTATACAGTGCTTTCAAAATACGCATCTCAGTTGGGGTTTTCACCGCAGTTTGCGTCACACGGCCTCTTGCCTGTTTAAAGTCAGCTCCGTGCGTTGTCATGGATGTATTGTACACAAACCAACTCAACAACATTTAGCAACGCTGGGGCAGAGATACCCCAAAGAAAAGCTCACATTTCTGGTTGGAAGTAGAAACACATCTACTTTAGAAAGACTTGGATATCAACAGGTTTTTGGATATGATGTTTGAATATGGGCAAATATTAAAGCGCTGACCTTTTCAGGAAGGTGGTTAAGGGAATGAAAGCCTGAAAAAAACCTGACACAAGCAACAATCTTTCACTTTTTTATATTGTGATGTGATGAACAACACATGGGCATGATAATCTGAATATGCACGGCTGCATGTAAATGGAAATATTAGTAGAATATTCATTTTCATTCGTCGTGTAAACAACTTAGTAGGAATATTATCTTTTTGGAGTAAGGGTAAAACCCAGATATTTTGTGCACGTAAACATAAACAATGTAGTCTGGCAATGTTTTTGTCAAAAAAATGTCTTGTTTTCAAAATGTTTTCAGCACTTCTCAGCTGTTATCTTTTCAACTGAGTAAGAAAGATTACTCAACGATTGCTTTGTGTGAGACGGTTAATGATTAACCAGTGACCCTGTCTGATCCCATCACGGCTATGAACACAATCTAAAAGAGAAGCCGTCGTTGACAGGGTGGAGACCGGGGAATTGTTTCCCCGAGTATGCAACGGCGGATGATTTGTTTTGAGCTGTGTGGAATTAGGGACCCTTGGACCCCTCAACGATGTTTCACGACCAGTCACTCCCCCAGTCTGATCCAGCTGGGCTGTGACTCACTCACTTTGCTCTTAGTCATCCAGTGCCAAATCCTGTTTGGTTTCCTGCAAAGAACACTGTAGACTCTTGGGCTGTGCCTTTGTTTCTAAGGTAGCTTAATCTCTTTCTGTCTCTTTGTAATCCAGGAAGAAAAGCTCGCCTCCACATTCTGTCAGCAAACGGTTGCGTCACTGTAACACTGTTCCCCAAATGACCTGGCTTTTGTGATTTCTACACCTCAGTAGAGTCTGAGGAAGTGCATGTGTGTGTGTGTGTGTGTGTGTGTGTGTGTGTGTGTGTGTGTGTGTGCGTGCGCCTGCCTGTAAGGAGACAGGGAGTCATTAGTGTGTTCATTGACAATAGAACATTTCCTGCCTTTGTCAGGATAGGGATGATGAAGAGATATGCGTAATGCCCCTTGCTGAGTAAGATTACATTTTAGAACAATTAGTTACCAACTTATTTTGTGACTTAGCACTGTTTGAAAGAGAGAATGTAGAGAAAGATAAATAGAGCTGCACACAAAGCTTACTTACTTGTAATTAAAAGAAAATAAACTTACCCACTTGAAATACCATCAGTTCATGACTCTCCTGTCAGAGGTTTTAATAAACTAATAATCAATCAAGTTATGTCAATGACAAAAGATGAAACTTTCTAATGTTAAAAAGTAAAAAACAACAGATAAGTATACAAATAACGAATTAGTAGAAGTTAAAGTCACCTATTAGAATGCATTTTTATCTCAGATGTCTGAAATTTTCTTCACCCCTTCTTCGTCCTGCAATGAATGAGTGCACTGGCTTTCTAATGCGCCACAGTGCCACTATAGCGGTTGGGAGGTGTATTGCACATTGGTAGTAAGAGGCTCTAAAAATGCATGTTTATTGTACAATAACGGATATACAAACACACGGCAACCCCCCGTACACCTTCCTAACATCTGTGCCTATGAGGTGAGTACATTACATGTTTGATTTGAATGTTTATGGAGGTGTGAATCGGTCTAGACCGGGAACCCCCACACGAAAAACGGGGTTCGTTTTCAAGACGTTTTGGTCCAAGGCTAGGTCCAAACCATTTATAGCGTTCATTTTCTCCATATACCGGTCCCTGGCTTCGTGGTTCAATGTATCCCAGTAAATTCCCTTTCCTTTCTGGCATCTTAACATCTTTTCCCTCGCTTTCTCCACTCGATACGACTCAACTACTATATTTGTTTACTGCTGCCCGTAGCCATCAACATGGCGGTGACGTCCATGGTGACGTCACTGTGCCCATTCCCTGTACCAGTAAAAACACTGAACACTGCTCTCATAACGGAAGGGCTGCTAACTACAGTGGCTGATGAAAAAACACAAATGGCCCTGGCTGTTATTAGTTTGTCCCTTCTGGGCTAGTGTAGAAACATGGCAGTGCAACATGGCAAAGTCTGTAAATGAGGACCCACCTCCTTTGTAGATATAAACAGCTCATTCTAAGGTAATGAAAACACAGCAGTTCTTATCTTCAGGTGATTATACACTGAAGAAAAAACATATTTATTACATTATACTCCATTTATGCCAATATATCCCACTAAATCGTACACACTGGACCTTTAAAACATCATAAGAAAATCTCTGACACACTGCAGTTACATGTCACAAGTTCCTATCTCTTTGAATCATTACTTGCCCTCTCTGCTGTGTGTCACCACTTTCTGCTTCCATCATTAAATCAGTCTCACTGTTGAGTGGAATTCTATTCATGCAGTCGCTAGCATATAGCATCTGATCTTACGTGCAGCCTGGGCTTTGCTGGCAATCGAAACACTTGAGAGCACTTGTTTGCACTAGCCGTTATGTGATTAACCTGTGATCTGATAAACATAAACTGATATTGATTGAATTATAACGCATTAAGATGTGATATGTAAATTTGATTTGAATTGAAAGACTATCTTCCAAAGGACTACTAGAGCATTAACCTCCTTATCCTTTTTGATCATTTTAGATCATGGGAAGTGTAGCTGTGGCATCTGCCAGTGTGACGCTGGCTGGTCAGGAGAAAACTGCAACTGCTCCACAATC
Organism: Epinephelus fuscoguttatus; assembly: GCF_011397635.1. NCBI lineage: Eukaryota > Metazoa > Chordata > Actinopteri > Perciformes > Serranidae > Epinephelus > Epinephelus fuscoguttatus. The sequence continues at coordinate 15,392,675 of NC_064770.1, read as the reverse complement.
ACAGTCACCTGCACATCCAGCAACGACCTGCTGTGCAGTGGCCGGGGTTACTGCAATTGTGGGGTTTGTCAATGCACTGAGCCTGGCGCCTATGGAGACACCTGTGAGAAATGCCCTACCTGTCCTGATTCCTGCACTATTAAAACGTAAGTGTATTTCTTAAGTTTTTAACAAACAAGAGAAATGAGGAAATGGACAAAACAAAAACACTTGTGAAGTAACTCATTCTCAATCACAGAATCCCACCTCATATAGATGTTGCTTGAGAAAAAGCCATGGGGTTTATATTCCTGGGAGCATGAACGTGCTCAGCAAATTTCATAAAGTCTACCATGAGATATCTTGTATTGAAAGGTGATATTTTGACCTAAGGATGGTGCAAGAGGAAAGATCATAGAGTGTCCAAAATGGACATGGTTCATCCTTTGGGAGACCACCAACCCATTCACCAGAAAAGTCCACTTAGACATTATGTCCGTTTAGAAACACTTATATATTACGAAATGTAACATATTTGTGATTTGAAGAAATGTATAATACAAACATTTTCTTCTGGCAACTGAGCTGGGACCATAAATATCTACGCCACAGGAAATAGGGTATCCTGTGGAGTTACTGTACAAGTGAAACTTTTGGCCTTGTGTTGGCACCAATAGAATTAGAGAGAGGGTCATCACAAACAAAATTATTCCTCTTGGAACAATGAATACCCACAGATAAATTGATAGCAATTTAACCTCTCATTTCAAAAATACTGTATCTTGACAAGGTAAGTGTTGGTCGAAGAAATATTTATTGATTTAATGGTGACAACAGGTCAAGACCAAAAGTATTAGAGGTCATCCTCTGAGGACCATGAACGTGTGTACGAAAGTAGCTGTTGAGACATGTTGCTCTGGACCAGAATGTTGCAGTGACTGACCTATCAACTGATCAACTGATGTCAACAACCGACTCTTACATCCTCAGGCGTTGCCCCTAACAGGGTAAAATATTTCAGCAAAGCATCTGAGAGTAACTAAGCTGACTGGTCGCACTCTGCAGTGGAAACATTGTTCCATCATGATACTCCTTCATTCCAGGATCATCACAAACTGCTCCTACACACATTTTTAAAAAGTTTAGGTGTGGTTTCACGGACAGCAGAGAAAGATCTAATTCCTCTCATGGCCACAACAGCCAGCAGATATCAACACTTAGTCTCAACTCTTAGATGCTTGTAGTTCTAGTAGTTTGTCCATACCTTGCATATCGTATTGAATCATGCGCTGCTGCCAAAGAGCATCAATAGTATACACACTGTGTACGCATCAAAAGTAACTGAATGGGTTTCTGCTTGCAGGAAATGTGTTGAGTGTCAACACTTTAAAAGAGGACAGTACATTGACGACAACAGCTGTGGTCGAATCTGCAGAGATGAAATCAAGGAAGTGGATAAGTTAGGTGAGAACTCTCCTTTCTCTGACCTACTTATTCCTTACTGTGACCTTAATCTTCTGTGGTGATGCTTACTGTTGTTTTTCTGCTGTTGATCATATGAGAAGAATATCCTTGAGAGTAGTGTGAGGCGTTTGGTGTCAAAGAATATTATTTACTGATAAATATTCTGTCATTGTATTACTCTTATTGAAGCTTAAAATCATTTCATTACCCTGTTGCTGCTTCTTCTTGCTCCTACAGGTTTCCATGCCAGAAATTCGGTGAATTGCTCATACAAAGATGAGAATGACTGCGTGGTTCACTTCCAGTACTACGAAAATGAAAATGGCAAATCCATTCTGTCTGTGGAAAGAGAGCCAGGTACTAAAAGAGTTTGTGTGCATATATGAGACATTTAAACTGCTAGAGAACTGAGCATTGTAATTGAGGTGCATTATTAGGACAGAAGAGTGTGTTCTTGAACACCACCTCAGCCTGTGTCTGGCAAGTTAAAGCAAAAACAGAACTGTGTGTAATTCCAGTAATCAGTTATTTCTTAAAGATGAGCATGACCAAGAACACACCCAGACATGTAGTGATGATGCACTGAATCATCGTTTGACACTGGAACGCAGTGGTTGCTTAACTTCATGACTGAGCCCCACTGATTAACAAACATCACGGAAACCAACAGAGAAAATTGGCTGTTTATCTCTCTCTGTCTCACTTCCTGTCTCTCATCTCTCAGAGTGTCCTAAGGGTCCAGACACCTTGGTGGTGCTCCTGTCGGTGGCCGGAGCCATTCTGCTGCTGGGGCTCATTGGCCTGCTCATCTGGAAGCTGCTGATCACCATCCATGACCGTAGAGAGTTCGCCAAATTTGAGGAGGAGAGAGCCAAAGCTAAATGGGATACGGTGAGAGATAATCATAATTCAAACCCTGACTGCTTCTCATTCAGGGATCGATGGCGTATTGCAAATACAATAACAGAATATGATGGCTCTGTAAAGGGAAAAGTCTACAGTGAACTTAAAAAGCTGAATATCTATGTGGGACTGAATTAAATGTTTTCATTCCCCAGGCTAACAATCCTTTGTACAAAGGAGCCACCTCCACCTTCACCAATGTAGCGTACCGAGGCAACTAATCAATAAATACCATGAGGAAAAACTCAGGGGTCAACGACAGAGATGGAATGTAGCAGCGAGGAAATGGATGGGAGGAAGATCCTACACTGTAGCTGAAAAGCTGTCAACGACATAGTGTAGAAGATGTACATATTGTTAAAATAACTATAAATGTTAAAGGTATACTATGCAGGATTGTTGGTTACTGTTTCCAAACATGCTTGCTAGTGAAGCTGAAGGTAAAAGCTAACCCCGGATTCACAGTCTGTTGCTGTCTTGCCTTGTGTGTTTTTCGGCACTGTGTCTCTTAGATGCGTGCTGTTGCCACTGATGGTTGCTACCTTTTTATAAAGTACCAACCTCACCTGGGCACTATGAGGGTACGTGCTCATAAACATCCCGAGCACAGAAAATAAGAAGAAAATAAGTTAATACAGGCAGAGGGCAGAAAAATGCACCACCACACACTTCTAGTGGGTCTTGAGTGACGACTGACATGGAGTGCTTTTTAATCCTGCATAGTATACCTTAATGTAAGTCACAGACGGTTGCCTGCTGTTAGGCTTTCTGTTTTTACACTCTGTCATGTAGTTTTCTCTAAGTACTGTACATGCAGTCAGATAGGAGTTCATTAATATAAACAGCTGTACTGTCAGTTTACAATAAGGGGAACTGCTGCTGAGAGTCTGTCACTTTGGTCATTTTAGGAGGCTCTTCTGCCATTGCAATATTTGTTGTTCAAGTTTTGCTCACATTTTCAAAAAGAAATAGGAATCACTGTGACCTCAAAGTGATCAGTCAATATAGAAAATCCATCCATCCACTTTTTTAAAGTCGTCTTCCACCGTGTTTGATGTATTATTTACACCCAAGTCGTGTTTTTTTGCAAATTTTGTAATTTCCTCCCACAGAGTGCAGCTGTTTTAAAGTTCCCTTTTCACTGAATTAAAAAAGGCGAATTTCAAACGAATCACTGTAGTTTATCAATATACTTAAAATATGTACTATAGAATTTTAATAAATTATTAGAACATGCTTTAAGGGTTTCCCTTATATTTTTGGATGCAGACTTTTTTAGTAATGATTTTGGCAATAATGCAGCACTCTGGAGTTTTCATTAACTGTACAAAGGAGCAAATCACCTTAAAGGGACAGTTCACCCGTAAATCAAACTTACATATTTTTCCTCTTACTGTAGTGCTGTTGATCAGTGTAGATTGTTTTGATGTGAGTTGTTGAGTGTTGGAGATATCGGCCCTAGAGGTGTCTGCCTTCTCTCAAATATAATGGAACTAGATGGCACTCTGCTTGTGGTGCTCAAAACACCAAATTTTTAAAACAAAACAAAAAAAACTGAACAGCAATGTCTCTTTCCAGAAATCATGACCTGGTCACTCAAGATAATCCATAGACCTTGTCGTGAGCAGTTTCATGTAGGAACTATTTTCTTTCTACCAAATTACACCTGCCAACCGAATCACTGTGCAGAGGGAAGCATGCATCTACTGCTAACTCACCTAGCACCAATGAGCTAGCTAACATTGCAGCTTGTGAGGACGTCTGTGGATTATCTCGGCTAACCGCTTTGAAAGACGGCAGACATCTCTACAGCCGATATCTCCAACACAAGGCAACTTACAACAAAATAATACAGGCTGTTAAATAGCACTACAGGTACGAGAAAAAATGTGTACATTTGATTTTGGGGTGAACTGTCCCTTTAACTACAGCCTCTAGGCTGACTTGGTTTACAGTGATGTTTGTGGTCTATATTGTTTTTTGAAATGTATATCAGCAATGGTAACTTTATAAATACTTTGACATGTTTTCTCTGCACCATCACCCGTTTTTGTGTTTGTTGGGCTTTTTTATTTTTTATTTTTTTGTAAAACTGTTAGACAGTATAGGGATCTGTCCTGCCATTGCTGAATTGTAAATTATTTTCTACTGAGCAGCACTGTGTCACGCTGAAATACCATGTTGTTTGTGTATATGAGCAGATTTTTTTGCGCAACAAATCATACTGGCCTTTTGTAACCTCTATGGGAAACATAGTGTTTTGGTTGTACAGCGCTCATCCTCTCTTAAGATATGGCCTGCAAGCTCATTGCATAGTTTTTTGTTCTGCACCATTTTTAAAGATACCTAGGGCTTTGCTTTAGTTTGTTACACAGAGGGAGCGCATAAAGATGACTTACACCTAATTTCACCGACCTTTATGAGATGCCTGACATTTCTTTTAAACAAATGTCAATGCGACTTTCAGCCTTTATTAAGATCAGACTTACAGTACAGAAGCCTAAAAACACAAGTTATTTGAGATTCATATTTCAGATCTGAAGCAACAAGTTGCCTTAAGTTGCTGAAATAGAAAAAGTTATTAAAGTTTGTCTGTATTCACTCTGTGTGACGCTGGCTGGCGGTACATTTTGGATGAACATTACGATAAATACCACTGATGCTCTGTTTGAGTTTAGTGAGAAGCTGAACGTTTCATCCTGCCTCCCACTTCATTCACACACACAGCAAGTTAATACACAAACACTCTGAGAAACACACAAAATGTAACAGCCAAGAAACAATCAATGATTAGATATCTAAGTTCTTACATTCAATTCAGGCGAGTTCACTGTGATGTGTGTTTCATACTGCAACTTCTAAACATATAAAATGATTGTCAGCGTGCAGGCATTTCCTTTGACAACACTCTGGCACCACATATCTAACAAATAGGCAATATTTCCTGTTACATGGAACATGACATTAGACTGAGGTCATTAGTTCACTTGACTGCTCTTGTGTATTTATCTGGTACTTCAGTTTCCACTGAAAATAAAAAGGCACCTTCATCACAACTGTCTGTATTAATGTCCCTATTAGCCGACACAGTACCGGTAAGGGTGGCACGGTGGTGTGGTGGTTAGCACTCTTGCCTCACAGCAAGAGGGTTGCCGGTTCAATCCCGGGCGTGGGAGCCCTTCTGTGCGGAGTTTGCATGTTCTCCCCGTGTAAGCGTGGGTTCTCTCCGGGCACTCCGGCTTCCTCCCACAGTCCAAAGACATGCAGATTGGGGACTAGGTTAATTGGTAACTCTAAATTGTCCGTAGGTGTGAATGTGAGTGTGAATGGTTGTTTGTCTCTATGTGTCAGCCCTGAGATAGTCTGGCGACCTGTCCAGGGTGTACCCCGCCTCTCGCCCAATGTCAGCTGGGATAGGCTCCAGCCCCCCCCCCGACCCTCAAGAGGATGAAGCGGTTAGAAGATGAATGAATGAGTACCAGTAAAACTCCAACAACTGTGCAGAATGTGTTACTGGCACTGGTTTCCTGTTTACTTGTACAGCAAGATTTTTATTATTCTAGTATTTGGTATCATTTGTTATGGAGTGAATCTTGGGTAATGCTCTTATGTAGCATTACCATTTTGTTTGGTCATTGGTATGTAGCATCTTTGCTGTCAGTCATCAGTATTCTAAATGATGAGCGTGTCTATCTGCAGCACCATGGGGCCATCTTTGTAAATCTAATATCTCAGTCCAGATGTCACCTACCTCCTAACACAACTACCAGGTCAGCTAATTGTCGCTCTCCATCTATAATTAACCTTTTAGGTTTGCTCTTGCAGCACATGCAACTGGAAATGTGCATAAAAATGTAGAAGAGTCTGAAGAGCCCCTGAAGATTAATATAACACAGTGACATCGCTGCTTTGACCACTATGCATGTTGGAAGTCACATTTAACACTTAACGTGTGGCTGCTCTCTTTCAAAGTATTTATCAGTGAATCTCTCAGGCTAAAGATAGAAAGTTATTAAGTAATAGCTGTAGGCTCTGTGCAAAGACTTGCAAGTGCGAGAAATGGGCTAATGCACAAGGGTTAAGATAAAAGTGATAAATGTGCATCTCCAGTCCAGGTATTCTCCTCATACATGTGGGACAGACTGACACCGGTGGACCACAGCAAAGATAATGTGATGTCGCCCTCTAGTGTATAAACATTGCACTGCTCAAATGCTTCAGCACACCTGAGAGAGGCAGCCTGTAAGTTGTGTGCACATCATTTTGTTGTCAAGCAGCCCACAGTAGACTGTACACTACAGAGCTGGATGATAACATGACTGGAACTATTTATGCACTGCAACTATACAACTATTTATTTATGCTCATGTACTGTACATTCCCTGTGATGCAGTCTGTTCTTAGGACAGTGAGAAGTGTAGTTCATTGGATTTTGACGAAGAGGCACATACTTTAGTCTGTAAAATGCAGAATAAATGATGAAATGTGTCTCAAGTTATTGTGTGTGACCACAGTGACAAAGTGAAAACATGTCTACAGCAAATATTTAGATCCAAACAACATAATTACAGAGCCATCTCTGCATCTATCGCATTGAAAAGGTAAGTTGCAGCATTAATTTTCCCAAAATGTGGACATAATGAGTTACATTTATATTTTTAGTCCTAATTTAATATGTCTGGTAATTGGAGAACTCGCGCAAAAGAGCTGCTCCTCCTTTTTTTAATTGCATGGGATAATAATGACTTTTTTTCCTCATATTTTTTTTTACTTTCTATCTTATAATTATGACGTTTTTCTCATAATTTTGACTCTATCTTGTAATTTATTTTTTTTTTATCTTCTAAGGAAGACTTTTTTTGAGAACTATCACTCTTTATCTCAAATTGGGATTTTTTTCTCACAATTTCTACTTCCCTTCTCACAATTACTTTTTTCCCTCATAATTTCTATCTCGTAATTTAAATTTTTTATGTCATGATTGTTTTTATGTCTCAGAACTAAAAAGTTTTAATCCCATAGTTGTGTCTGTTTAACTCGCATTTTAATTTTTTTTTTAATCTAATAACATTTGTGGCCCATAATTTAGACTTTTTATCTCAAAATTTCGACTTTCTGTCTCATAATTTTAACTTTTTATTTGAACATTTTAAATGTTTATCCCTCTATAATGAATTTTTGTCTTAATTTTGATTTTTAATCTAGTAATTTTAACTTTTGTCTCTTAATTTCTAACTTTTTAACTTGGAATTTCGACTGTTTATGTCATATTATGACTCTTCATCTCGTAATTTTGACTTGACGTGAGCATTATTATTTTTATCATTATTATTACTATTATCATTATTATTATAATTATTATTATTATTACAAATACTGCGCTTTCATATTTTTTCATCTTTTCTTTTAATCTTTCTCGCTCGCTCTCTTCATTGGCGGAAATGGGCTTCCATACCGATTGTCCCTGAACGCAGCACGGTCCTTCTTCCGTCGCGTCAGTTCGAACATGGCGGCGCCCCGTGCCGTGGTCGGTGTGAAGGGAGACAGCAGCAGCGAAACAGGACTGCCTGTGTCAGACTCAGCCACTGGAGACGTGAAGAGACCTCAGTTCGGGACACGTTTCCTCACTGACCCGCGGCAGGTCTTCCAGCACAACGCGTGGTGGGTGTCTTTAGTCCAGAGACCTAGAAGGACAGACAGATGTTTGGTGTCCATCTCTGACAGAGCCTCTGTCCCCCTGTTACAGTGGTGGCACATCAGTCAGATGGATTAGCTAAGGCTGAAATGGTTATATCTGACAATAAGTAAATGTCAAAGCTGTTATTTAGAAGCTACAGCTCTCTGTTATGATAGGTCTTGTTATGCTAATGCAATGTTCATGATGATATATATATATATATATATTTATTTATACAGTGAATTATCAGGCCATATAGTATCAAATTTTAAAAATATAATTACATTTAAATAATCATATGTGAATAAAGTGATGGTATCTAGTACTCTAACTCCATTCTGCTGCCAAAATTAACATTATACGTGATGTATTTTTTCCTGTGAAAGGTTTTAGGTTATATTGTTTTGTATTATTCTGATGATTTTTTTTTCCTTATCTATATTGAAAGTCTGACGATACTGGGTGTTGCATGCTACTGTCTAGACAAATTTGTAATTTATTGGTGACTGGACAGAGTAAAGTCTGTGTCCATATATCATGTGTGAAAGCTGCACCTTTTCATGCCGTTCATATGTTAAACATCAGCTTATTAGTTTGCACATGTTTGCAGATATTAATAGATAAAATGTGATATCATGTATCACTGTCCCAAGTTTCACTTTGTCCCTTATTTCCCAGCCCTATCTGAATATAACCTGGAAAACTATAAGTACCTCCGGACAAGTCAGGTCAAGTGTTTCTGTGCTGTTATTCATCCACTGGATAATAGTGTTGTGTTATTAACAGGGACAATGTGGAGTGGACTGAGGAACAAGAAGCATCTGCAAGGAAGAAGGTCTTAGAGAACAATCAGCCACTTCCTCCAGAGAAACAAGGTAGCTGTCGAGACTCACAGCTCATACACATGAATGCCACAGTGTGACCGGCTTCTAATCAGGAGGACGGCATTCCCCAGTGTTGTATATGCATTTATTTTCATCTCATTTTTGTGTGATTATTGTGGAAAATGATACAGAAAATTACCTTGAAGAATGCTTCTCTATGTTTTGTGGCTGTAATTCGTTTTTGACATTTTTGTATTATTAAGCTGCATTAAGCTTTATTGTGATGATTTGTCATCATGGCCAGATGTGCTAGATAATGACTTTAACTCTTGCATTTTCTGCCTTACCTGTTTTTGTAGATGAGTACGACAGCCGGGCAAATGAGTTCTGGAATGACTTTTACACAATCCACGAGAACCGTTTCTTCAAAGACCGTCACTGGCTGTTCACAGAGTTCCCAGAGTTGGCCCCACAGTGTAACCATGAGTCCTGCCTCGGGGTCTCTGGCACAGATGAGAGTCAGCAGGATAGTCTGGATCAAGAACAGAGAAGGGAAGCTGCAGCTTTGTCTCACAGTGACGGTGACATCCCTGGCTCCTCGGCCACGTATCGCATTCTGGAGGTGAGAGACACATTTGTGAGCAAGTTGGCTAAATGTGAGCTGTGCACATTGAATTACAAAGCAAAATGGCTGCTGTTATATTTACATAAGTCATCTGAACAGATTGTCAACTGGTTTCAGTGACATTTGGTGCAAAGTTAAAGTGTTGGTGAATTATACTGAGCATTGTTGAAAATGATCAATCTCTGTTTTTGTCAGGATTCATTCTCTTGAGACAAATTTTGTATGTGTTTGAGTTTGACATTGAGTTAAAAAAACAAATGCTGTATTAATTGTGTGTATTGGACAGGTTGGCTGCGGTGTAGGCAACACAGTTTTCCCAATACTGAAGACCAACAAGTAAGTTTGAAGCCATGTTTGACACACTGTTCTCTGCTTGTGTCTTATGATGTGCACTTGAAGGTGTAACGGCAGCTTTGCTCTTTGCAGTGACCCGGGACTCTTTGTTTACTGCTGTGATTTCTCCAGCACCGCTGTGGAGCTAGTCAAGGTGAGACAGGATTAATGAAAGGATGATGTGTTGATATATGTATTCATCTCCTGGGCTGTGGGCTAACTGATGAATTAACATTGATTTCTTGTCTTCAGACTAATCCAGAGTACGACCCTGGGCGCTGCTTCGCCTTTGTTCATGACTTGAGTGATGTGGAAGCCAATTACCCCATCCCCGATGGAACCCTTGATGTTATAGTGCTAATCTTTGTGTTATCAGCGTTGCATCCCAACAAGTATGAACTTGTTTCTCTGGCTTTCTTCCTCTCCTCGCCTCTTTGGTTTCCACTCAGTGTGGGTCATTTAATGTAGTACTGGTTGTCTTAAAGTTTCATCCTGTCTCAGAATGCAGGCATCCATCAGTAGATTAGCCCGGCTGCTGAAGCCTGGGGGAGTGATGCTGCTCAGGGACTATGGACGCTACGATATGGCACAGCTTCGCTTTAAGAAAGGTTAGTCAGGATGAAGTCCTGTGGCTCTGGTCCAAACAGCTGTTCAGATCGTCCAGGTCCAGAAGGGTCCATTATTCATGGCCTGTTACTTGTGTTTATCCTGGAAGATGTCTTTCATTAAGGTCTGTTTTTGTGGTAGCACAGTTTTAGAATTGACTGCTGCATTAGGTCACACCAAAGTTACTGTTTGTATCTGTCCATTTTAAATGACAGTCAAAGTATGCTGCCTTTAAATATGTGAAAGACTAATATGGACCACACTTAAAGTGAAACTTGGACATTTTTCTTCGTGGACTCTATTTTCCTATGTTTGTGTCTAAGTAACTAATGGCAACAACAGTGTTTGAAGTCCAGTGTAGCTTATTTGCATGACGTCATAGATCAGTGTGCTGTCCAGATGGAGGGCAGGCAACTGGTGGCAAAGGCTACCAACACTGCGCAAATGTCTACAATTTGTGGTGTTTACGGCTTTTACAAACAATTAACTAGGGAAAAAACAGATACCACTTAAAGTCCCAAAAATAGTAAAGGGGAGAAGAGAAAGAAGTCACTGAGAAACAGCAGCAGATGTGGATCAAAAACCTTCCGTCTTCAGTCTGGAGTCAACTAACGTCAAACGTAAAATTCTGAAGCGTTGTGTTAAACATGCCCCATTACATGGTGTGACAGCTTCTCCGTTTTTAGCCACGATCCAGATTTTTAACAGTGCTTCACCAGACCTCTGGGAACAGTTGACCTAGTACGTAGAAAACAGTAGCTAACGTTACCTAGTAATGTTAGCCTGACAGCAGTGCATCCATGTACAGTTGCAATAGTTGAAATAAAAAAGACAGTCGTACTCAAGCACATCTTCTCACCTGGCCAAAAACGAGATCGCAGTCGTTTCTGTCATCGACACAACAGCACACAAAACACTTATAATCCACTAGACTCTTCATTTTGTATGGATCAGTTTTGATGATCCATTTCTGCTGCCCGAAGGTTCATCCAGCTCTTTATGTCGTCTGTTTCTTCTATATCCAGTTGATGTGGTGTATGGATTTATCACTTGCTGCCCTCCATCTGAATTTTGGGCGTCATAATTTTAGTATTGAGAGAGACTGCTGCAACAGCAGTAATAGCAGCAGTGTTATCCCTGTGGGCAATTGTGCACTGTCAGTTTACAGTTCACTTTACTTAAAAGTGCTTGTTTTGCCACTGACAGACTCTACTGAAAAATAAAATAATTATCACCTTTTGCTCAAAGAGAATTATCATTCTGAAATCTTGCAAGAGGTAACTCGGAAAAACAATGATGGAAACGTTAGTGAGAGATGGAGAGAGGAGTGTGGGGAAGAGTTTGTTGTGTAGTGTCATGGCTGAATATTTAGCTGATTTCAACGATGTGGAAAAGTCCGCCAGATTTCAGAACGCCACTTCTCCTTGAGTGAGACTTGGTTACACACACTAACAAACAGATTGGATCAGCAAAGGAAAAACATTTGTAGGGTCCTCTCAATGATGTCAGACACTTGCAACAACAATATGAGCCTGTCAGTGGCAAAAACAAGCACTCTAAATGGACGTTAAATGACTGTGCACAATTGCATGGAGGGATTACTTTGCAGCTGCTGCGGTCTCTTAGCACTGGCCCAATTTTAAAATTAGCTGTCTCCATTAGTGACTTAGACACAAAAACATGGGAAAATAGGGTTCAGGTAAGAAAATAAAAAAAGTTTCCCATTAATATATAGTAACAACAAGTGTGGCTGCACAAGACCTGTCACACTTGGGCTCCATATGCAGTACTTCTAATGGTATACTGCAAATTAAAACAGCACTGCATTAATAAAAAATAGTTACATTGTGTGCCTTTACTTCTTTTAGGAAGGTGTCTGTCAGAAAACTTTTACGTCCGAGGGGATGGAACAAGAGTGTATTTCTTTACTCAAGGTAAAAATAAAGACATTGTGTTAACACAGATTTATTTGGATTATTTTTGCATGATTGTTCCTTAATTGTATATATATTTATATGTATATGATAATAATGCTGTGCTTTGTGTTTCAGATGAGCTCCATGAGATGTTCACTGAAGCAGGGCTCGAGAAAGTGCAGAACCTTGTGGACAGACGGCTGCAGGTGAATAGAGGCAAACAGCTCACCATGTACAGGGTGTGGATCCAGTGCAAGTATCGCAAGGCTGCAGCTCTGCCGCTTGAGACGCAGGGCTGAGACAGAGGGGGACAACATGCCTGGCTTGGCTGTCACTTCAGCTGAACCACAACTGAAGCTAGGAGATCAAATCAAGGCGGTGCCTGGCCCTTTCTCCAAGGATATGTGGCATTGAGACGCTCCATTATGATTGTGATTAAGGGGGATGCACCTGGATAGTTAAATGCTGTAAAAGCCTTAGACTAATCCAGCTGTGGTGATGTTGATGGACTTGTTTTATGGTTGAAGTTCCTGATGGTGCTACAATTCTGCCTATGAGAGTGAAGATTTTCTCATTTGATGCTGATGAGTTCAGTAAGCTGAGAGAGGGCTGGTTACCCCTGTTTCAGTGTTTCTACTCTGACAGATGCTGTTTTAATGAGCTGATGTTTTGGAATAAAATGCATGATTTTTAAGATAACTTTATGACCTTTTTGTACATGCAAAATCAATAAAAATCTAAACCTGATTTACTTTGGTGTTCGAATGCTGTGCTCAAAGTGTTTTGTTAAAGAAATCACGTTAAAAATATTGGGCACAAGGCTACTGCTTTAGTTCTATTAATGCATCTATCTTATGTTTGAATGGCGACTTAAAAAACATTAAATTTGCAATGTAAGGTTATTATATAAGTTGAGCATGTGGGTGTGAGCGTCATGGGAATGGCAACTTTCTGATAAGTGATCATTTTGATGGTTGCCTGGGTGGGCGCTGTTAAATTGTATTGTGTACAGAGGGATTTGCCATTGGTCCAGACAAGAGATTTGGGGCAGGCGTGGACTGAGCGAAGGTGAAAATACTTGAACAATCTCACGAGAAAATATGAGATTTTACTGATTATTGTTTACATTGTAAAAACATGAGAACCGAACCGAATCGATCCGGATTCAGCTGAAACGCCTGCAACAGCACAACTTCCGAAACAGATTGGTTTCTTCCCTGCGGCGAGGAAGGCGACTGGAGCCGAACTTTGTTTTGATCGAGCTGAAAGCCAGGACCCGAAATTGATCTCACCGCCGGGGGAGAAAAAGATAGGGGTAACTATCGCCTAAAGAGCTTAAAGACATCATTTATACCTGGTGAAAAACGCAGAATCTCGAGGGTCGCCATTGTGTGGAGCAAGATACCCGACATAGGGACGGTATGGTCCTCGGCGAGAGGGATATGATGGGGATCCCCGCCTAAGGAGCACAGCAACGCGGGTTTGGGATACCCGGAGTTGTCGAGGCCTCCGAGGGAATCCACCGTCGTCTACCTTGAGCTACACCGCACACTCCCGTGTCTTCATCGTTAACAGACAGCACGCGAGGGACGCGGCTGTGGATGCGGCCTAGCCTGGGAGGGTCTGCCGTGCACCGGGGAAACAACGGGGACGGTTTCAGGGTTAACAACAGGCCCTCCAGAGGACCGAAAATATATTGAATTGCAGTAAGTATCTCGTCAGGTTGTCGAAAAATTAAAGTATCTAGAAGGGGTTCATTTTACAATGTGTCCAAGCGTCGTGGCAGCAGCACCTGACAACACAGAACCGAGAAGATGCTTCTTTTTGACAGACGAGTTAACGTTAGCATGTTGCTACCTAACGCTAGCCATCTTACGTGTGTTTGTAAAATAATTTATTGTTGTGGATAGTAGTTGTGTGAGCCATTAAAGTTATGTAATCTTACAACTGTTATTGGACCGAGATAAATCACAGTTTGCCTTGCTTGGGTACGTTATTTGACAAAATCATATCTAATGTTACTAGCTAGCGTTAACCGTTAGCTCCTAGATTGCAATGCTAGCTGAGTGATGATGGCCAACGTCTGTAGGCTTGTTAGCTCATTTATCCAATGTTAGCTATCATTCACTGATGGTGTTTCAAATTGTATTGTTAGCTGAGCCAGCAAACTCAATCACGTATAAAGTTACACAAGAATAGTGACTTGAATTTATCCCAAAATGGACACGAATGCTGTAGGTTACACTATTCATTTAATGTATGCAAGCTATAGATAACACACTGACACAGAGTTGGGCGTGTAACTTAAACGTTAACCTTTGCACAGGCTAGCAAGCTGGGCACTTATTGTCTATAGTGGCCTTTTCCATTGCTATGAGTATACTTGGCAGTCCCTCCATTAGTGACCTTTCAGAACTCCAGCGCCATGTAACTTAGTCCCATAATGCCAGGGTGTTATCACATGATGCTGTAATTTTGCAGGCAGTGACTCTACACATCTGGCCCAAGTCTTTGATGCATATTTGGTATTTCTTATTGGCTGTATTTTGGTGCATTTCAGTGCTGTGATTATTTCACTGGGTGTTCGAGTTGCATGGCTGGTGCTTGCTGAACACACATGATAGTGGAAAACATTATTGTCAGGCTTATTGATGACTCAGAACAGGAATTTTCCACATCCATATAGCTAAAAACAGCCATGACTCATCACAACCAATGCCTTTTGAAACAGTGATCCGTCACTCCCACTTGAATATACCAGACCCCACAACGCCTTCCTTAATCTGTGCTCTTGTCTCTGCAGCCATGATGGAAGAACTGCATAGCCTGGACCCCCGACGGCAGGAGCTGTTGGAGGCTCGCTTCACTGGGGTCGGCGTGGCTAAGGTTTGTGTTACAGCACATGTCGCTGAGGTGGAGCATAAGAACACCCTCCTGTCAAAGTACTTATAATCACAGATTTTTCTTGATTACACATTTTTGTGAACCTCTTCCTTTCTTTGTCTCACTCTGCCTCAGTATCATTCTGCTGTTTGGCCTGGACAAGCTTGGCCCCACTCCTTTTCTTTGTCTGTCTCTGGAGAAGGTTGAGCTGTGTCTGTGTTTTTTGGCTGGTGTGATATGGCATCTCTCCCTGGCTCATGATGTAGAGACTGCATATGCAAGTGGTGATGCCTGCCAAAAAGGCCACAGACAGGACAAGGGTGGTAGGGGGGAGGAGGAGTGAAGGCAGAAGAGGAATGCAGAAATAGTTCTTGACCAGGTGTGATGAGTGTAGGCAGCATTTAGCTTCCACCCTCTTGCTCGCTACATGGATGGAGCCGTCTTTGTGGAAGGTGATCTTGGAACAGTTAGGGAGCGAGAGTCAGCGCCAGGAGTGGGCCCTGTGCCAGCCATAGGCAGAGCTGAGCCCAGAGCATGGCATGGCTGCTGCCGCAGAGAAAATGGCGGCTCTCGCTAAGGCATCATGCCACAGCCGCCCTGTATGACTAGAGATGCAATGTGTGTAGGGGGGAAGTGAGAGGGAAGTGTGTCAACAAATGGCTATGAAGGAATATGAGTTGGTGGTCTAAAAGCTCTTCAATGTCACAGAGGAGCATGGAGTTTTTTCTTGACCTTGAACAGCCCTGTGGCACTGCTGCTCTCTCTGTTATCACTGAGTTGGTATAAAGGAAGGGAAATTGTTATCCTTTGAGGACAAAGGGCCAGCAGAACTTTTGGTAATGGAACAGAGAGGGCCCACTAAAATTGTTGGCTAGTGCATTTCCCTTTGACCAGATCTGATCAAACAACCGAGGTGTCTGGGAGGGGTAAAAACAAGCTGTCATTCTTAAATCAAGCAAAGCATCTTTCACTGGCTTTCTCCAGAGGGAGGAGAAGAAAAGAACGGTGAAGACCACGGTGAACAGGAGAAAAATGGATGACATTATCTAAAGGTGACAGACAGAGGGAGGAATACATCCCCAGCAGCATGCCTAATGTTCAGCCATTTTAGGAGGGTTCAGCGAGAGAGCTCCAGTGTGCTCTGAATGACTAAGTATCTCTCCCTGATTGGACAGTGTCTGCTGAATTTTGATGTGATTCATTTGACTGACAGGCATCACCTAGGGAACCAGCATTAGGACTGATGCAGGTCGAGATTCAGTGGGAAGTTAATGGTGACGGTATTTAGCCATCCCCTCTCTCAGTTTCTCACCCATTTTACTCTTTGTTTTCTAACTCTTGCGTCGTGCACTCTCTCTCACAAGTGCATGCATACATAGCAAGTACTTGTGCACACATTTGTAAGTTAGACTAAGTGGAATATATTTCTTGCATGTTTTATGCATATCTGTATTTAATATCTCCTTGTGCTTTATTTTTTATTCATCTTTACCTGATTTTAACAGGGCTCGGGTCAGAACCAAAATGAGTCATCCAATCAGAGTCTATGCAGCGTGGGCTCGCTCAGTGACAAAGAGCTAGAGGTTAGTCTCTGTTACAAATGAGCAGAATTGTTAAGGCCAACCATGTTCCTGTTATTGTGCATGCGGTTGATTCATACTCGCTTCTTTTGACAGACTCCTGAGAAAAAAGCAAATGACCAGAGAGTGAGAAAACGGAAAGCAGACCATTTTGACAGCAGCCAAGGTAAGATTGTGCCACTGCTGTGATCCTTTCATCATGTATCCCAATTTTTGGTTTCTCTCTAAACTCCCTGCCTCTCTCTTTTCTAGGCAAAGCAGGTGCAAGGGGGCATAAAATTAGTGATTATTTTGAGGTGAGTGGCATAAAATGTTTTTGTTTTTTGTTGTACTGGGTGTCTGTTCAGCAAAGCTCATGTTCTCTATAAATGCTTCAGTATTAACTTTCCATACTGACTTTCTTATTAGGGCTGAACAATTAATCAAATTCAAAACGATATCGCAATGTGATAGAATGCAATTCTCATAAGGCAAAGTGGCAGAAACACCTTACCCCGCGAGCTTCACATGTACATGCTGCGCTACGCTCCATGTGACATATGCGAATGAGAGAAGATGAAGAAAACAACTCGTAAAATGCTACAGGCAAGCTTTGATGCTCACAGTGCTACTGTGTGAAAACAGATTTAAGTGCAATCCACGTTTACATATTACATTGTTGTAAGGATAGCGTAACAGCCCTTCCTAACCTTCAGCGAGTGAGCGAAGTCAGGTGGATGGAGCATTAATAAGTGTCCAGATATACTACAAGTGACAACAATATTCATGGAGCCTGTCAAGCCCTGAGCGAGCATAAGTAATGGCTTGTAGCTGCTCTGAAGACAGATTGTAGGTGCGCAAACCTTCATAAAGGCCAGGGCTAGTGTTTATTCAAACAAGCAACAAGTCACTTAGTCTGTGCTGACACACAGATCAGGTTAGGACATCTTCATTGCGAAACACTATGCAAACGAGCGAGTGAACATCAGATTGTTTTAGCGTCCAATTAGGAAGCGGTGTAACGTGCATAGGGAGTGTGTTGTCGAGAGAGAAGAAGATGGTGGACATGGTGAGAGCAGACAGGTATTGGCAATCAGAGCAGAGAACGAATTAATAGTAGTAATAGTTGTCAAGTGGTAGTGAATGTACAGTGTAGGTGCCGTTTTGTCCATGAATAAATGCTGCAGCTCATCAAGACCAAGCAAAGTTCCCATGTCTTGCTTCCTAACTGCTGCTGAAGTGAAGAGGGTTAGCCACTATGTGAGCGTCAACATCCTGGCCACAATCTGGAAGCTGAAGCAGGACAAGTTAACAACATGTTTACATCAAGGCTTTCAGTTATCCAAATAGTTTCAAGTGGTAGAGTCAAAGTCAGTTTGTGTGATTCATCAGGAGATTAGTAAGATTCATATTTATTTTTTAATAATAATTGTTTTAATGCAGATGAAGAAGAATATAGAAGAAGACAAACTTTTAAAAAATTGATCACTTAGTCTAATTGCACTCTTATTGTTCAGCCCTATTTCTAACCCCCCCCCCCCCCCGCCTTTTTATTTACCCATCTTGGTCTTGCCATTGAACTTCTTTCTTCTGTCTTTGCGTGTCTGTCAGTTTGCGGGAGGTAGCGGTCCTGGTACCAGCCCTGCCAGGGGAATTCCACCAGTGGTCCGCTCTTCCCCACAACACTCCCTCTCCAACCCCCCTGTCACGGTGAGCATGTTTGCTCTATGACCTGTCTCATGCTTTTTGATTTTAATCTCTTAACACTCTGTCCTGGCATTCTCTCTTCCATGCTTGTTATTAACATCACTAAGGTCAAGTTTACTCACAAGTGGAAAGAATCAGATGTGGTCTGTAAACACTGTACAGAAATGTGTTTATATCTTGCATCTTTTCAAGTAAAACTAAAAAGCCTTGTTATGAATCTTTCTTGAGTGCTAGTCTGTTGAGAATTGAACCCAGCCTTGCATACGTCTCATTGTTCATTTGAGTGTCTTCAGTTTCTGGCCATCAATTTAATGCACATTTCTTTTGCCAGATTGGTCTCATGTTTTATCATGACTGGCAGCTGCAGGTCTCGATAATTTCTTTAATGTGATGAAATTCACACATTAAGACGCCCTCTGTCTGCGCAGGGTTTTTACTGGGTGAATGTTTCTGCCTTCCAGGTGCAGCAGGGAAGCCCCTCCTCCATAAGCTCGGTGAACACAGAGCACTCGTCGTGTTCACTGAAGCCTGCTTCTCTTCACATGCTCCACAAAGCCACACAGGTACTTGACATTTATCTAATCTCTTATTATAATTCAATAAGATTATATTATAATTCAAAAGGTAATTATTTTATAATTGGTATATAAACCAATAAATGGGCAACTTGAAACCAATAAGCAACTGCAAGTATTTGTTAGATTTTACTACTACATTTTTCACTGATAGAGAATGATCCACCATTAACATAAACACTGTTTTTGTGCTCACTGTACCCTGTAGTCTGACCTTACCATAGAGAAACTAACAGCAATGGAGAACAACAAGAACTCTGACCTGGAGAAGAAGGAGGGCCGAATAGACGATTTGCTGCGGGTACTAATCTCATTACATTTCATCCCTGCTACTCTGCCTGCCATTTTTGATGGTTTTGAGAATATCATGTTGTCTGTCTTGGTTTTTCACTGGAAGCATGTTAGAGTTTACACATTCCTTCTGTCTGCACATGAATAAATAAGTGGACGTTTAGTTAAGTCTTTTACCTGGCCTTTTTTCCACTTGTTTGTATGTTCTTCTCCAGGCAAACTGTGATTTGAGGAGACAGATTGATGAGCAGCAGAGGATGCTGGAACGATACAAGGAGCGCTTAAATAAGTGTGTGACCATGTCCAAGAAACTGCTGATTGAAAAAGTATGTTTGTCTAATAGCACCGTGACTTATTTCAAGCTATTAGTTTCCAAAGCGAGTGGGTCATTGTGGGTTTTGTGGCATTAGCTAGTTTTAGAAGTCCTTATATAAGCCATGTGGAATCAGCTGCACTGGTTTGATGCCTGTATTTGTCTGTCCTCCCCTCCAGTCCAAACAGGAGAAGATGGCGTGCCGGGACAAAAGCATGCAAGACAGGCTTCGACTGGGTCACTTCACGACAGTGAGGCATGGAGCGTCTTTCACTGAGCAGTGGACGGATGGATATGCTTTCCAAAACCTTATCAAGTGAGGGTTTCTCCTTTAACACTTTCTTTATGTTATCATTTTTAGGTAACAGCTAGTTTAACAGGCAAAATCACACTAACCAAAAATAACAACACACTCCTCTACATGTGATATTATTATGAAATTAATGACCCAAGTCAGTTTTGTATTGTGCAAATATCAATGTAAGTGAAAACCAATTTTTGTGACCTAAACAATAAACCCTCAGATCTTGGCAGCAATGTTATAAATGTAAAGTCTTACATAAATATAATGGGGATTTTCCATTGGCACTTATGGCGGCACAGAGTCAGACTATGCCACATTGATTTGCATATCCATGACTAGCTGAAATGCACCAAGTTGTGCTGAGTTGATGGGGGGAGATGTTAGATGGGCTTCATCGTCATTCAGGGACAACATTCAGTGGTCTCAGTCTCTGTTTTTCAAGTAAAAAGTGGTAGATGCCAAGCAAAATTAGAACAACAGCCTGGAAATCCACGTTGATAAGTAGCTGGCTACCAATCACTGTCTCACAGTGTAGTAGTAGACAGCACTAAAGACAGCGTTGCTTTTAAACGTCATCAACTCACGATAAGTGCATGATCAGTTAAGACGAGACATGGCAGGCAAAAACATAGATTTTTCATGCGGTTGTCAATTTTGCGATTTTGGGCTAGTTTACTCCTTGAATATGTATTCTTTCAAACTGCTATAAAGAAAACAGTCAAATTATACATTTAGATGTTTATTTTATTACATTTTGTCTACTTGCGGCAGTAAGTTGCTCTTGATTTTACCAAAAAGTTAGCATTGTGCAGTAGGGCTGCAACAATTAGTCGACTCGTCAATGTCTTATCGACTATTAGAATAATCGGTGACTATTTTTGTAGTCGACTAATCGGTTTGACTCATTTGTCAAAGAAAGGTACTATAAAAGTACCCCAAAATACTCTTATTGCAGCTTCTTACGCTCAAATATTGGCAGCTTTACACATTCCCATGACGGTGAACTAAAACCCTTTGGCGTGAGTACATTTTTCAACATTTTAACACATTTTTCGATAAAATGATTAATCGACTAATCGAAGAAATAATTGACAGATTAGTCGACAATGAAAATCATCGTTAGTTGCAGCCCTATTGTTCAGTGTAGGCCAATATGTTTAGTTGGGTTACTACAGTTGTAGGCCTTATATGCCTGTCCATTTATTAAATGATCAATTTTCATGAGCTTGAAATATACTATATTATTATTACTAAGGGACTGAACATTTATTCTGTTTTTGAGCAATTGTTTTGAGCAAATGTATTAAATTTCCCTATGTAAATCTTTGAATGCCGTTTTCTCAAAATGAGTTTTTTTGTCATACTCCAAGTCAAACATCTCAGCATCTGTAGCACCTATGTACACCAAACTTTCCAGTTATACACCTAGCTATATTCTGAAGATATTTACAGAGTGATTTGTTAATAAAGCATTCCTAGCCCGATATATGTGACATTTAATTCCCAAAAATATGGCGAAAAGGCTATGGACAGTATATTTTGATTTTTCTAGGTAATAAAAGCAGATATCCTTAAATCTCTCTGTAACATTTTTCATCTTATATGTAAACAAAATAAAAAAAGAATTTTGCACCTGGCTTTATCAGATGTTCATATTTATCTTCCTAAAATGTGCAAATTAGTGCATATTCAATGAGATAATGCCAATTTGCATAATTAAACCTAAAATTTTTAAAAACTTGTAATACATTTTTTTTCATACTATTGTAAGTAATGAAGTGAGGAAGTTTCATGATGATATCTATTATCATGTATTACCCTACTCACCTGTAGTGTCTCACCTTAAAGATACTCCCTCGAGCAGGTAGCCCTGTTGTATCAAGATGCAAATCCCTGCCATGCTGGGCTGACACGCCAAGTCAAACTGAGTCAAGCCAAGCCAGTACATGTGTATGGAAAAGGGCTATGAGACAAACATACTGTGTCATTGTATGCAGAAACTTTTGAATTTTACATAAAATGATTCTTGCATGTGTGAATGCAAAGTGTTAAATCCTGTGTTCGACCATCATTTATCATAAGCACATCCTCCATTGAAGAGGTAAAGGCAGAATCACAGTCAGGTAGCCAAAGTGTACATCAGATCATACACAAACTGATAAATGCATTAGGTCTTTACGTCATTGCAATGTGTCATCTGTTTTCAGGCAACAAGAAAGGATCAATTCCCAGCGCGAGGAAATTGAAAGACAGAGGAAGCTGTTGGCGAAACGCAAGCCGCCCTCCATGGCCCAGACCCCACCTCCAAGCCTGGAGCAAAACAAACGCAAAAGCAAAACCAACGGGACAGAAAGTGAAACGTATGATGCTTTTGTTTCTCATTTATCCAGCTGTTTTGCCCCTGCTGGCATATCAGAAGTTGTACTGAGGTTTGTTCTGCATCCTCACAGGTTATCACAGGCAGAGTACCACGAGCAAGAGGAAATCTTTAAGCTACGACTAGGCCATCTTAAGAAGGTAATGGTTTGTTGGTATACTTTTTTTTATTTTAGGTGATATCATTTTTTATTGTGGTCGTTTTTTTTCTTGAGTTGTTTTGTTAACTGCACAGGTTTTGATATTAGTTTGTTGTTCTTTGCAGGAGGAGGCAGAGATCCAGGCAGAGCTGGAGAGGTTGGAGCGAGTGCGGAACCTGCACATTCGCGAGCTGAAAAGGATCCACAATGAGGATAATTCTCAGTACGATTTCTTCTTATATGGCCCTTTGGTAGTTCTCTGTACTGATGTGTCCCTGTCCTCCGATTAATTTTAATTGTTTAATTGAGTTGTTTCTCACCCTGTCCAGATTCAAAGATCACCCGACGCTAAATGACCGATACCTGCTACTCCATTTACTTGGACGGGGAGGTTTCAGTGAAGTTTATAAGGTGAGAGAAACTTTGCCATTAAGACATTCCAGTTTCTATTTTTTAATTTATAATAATGTCAAACTAATAGACACTGAAACAGTAGCATCGCCACTCATTATTACAGTTGTTTTACAAACTAAAAAAATTAGGTCATAAGCACAGGCAGAATTTGGTGCAATCTTATCCAGTAGCCTTGCACTAACTACCAGTTTTCTGTTGCTTAAAAAAGAGTGATGCTGTGAGTTGATTCAAGTGGTGTGGTGTTACACTGGTGAAAACTAACTTGCTCGTATTCTTCAAAGCGAGCGGAGCGGCTGTGCTGCGCATACTTTGGAAAATATTTGAGGATGCGTGTTTCATTGCATTACACTAAGTTGACATCATCAACATTTCTAAGTAAATGATTGTGCCAGAGTGTGAGTTGTTCCAAGAACCTGCTGTCATCGCTGTAAAAATGATGAATGAACCCAGCCATTTAATGTGAATGTGAGCCTTGCTGCAGCTAAAACAAAGTCATGCCAAATGCAGCTCCTCACTAATAAGAGACATTTATTTTCCAGGCCTTTGACTTAACAGAGCAAAGGTATGTTGCGGTCAAAATCCACCAGTTAAACAAGAACTGGAGGGATGAGAAGAAGGAAAATTATCACAAGTGAGTGCTGTGCAATTTCCAAAGCAACACTGTAGTACATCTACAATGGCAATGAATGAGTATTAATGCTTTACATTCACTGTGTGTATCATCCACATTTGAAATAAATGTTGGAAATGTTCTTTGTTTCAGACACGCGTGCAGAGAATATAGAATCCATAAAGAGCTGGATCACCCACGAATAGTTAAACTCTACGACTACTTTTCGCTTGACACTGACTCGTAAGTCATTTCCTTTTAAACAAATGCTTCCCTTCCGAAATATATACTCACCTTTCATGCAGATTGTGTTAATTTAGAGCCTTAATTTCAATTTGATGTACCAAATCCTCCCTTGTTGTGGAGCAGGTTCTGCACAGTCCTGGAGTACTGCGAGGGCAATGACTTGGACTTCTACCTGAAGCAGCACAAGCTTATGTCGGAGAAGGAGGGCCGCTCCATCATCATGCAGATTGTTAACGCCCTGAAGTACCTCAATGAGATCAGACCGCCCATTATCCACTACGACCTCAAACCTGGTGGGTCTCTGCACCACACTGGCTCTTACACTCAAAGAGCTTGCATGACTCTGTTCAAATTTTCTTGGTACACTTCTGCTTCGGATTAAATTATCAGTGTGACTGTCAGTTAAATTGAATTATTAGCATAACTGTTGGTTAAGTTAACCACTTGAACCACTGTAGCTATTGTAGTGATGAGAGGGGAAATTTAATTGGTTCACATGGTGCCCAACATTGGTTATTTACAAATGGCTTAATGGATGGACACACAATACAATTGTAGGGCTAATTACAGTAACAAATTGTCTTGATAGATGGTTTGGCATCCAATCCAGTTGCTGCCCATTATTCTATTCAAATTAATTTAATAATGTTTGATTTTTTAAATAATTGGAATCATTGTGCATTCAGCAGAACTCAACCATCCCAAGTATAATTGTCATTTCAGACTCAAAATGTGAATATAAACTTGAACTATGCGGAGATTGTAGTTCATATCTGTACATCTCTCCTCGCCCTGCTCAGGTAACATCCTCCTGGTGAACGGCACTGCCTGCGGGGAGATCAAGATCACAGACTTTGGCCTATCGAAGATCATGGACGACGACAGCTACAACTCAGTGGACGGGATGGAGCTGACGTCACAGGGAGCGGGGACATACTGGTGAGATTTACACTGGAAGATGCCACTCTGCTGCAGGGCTGCCACCATCTGTGATATAATAAATTGGCCTGATATTTTTTCTGCTGAGCGTTTGTCCTCAAGGGTCAAATTTATTTTCAGTAGACAGGTCTGAAATATTTCTCTATGTCTGCGCTTTCCCACAACACATTGCAGTTAAAAAAAGCAAAAACATTATTTTGCTGCATGGAGGCATTTTATACTATAGAAGGAAAAACAAAATGGCAGAATCTAAAGTTTGTAGTATCAGTGTTTCTAGATGCAGAATCAGAGTTGGAAGCTGAAACACTGATAAAGTATTGATGAAGCATAAATGAAAGCATCTTACATAGATATATGACGCTTATGTGCTAGAGCAATAAACACAGTTGGAAGCAACAAAGAGGTGTGACTAAATTCATCCTGAGAACAGAACTGCAAAGCTAAGGCAAAATAATTATACGAATTGTATTGAATGACCACCTCTTAATTGAACTCTTCCAACCTTGCTTCACACTGACAAACATTACATCCCTGAAATCCCTTTGTAAACACTGCAGCAGTGACTTTTCTCATGGCACATAGAACAGTGTCCTAGTATATGGTTACCACGTCTGACAGCACCCTGGATTGACTAGTTTGCCAGAAGCAGAGTGTGTCATTTCACAAATTAATGCAAAGAACATGCAAGTTGCAGACTTGACTTATTAACAGATATTAAACCAAAAATAAATAGTGGTCATAATCACATTACACTGCATATCTCAGCATTTTCTAAATAGGTTCAGTGTTAGACTCCTTTTCCACCAAAATCTGCATGTGTATGTGTATTCTTTTAATGTGGTAATATTTGTTAATAGGCAGTAGACTCGTTTCCCATTGCCAGTGCACCAGCTGATCGGAGCTGGAGCCAATCAATACCCACTGCTGCTGCAGTGTCATTTGTCCCAGGAGTGAATGCTGATTGTAACCTTTCTCATTAAATACAAAAGCCAGATGTTAGTGGGTGATAGTGTTGCACGTTATACCGGTACTATAATAGTACCGCGGTACTAGAGTATTCCAAACGGTACTATACTGCATTTGGAAAATACCGGTACTTTGAAATTGATTCAATTCATTAATTTAGTTAATTTATTTTACTCATTTATGCACACAAACACCTTTCTTGTCCCTACTGGAGCACAGATTGCACAAGTGGTTTGTATGACAACACCTGTATCAACATCCACAGCTGGCGCACGTGAAAAAAGACAAGAGAAAGTCTGCCTCGCAAAGGGAGACAACACGAGACAACACAAACTTGGTGGAACTTTTGAGTTACCAAACCGTGATGTCCGTACCGAGGTACTTACCGAACCATGATTTTTTTGGTACCGTTACACCCCTACTATTTATTGTTCTAAAGGTTTGTATCCAAAAGGACTTTTCCTTAGGAAAAGTACCAAAGAGTATCGAAAAGTATCTAATTTCATATTGGTATTGGTACCGAAACAAAGATTTTGGTATCCTGACAACACTAGTGGGTGATGGTGTTTTTTGTCCAGTGGGAAATGGGCTTCCGAGAGTTTCACATATGTACAGTGCGATAAATTTTTATTAAGTTAAGGGTTTTTTTCCACTATCTTGATGCCAATGTAAAGTTTGGGATTATGAAGGGGAAAAACAATACCAACTGTACTCAACCTGTGAACAGCAAAGTGCTGTTGTTGCTAAAATACTGTAGTAACACACAGCACAAACATCTTGTGGGACAGTGCCTTTAATCACAATATTTGTTGTATCATTGAGATATGAATAAGTATGTAAGTGTACAAAATACTCGTCCAAGTCACAAACAAACTCACAGACCTGGTTCTTGTTGACAATTTCCTAGTGCACAGCATTTGTTGTTTGTTGTCGGCAATGTGACTACTTCATATGTGGTGACAGAGATCTCAGATCATGTTGGGGAAAACATTCTTGCTCTAGTCTTGTGTCATTATGTCTTATCTGTTTAAACTGATTCATGTTATTACAATCTTTCTCTTTTAGGTATCTGCCCCCAGAGTGCTTTGTGGTTGGAAAGGAACCACCCAAAATCTCCAACAAGGTGGATGTGTGGTCCGTTGGCGTCATTTTCTACCAGTGTTTGTATGGCCGCAAGGTAGGGGACACATACAAATATGTTGCAGCAAAACATTGGAGCTACTGAGTCAGTTATAAAGTAAATAAAATACTGTGAGGAACATTTTTATGTAAAAGTAGACTTAGAGGAAGACGAAGTAATATTTTATTATGGACAGTGTATTGAAAACACACACACACACACACACACACACACGCTTTAATTGTACCTATTCACTTTATTTATTTAGTTCATGTTTCATTTGTTTCAATAACACATCTTCTCTATCTCTTTGTTCTTTAGCCCTTTGGCCACAACCAGTCCCAGCAGGACATCCTGCAGGAGAACACCATACTGAAGGCAACAGATGTGCAGTTCCCCCCTAAACCAGTAGTCACACCTGAAGCTAAGGTATTGGCACCTCGCTGCTTTTGCATCCCATCTATGCCTCTTCATTTTCTCCCTTGTATTTTCTCTTTGTGCTGTAACTACACATGTTCATATACATAGTTTCAGAATGGATTTTTTTGGATGCATATATTTAGGAATCTTATCTTTATACCAAAACATTGATATCTGCCCTGAACATTTTTATTTTCTCAGTCATTCCAATCTCACTCTGTCTCTCCCCAGGCCTTTATAAGGCGCTGTCTAGTCTACCGTAAGGAGGACCGCATCGATGTGCACCAGCTGGCCAGTGACCCCTTCCTCATGCCCCACATCCGCAAGTCGGTGGCCTCCTCGGGCACTTCGGGCATGGCCGTGGCTTCCACATCCAGCTCCTCCAACAGCAGCGCCTCAAACTGAGCCCATGCCCCTTAACTGACTGACTGAACCATTTGAAAGAGTGGGGTGGGGCGGGGGAGACGCTACACTGTGTCCCCCCTCCCAACAGCATCCCACCTTGCCATGAAGAGCCCAAGAGAAACAGGTCAGACGACGGCAAGGGGTGGGTGAGAAGGCATAGACGGGTTGGAAACGGAGACTCACGTCACCCTTAATATCGCTCATGTCCACCCACCCCAGCCTACCTGTCCTCCTTTCTCAAAAGGGTGGCATTGTTCTGGGGGTCAAAGCCCTGGACGACTCACGCAGTAAGGGGCGAGGTTTGGCACTGTGTTGGTGAAAAGTGGGGTTCAGTGTTTGGGATTTTTCTTTCCTGCTTAAAAAAGAGAAAATAAAAGAAGTATAGAACTGCTTCAGCTTGGCAGACGGAGAGGACTGCGGAAGGCCTCATATCCATACGCACTCACACATACACCCATGCATGAGCCATTCTGGTCTGAGGTAGTCTGAACTCCCCAAGCTCAAACATTTTGTTTGTTCTTATCTCCCTGAACCTAGCTGAGAGAACCAGTCTGGCCTGTTATTGTATTGAACCCTAAATATCTATGGCACTATGTCACCCAACCCGCTGTTCTGGGATCCTGTGCCCTGCTTAAATTCCAGACCCAGATAGTTTGTGACGAGGAGGGACAGAAGCTACTATTCCCCCTTACCCTCTCCCATCTCCTCGTCAAACTCCTGTGACCAAAGCTTATAACTTCCAGTTGGTGGCAGTGTTCCGCCTCCGTTTTTATAATGAATGGTTTTAGAGTCGTGTTACTTGATATGGAGTGGAAGCTGTTGAGGAAATGACCCCTTTTACATTTTTTAAAAAACTTTTCAATTTAACCAGTTTTGTGGAGAAAACTGTTGTGTTTTTCAAGTTGCCTTTTAATTAGAACTGTTATTGTTTTTGATTGACCCCCTACCATAAACACATATTTATTTAGGTATGTTTGAATTTATTTTTGGCCAATAAAATGCAAGGGACTGGTTTACCTAATAGTACTGTTGGGGGAGATTGGGCCTTAGCAGAGAGTTGCATAAACCATTAAATACTATTGGTTAAAATGTGTTTGTTGTTCTGGGCTTCTGTCTGAAAGGGTTTGGCATCACTGCTTTCTTTGAAGGAATATCCCTCTATTAACAACACAGCTGACACAAATCATACGTTTTGTTCCTCACTTCTTAAGGAACATTGGCTACAGACTATAAATGTAAGATATGTTCTAGAGAAGATATGTATCCACTTTTCTCAGTAGTAATGGGTTGCATTGTTCACATTCAGAATTAAGTTATTCTCTGACAATTAAGTGGATCAAACATCTCGTTAACTGCCAGAAAACAGACTGTAAACGTAGACCAGTGCCACATTGACTATGCTGATTTAGAAAGAACTGACATTCTGACCCGCCAGCAGTCACATCAGCAAAGCATTATGACAAATGCTGTCTCTCATTTATAGATTCAGTGCTGTTTGGCGTCACCAAGCCTCTGTCGGGAGGTGAAGGACAAAATTAATAGAACATTTTAAAAGCCAATATTCAGTGGGTTCTCATTTGTCCTCTGTCTCTGTGGCGGCATGTTAAACAATGTAGCCCATAAAAAGCATGCATGTGAAACTCCATAAAAGGCCACAAATTGAATATAAATTGCCCGCATACTCTGGGAGCAGACCCCAAACATTGATTTTGCACTCTTTTCTGTATAGATGCCAAGTAGCTCTCTTTTGACACGTACTGTACTAAATCTGGCCCATGACAGGGTACTGGTTGGCCTGCTGACTAATTTCTAATTCACGATGAAAATAAATTGATTCACACTTGTATTGTTTTTGTACTTTGAATGTAAATAAGGTGCCAGAGTGCATGATAAAGCAGCAAAGTAGAGCTTGTTTATCCAATAGGAAGTGTCAGGGGAGGATCCCAGAGACTCCCTGACAGAGGTCTAGGCTAATTATTTCTGTATTAATTATTAATGTCTGTAACTGGTCCTTGGCCTCCTGTCATTTTGCATAAGTGGCCTTAGGGCAAAGCGAGTCAAGCATCCCTGCTGTACATGATTATGAAGTGGAACACATCAGCTTTTATATCAGTCCATCCTTCCTTCCATTTCCTACTGTTTATTTGGTGTTGGATCGCTGTGCAGCAAGTATTCCAAATGTCAATCTCCCCTGCAACCTTTTCTAGTTCATCCTGGGGGATCCTGAAACGTTTCCAAGTCAGGTGAGATGTGTAATCTCTCCAGCGTGTTCTTGGTCTACCCCAGTGTCTTCTACCAGTTGTACATGCCTGGAAAACCTCCAAAGGAAGGCACCCAAAAGGACATCCTGATCAGATGCCCAAACCACCCCGACTGGCTCCTTTTGACGAAGAGGGCTAGCAGGTCTCCTCGAAGTTCCCTCAGGACGTCTGAGCTCCTAACCCTATCCTAAATGAAAAGCCAAGCTACCCTACTGAGGAAACACTTTTCAGCTGCTCGCAGTCTCATTCTTACAGTCACTACCCAAAGCTCATGACAAGGGCAGGGTATCGTTTAAAAACTTGTGATACCAGGACCCTTAAAGTGATAAAGATACCAACAGACTACTTCATTCAGTATCCATTATGTGAATGGAAGCATACAGTTGCGAGAAAGGCCACCAATCATTTTATGGCATCTGAGCTGAACTGCCTACTCCATCAAATGCACCACACTTGACTTCACCACATTACAGACTGTATGGATTGTAGCTGCTGGTGTAGTGGCCAGTCACACGTTGCATTAAATCGAGAACACTTGCAGTGATTGGCTGCAACAAAACCATACAAACAGTCTTTTTCTAGATCTTCGTACAAAAAGGATCATCTACAGGTGTGGTTTGACTGGAGAAGTTTTGACACTAAATATATCTGATACCCTGCCCTACACATGACCACTTAGCTTAAAACCTATTTAAAACACTTCCACGCGGATAAGTAGCACACCTGGGCAGGGTATGCATTAGTGTTTTAAATGATAATGTTTGCTTGGCATGCGACTGGATAAATGAGTCTTGGATTATCCTGCAAGAGTTGTGTGAGAGTTTCTAATGTTTTAATACAGTTTTGCTGTTGTAAATGCGATCTGCCATGACTACATTTTTTGGATTCTTCATTCACCACAGAGGCATGCAAATTTACAAATTCAACTAAAAACGGGGCGAGTACAAAAATGATAATTTGAGGGGTGAGGTATTCTTTAAAAACCATAGATGAGCAAACTTCTGAGTCCCCTCTAGTAATCCTGGGAGGGGAAAGTGCTAAACCACTGTTGCTCCTTCTGAATCTGAGGTCTGACATTCAGTCAATACCTCCCTTCCAGCACCCCGTCATAAGGTTTCCCAGGGAGCACACCCTCTGGGTACCCTCTTGTAAGAAGGGGGACTGTCCAGCAATGTCCAGAGCCTTCAGCATCTCAGGGCGAATCTCCTCCATGCCTCCCGTGCCTCTCACCCAGGGCAACACCAGAAAAGCAGAAGCTCCAGCCCTTTCCAGACCAAGTATTCGCTAAGAGACAAGGCCAACTTTGAGTTGGCAGAGCTCTGGTTCCTTGCCTGCCAGAGGGGTGATGTTCCACATAGCTCACCACCAGGGCAACGCTCTTGCTATTCGTAACCAGCTCGCTCAGATCGGGACACCACAGGACACCCCTTGGGTGCCATTCCATCGGACAAGTCGGCCAGCTTGCTCGTCTTCGTGGTTGTTCAGAGTGCATGTGTATTTACATGGATGGTTCGTGGTGGCATGTCAAACGTTTCCTCAGTCTCTTTTGTCTTCAGAATGTCTTGCCTCCCGCGTCTCCCTTGTGACGTGCCCATTCAGCTCAAAGGCCTCCCTAGCTCTCTCTCCAGGTGTGGCTAATAGTGACTAATGAGCCAATACCACCAATCCCCAAGTGTGACGTCAGTGCTGACCCTGCCTCCTACCACCGGCCTAAACTACACCCACATCTACAAGGCATTCATTAATCTACCAATAACGCTAGCATAACAGGGATCTATTGGCAGAAATGGAATTTAATTTCTATGTTTTCATTTGTGTATAACCACCTGAAAGAATCATTGTGTTTGTGTTACCATAGAATGAGCAGGTCCTCTTCCTTGGAGTTTGCCATGTTACACCACCATGTTTCTACAGCAGCCCATAATGGGCAAACCAAACATGGGCTCTAGAGAGGGCCTTTCACATTTGTATGTCACCTAAAGGCCACCGTGGGTTCTCTACTTGCTTGGAAAGGGAGGGGTAAGTGGTATTCAGTTGGTTCTAATCTGCAACCTCACCACTAGATGCCACTAAATGCTACATACTGCACCTTTAAAGGTGCTGTATATGTCTCTAGAGAAAGATAAGGCCTGTTTCCACTGCAGGAACTTCGGGGTAATTTTACGGGGCTGGAGCCGTTGGTGCGTGTTTCCACCGCAGGACCCACCCCCAAAGGACAGAGTTCTGGAACTTTTACAGGGGCTAAACAAGTCCCTGCCTCGGGGTAGGTACTCAGAACGGCCCCGAAAGACTCCTGGCTGGGGCTTGGGGATTACTTGGTGCTGATTGGATATACTCAAGGAGGGATGTGACGACAACAGAAAGCAACAAAATAGCTGGCATTTTTAAAACTCAGCAGACGAGGATTAGCTCGTTCATATAGCTTCCGCTGCCATGTAAAAAAAAAAAACTCACTAAATGGCCCGTGAAAAAAATATTTTTTCCAGTGGATTTCTTAGTTACAACATGATTGAGCTAGCAAAGCAGTTTTGTGTTGATATGTGTGGTATTTATTCAGTTATGGGAAGTCACGATGTCTAGAAAGCATCAGCTGACAGGGACAGCTAACAGCAGCAGCAAAGCTAACATCAGGACGTCATCTGTTAAAAGCCTCCCGTTGTCGGATACGACATGAAACTACTCCAGTTAGCTCAATCATGTTGTAACCAAGACATCCGCTGGAAAAAATATTTTTTTCACGGGCCATTTAGTGAGTTATTACAGACACCGCTATCGGCTAACGGCGTCCCTACGTTGCCCCGGCCAAAATGGTCACACAACGATTACGTCACATCCAGAGGCAGCCCGTAACTTTACAGGAACCTTCCTCATACTCCGCTGTCTCAGTGGAGACCCGGCGGTTGAGAGGGCCGAGCGAGAGGACGTTCCTGTAGTAGTTCCTGCCCCCCAAATAGTACCAGGAACTTCAGTGGAAACGGGCCTATAGTGTAGTGTTGAGTCTTAGCCCCAGGTTGTCAATTACCTATGCTTTGGGTTGGTAATTGGACTGAACCAGCAACCCAATTATCTTTCCCCACCAGCACCTGTGAGGGTAAATCCTAGAGTTGGTGTTGATGCAAAAGAGGCAAAACTCTGAAAATAAAAGCAGAAAAAGAAATTAAATAAATAATGATGATGTAAATAAGGGGGTATAGCAAGTTGTCAAATAAATTTAAATATTTTGGAGGGGAAAAATCAGATTTTTTTTTATCTTTTATATTATTATCATTTTACTTTTTACCTGAAAGCTATAATTAATGAAAAGCTTATATTTAAATTCTGATTTCTCAGATTTATGAATACTTTTAAGACATCAAGTTTATTTTATTTTATTATTTTATTTTATTTTATTTTACTTTTTTTTTCTTATTGTTTTACTTTTTTTTTTTTTTTAATTTATAGCCTACTTGATTGCTATTGGGGGTCCTTTAGACCCCTGGAGGTCCCCGGACCTCATGTTGGGAAACACACACACACAAACACACACACACTCACACACTCACACGTTGTTGACGCTGCTCCATTCATTCCAGTCTCATCTGACTGAGAGGCAGACGGAGCTCTAGCGGTCAAACTCGCCACCAACTCTGCATCATCCGTCCTCAAAGTGATACACTGGGGCAGTTGCTGCTCCGGCTTCGTTTTTTTTCTCTGGTTTGGTTTTTTTTTTTTTTTTTTGCAACGTGTGTGTGTGTGTGTGTGTGCGTGTGTTGTAGTTGTGAGCATGCAAGGCAACGGTCGTCACCGAAACAAGGAATCAAGGAGAACATGGACAAATCGGCAACTTGTATTTTACAAATGCACTTTATATTTATTCATCTTTAGTCTGGAACTGAAGAGGAGCGTTACGGGTGAGAAAAACATCAACTTTCGCTGAATTTCATTGATGTAAAAGTGGAAAAACCGGGCCGACGTTTAACCTACTGTGCATGCTTTTGTTTTAGTGACGACTTCCAGTTATAAAATGCATCAGAAATCAGACAATGAAAGATCATTTCTGTGTATTCGGGATTCGGTGCCTCGGTATGCCACGAACCAAAAGTCCGAGCAGTGAGTGGAACCAGATGTGGAGAAAAACGGGGGGGAGGAGGGAAGGGGCTGCTGGCTTACTGTCTCTATTGTGATTTCTATTTATGTGTGAAGTTTATTTAAAGCTGCAAAGCAACGCACTTTTTTCGTTTTGATTGGTCTATTTTAGTACCGGATGGGTTTTTATTTAGGCTGCATTGTAAAACTGACGTGGGGTGACGCTTCATTTGGCACCCTGCGGGCAGATGTGACCTTTACATCCTGTTACAGGCTGCAATTAACACATTCAGTCCGGTCCTGAGCAGCTATTAGACCATTAGGCTGCATGTTATGGGATGCTGTGTAGAGTAAACCCACCTCAACAATCATTTCCAGGAAGATTAGATTGGATATTTATGGAATTTATTCTTGTGTTCACCAAGAATGATTCTTTACAATGTTTGTGCCAACCTGATTATACTGTCAGTGACTTCTCTATTGTACAGTGAGTGAATGAAATGATGGGGTTAAGCTGGGCATTAACCACACATTTTCTCATATTTTCCATTTTTATTGAATCAGTTTGATTACAAAAAAAGAGATATAAAGCTGCATGATATGCCAAAAAAAAGAGAAAAAAATCATGGTGATTATTTTGACAGATGTTGCAAATGCAATGTGAGTCACGATTTTAGCGAGAATGCCAATTTATGCCTTTCATTTTCACCAGTTTTCTGGGGTCTGTGCCAAACAAGCATGTTCCCTGCCTCATTTATAATGGTATGTTTTGACACATTTTACCTTTATCAAAAAGATGCTCCTGCAATTTGGATATTGCACTTGGCCATATTGCGACTTTGATAATGTCATGATTGTGCAGCCCTAAAAAGAGAGTTTAAAGTAACCACATCTATCCTGGTATCATAAGACCAGACTCAGGACATTATACTGCTCCTTAATACATTAATTTACCTCTTTTAGTTTGATCCTGACGTTAGATTAAGATACTGAGATTATGTGGGTTTACACTCCCACTCTTATCCCAGAGGATACACTGCTAGATACACATCCTAAATAATCTGGAGCTCTTTTTTTGACGAGGCTTAGTTTCTTAATTTTAAAATGACTTGCACCCATCTGTCATCAAATTCCCCTGTTGCCAAAGTTGAGAATCCCTTTTCAATCACTTTTGGACCAAACAGATGAGCTGCAGACGGATCTAAAGGGGGAAAATAATCATTGTTGATTTGTTTTATGAAATGTTGTTTCTCTGGATTTGTTATGTGAATTGTTTTTGCAGCTCCCAGCCACCAGAGTTTAACAGTGGAAAACACTTTGATCAGGAACAGCTCAGCAAGTTGTCATGACCTTTCATGCACTGTCATGACACGTAAGAGTTTTATGCTGTCCTGTGCCATGTGTTGGCACAGGACAACAATATAAGTAGTAGTCAGTGGAGGGAAGAAAAAGTGTGACAGTGATGGCACAAGATGATTTATAGGAAATATTCTTCCCCTGATTCATGACTGGCAGAACTGCAACACAACAGAGTTTGTTTGGATGAAAGTTCAGACTAGCACGGTGTTGGATTGCAAAACAAGTTTGCCATTCATTATGTGCGGAGACAGCTCCAGCTCTGTGGTGGTCTCTGATGCAAAGCCTCTGAACAAAAGTTGTTCACACAAAATATCCATCAAAATGAATTTGATCTCTGCTCTCCTTTAAAGGGGAAGTATGTAGGATTTAGTGGCATCTAGTGGTGAGGACTGCAGATTGCAACTAGCTGAAATTCATCCCATGTGCCAAGTGTGAACTCAGGAGATTTTTACAGGTAGCCAAAATGCCGCCTACCTACTTTTGTTTATACAGAATGTGACTTTTTCGGGGCAATGGGGAGCGTGAGCAAGTAACAAAATGTGTAGCTCAGCGTGTGACGTAAACAGTGACGTGGGAGGGAAGCCACGGCTGGTCAGTCCTTCGGCGATTCTCTCGTAAGTTGGCCCGTTCTTCACCGTTCCTGTCACAGTTAATGGCTTCTTCATTTGCGAGGGCAAGGAGGGCGCACAATTCCTTGTCTCCCCAGTTGCTCATCTTTACAGTGTCTGTCAGGTTTGCGTTTCCCTCTTGCTACTAGCTGCTTGCTAATTCCTGCTATCAGCTGTTTCCTGTTTATCCACCGCCAGTGGCTCGCACGTGCGGCATCATCAACAGCTCCTCCCACAAGTCTTCAACAGCCCCTCCCATTGCGGAAGGCCGCCTCGGTACGTTTAAACTAAAAGGGTTCCGCCAATATGACTACCCTACAAGGTGGAAAATTGGGCACCTCAGATCAACTCGCCAATCCGGCTCTGTGTGTCTAAACGCTTGCAGCTTGCCGGCAAAACCGCCCAACATTTGCAGAAAACCTGGCAGTGTAAAAGGGGCTAGTGTTAGGTTTGTCCATCCTTGGCTGCTGTAGAAACATGGCAGTGCAACATGGACAAGGACGCATGTTTTTTTTTCCATAGGATGGCAA
Source organism: Epinephelus fuscoguttatus (assembly GCF_011397635.1). Taxonomy (NCBI): domain Eukaryota; kingdom Metazoa; phylum Chordata; class Actinopteri; order Perciformes; family Serranidae; genus Epinephelus; species Epinephelus fuscoguttatus. The sequence goes on along the minus strand of NC_064770.1, from coordinate 15,356,257 downwards.
AGGCAAAACCCGCGCTACTCTGCCTTACTCTGCCTCCGATTGACTTACCCTGACATTGTTACACTAACCCTAACCAATCTCATTCCTCATGCCTAAACCTAACCAATCCAGGCAAAAAAGGCAATGACTACTTGCCAATCAGAAGGAGAGTAGGGTGAGCCATGCCTTCGCTATAGCAGGGAAAAAAAATAGTGACAAGGACGAGGCATCCAGGAAGCAAATGTGCAAATCCTAGGATAGCAGAGTAATGACCCAACTAACGCTGTGATTGGCCAGTACTTGTCATATTTGCTGGTTGGTTTGATTAGGTTTAGGCATGAGGAGTGGAATTGATAAGGGTAAAAATGTCACAGTAAGCTAATCAAAAGCAGAGCAAGGCAGAGTACAGTGGGTCATTCCTTTGCTATCCCAGAATTTGCAAATTCACCTCCAGGAAAGCTGCTCAAAAATTCCCCTGTGGCCCAAAAGGCATTTTCCCCATTGACTACCATTATAAAAGAAGCATCTGTAAAACTGTTGACAGCACATCCCGAACTGCAAACAAGATCAATTAGGATTCTTTCTGCTTTGAATTTTTCATCTATGGAGGTTTTATATTTGTTAAACTTTCCTCGAGCCAAGAAAAGCTATTTAAAAATCTGTGATGTCATCACAATGTAAAGTGTATGAGTTGTGCCAGAACTCAGGCGTAACACTGCCTACATTCAGTGGGCTACATACTGTGGAAGTAGACCTGGGCGCTAGAAACTTTTCAGCATACATGCATTGGAATGAAGAGACACCATGTTGGGGTCCGGTATCTAGTAATCATTATACTTCTTCATAACAAGGAGGACCTGCTCATTATGTAGATATAGCGGGCTTATTCTACAAAAACAATTCTTATTTTCAGGTAATTATAAAATAATGAAAACATACCTCTGCCCATATATCCTACACACTGGACCTACTATTGTATGATTTTACAGTTTAACTAAGACTGTGACAAGTCGTTATCCCCATTATCCCATGCGTAATTGGGAATGATGGAGAAGTTTGACAGTTAGTTTCTAAGTTAGGAACACACTTTCCTCGAGGTTCCAGTTAGCTCTGTGTCTGCGTGTGGCTGCAAGATGCAAACATGCTCCTCTATCTCTCCTGATAGCCCTCTCCCCCCTCTCCCATGCCTCTTGAATGAGGTTTACCTATCCACAGTTTGAGTTGCTTCAGAGGCCAGACCACCATAAAACACCAAAGAAACAAACACAGCAGGCTGGAATTTCCTGCCTATTTGTTGGTTGCCATTTTATCACACTGGCCAGTTAAATGCCTGTTTTTTTAATCTCAGACATCTGTCAAAATAAGACGAGGTTACGGGAAAAGCCTTCAACATCAGTGTAGATCTTTAGATTACAAGTATATAAAATAAGTGATTGGAAAAAACATAGGCCACTTAGTTTTAATTATCTGGCCACAGCAGTGAATCACACTCCACAAAAACAATGTGATATTGAGAAGTTTGTTGAACTCAGAATGTCTCAAGCCAAGACTCGCTGTTGATTCGTCACCCACGTTTGCAAGTATTGTACTCAAACCCAGTCCAACAGATGACCGTATTGAGGAGGTGGAGGTTCTGGGAATATCTTGCCTCTCTTGGCGAGAGTCTTTGGCCGTGTGTTTCAGCTTCTCTCTTCAGCAGGAAACTGTCTTGGCATTGAAAAAAGGGGTGACAGGGCAAAGAAGAGGATGAGATCACAGCAGGAGAGCTGTTGTGGCTTAGCTTTCACAGGGCTCAATGGCTTAAAGTTAATCTGGAATTCTGCACTCTCTCTGATTGCCCGGGAGTTTCCTCACATCAAACATCCAGTTGTGTCCCCTCCAGACTGGAATTAAAACTTCTTTTTGAATTTGCTTCTTGCTGTCTGGAACTTCAGCTTCAGGTTGTCTAGTGGTTCAAAAGCTTTATGCCAGGAACTTCTCATATTGTCACCGTATTAATACCAAGCTTATATTCACACAGTGAAGTGAATTCAACACTCAGTGTAATGCTGATTTCTACTGGGCTGGTTCTGGTGTGAAAATCTTCCCACAGGCAGTGTCGGAGCTGACAGTGGTCTATTTTTAAAAATGGCTTTAATTCTCATTGTGAAAATGACAAAATGGCATGAGACTGATTTATTGGCATGCATGCCTCGCCTCGTTAAAAAGTCAGCATTGTGTAACTCCAGCTATTCAACTATCCGTAAGGTTTTTACTTGCACTGAGAAGTGTAACTGAATCCTGAGCTAAGATTATAGCAGATCAACATTTTATTGTCTGTTGTGGTAGACACCCCACCGTAATTGCAGAGTAGAGATGAATCACAGCAGAGAACTGAGGACGTCTGTCATTGAGGGTTTTGTGTGAACTATCCTGAGGGCTCAAAGCAAAATACTTTTTAGAACTGAAGGGATTAACAGAATGACAGAAATTAATCAAACTATTTTGATAATCGATTTGAATTTAAGTGATTTATTAAGCAAAAATTCACCAGTTCTGTCCTCACAAATGTGAGTATATGAGTTCTTTGGCCTCCGTGATAGTAAACTGAATATGCAATATGTTCTAGATTGTTGAATGGACAAAACAAGCAAAGTGAGTTAGCCAACTACAGCTCTGGTAATTCATGATGGACATTTCTCACTATTTTCTGGTGTTTTATAGTAAGAACAGAGAGCTGGGCAATATATCAATATTTATTGATATATCATGATATGAGACTATATACCGTCTTAGATTTTGGATATTGGAATTTCATCGGTGTTGTCTTTTCCTGGTTTAAAAGGCTGCATTACAGTGAAGGGATGTCATTTTCTGAACTTACCAGACTGTTCTGATGTATTATTTGCCTTTATCCACTTAGTCATTATATCCACATTACTAATCTCATGTGTAAATATTTTGTGAAAGCACCAATAATCATCTATCCATCCATTTTCTAACTGCTTATTCTCTTGAGGGTCTCTGGAGCCTATCCCAGCTGGCATCGGGCGAGAGGCAGGGTACACCTTGGACAGATCGCCAGACTATCACAGGGCTGACACATAGAGACAGACAACCATTCACGCTCACATTCACACCAACAATTTAGAGTCACCAATTAACCTAGTCCCCAACCTGCATGTCTTTGGACTGTGGGAGGAAGATGGAGTACCTGGAGAAAACCCACACTGACACGGGGAGAACATGCAAACTCCGCACAGAAGGGCTCCCCAGAATCGAACCAGGAACCCTCTTGCTGTGAGGCGACAGTGCTAACCACCACACCACCATGCCGCCCCTCACCAATAGTCAACCCCATAATATTGCTGCAATATCAATATCTTGGTATTTGGTCAAAAATAGTTTGATATTTGATTTTCTCCACCCCATTAGCAGATTAAATGTCAAAATATTGCAAAAAAGTTTTATATTTGGGGGAGGTGAGAATTTTTGTTTGTTGATTAAAGGTCATTGCGAATAAGTGCAATGGGAACAGATTCAGTGAATAAACGATGTACAGTCATGATGTTCTGTCAATACATAGGCCACTGCAAGCTCCCCTCGTCATAGCTGGATAGCTTTTTAACACCCTTATGCACACAGAGCTGTTACCAGAACTCTTCCAAAAGCACAGAGCTGTAATATTAGCTGTTCAAAACTCTAACTATTTCCATTGTCCATTGTGCTCTCCGGTAATTATACATCCATTGTTTTCCTTTGTTTGAGGTTTGTCTGACACTCCTTTAATTGTGTCATCTAGTTGTGCTCTCTCCTGCAGTTGCACCTGACTGGAGAGTAAGCGCCGCCCACTGCTTATCTCAGTCAGCTAACTCCCAGTTTTCAGAAGTTTCCAGTAGTGGCACACGTAATCACATTTTCCTTTGCCAATTTTCTGAAAAATCTGAAATTAACACTTTTTTTCCCACTTTACACCAGACAGTGATTTTCCAAAGGTCCTGCCATTTTTTTTTTTACATTTGATCCTGCTCTGGATTATGTTGTGTTAATAAGAGTGAAAAACAGCTTCATGGAAAGAAACTCAGCTGCACGAAGAGCAACTGAGTTGTTTTGTGTCAACTGGACCGGGTGTTTGCTTACAGTTTTCGTATTTCTGTGTCCCTGTCAGGGAACATACTCGCTCTAACTTCAATCTTTCTTGATTAAAACAATGAACTGGCAGTAAAAACGCCACACAGACAGCTGGGTGTTACTGTAAGATGGATGCCGTTATAAAAAGAGCAGGGTGGTGTTTATATCTGATTACACCGTACAGAGCCCTTCATGCTGCACTGTGCCACTGTGCTCCGTTACTGTGTTTGCCACCAACCAAAGGAGCTAACACTGCTTCTGAGAAACTCAACCACAGAGGCTGAGAGCAAGAAGAGGGGCGTGTCAGTCGTCTCCACCAGATTACAGGGGTTTATATAGGGCTCTTGATGAGACTCTATTGTCTCTGTGTCTATAAAAGCAACACAGGAGGTTTGGAGTGTTTTAGCTGAGAGGTAGGAAACGAGGGATAGCCACAGACTGAGCGGTCTGAAGTATCCACATAGGAGAGTTGTGTTTTTCAAGCAAATACCCAGTGATCTTTTCCCACCTTCCCCACTTCCGGGCCTCTCTCGGGAGCCTGCAGAGTAGGAATGCTGAGGGTCTCACTTTTTCTCCGCTGACTCTCAGTTCTGAGAGAAGGGGTTTATGTGTATTTTGGTGGATATTTTTTTTTTTTTTTTTTTTTTAAATCATTTTCGCAGGACCTTAATTTAGAGTCACTCCTTCACTCCTGACTTGTCTCTCTTTCTCCCACCTTCACACAGATTCGCAACCACACACCATTATGCTCACAATCCTGGCTTCTAGGTTACCAATCTCTGAAATCCTTCAAGAAAAAAAATAGAAAAGAAAAAAAGGAATGAAGGAAAACCACATATATTTTTGAGAAAGGGTGTTGGGTTTTGTTTCTGAAATTCCAGTCACTGAGGCTGGCAGCCAGCCACCGCTTTGAATGTGTTGAATTCAACACTTTCCCCCCGTAACTCCCAGTTTTCTGCTAACATTTTATTTATTTTGATATTTTTATGTGGTATAAGTGTATATGAGAATACTGCAAAGCTCTGTAGGTTAACACCTCGCAGGCAGCTATAGCTCCTCAGAGAATCACGCTGAAGTAATGCCAATAAAGGCGTCAGTGTACAGCAGTGAGAAGTCTGCAGACTGAAAACAGCTACCCATTTCACCCCTGAGGATCATTACAGTTTCATCAATATAATCAAATTCAAACCGGTGTAAACACTCAGTTATGTGGGTCAAATGTAACGAGTCACCCTACAGATCCTCATGATAAAGACCTTTTATGTATTTATCCCCCAAAACCACCAGCTGCTGCTCTCTCCTCAGACAAACCCAACAGAAATAGACACCACAAAATGTTGTAAACAAGGTGGGAGGCATTTCCAGGTCAGACTTTGGGAATGGGATGAATTCTTGACACCTGGTGCATGTTGAAATACTTCAGCCGTAACTGCTAACCTCACATTAAAAACATGTGCCACTTATTACAGTTTATTGCATCAGATTTCTGCAATCACTTCCTGCTGAGGGCTCTTTCATATAAGTGTTATTACTATAATAACACTTAGTGTATTACATAGAAACATTAGAGGCCACGACTCAAACTAGTTCTAACCCAGCTCTGCATCCATTAATGGAGATATTGATCTAGCCACTGACCTGTTCTCTTGCCACATTAGCTGCAAACATGGAATCCTGTTTATCGGGATTATCGACTGATGCCATTGTTTCCCTCTCTCTGCACAGCGCCGCTGGACTCTGACGAGTTTGCTTTCTTCCATGAGGGCGCCCAGGGGTGTCTGGGAGTGCGGGATCACTCTCTCGTCTTGTCATCCGCCTGTGAGGAGGCCCACCAGCGCTGGAAGTGGGTGAACCGGGGTCGCCTGTTCAACCTTGGCTCCTCGCTGTGCCTGGGCGTGACCACTGGTAACTTCACCTCCAGATGGGACGGGTCACCCCTGGGCGTCTACACCTGTGACCGTGAGCCACCCAGAATACGCTGGACCTGGAACTGCGGCCAGGTGTTGGACAACCTCAACAACTACCTTCCCTCGCCCTCGTTTTGGAACTCCTCCTCGACCTCTTCTACTTCAAAGCTCAAATGGAGACTGCATGGCGCTGTGCAGGACCTGTGCTCGAAAACATATCAGGGTAAGCTTTGCAGAACGATTCTTCAGATTGGTGGTCGAGTTATACTAAATAACTTCACGTCCAGATTCCCATTAAAAAAATCCAGAGCAACATAGAATATTACATCAACAATACAATAGACAAAAGACCTACTGCCTCTCTTTTTTTAAGACATTTATTTATAATTGACAGACAAAATACAAACAAAACAAACCAAGGACATACAAAATGGACACATTAAGAAAAAAAATCCCATTATCTCCAACCCCTTCAAGTCCAGCCTACACATCCAAACCCTACCCTCATCCTCTTTCCTTAATCAAAGTACTCCTCAAGCAGTATTGGTCTCAATCACCACCATAATCCCTCTCTTCTCTTTGCTCTTCATCCCACAGCACAAACAACTCTCGGATTTATAGAACAGAGCCAACAAAAGAAAGACATCAGTTTTTAGTTCATGTCAGAACAATCGAGTTAGAGGTTTAAGAGAGAGAAAAAAAACATACATACACTCATATACATGTGTATCATATTGACCTTAAATAGTTTTCCATTGGCGCCCACGTTCCAACATAGCTACTTTTTCCAAGTTTATAGTTTCTATTGCCTCAGTGGTCCATTCTTTCTGAGTTTCTGAGTGCTTTTGAGCAAATCCAATTGTTCATGATTACTTTCTTTACTGGAATCACACTGCAGTGCGGTCAGCATCCATCAGTCAGAGCTGAGGAGTCTCCCACGCTGCTGTCAATCATGTCGATTCCTCTGTGCAATCTGATCAAACTGCCAAACAAGGCAGCGCTGATCAAGTATGAATCAAGATTTCATTACTGCACTGCTTATATCTCGCCTTAGATGTTTTAAGAAACATACTTTATTATGTGTACTCTTTAGCTGTAAAATAAGAAAGTTGGTCTGGCTTAGGTGGACTGTTTCCAACATGGCAGCGGGGTCACAAGCTTTCTCAAAATATGTTTCTGAAAACATTTGAGGCTAGAAATGAACAATATAACTGAATCTTGATTCATATTTGATCAATGCTGCCAAGTTTGACAGTTTGACAGCAGTTCACTAGCTGTGTTTGACATGATTGACAGATGCATTGGAGGCTCCTCAGCTCTGATTGGTTGCTCTTGGTGTGATGAAGTAGATTCTAGTGAATGCCGTTAGAAGCATGGGTGGATTATGAGACAATGGGCTCCCTGGAACAGACATGCAAAGGGCCCCACCACCTCACCTTCACAGGAGCAAGACACAGGCTTTGTGACTCTTTGTGGTCATTTTGAGTCTCTTCCTGTTCAGTATGTGTTTGACAGGTTTGACATTTTAGAAGGAAAGGCCAGAGGGTCCTCTGACACTGGGCCTGTGCCCAGTAGGTCTGTTTAGTAATCCATCCATGACAAGGAAGCAGGGGGATAAGCGGGAGGGACATGATTTTTTTCCCCATAGACTATCTGTCTCGATACTTCTCCAGCAAATATGACACATAGTTCTATCATAACAGTTACCAATTGTAGCTTTAAACCAAAGACTGAAGGAATACTAAAAATGCAATGAAATGAAAAATGTACAAATAAGTAACAATTATAACAAATAAATAAAGTAATACACAATAACCAAATAAAATCCACAAAATATGAGAAATAAAATCACAAACATTGGACCCATTAATGGAGTCTGTAAATCATTCCCTAGCTGTAGCGATACAGCGACCTGGTGAGCTTCTCCTCCTTCACTGTATGTTGTGCTGCCTCATTGCGGCAGATAGACTCACTGCTGTGAATGCCACAGCTGTATCTGATCAAGTGGATATAGCAAAATGTTGCTTTTAGGGCATCTTTGAGGACAAGTGGCCGACTGCCAGTCAGAAAGCCAAGGAAAACATTGCCAGTGTTTGTAAACTCCAGTAAACACACGGAGTCGTCCTTGCCCTCAAGTATATTTGTATTTATATATAGTTTTCAGTCCAGATTAAATCTAACCATGGTGGTTCACAGCTAAGCCTCATTTCCGCTGTCAGTGCCATTCTTACTGATATCAACTGTCACAGTTGCTCACTGACAAACTATACTGCGAGGCTCAGTCAGCTGTACGGGTCTGCAGTTAACAGGCTCCGCTTGACTACAATTAAAACCAGATCTGCCATAAACGTAAGACCAGACAATCTCCCTTTACTTTCTTCTTTATCCCTCCTCTCTTCAGCCTCTTTTACTTTTTTTGTGGAAAGGGAGTTGCGTAGACATTTTCAACTTTTAAGTGCCGATCTTCACAAGTTTCTTTGTGAAGTCAACTCGCTGCTGGAGAGGAATGCCTCTGACATTAGTCAGCGGAGGAGCAACTCCGGTGCAGCCAGCAGCCAGCCAGCGGTGGAGCAGAGAGGGAAGTCAGGGAGGGAGCTTCACAAATCTTTCCTCCCTCGTTTAACATGTCTGCCCTACTTTCCATTGGCCTGACTTGTTCTGGTAACACCACAGATCCAGCCTCTGCCCCTCTCTTTCTGTCTCTGTTGCTCTTTCCTTTTCACTACACTACTTGCTGAATCTGGAGACCAGAACAGCAGCCTCGGTATTTTATCAAACTGTAGAAATCAGATAAAGTTAATTAATTAAACTAGATCAAAAGAAAATGTGATATCTTAAAGATCATATATAAATATTTAGATCCAAGATTTTTATTGTGCAGCTGTTGATCTGTTTTCAAATAAAGTTCATAATAAAAGTTTCCTGATAAACTGCTTATTTTATTTCTTTTCTCTTCCGTCCTCTGACCACTATTTGACTTTTCTGTTTTGACTGTAACATTATCCTCCTGTTTTTCACCATTTGTTTGATTGTACAAGTCTTTGAGGAAACAGACAAAGTATTTCAGTTCAGCACAGTTCACAGCCACAACTTTAGGCAACACAAGCATGGTCCGCCTCTCCAGTCACATGCTGGGGTTCAGAGTCTCTCCTCTGTTTGCTCCCCAGAGATCTACACAATCCAGGGGAACTCTCATGGGCGCCCCTGCTACCTGCCCTTCCTGTATGACGGTCAGTGGTTTCACAACTGCACCAGTATCGGGCGCGAGGACGGTCACCTCTGGTGTGCCACCACCTACGACTACGGCAAAGACGAGCGCTGGGGCTTCTGTCCTGTAAAGAGTGAGTTATCAACTTGCAGTGGAGAAAGTGCCAGAAACACAACCACGGTTTCCTCTCACCCAACTGTTTATTTAAGTGTTAGTTCCTCCTGCTTTCTCCTCTGGTCTAACTGACGCCTTATCTCCTTCTCTCACTGTCAGGCAGTGGCTGTGAGACATTCTGGGATACTGACCCGCTGACAGACAGCTGTTACCAGTTTAACTTCCAGGCTACGCTGTCATGGAGCGAGGCTCGGATCAGTTGCCAGCAGCAGGGAGCAGACTTGCTAAGCATCACCAAGCTGCATGAGCAGACATACATCAATGGTAAAGTTGACGCGCACACGTGTGCGTTTGTGTGCAGAGGCATTGATTTTTTTGGGGTAGACACAAAGCAACTACATTGCAAATAGCAGTTTATCTGAACATAATAGGTTAGGACATAAAACCTCAGAAATATGTGGCATGCAAATTAACCAGCACTAAGCAAACAGTTGCACAGTTACCTTTTTCTAATTTACTTCTGTCGTACAACAAATTAAAAGAAATTTTAGATGATTTGGAATTTTCAATGTTTTTTTTTTCTTGTGTAAGGATAACCCCTAATCAAATCAGCTCTCAGAATCAATTACAAAATGCTTAATTAATGGTTTAAAACAAGTAAGTTTAAGTTTAATGGCATGAATGATATTTTGAAGTTCATACAGACTCTTTCTGTAATGAAAGAACAGCAGTTACTTCATTGTTCCTGAAAAACAAATTGAGAAAAGTGATAGACTTTACTTCCATGTCATGTAACGTAACAGTGTTTCAAAGGAGTTCTATGTTACTCAGAATGTAGCTATGATTCAAAAGTTGTCTGCACAGGGCTCTCAACATGGAGTTTGTGTTTCTTTTGCCCTTGAATTGCCTTGTTGCTATATAGATATACTTGCCCTGCTTGAGCTAGCAGCTAATGGTGCTAACAGGGCGAACAGTGCTAACATGGTGCTAATGGGGGGCACTATGCTTCACATTAAGCACTTGAATTGCCTTGTTGCCAAAATGTGCTACATAGATAAACTTGCCCTGCTTGAGCTGGCGGCTAGCAGCTAATGGTGCTAACAGTGTGAACAGTGCTAACAATGGTGATAGTGCTGGCAGTGGTAATGGGGGGCACCGTGCTTCATGACTACATTCTCTGACCAGGACATCATTACTCCACGATATGTTTGCGTAGTAAATAGTGGCTAGCTTCCCCGAATGTTGTATAGAGCTTCTGTAACTTGCTTTTCCGCTTTTGCAAGTTCTTAAAGCAGCAGTAGCTATTAGCCGGATATAATGCGAATAGCAGTAGCTATTCACATTATATCTGGCTAATGTTACCTTAGCCTGTTTCACAATTTATTGTGTGTATTTCATCAGACTTTTTAAATTGGCAGGCTAATATAAAGCAAAAGGTGGATGCTAGGTTGATTTAGGCCATGTGCATCACTTTTTAGCGTCCCCTAGAAACATTTTTTATTGTTGTGTGTGCTACTTGCAGCACATTTCCGTATTTGTCTTCTCTGTTAACAGTGTTTTTATGCCTCCGTGGCGGTGACAGGAGTGGCAGGAGGCATTATGTGTTTGGGTGGTCCATCCCATTCTCTTAACCACGATATCTCAGGAGCACCTGAAGGGAATTTCTTCAAATTTGGCACAAATGTCCACCTGGACTTAATGATGAAGTGAACAGATTTTGGTGGTTGAAAGTCAAAGGTCCCTGTGACTTTACAAACATGTTTTTTGGCCAGAATTCAAGAATTCATATGCTAATTATGAAAATGAATGAAAATTAAAAGTGAAAGTCTCAAACAAATGTTTGATAGGATAACACGATGAAGTGATGACAATATATATTCCAAAAGGTCAAAGGTCAACTTCATTGTGAAATTATAATGTTATGCATGAGAAGGGGAGACATTTGGTCAGATACTGAATTGAAAACTTGAAACTGGTGTGATTGTTTAGATCTTCTGTGCTGCTGCAAGGAAGATGTGTGTGAAGCATCCATGTTTTCACAGACATGGATGTAAGCTATAAGAAAAACTCGACTGGTTCACGGAGGCATTTACTCGCGAGGTGGTCATTTTAGGGTTTTTTTTCAAATTGCTGCACATATGTTGTCGAATTGTGAAAACATGTTTTTGATTTGCAGTGTGTTGACCGCTCAAGGGCGGCTTAGTGACAAACATAACAGAATGTCGAATATTAGTCGTCATTGGCCATTTAGGAAAAGTGGAATTTCCTGCACAGCTGCAGCACAGTTTTTACAAGTATTTGTTGTGCACATGCACTCTCCCGACAGAAATAATTGACTATAGGGATTTTGTAACACTGTTGTCAATATTAGGCCACACTTTGGCTGGTCTTATACAACAATTATGTCATCTACCCAATACAGTGTTGATAGCTAAACTCATGGCTAAACGGGGAGAATGTTAGGCCTGAGTGGAAGTGTAGGGTTTCTATTAGAAGCACACTATTGAGTGTCTTATTTTACTGTATCTTGTAAAGGAGAAAACAGAGGGTTTTTGTCATATTTCATAACACTTGAGAAAGATGTTTTTCTGCTGTTTTAGGTTTACTGACAGGCTACAGTGCTGCTTTGTGGATCGGCCTCAATGACCTGGACATCAAGGGAGGCTGGCAATGGGCCGACTCCTCACCGCTAAAATATCTCAACTGGGAGCCAGGTTAGACTATAAAAACAACCCAACCTTCTCTTGTTTTTTTAAAGCTTGAAGTATCTTTGGTCTTTTTTTAAACATCTATTTCCCACAGAAGGCTGAATGAGCTTGCTTACTCATTTTTAGCAACACACTGCTCTGAGTTCAAATACAAACTTGGTGGCCTTCCAGAAAATTCGCCGTCTTTTGCTGTGGCGCGCTGGAGTATTCGGAGGTTAAGCGCCTTCAACAAGGACACCTTGGCATTAGTGATGTTTTGAAGAGTTTCTTTTCTTAACTCTCCAGACCAGCCAAACCATGCTGAGGAAGAGAACTGCGCTGTGATCAGAACTGAGTCATCCGGTCGTTGGCAAAACCGTGATTGCTCTGTTGCTCTGCCGTATGTCTGTAAGAAGAGACCAAATGCCACCCTGGACCCCTTCACTACCGGTCAGTGTGCAGACACTTGCATGAATCCACTAAAGGGAAATATAGTTGTTAGTTCTGCCACAGTGGAAAAGTCCAGATTTTGATGGGATTTATCTTTTTGCTCCCACAGACTCGTGGGCTGATGATGAGAAATATGAGTGTGATGTGGGCTGGCAGGCCTTCCAGGCTGGATGCTACAAGCTGACTTCCAAGAAGATCGACTGGGATACAGCTCAGAAAACCTGTCAGAGGATGGAGGCCAACCTGGTCAGCATCCACACCCTACCTGAGCTAGAGTTCATCATACGCAACCTGAAGAAAGGTAATTTGTCCATTTCTTATTGTACTGTGTCTTTTCCTCTGAATGGCATTGCTATTAGGAGCCAGAAGTCGAATGAAATTCCCTCAAATCTGAGTTCAATCTCTGTACCACAGGGTACCCAGTAGTTACAGACTTATGAGTGGATAATAAACATTTTGTAAAGATAAACAGTGTTCCAGGGGATGTGGGGGGTTTTGATATTTTTCTGTATAAATATAGAAGAAAGAAATCCTCACACTCAACCGAGGAGGAAAGAAAGAACAGGAGTGCGTGTAACAAATATTGAAGTCCAACGGGTTCACATAGAGTTCACACACTCAAATCTATCACAACGCTCTTTAAATTCTATTCTTCAGTTTCTATTTTAAGCACAGGGGAGCAGACTGCTCTGGTGGTTCAGCTCTGCTCAGCTCTCAGAAACTGTTTCTAATAGATATGGATGTATTTCCTGTTAAAAAATAAAACAAAAGTAAGCATTTCTGTTAAAGAAAGGCAAATATGAACATTAAGTGGTATTTTCCAGCAGTTTTCCTACATTTTATGCTCTCATCTCCAGGAGCTCAAATGTAGTGGAAACCAGGCAGTTCAGCCGTTCCTCTGAGTTGAAAAACAGCACATGAAAAGAGGAATCAAATTTTTAGGTCATGGAATTGCTCCAGTGTAGCTATTTAACCTCATGGAAAAGTTTGACAGTTTCGCATTATGATCATAGTTGAAACCCTGTTCCTCTTTTTAACCCTACTGCTGTTTTCCCAAATTGTGATATACTCTATGGTCTATATTATACCACTACTCCCCTACATTACAAAGAGAAATATTGTATTTTATACTTCACTACATTCATTTGACAGATCATTAATACCAAACATCAATCAACCTATTAATGATGACGTATTATTATAGGTTAATCTACAGATAAGCAGCAGGATACTGGATTTTTTGCTGATATCTGATGCCAATATGTAACAACCCCTCTGAGAAATAACCAATATTGAAATATCCACTTTTTTTCTCCACCTAATTTTAGTGATCATCAAGTCTCTTCTAATCATATTATGCATGCATACTCTAATTATGATGACCTACTGGCAGATAGATACATGAAACAGAGTGCTTTTCTGTGTATGTTATTCATTCATTGTGCAAAATAAGAAAACGCATGTTGGTTGATTCTAATAGTTCATTTTAAAGCCAATATTGGTTGATACCGATAACGTACTGATATTATCGTGTATCCTTAATGTAAATTAATTAACATTAGCTCCACTTTTACTAGCTGCAACATTAAAGTGAAACACATTATTTATAAATGATTACATAATATATGCAATTTTGAAATGGGCCATTCTGCATCATTTTTGTACCTACACATACCCCCCACTACTCTGTTTACGATCTCTCACTAAACCTATGCAGTGCCTGAACCAAATAATGTTAGTTGAATCAAATCAGGCTTCAATACAAATATTTGACTATTCATTCCCTTTTTTTCCATATAGGTTTGAAAGTGGTTAAAAAGTGGGTAAAAAGAGGCACAAAAGTAGCGCCCAGTGTCCGACCTCGCCTTTTTCCAGGCGGTTAAAGATGCGGCATGTGTACGGCCCCTTATCCAGTCCTGCTGCTTTACCACTGCCTTGATCAGTTAGTTTAGTTAGTTATTGTATGAAATACAAGTTTTCTCCATTTTTGGATTCTTTGTTTACCATTGAGGCATGCGAGAAAAAAAAAAAAAAAAACATTCTTCACCAATTCAAAATAACACAGGCTGAGTAACTGATATATGGTAATATATGGTAATGGTAATTTGGGTGGTTAAGTATTCCTTTAAAAATATTTTTATCCTAATACTTTTGTAGTTTTACTTAAGTTACATTTTGAATGCAGAACTTTTTCTTGTAGTAAAGTGTTTGAACTTTGAAATTCTAATACCTCTTCCCCCACTGCCTTTGTCAGACATTGACCAGCTCTGGATAGGGCTCCATGACACTGATATGCAAATGGACTTCCAATGGACTGACCACACGCCCGTCATCTTCACCTACTGGCACCCCTTTGAACCCAACAACTTCCGCAACACCCTAGAAGACTGCGTCTCCCTGTGGGGAGCTGTGAGTGACCCCTCCTTCACCCTCACACTGACCCCCAGAGTCCAGGGCCTTAATCACCTCAAAATAATGGACTCTCACTGTCAGCGAGTCGCCTCCGTCTGTATATATCTAACAGCTGTGCTCTCTCTTTCTGTTTGTGTCTTGCTTACGTGTGCAGGAGGGCCGCTGGGATGACAGCCCTTGTAATCTGACTCTGGCCTCCATCTGCAAGAAACCGGGAACAAAGAGTGATGGGAAGCCACAGCACCAAGACTGCAAACAAGTACTACTCTTTTCTTTCTTTGCATTTATTGCTACTCCTTCATTTTCTCCTCGATGTGTACTGCTTATGCTCAAGATTACTGATTTTTTTTTATCTCGACTAGATACATTTTTCTGTGTTTTGTCTTGTCTAAATCTCAGTTTTACTCCACAGACTCTATTTAGAGTCCTGCAGCATTTCTGTACTCTTATTCCAGCTGCTGACAGTCAGCAGTGTTGCTGAGGGCATAATTATTATCATAAGTATTTCAGCTGTTCTTTCACCTTTAACCCCTTCTCCCAGCACTCCCCTTCATCTCTCACCCTTCCACTGGTCCACTAGTCCGCCCCCAGTCTGTAACTGTAATATAAATCACTCCATTATAAGGCTGGAACAGGCACTCCAGACAAACTGAACTCTGGACATACACTCTTCCCTAGGCTGAACACAAACTGTACTTTCCCATGGCCCAAAAAACAAAACACACAATAGGTAATAGACTTTAAAGCATACAAATTGAGACATGGTGTTTGTGTCTTCATTCAACAAGTGTGTTCAGTGCATACAACAAAAAAGACGCCCACTGCTTGTACCCACATGCTGAATTAAATCCCATCTGGAGGATCCATCTTCATCTGTCTCTGATTTCCCAGACCATAATTCTCTCCATATGAGATGTTAAGCGTCTCATACCTGACTCGTTCCTACCTGACCAATGCTGCTGAGTGGACAGTATAGGGTTTCATGTGTGACATGTTGGGTAATCATAGCGTGTGTTTGTGTATATCTTTGCTAAGCGTTGATTTACGGTGTAAACAATCTGACGTTTTGAGTCATGCTGTTTCTCAGCTGTTACGTTCAACAAAGATCTTTGTATGGACTGTTTGGTGTAATGAATGTCTACCCCTCTTCTTGGGGAGCGAGGCATCATGGGTGGTAACGTGATGGGGGTCATTTGGCATGGCACATGCTGCAGGGTCCTGCGGCGGTGCAGTTTGTCTCAAGCGGATTAGCTCACTTCACGCAACATGTGAAACAACAATGACAGAAAGCCCGCTGACCGCTTCAGCAACATTACACCACATGAACCCTGAGCCGTACACCCCATCCAGCGCTGTGCTCATTATTCAAAAAATGTAACAGAGTGCTCATCACTGTAGTGCTGTCATTTTACTTACTCACTGGGTCAGTCACTCGTTACAGTAGTGTTGCATTTGTCTGCCTCATACTTCCAAATTCAGTGATTTTATTATCAGGATGGCTCAGTTGCTTCATGTGCGAATAAACAGAGCAATGAGACAACACTGATGTCTAATGTCAGCGGCAGCCTGGGGCGTAAGCAGCTGCTTAGGGCCCCTCACTCATCAGGGGGCCCCCACAATGACTGACAACGTGAGGGCTCTCTGTTAAGTGCATTTTTTGGGATTATTTAACTGCTTGAAGACACAGCCTCTGATTTGAGTCCAATAGCGGCCCTCCTATCTAGAAATTTTAAGTTCTAAAAACATTCTAAACAAACAATGCAATGTCCTGGTGATGTGTTCAGGGGGAAGTTTGCTCTTACTTTCCAGAATGCTCTTCTTAAAGGCAGGGCAACGTTGTCTAGAAATATCCTAAAAATATGTTTTCAGTGGCAAGGTTTCTTTAATGCTCCAAGAATGTAATTATTTTAAAGTAGGTGAACGTGCAGTAGAAACAATCACATATTTTGTGACACCATTCTTAAAATGTTCTTTATAACACCGCTTTAAAAACATTATACCAGTGTTAACATTTTATTCAAACAGATTAGCATTCCTAAAACATATACCACCTCCCTTTCATTCATCCTCTGTTGAAGGTGTTTACATATTCAATGCAAAATAAGTGACAAATGTGAGAGATACATAATCTCTAGTTAACATAGCACAGCGGTGTCCAAAGTTTTTTAAATGGGAGCCAGATTAGACAGTGTGAAAATAACTGCGGGCCAGCTGCTTCCTGATCATATAGGTTGTTAAAAAACATAAAGATCACTTACAAATGAGCTAACTGCAGCAGCTGTAACTTTCCACCACTCCTGAAAGCAGCAGCCCTGTCGACTTTAAGCTTCTGTGCTGTGGCTATGTCTGCTACCTAGAACAGATGTAATAATACATATATTCAATGAACAACGATCCAATAGTCTGTCATTGATGCAAAGTGAAAACACTGAGAAATATCGCCATCTGTAAGATAAGCCTTTATTGTAAGATTCCCATGGCTGTGTTACCACTGAAATACCATTTCCATACAAGTACACCTCCTTCATAAACATTCAAACAGTTTACTTTACAACATTGTGTCTTATCAAACAAAGGCCTCTGAATTAAATTGAATCAAAATCGCATCATGCCAGACTTGCCCAAAGAATCAATATGATACTGTGTCGTGGAAAAGTTGTGATTTACACATCTAACAGGAAATGTCTACTGCTAGGTAACCATTTGTTTGCTTGTGTACCATCTGTTTATGAGAACACATTAGTTCCACCTGTATAGTTCCTACTTGGTGCATCTCTACAAACTGTGTAATAGACTGAGGTGAAAATAAAAATTAAAGTGAACTTGCTTGATTAAGCAATATTGTGTAGTGGGCCACATATAGTATATTTTGAATAACTAGCTGCAGGCCTTTTAAAATTAGGCCAGACTTTGGATATGCCCAACATAGCATGTGTGTCCTTTAAATTAGTCAAGAATGAAAAAATTAGGAATATTATCTTGTTGTTTTGCCAGCATACAAATATATTTACTTGCGCACAAACTACTCGTTATAACTTACATGTTAGAATAATATCTTATTTACTGCACTTTCCTAAAACCTGACATTGCAGCAGAGTTTTAGTGTTGCCTTACAAATTTATGGACAACACATTTTGCTGTAAAAGTATATGAAAAACACTTCGCTTCGACTTGTTAGACATATGATACTCTCAACAGACCGACAGTGAAAGTACAGTATTTCTCAAAAATGTAATTAACATCAATAAAGATAATAACAGAACTAGAATTAACAAAATAATAACAAAGTATTATTAAACAATGTGAAAACAATGTGACAGTAAGAAAGGGGTTGCGTGTAGGCAAACCTACAAAGAATTATCACTGAAATCTGCAGCTTCCCTCGGCTTTACAACACTTTAAAGTGAGTTTCAGCTCATTGTTTAGCTGTCAGGCTGCGACTTGTTTTGGTTCACTCTCACCG
Source organism: Epinephelus fuscoguttatus (assembly GCF_011397635.1). Taxonomy (NCBI): domain Eukaryota; kingdom Metazoa; phylum Chordata; class Actinopteri; order Perciformes; family Serranidae; genus Epinephelus; species Epinephelus fuscoguttatus. The sequence goes on along the minus strand of NC_064770.1, from coordinate 15,337,927 downwards.
GTCTCATAGTGCAGCTTTTGGCCGCAGCTGTTTTCAACATAAAAGCCCTAAAAACCCCACTGTACATGACCTGCTCAGCACCAAACAGCAGACAGACACAGTTAGTGACTAGCTGGTGAACACAGTGGAGCATTTAGCAGCTACAGAGCCAGATATTCCCCTCAGGAGTTGGTGGAGACCAAAAACAGGGCTGAGTGATAATGTTGCAAGGTAACTGCTAAATGTAAATCTGCAACTGTTTTATGATAAGTTCCTCATTAAAGGTAATGATGTGTCAATGTTGCATTTACAGCTTGGTATCACTGCCCCAAGTGAAAGGAAAAAAAATTCATAGCACCTTTTATTCAATATGTTGTTTTCAAATGATTGAGGACATGAATACTAGTTGCTTCAAGTTGAAATATGTTTCAAAACATGCTACTGGGAACATGCAATAAGTCAAAACTGATGTAAGACAGGCAAAGGAGGGATGGGAAAATGTGTTGAGGAGATGTGAGCTTCAACAGATCAAACCTCTCCAGCAGCTGTAATCTTTGAGGTTTTTGTCTGGATGCCAAACTGTGTTTGTGCAAAAAGCCCGAGGTTGGGCTTATTCACACAAAGCTGTATACGAACGGTCTCTCACGATCGTTCTTCTGCAAAACCTCACCCCTGTTGACCTTCTGCTTGTTGGCTCGCTCTGCATCTGTACACGTCTGCAACTACAGTGGGCCTACACGGGCTGTCAGGAGGGACCGAGGCCAGAGAAAAGTTATTTCTGCATGCTTAGACGTGTTCTTTTTATTCTGCGTTTGGGATACAGTTGACTGCTCTAAGTGGATTCACTTCTGTTTTGACTGTTAAGATGGCATCAAATTATCCTCTGAGATACACAGTTCATGTTTTTTTTTACCACTGCAAAGGAGGACATGTTTTAGGTCTTGCTTGTTTGTCTGTCTGAGAGGCTTTTTTTCTCAATTTTTTGGTCAAACACATTTTTTTCACATATCCAGAATACCCTCGACGGCCAAAATAGTTCTCAGTTATTTGATTTTCCATTTTCCTTCAGTTGTTCCAATTTGTTTTTGGCCTTTAAATTGCCTCAGCTCCTAAACTTTGCCTAGGTGGGTGGTGCTGTTGAAACATGACCGCTTTAAATGCCTGACTCACTTGAAATTTTGCACTTTTCTTCCATTTAGAGAGCACCAATATAACTGAGATTTAGACAGTACCCAGAAATCTGCATGATTGTCTGGCTTTGAGTATCTTTTGATGCACAGCCAGATCCAGGTTTTAAATGACTGAATTAGTGAATTCAGAGTGTAGCAAGGCCTTCATAGACATTTGTGCTATTCATTTATTTGTATGCCTGCGACAGCCGTGGCCAGAGGCACTATGTTTTTAGTTTGTCCCTGCATCCTATTCTTGTGAAAGTATGTCAGGAACTCCTTAAGGGAATTTCTCAAATGTGGCACAAACGTCCACTTAGACTCAAGGATGAACTAGAATTTGGAGGGTAAAGGTCACTGTGACCTCACAAAACACCTTTTTTTTGCCATAACTCAAGAATTCATACGCTGATTATGACAAAATCTGACACAAATTGCTAACAGGATAAAATGATGAAGTGATGACATTTTACATCCAAAAGGTAAAAGGTCAGCTTCACTTTGACATCATAATGTTCTGCAAAACCACTTTCCTGGCCATTATGTTCAAACTCAGGAACAGAAGGGAAGGCATTTGGTTGGATACTGAATTGGTGTCCATCTTGAAACTGTGCTGATTGTATATATCTTCTGTGCTGCCGGGTTGAAAATGTGTGTGAAGCATCCACATTTTAGAATTTGTGGCTTCTTTACAGCAACACCCACATGGCATACAACAATGCCATGCCATTATTCTTTTAATTTTCCTTTCCATATCCAACTCTCGTCTCCTCTCAGGGCTGGAAGTGGCACAGCCCAGCTTGTTACTGGGTGGGAGAAGATCTGTTTACCTTTGATGAAGCCAGGAAGTCCTGTGAGGACCAGGGAGCCGCCCTTGTTACCATTACTAATCGGTGTGTACAGCAATGCACACTTACCCTGACCGACACACACAGACATCACAGTGAGTTTCGTCAGCGCTGCCTTTCTTAAAGTCCCTTTAAATCTTTACAGGTTCGAGCAGGCGTTTGTCAACAGCCTGGTGTTCGGTCGCTCTGGTGATTCCTTCTGGATCGGCCTCAATGACCAGGGCAGCCCCGGCTCTTTCCACTGGCTCAGCAAGGATGAAGTGTCCTACACCAACTGGAATCGCGACCAGCCAGGTGCAGGTCACAAATGTCGTGTTTGAATGGGCTTAATCACAAATTGAATTGCAAATATTATCTGATAATGCATTACAGAATGACCAGATTGGGGTCATTATACGGCCTATTCCTTTCATTTCTGTTGCGATAATGGGTTCACTTCTATAGCTGGAAATTTCCAACATGAGGTCCATTCTGAACTAGAGCCATTTTTGGATTTAATCTACAAAGAAGAAACTGGATCAGACCCAGGTGTTTTTTGCTTTGGCCAAAATACAGACTCACAACTCCTGATATCCTGATTTGGCCGTAAAGTAGCTTTGATTAGCTGACAATCTGCAAAAATTATCAGCAGCAGTCAACCAGCCAGCGAGGGTACGTTTTGATTTAAATGTAATATATCAAAATTGGAGCAGTTTGTTGAGGACACTGTAAACTGAGTTTTCACTTCAAATGAATAGTCATTGCTGCACCACAGGAATGAGGCAGCAAACAGAATTTAGACTATCATGGATTTTGGATTCTCCATAATTTCTAAACCAGACCTGGTGGCGCACAAAACAGTTGTGGGCGAGTCCTCTGGCTTTACAGTCACCGATAGATCCAAAGATATGAACTGCCTGACCTCTGCACAGATTATAGCTGAGGTTTGTTGCGCTTGTTGACTTGTCTGTTTGAAGGACCTTTCTGAAAATGTTTAACTTACAGTAATCTGTGGGTTTCTGTTGGATGACAATATTCATAGTATGAACCCTTATTATATTCTCATGATATTCATGAATTCAACACCCAAGGTTGCACCTGAGGCCCAGTTGTAGCAGAGATTACAGTTCAAATCCAACATCTCTATTTGCTCTCTTTAATGCTCTTAAGCCTGTGATTGTATCATGATGTGATAGGAGAAAAGTCCTAGTATTTCTATGCGATAAAAGAGCATTACACTTACAGAATGATGTCTTTATATTGAAATAAAACAATATCGTCATGGAGAACTCCACTTCTGGTGCACCACTTTTTTAAAATATGATTCATAAAGAGGATCCATAAGGGAAAATAGAGAAATAGAGCCCAGACTGGGTTTACAGGAAATGCTGAAGTAGGAGAATGCACACATATCCAAACAAAAGAGAGCAGGTGCTGTTTGGAAAGTGAGCAGATCACGAAATATGAAACAGCTCGCACACTGCAAGTCTCCAGTGCCCACTTATTTATTACACCTAGGTGACATTTTGAGCACAACTACTGAAGCTGACAGTGCACGGTGCCATCTTAGATATACATACAATATAGTCACATGATGCAATCATACAATCCCAGTGACTGTTGTGACATAGAAAATGCATATATTAAATCAACAAACACATCCATGTAAACACACACACACACACACACACACATAAAGTGAAAAAACTCAATACATATCGTCATCTTTAAGAGACCTCTATTTTGAAGTTCCCATGGCACATCTGTGTCACTATTTCCGTCCAAGCGGCCAAGACAGTGACAATGAGGATATTTACTGATATCGCCTCATATTGATCACAGGCTCCTGAATTGAGTAGAATCAAAATTCAATCATAGCAGACTAATATATAGCGCACATAGCTTTGCATTCAATATTGTAAGATAACACTCAATAAAGATCCCCAGCCACCAGCCAAAACATTAAAACCACTGGTGGGTGAAGGGGTTAACATTGATCATCTTGTTACAATGCAATGTTCTGCTGTGAAGCCTTTGGTCCTGGCATTCATGTGGATGCCACTTTACATGCTCCACCCACCTGAACACCATTACAGACCAAGTAAACCAAGTAAAAGATCTTGTGAGTCCTGAATGATGTGAGGTGGGGTACAAGCACATCCCAAAGATGTTCGATCAGATTGGGATTTGGGGAACTGGGAGGCCAAGACACTTTCCCAGTGTGTGGGTGACTGAATGTCTTGGTTTTGCTAGTGAAGTGAAACCGTTGACAGTTACCACATTTGTAGTTTCTGTTGCCCTTGTTTTAAGAAAAAAAGTTTAATGCAGCATCCCACACTCATAATTGTCTAATAAGAAATGTGTAATCACATCCCCGCATCTTTCCTCTATTTCCACACATTTCATCAGAGCAGCGTCTTCCTCTCTCTCTCTCTCCACTCACCTACATTTCACCCTGTATCTATTTCAGTCAAAGTCCGCGGCGGCTGCGTTTCCATGGCGACGGGCTTCGCAACAGGTCTGTGGGAGGTGAGGGAGTGTGCGTCATCGAAGGCGAAATTCATCTGCCGTCAGAACCAGGACACGTCTCTGAGCCCCGAGCCCCCCGCCCCTCAGCCCACCCCGAGCCTCAGCGGCGCCTGTCCCAGCGGCTGGAAGAGCAACAGCAACCTGCGCTACTGTTACAAGGTTCACCCCAGCGATGTTTCACAGTCTCACACCATCACCACTCTGCCAGAAGTGTCTTTTAATTTCAGTCACACTTTGGCTTTCATTAAATCATTAATTCAGTCTTGTATACTAAAATGGCCTTGGCTAATATTTGAGTAGTTAATTACCCTTTTCTCATTTTAGAATGTGCGGAATGTAGATATGATTTTTACAAAGTGGAATAACTAATGCTTTCAAGGTGATTTGGAAACATAAATTTCAGCTTCCTCAGAGTGAAAAATAATCTAGCCTCATGCTTTTCAAGTGTCTTATTCAGTCTGTTAATAATATTACAGCTACATGTAGAGGATGGACTTTCATAAAGTTTCATCAGATAGACTCTAGGGTTTATTCTGTGTTCTCATTTTTTATTGCTCCTGTGTTGGTTTAATTACATTTCTATTATTAACAGATAGGCTTTGTTCATGTAACTCTGAAGTAATGTATTATGAAACGCTGAAACAAATATTGCATGTCGTTCATAACTGAAATGAATCACTTTTTTTAATGTAAATTAATCCAGAGAAAATTGGATATTTGTAACATTTGGCATATCTAAAAATGTATTTTCAAAAGCTTATATAGTGTATAGCATTCGACTGTTATTCAACTGTGAGAAAGGCATATCCTTATAGGGCACAATACAATCTTGTCTAATGACGATAAAGCCACTGATGGCAATGGGCAATATTTCATGGGTTCTGGTCATGAACAGATATCCCAGCCAAGACTTCCTCTTCATTGCGCTGGTTATTGTTCACAGCTTGGTCCAGACAATGTCCTGGCTAATCTTTATAATCTGATATCAGCATATGAATACAGATAAATTAGAAAAATAGCTCAGACGCTAGCTGATTGGTTTCAGAGATTGTATTCAGCCAGTATGTTGCGCATCTTTTGCTCTCCACACAGACTGTTTACCTGCAGGCAACAAAAACCCGCTCAAACATGATTGGACAATACTCAACAACTACTACAAAGGAACACTAGAGTGCTTCTGATACCACAAACTTGTCCCGCTGCCTGCAGATTCTGCATACATATGTGGATATCTGTTTATAGAAATTACTGTTAATACTACTTGTATGTTTAATCAGACTGTTATTACACCTTTGTCACTTGTGTGCAGGTGTTTCACTCCTCCCAGCTGGAGCAGAAGCTGAGCTGGCTGCAGGCTCACCTGTCCTGCCGGAGACACGGAGCCAACCTGCTGAGTATCACCAGCCCTGATGAGGAGCAGTTCATTCTGCAGGTCCTCCACGAGGCCTTTGGGTGGGTGTGAACCTCTGACCAGGTGACATGAGATGTAATATGATGATAACGATGATAGATGATGACGATGTTGCCCCCTACAGGGAGTCAGAGGAGCATGAGCAGCACTGGTTTTGGATCGGGCTGAACCGCAGAAACCCAATGGACAATGGCAGCTGGAAGTGGAGTGATGGACTGGCTGTGAGTGAAGACACTATGCGGCCTAACGATGTACAGATGCTGTGTAAAAAAAAAAATGCTTGAAGCACAATCTGTTTGCTCTTTGCTTTTGTCTTAGTTCACATACCAGAACTTTGGCCGCTACTACTACAACATCCGGCAATGTGCTGCAGCAGACTTGGGCACTATGACCTGGCTGGCCATGCACTGTGACTCTGAGTTAGACTGGATCTGCAAGATCCCCAGAGGTACAACAATGCTGGGCATTTTCTCTAGAGCTATGTAGAAATCCCAATACTGTGTTGGTACATTTGCACATCTTTAAATCATACTTTGGAATTATTGCTTTCTGTATTCTTTTTCATGTTGCACATCTTCTATTCCTCTTTAGAAACACCCGTTTCCACCTACAGCATCATTTCTCTTTCAGTCTCTCAAGCTTACATCCCTTTTTTTATTCATTGTGCTTTGGATGTCTTGAATACACTTTTATCTTGTGTGTGTCTTTAGGTACTGTTGAGAAGGAACCAGACGTCTCTGAAGGTCAGTCCTGTTTTCTTAGCTTTGAACTTCTCTCTGCATACTGAGCTGATCTCCTGAGGGCTTATATCAAAACCTTGCGATTATGTCTCCTGACTTTCTTTCCTTCTCCTCTCATCCCTCATCTGTCAGGCGCCACTTCACCAGAGTGGATTGGCTTCCAGGAGGCTGAGTATAAATTTTTTGACCACCGCACCACTTGGGACCAGGCCCAGAGAATTTGCTCCTGGTTTGATTCTTCGCTGGCGTCTGTCCACTCAGCAGCGGAAGAAGCTTTCCTGGCCAACACTTTACGCGAGGTACTGCACACTTCATCAATAAGTCCATCATCGCTCGTAGGAGTTAATTTAATCTGAAAATGCAGTTAATTACTCATGATTTAGCAGACAATCCAGCTTTATGAGAGCAAAACTCTCGGAAATACCTAACAAGCACCAACCTGTGTGTGATCTGTGTAATTATTGTGTCTATACTCAGCTTGGCAGCATTTTCAAGAGGCAAGCCCTGCCTTCCAGAACGTCTGTGTGGCCTCGACATGCCCCATCACAGTCTCTCTCTCATTTTCAGATGGTGAAAGTGGAGGGTGATAATTGGTGGCTGGGGCTTCACACCTATGAAAATGATGGCCGCTTCCGCTGGTCTGACCACTCTGTGCTCAATTATGTGTCCTGGGCTCTCGGGAGGCCGCACCCACTCAGCCGTGATCGCAAATGTGTCCGCCTGGCCGCCAGCAAAGGTAAAAGCAGCCAAAGTAAGAGACCTCAGGAGACTTAATCAAATGCAGTACACAAAATGAGCTTGTATTTTCCGCTCCCAAACAGCGGATTGGGCTGACCAGAAGTGCCACTCTGACCTGCCCTACATCTGCAAGAGAGTGAATGTCACAGGCACCATTCCTCCAACTCCATCATCCCCACACCCACCTGCAGGCTGTCCTGACGGATGGTCCTCCTATCAACATAAGGTAGAGCTACAGCACACCAGGGTCTAGATGTATAAAACTGTGTGTAGATTCACGACAAAAACAGTGTGTATGCACAAAGGCAGAAATATGCACATGCATTCTTTAGGTCAGGTTTATAAAGCCGCGTGTAGGCCTGATTTGGTTTTATAAATTTCAATCATAGTGGTGTTGGACACATGTGCACGAGCCTCATTTCCACTCCCACAGTTTGCCATAAATAGATGTAGAAATACCCTTAAATATCTATTTGCCGATACTTGTGCCCGCTCCACCCCTCCACCCCTCATTAGACCTGTCACTGAGAAATACAGGAAAGAAAGTACAATCTCACTGACTGTGTCGCATCGGCAAGGTTCTCCAACGATGCCAGAGCAGCTGTCATTACGCACAGCTTTGGATATTTTTAGCGTTTGTACCATGAATTCATCATGTTTCTGCAAAAAATCTCAATTATCATCACAAACAGGGAACTGAATGTAAATAAGATTAATGATGAAATCCATCACTCATGAATCATTTAGGATGAACTTTCTAAATGTGCCTTTGACAGTTAACAGATCGTCATGTAGCCTGCAAAAATGATAACACAAACTGTGATATTGTCAAAACTACTTTAAAAAAATGTTACCTGTCTCTCAAGTCATATTTATTCTCCTTTTTATCATGTTACCCTGAATCATACCTGGTCTGAAATCTGTGTGAGGTGAGCACATTACCAGTTTAGGTGAGAGAAAAGGTGTACTCATTGCTTTGTGCGTACACATTGTTTATGCATCTGCCCCCAAGAATCAAGCACAATGCAACTATATTGTGTTGAACTGTTTAAATTAAGCAGGATGTCTAGAATGCATCAAATAAGTATAGCATACAGGCAGTGAAGCATCCTAACCTGAACAGTCTTGTTTTGTTGATATTTGCTTTGACATCTGGTGTGTCTGCAGTGTTTCAGAGTATTTGATCAGCCAGACCGAGTCACATGGTCTGCGGCCAAGTTGAAATGTGAAATTCAAGGAGGTGTACTGGCAGTGGTGTCGAATCATTTGGAGCAAGGTAATTACAGCAGAATACTGCAGGCACAGCTAACTGCAGGGAAGCAGTGCCGGACCCAACTAAAGTTAATGAGCTTACCTCTCTGCTCGAATGTAGATGACTTAGTTTTTAGTTATAATTATTTTACATGATAAAAAATGTGTAGGATTTGTAATTGTGAGTCGCAGTATGATATCATGAGTCATTTTATTATGATAGGAGTCAGTTGCCTGATACTTAGGTGGTTTAGATATTCATGTTTGTGTTACCTATTCCCATATTTATCACTGTTTATAAGTGTCTCATAAGTCTCACCACACACATGCACACTGATGCAATCAATTCTCCTCCTCACAGCCTTTGTCACCACCCTGCTTCGCAATGCCAGTGTTGACCTTTGGGTGGGCCTGACCTCAGATTCTAAAGGTCATTTCCAGTGGGCCAAGGCCAGCCTGCTCAGCTACACCAACTGGGCTCCCGGAGAGCCACTCGACAACAGCGGACCACACCACAACAGGACCCCGGTACCCACAGCATTCACCCATCAGCTCATGTGTCATGCTTTTGCCCTCAATGTGTTCCTGTTCTCATTTCACTGTCACCTGTCAGGGAAACTGTGTGGCGATGATTCATGGGAACCCACAGAAGAACACGGGCATGTGGGCCTCGCGAGCCTGTGAGATGGAAAGTAATGGCTTCCTCTGTCAGAGGCAACAAGGTGTGATATTGAGTAATAACCGCAACGATGTCTGCTTTAAAAGTGAAGAATATTTGCACCACAAACAAACGACTTTGTGGTTTCTTCAGACTCAGGTATCCCTCCGGCCCCGGCTCTTATCCCCACCTCCCTGTCAAAGCCTGTGGAACTGGGAGGAGTGACTTACCGGGTTGTGGAGAAGCGTCTGGACTGGACCGGGGCTCTGCACCTCTGTGAGTCTTTGAATGGGACCCTGGCCATGGTGAGAGATCCCTACCAGCAGGCTTACCTTACACTGCTGATCAACAGCCTGCGCCGGCCTGCCTGGATTGGTATCTACAATTATGGAGTAAGCCTATTAATTTACAGTATATCTCATATTAACAGAGGTCAACAAGTGCGATTGTGTTTTCCAGGCTGAGGGAAACTGCAGTTAACAGCAGCTTTTTTAATGTTTCCAGGGACGGAGCTTCACCTGGCTGGGTGAAGAAGAACTGTCGTATACAAACTGGAAGGATGGGGAGCCCCATCAGACGGCTGGATGTGGTCACATGACCACTACTGGCCAGTGGACTATGACTTCCTGTGAGGCTAAACTGGAGGCTGCTATCTGTCAGATTGGTGGTATGTGTGTGTGATGTAACAGCAATACCTGCCAATTAACTTGTTGCACAAATGCAAATAACAAATCACTGAAAACATCTTTTCTGCTATTTTTACTTTGCCAGAGGAGCCTGTGCTTCACGAGTGGATCTACCCCGGCCAGTGCCCCCATTCTCTGGGAGAGTGGGCGTGGGTGCCTTTTAGAAACCACTGTTATGCCTTCAACCTGCAAACTCTTAGACTGCAGCAGGATGCTCGCACATCCTGTAAAAAAGGTAGAGTTTCAGAAACCCCTTCACACCTCTGCTGTTTTCCTGCTGTGCTGCCCATTAGGGCTGGTTGATTGGTCAAATTTTATTTTCAATCATGATTTTGGCTTCCAACGATTATTATAACAAGATAATTGAGGTTCAATTTTTGTGCCACTTTCCATTTCACACGGATGCTTTCATTTTGTCTTGTGTCAAAAATCCAGTGCCTTTGCAGCCAACTTGTAAACTTTATTGCTAGATTGAGCAACTTTTCAGACCCTCTTTGTGACTTAATTTCTAAAAAGCGACTAAAAACAAATCTGGCAACTTATTCAGACCATCAGGGGAAAAGTCTGAAATATATTCAATCATATTATATTGTAATTCATGACCATGCACGCTGCTTGGAGTGATCACAGACGAGAGCTCGTCTGCCAGCAGCGCAGGGTCTCTCCCTTTCCTCTTGGCTGAATTTACATTTATATATGATATATTATTTATTTTATTTATTTATTTGATTTTTGTACATTTACTTTTTTATTTGATTTTCAGTTGAATTATATTCAAAGTTAAGGAAAATACACAGTTAAAAAGAAGTTTTTAAGCTCAATAAATGCATGATGTTTTCAAAGTTGTTGAGTAGTCATGATCTTAATATTAACCAAAATAATCATGATTATTACTTTTGTCATAATTGAGCAGCCCTACTGCTCCTACAATTCATGATACTGATTTGAAAGCCAATAAAGTGCAATACTTCTGACCATCTCTGCTGCAAACATAATTGATAAAATGCATCAATATATCTAAACTTAGAGGTGTTATTCACTGTCTGCACTATTGTTAAATCTTCCAACATGATCAATTCTCATTTCTCTTTTTGTCCCATCTCTTGTGTATTTCTTTATTTTTCTCTCTTCCAGCGGGAGCTGAACTTCTCTCCATCTTAGATGAGACGGAGAACGGATTTGTATGGGAACACATCCAGAGCTATGCAGAGCAGGCACATGGAGCTTGGCTGGGCATCAGCGTGAAAGGTCCAGCAACGTTGCATTAGACTGTCCGTTCCATCTCTCTCTACAGCAGCAAACTTAATAACCTTCAGATTTTCATTAAAAAAAAAAAAAATCCATGTTGAGGCTGCTTGTAGTGAAATTATCTTCCTCTGTTTGCAGATAATTCTATTAATTTAATGAGTTTTACCAGATTGATTTCTTTTATATAATAATTATAAAACAATTAATTAAGTAGAGGAAACCTAATTAAGACTGTTTTTCTCGTGTCAAAAAACTGTGATAAAGCAAGGTGCATTATCTCAGGAAAGTTAATTCATTAAGCTGTATTATTATCTGCCAGTGCAATTAGATAATTTGGCTGAATTGCCCTGAAATATACTCAGTAAGCTAATGGGAAGAACTGAATCTATATTGGAAACCTCTATGACTAAACAGATGTCAGGCAGAACACGATATGACAAATTAGCTCTCCTAAAGATACAACTAAGGAAACAGTTTTGCTTAAGTGTGCTTGAAGCTCCTCTGAGTGTGTGTGCATGTGCTCCTGCTACAGGTAGAGGTCTAGTGTGGAGCGAGGACATGGAGATGTCGTACACCAACTGGGAGACGCATGATGTGGCCCTCTCTGTTTTGTCTCCAAACTCCTGCTTCTGGATCCAGAGCAACAGCGGCCTGTGGAAGCCAGGCTCCTGCAGAAATCGCACGCACGGAGTCATCTGTAAACTGCCTCGCAGTAAGCACACACAGAACCACTTTGGTCATGAGACAGTCACTCTCAGAATCAGATCAAGTTGAGTTGTTGAGTTTGAGATCTAGTCAAAGAGATCAGAGCAAATTAAGAAATTTCTTATCAAACCAATCAATGAATCAAATATGGCTTATCGGGCGGCACGGTGGTGTGGTGGTTAGCACTGTCGCCTCACAGCAAGAGGGTTGCCGGTTCGATCCCGGGCGTGGGAGCCCTTCTGTGCGGAGTTTGCATGTTCTCCCCGTGTCAGCGTGGGTTCTCTCCGGGCACTCTGGCTTCCTCCCACAGTCCAAAGACATGCAGATTGGGGACTAGGTTAATTGGAGACTTTAAATTGTCCGTAGGTGTGAATGTGAGCGTGAATGGTTGTTTGTCTCTATGTGTCAGCCCTGCGATAGTCTGGCGACCTGTCCAGGGTGTACCCTGCCTCTCGCCCGATGTAGCTGGGATAGGCTCCAGCCCCCCCGCGACCCTCAAGAGGATGAAGCGGTTAGAAGATGAATGAATGAATGAAATATGGCTTATCAACTCAAAGAGATTTACAAACTATACATACGTATAAACCCTTAAATAGATTGTAGCATTGAGAGAAAATCACCCAGAGGAGGATGAGCTCAAGTGCTATTAAAATGACTGCCAAATACTTAAAGTGATCAGTTTTACTAACCGTTCCTTCCTTCATTTGCAGGTATTGAAACCGCAGCTGTAACATGTAAGTATGATTATCTGCTGCCATGTTGTTCTGTTCACTTTAAAACTTAAAGGGACAGTTCATCCCCCAAATTAAAAATGCAAATTACCTGTAGTGCTGTTTATCAGTTTAGATAACGCTGAGTTTTGAGGAGAAAGGACACATTTTGTGGGGTGTAACGGACAAGTCATATAATGAGTAGCGTAACAAATTACTGTTGGCAGGATGTAATAAGTAAACTGATTACTTTTGGCAAGAGTAATGAGAATTAAATCACATCTTTAGTGTAACAAGCCCAACATTGCTCACCTAGCCCCACTGAGCTAGCCAAAAATACTACTTAGCTGAGGAGGATGCCATTAAACATCTCGTGCTGTCAAGAGCTTAAACCTCTCATTTACGAGTAGATGCTCACTTCCTTTTGCGCAGTGATGTCGTTGGTGTGTGTAGTTCACAAGAAAGAAAATAGTTCCTTCATGAAACTGCTCACAACAAGGTCTGTGGATTATCTTTAGTAACTGGGTCATGATTTATGGAAAGAGACATTCCTGTTGAGTTTTACAAAGGTATTTTTTTTTGGCGCTTTGAGCACCACAAGCCGAGTACCATCTATTTCTATTGTATTGGAGGGAAGGCAGACATCTTTACGGCTGATATCTCCAACACTCAGCAACTCACACCAAAACAATCTAGACTGATAAATAGCACTACAGGTAAGTGTAAAAATATGATTCTTTTATTTTGGGGTGAACTGTCCCTTTAATATACATGTCTGTGTTTGACTAGTGAATAAATTATAGTAATCCTGGCATCCTTTTTCTACCTCTCCATAGCGCAAAGCGATCACCTGCCCACTGTGATCGTTGTCTTGGTGACGGCTCTGGTGCTGGTGGCGCTAATCGTCGGTGTGATCTACTTGTACCGTCGGCGAACTGTCGGGTCGCGGGGCTCCTATGAAGGGGCCCGCTACAGCCGCACCAACTCCAGCCTCACAGAGCAGATTGAGAAGAACATCCTGGTGTCAGACATGGAGCTGAACGAGCAGGCGGAGTAGCAGAGCCGCCTCGCAGCGACTCAACCCAGGACTGGACCTGAACTGAAACAGGAGAGGCTGATTTTATCGCGCTGACTCAGATACACATTGTGGCATTTATGTTTTTGTTGACTCTTTTGAAACCAAAAAACAAAAAAAAAGATTTTTAAAGTGCTGAAGGGCTGTGTAGAGCGCAGCAGATGTTTAATTTTAAATTGAATCCCCGCCTTCTCAATCCTCTTTTGCCAAGACTTAACAGCTCTACCAATGTCTCTCCAGACAAATCAGATCCTTCCATATGTACAGCTTTGCCCCAAAAACATCCATGGAGGCCATAAATGGATCCACTGGGAATTCAGTTTTATTGCAGCTGGAAAAGTTCAACATAAATCGGTTTTATGAAATGACTCCTCGCTGTCTTCCCTGGTGCCAATGTAAAGTTTTACTTGGTGTATATTTGCTTTCTCGTTCCCACTTTGATTGAAAGACTAACAAAGCAAAAAATGTACCATCACAGCCGCAGATTGACTCCTAACTAAAACCATTTGTCTCTTAAATACATAGCCACAGTCTTCTTCAGGACCAAAGTCACTTTTTGAATTTTTTTTTTTTTCTGTATTGCCATGACAGTATTTACCTGAACTTGAGGTGTGTTTTTGTTGTTTTGTCGCATTCATGTCCTTCCCATTGATTTGTCATGATCTGTGCAGCTTTAGAGAACTGATACTGATGATGCATGTGTGGTTTTTGTGAGTCTGCCTCTCTCCTCCTCTCTGATCTGACACGTCAGCACCAGCTGTCGAACGAGCAGAGGAGGAAGAAGTCCAAATGTGAATGTGTGGAGGGTGACAGGGACCATTATTAGTGGTGACCGTCTGAGGGCAGTACACTAGAATTGTGCACATTAAACTAAGTTGCTGTACTTAGCATTGAAAGGTGGTCTTTAAGGAGACTACATTGTTTTATTTTTTTGGTACTGCAGGACTGGAGGTTGGCTGACTCTCAACTTCCAGGGCTCCGTGTACATTTTGGCACTTTCTACCATTATCTCGAGCTTATTCAATCTTAATCATCCGCTTGCCTTTAGTCATTCCTTTAAGGCATGTTTTTGTTTGTTTTGGCTCTTCGTGTCACCATCTGGTGCTGATTCAGCAATTTTTAAGGGCAGTTATTCTCTTTGTATGCATCGTGTAAAGGGGTTTGTCTGATTCATCTTTTTATGGAGCTCACTTCTCTGTATGTTTTATCTCCTGGATATTTTTCTCTCTTTGTCTTTTTAATGATGCAGGTTTTATGATGTGTTTTGACTTAAATACGACTGGTGAAGACATTTGGAAATGTTCCTGTTTTTATGGGATAATTGCCAACACTTGAACCTCTCATTGCCCCACTAAAGAAAACATCCCTGGAGTGAATGACACTGTTGTATATATATGAGAGCCAAAGAATGTTTTAAAAGTGAATTCACAATTTCCTTCAAGAAAACCTCCTTCCATTCTTTTTCTACGTCATTTTAAGATTTCATTCACATTTGCGTGGCGTAATGACCGCATTTTTCAGAGTTCATTTGCCTCCTCAAACTTTTCTTTTTTCCTTTTCCCCCTCAGCTCTTGCCTCTGAGTGCATTTCTGTCTCTACCGCTTGCAGGAATGCTTTGGAGCCGTTTCAGTCTGAGGCTTTTGGTGTCTCACAGAGCTGCTGTGAAAAAAAAAAAACAGCTTTTTTTGCTCCGTGAGTTGGACTAAGATAGAGGGGGAAGGGAGGAGGAGAAGGACTACGAAGAAGTGTGAGTGTGTGTGTGAGTGCGTGTGTGTGCGTGCGCGTGGCAGTGTGTGCAGTCTCCAGCTGTGGAATGTTGAGTCGGCAAGAAGAGCTCAGTGGCACGTCTGGAACCAATCAGAGAAGGAGGACTCAGGGACAAGAAGGGTCAAAAAGAAGAAGGGTAAAAAAAGGAAAACCTAGACTGAGGAAAAAAGGGGGAAAAAGGAGGAGTGCGAGGAGGAGTTAGGGATGTAGGAAGAGAGGAAGGAGGAGTGTAAAGGGTGCAGCGGTGTGTCCTGGGTTTACCCCGGCCTCTGCTGGTGGTTTCACTGTACAGGTTTGTCTTTGTATGCAGTGGATGTGAGCTGATTGAGGTGATGGTGTGAAAGTGGTACGACCCTCTGCGTGTTCCCCAGGGAGATTACGTCTGTGAGGCAGGCCGGCTCTTGTCCCTGTGAAGATTAGCTGAAGCACCTGTTCAACTTTTTTTTTTGGAAGTTTTTGTGTCATTTTTATATGAAATAAATAAAGTCTATGTTCTCAGAGCTTCTGCTTTCACAGTTATTTATGGCTTTTCAGAGGTTGGAACAAAGTAAATGCTTTGCAAGTCACAAGTCCCGAGGCAAGTCCCAGATCCTTAACTTCACATTTCAAGTCCTAAACAAGTCATAACGCACTTTTTGCCAAATTTAATGCCGTTTCACAACAGATTAATGATATATTCAATTTACAAAAATCGTGAGTGCAAGATTTTTAAAACAAGTACACTGAACTTAAAGGAATAGTTTTTTTGGTGGATCTGTATGACATACTTACTACATTGTATCCTCCTGAGACCTGAACTGTTGTTTGCTATGCATTTTGAATTTCTCCTAGCTATTTGGGATCAGTAGGACCTAATAAGTATAAAAATCTAAACACTGTCAAAAATAATCAAGTCCCAATATCTTCAAAGTAGACTTTCTAATTAACATCTTAGCTTGTTACTGTTGCTAAAATTGGTAAAGTTTGTACAGCACATCAAACTACAGCTGTTTTTAATCATAAATAAACAAGTATCAACCATTACATTTAAGCATGTTTTGGACCTTGTACACTTTTGTGCCAGGGTTGGCTGCAGACTGACTTGACAGAGATGGCTGCCACCTTGTTTTTACATGGATTAGTGTATTGTGGTTATGCTACCACTAGATGGCACAAAAAAGTGTCCATGAATGAGGACAACAGGTCTAAAGTAAGCATAATGAAGTATAAGGTCCACTAAACCCAAAATGTGATGTCTTCAAGTGAGGATATACAGGGTCTTAGGAGGGTAAGATGGCGTCGGTGTGCTCCCTGTTTGCAGAAAGAGACACCCCAGAAGCTCAGCTATTGCTGTGGATTAGAGTTGACAGCAAAAGTATTTTAGACACTTAAAAAAAGGCCTACCTATAAAACAAAGTAACATCATTCCAAGTGGATGTTTTATTTACAGTATTTTAACCACTTTACCTTGCTGTCAGACAGCACTTTACTTTTGGAGCTACATTTTCTTAATTAAAAGAAAAATGAAGCTGACACACTTTCACGGCATAAAATAACTATTAACCAGTACCACACTAGAATGAATTTTGTATATTTCAGTTTTGTCTTGTGTATAACTTTGTCTTCCCAAATTGGCTTGGCTGAAGGTACCACATGATTTGAAATCAAAAGGCTCAAGTCCAGGTGAAGTCATTGGTGTTTAGGTGTGAGTCAAGTTGCAAGTCTTTTTAAAAATTTTTGTTAAGAGTCTAAAGTCATCAAATCTGTGACTCGATTCTGACTCGAGTCCAAGTCAGGTTGCTCAAGTCTGCACCTTTTTGACTTATATTTAATTGTGGAGTCAGTTCTCATGTGAAATTGTTGCTTGTTTACTGTCTGAAAGAGAAACAGTTCACTGGCTGTTTGCTTGTGACTTTGGTGTAAGTTTTCCCTGCTGTGAGTTTTGTAAGTCAGTGAGCTGGGAAATTGATGTGTAAAATGTGGACTGCAATGTTGATGCTGTTCCACAAGAGGGCACACCTTGCCTGCTGTATGGGAAACATGCTGCTCATGGTGTCATTTCATTTGACCGTTTGTATCTCACAGCCCAGGTCACTGTGACTTTTCAGTAAATCGCTACAGAGGTATTCATCTAACCTACACCTGCCAGTTTTACGTTGCAACCAACGGCAGAATTTGCATTTCGTTGTGATTGCAATCATGTCTACAGTTGAAAGGTTTTATGCAAATAATGTGATAAGATGCTGCTAGAGTAAAGCAGCTACACACCACAATCCACCCCCTCCTTTTCCAGCTAGACTAAGTTCAAACAAGCACACCAACATGGAGACAAGTACATGTTTTAAACTCAACACCTGGTGTAATGGGAGCTTGTGGTCTCTTCTTGCCAGAGACCTGCACCTCTGCAGCATCACATCCCAGCCAGTAAATTGCTTGTTATTCAAATCAAACTGGCTCTCTGTAATCCATCTCACTTAGGATGGATGTCACAACTCATCCAACTACATGCCGCAGGCACTCAGTTTAAAGCATCCAGGGGTTATGTACTCCAGCCGTTGTTTATAAGTTTCACAGCCCCACTGCCTGTCGTTGTTAATGTGCCTCTGGTGTGTGGAAACTATCCTCTAGGAACTTTAACTTACTCTTTAAACAGCCCATTTTTCAGTCTGTTGAATTTCAGACTCGGCTCTAGCTGTATTAAACATCCCCACTATTATTTGTATGCTGTGGCTGCAACCTGTAGTGTAAATAAATTGTCATGTTGTGTTTATCGTTCGCTGAATTGTACTAATGTTTTATTACTTTGTCATCCTTAATATTTATCACAGAGCTTCCTAGTTACCTGAGTGTTTTGAATGCACTCCAAAAAGACAGCTGATAAGCATATTTAATTGAAATGTTTCCCTGGCAACAGCTGAAGCAAATTTAAAATGTTTTGTTGCCTACAGTTTGAGAATGTGTGCGTGTGCCTGTGTGTGAGTGTGTGTGTGTGTGTGGTGCCACAATTTTTCCGCTCCCTTTCGTGATAAGGAGGCCTGACCTATCCACCTGAGATGTTTCTCGGAAGCCGTTCCACCACCTACTTTTCATTTTAATGACTTGAGTTTATTAGCATTCTTTACCAGCAGCAGTTGCACTGCTTTCTGCTTTTTATTTCCTCTTTTGATGATGCAGTAATGGCTCACTGAAAGGTCACATGGGTAATGTAAATGTGTCAGCGTGAGGTGAAAAGGGTCGGATCATGGGGAGGATTTCACAGTGGCCTGTGGGCTTCTGTTTGCACATGTACAGCAGCCATAGCTAAAGCAGCAGCCATCTTGCCTGAGGCGTCTTGAATGCACCTGTCTGGGGTTTTGGAGTTTAAAGACAGGCAGCAGCAGCAGCAGCAGCAGCAGCGGAGGTCTCTGCTCAGGGAGTTACAGAACAATATCACTGCTTCATTCCTTCCCGCCTCCTTTGAGATACTCGAGTAAAACCCTTCATGATTAATTAACCAACAAAAGAAAAGAGAAAGGAGAATGAAACTCTTCAAACAGCTCAGCTCATGCCTAATCAATGTCCTCTTAATTTGAAGGTTTGATGTTCAGATCAGGCTCTTGTGTTTTTCACAAGCTGCTGCTGTTTATTCCCCCTCCTCCCACTCCAAGTTTTCTTCCTATCTGGCAGTGTTGGCACTGCAGGTTGAGGGAGGAGAACCAGAGAGAAAGCGGCGTTAACAAGTGAAATTAAAAACCCATTCACTCTCCTCAGTCATCCATTTGGAGGCTGGCCAAAGGAGAAGCAGCTGTTAGGCTGGCAATGGAGGAGGGAGACAGAGAGTGAGACACAGAGAGAAAGAGAGACACAGAGAGAGAGAGAGAGAGAGAGAGAGAGAAAGAGAGAAAAGGAGAAGAGCAAAAAAGTGAATTTAGAGTTTTGAAAGGAATAGGATCATGCACTCTTCCCTCTGAACACCAGCAGAGGAATGAGCTCTTTTGAAAAGAAGCTGCCTAATAAAAACTTGCTCTGCCCTCAGAATTGCTGTTGGCTTATATAATCAATGTCTTTTAATGCTGCTGGTCCAAAATAGGATCTATGAGACAGACTATGGAGCTTATCAGCAAAGCGCTCATGCTTTTAACAAGGCACTTTCGTTTAATTCTCCTTTACAGAACAATATGTACTGATTAATATCCAGGGTGCAGCAAAATGCAGTTCAACAGCAGTAATGGAGGTGGACATAGATGTAACCTAGCGTTCTCAGGTACTTGTTGTTTTTTTCCCATTGCTGTAGTTGTAATTGTTCAAGTCTGAGCACTTGACACAATGTCTGACCTAATGTTAAGTCTTATTCCTTCTTCATGGTGAAAAAACAAGTCCATTCTCTGTTCCTCTTTGTACTTATAATGGCTTTTTATAAAGGGTGCGCTCACCTAAATCACATCCCCTACCTCGCTGGTATCTTGCCATGCAGATCGTTTTGGTTTTACCTGCATGTGCCTGCTGTCTCGATCCGCTTCTTTACTCTTTGTGTTCGCAGAGATGGGCATTTGAAAATACACAAGTACAATCTGTGGTTGGTCGTTCAAAGCCAGTGGTTCTCAAATGGTGCCGTGATGGAAATCCAGGTGTGCCGTGAGATTTTGTGATAACCGCACATTATTACTGATATTCAACTGGGCCTGTACAAAGAGTTATGGATGAATTTTTAATTGACTGTTGTCAATTGAAAGAGAGGCAAACTCTAGTTAAAAAATGTAATTTAATTTAAAAAACCCTAACTCTAATAGGGACCTATTTGTCACCATTCGTGCATATTATGAATTACTGGTGTGAGACACATCAAAAGCCCTGATTGGCAGCCAGTGTGAGGGATGATAATATTCAAAAGGAGAAAGCAGTGAGTTGGACAATGGACCACTTTGTTGTACAGAGCAAATTACAAAAAAGCACCAGCGAAGACGACCTAACACCGAAAGAAAAGAGGAAGAAAAAATCTGTCAGACAGTATCACAGAAGGTACCTGTCTTGTTTTTTCTTATTTCTATTGTCTTCTGTCGTGATAACACACGTTATAGAAGCTATTGCGCACAGATGTGAATACAGGTGTGCCCTTTGGTGTGCCTTGGGCACAGAAAGCTTAAAAACCACTGTTCTAAGCACCTAAGCCAACGGAAATACACACACTAGGCCCCCATAACTCTCCAGGTCTCTTAATACATCCATGCATACCACCCACACTGTTATGAAACAGAGCTGGCTGATAATCAGCAAAGCATCCCTTTAAGCAGTGATTTAATGCACCACCCGGCGAGTATAAGTGACCCAAATCACACACCCAAGATGTGTCACGAACAGGTGAGTCTGGCTAATATGCTAAATGCTAAAATGCTCAAGGTGGATCACAGTGATTTTGTGTTCACTGAGAATCCTCACCTCCAGTGAGGTGTGCGAGACCTCTCTGGTGTTTGTGACAATAATCCCTGATGTGCCTGCAGAGCCTCATTCAGCTCTAAGTGTTTGAAAACACTGAGGAGCGCAGTGGGACAGAGAGAGGCAGTGGACTGGTTATATTTTCAGAATGAACAAGCAGAGGAGTTGAATCCGGATCAGACCGAGGAGGACTTTGCGGTGCTCACAGAATGATGTTCAGAAAGGTAAGTAGAAGAGCAAACTCCACATAATGTGCAGCTCTCTTTTTGCTTTAATTTATTGAAGTTTAATATGTGTGCTTGTAGCTGCAGCTACTGTGGAGTTGCTGTCTCCCTTGGTGAGGCTTTCTGCTTTTATCTTTAACTGTCTATTGAAATTCTGTAGCTTAATAATGCTTGATGCGCCTGTCAAGGGGTCCACTTGTTATCTATTGTCCCTTGATTTTGTTTAATTGTCTGAGTTTTGTATATTTTCTGATGATTCTAGTGAGGTTACCCCGAGGAAGGTGTTGTGTAATTGATAATCAGCTGTATGCACAGGCTGCAAAGTGCTGTCTTTAGAAGGGGAACATATGGTTTGGACATAAGGGCTCTGTGATGTGTAGGCCGATACACTGACAAGCCTAATAGGCTGCATTTTGTAACCAATATATATGTTCTTTACTTTAATAGGTCTATCAGATGAAGTCATCAACATATAATTTTAGCTTAACCACCTGTCACCCCCTTTCTTTTACCTCTACTATTCTTTCCAGCCCTGACGATATATAATGTATTATGATGTACGTGTAAATATTGTGAGAAATAGTTTAAAAGTAAAATAACCAGAAGATCACGAATTAGATCAAGGTATTTCATTACATCCAATGTTGCTATAAGTCAATTTTACTCATTAATTTGCAGCATTGCCCACAATGGCCTCATACGAGAGATATTACAGGGATAGCTACTTCAGTATAAACTCTACAGTAAAATCTCTGGTAGTTGGCTCAGTTCATCCTTGTCCAGTCCTGCCTCATACATCATGATAAAGGTGAATGAAATCTGGTTTCTTGTGCTTAAAGCATTGCAAACTGACGTATGAAAACATTTAAAAGCTTTAAGAATAAAGTCCTGATTTCTTGCTGTAAACAGTTTTCACTGGGACTACTTTCTCCTGAACAAATTGTCCCTAAAATATCTGACAGATGTGTCAAAACCTCATCAAACAAAATCCAAGCTATCTGGATGACTCGATAGGAGCTAGTGTGAAAACATATTTTTGTGTGAGATTTGGGTGAACCACACTACCACTCATCTGAGAGCATTTCTAATATCCTGCTTTTAAGTGGTCACAGCGTACTCGCGCTGCACCTGCTTCATTTTATGTCGAGGCACCGAAGAGACGATGATGTCCCCGTCCCTGTTATCTGCAGTGGTAAGAGCTCTTGGCTGAGATTGCTTCTGGTGTGTCATCATGCAGTATGACGGCTCTCTATCCACCTGTTGTCACTGTTAGATGCTTGTCATTGCCGAACGAACCCCTCTGAACTGTGAGTGTGGAGTCAATATAATAATCTCCTTGGCCAGTGGGTCGCCTGATAAACACTTTGCAGACGCACTGACAGACCCAGAGATGGTGCACTTCACTCCCAGCAGAGAAGGCCCCATCTGGAATCGGCCATTGATTTTTAGTCAAAGTGATTTTTTATGGCCATGAAAACAACCCCTGTGTGCCAGCTTCTTTAACACGGGGATCAAATTCTCTAATCTTTGTCCAAATCAAAGGCTGCACACTTCAAAGTGACTGGATCAGCAGAGATACGCACAGAGCAGCAATGCCAGAGCAGGAGGAAAGGGAGGAAAAAAACGCTTTGCTCTCACTTTGCTGTCCAAACTAATTTCAACTCCCGTCTTTCTTCTCCCTTTTCGTCTTTCCAGTAAGTTTGCAGTGCGTTGTGTTTCAGCTTGAGTGCGTGTCTGTGTGAGTGTGTGTGTGTGTGTGTGTGTGTGTGTGTGTGTGTGTGTGTGTGCTGCGATGGACAGTCGTGACAGAGAAAACTTGGACAGCCAAGAGGATGGATGGTGTACAGAGGCAGGTTGGTGGTGGCAGAGGGGGAGCGCGGAGGACTGGAGGCTGGGTGTGGTGCAGTTATCTCCTCTGTGCAGATGAGAACATGTCTTTGCCTGCGGGATGCTGCTCTTTCTCAGGCCAAGGACAGCATCCGTGTGGTGAAAGGGATTATGGGCACACTGTTCCCACTCTCTGCCTTTGGGGAAGCCGGGATCTGCACTTGGTTGTCTTGTTTGTTGGCCATTTTTCAGGTATGTAATTAGCATCCTTAATGGGTGTAATTAGGGACTGCACAGCTTGTGCTAATTTCAAAAGCAAACGCTTTTATGTACAGATGATAAATCGATAAGGGAGCTGAGATTTAGCCAGAAAATGTGTCTCGCTGCTCAGAGACTGAATAACAGCCCTCATTGTGTCCGAACATTTTAAGATTGTTGATTTGTCTTTTTTTTTATTCCAATTTTCTGCCCCTAAGACACAATTTGTTGCACTATTTTGGGACTACAACCAAAGTCACAAAATAAATGGACTGCAAATGAGCCCCATTTATATAGCACTTTGCTAGTCTTAGCGGCCACTCAAATCGCTTTACAACACAAGCCAGCATTCACCCATTGACACACACATTCATACACTGAAGGCAGAGGCCACCATAAACAACCCATTTACCAGAAAAAAATGTTGTGATTGAACATTTCTGCAAGCCATGGATACATTACATTTGCATGCTATTACCGTAGACGGTATAAAATAAAGCATGCAGTCACCATAATTTCACTCATTGGTTTGTGGACCGCAGTTTCAAAGCCTGGAGTTCCAAATTGTGAAATTGTGGCCGTCATAATTGGTTTTTTTGGAGCCACAAGTGACCATATTTGGACAAGAGGGTGGAGCTGTGGAGTGACTGAGTGACGACTCACAGATGGCCTGTGACTCACACCCGCCCCTAAATGCGCTTAATTTTAAGCCTTAGTAAAATGTTTATGGGTGAGTTTTCAAAAATTCGACTCCGTACACGTCATGAATGCTGAAATTAGCTATAGAGTCCAAATCCGTTTTTTGTACCTGGTTCAAAACATGTTTATTTCTGCTGTAAAGTTGGTCATTTTAACACGGGGATCTATGGGGACTGACTGGCTTCTGGAGCCAGCCTCAAGTGGCCATTCACGGAACTGCAGTTTTTGGCACTTTGACGTTGCGTCATTTTCAGCCCAGGAGGTTGCTACTTGGCTAGTATGTAGTAGATACATTAAAACTTTATGTGTCAACAACACTGTGGTTAATGTGTGGTTAGGTTTAGGCACAAAAACCACTTGGTTATGGTTAGGAAAACATCTTGTTTTGGTTTAAAATACCCAGTTTGGAAGCCACAATCCCGGCAAGAAAAGCAGGGATGACTCGGTAGAACACAACAGCTTTTTGTGTCACTAACCTTGCCATTGGGTTCCTACAAAACATGCACAACTGGAACCTAAAAGCCTATGGAAACACAGTAATAATTCACCAGGACACAACTGGTTTTGTTGTATGTTGGTCTTGAACAGAAGCCTGCAGCTTGGCAACCGTCTCCCTGAGTTGATAAGTCATCCACTGTCGCCTCTACTTGGATGATGACAAATGCAGCTCGTATAATAAGTCACTTTAGAAACGTTAATATGATTCGTATAAATGTATTGGTGCTTTGCAGAAATGTATAATGCCATGCCGGCGACTGGGCTGCTATAAAAATGACATGAAGAAAAGTGAAATAGCAGTGACAGGATCATTTCACAAGGTGCCCACTCCTCCACCTGCCCAATGATAATTCCTTACTGTAAACAACTAAAGGTGCCATTATCACCTCTAACCAGGGACAGGATTAGACCTCCTTATTCGCATGGTTTTCTGCTCGAAAATAATAATAAGGAGGCACAAATAGGGAGGAAATAGAGACAAAAGGTGAAGTTAATTTATGGAAAGCTCGGCTGCTCCGATGCTTGCTGCTTTGATGCTTAATCCATTATTAACCTCCACAACATTGGGCATACACACATGAACATGCATGTGCGCACACACCTTGTCGTGCACACACACCTTGAAGAGCTGAGGATTCCTGAGTCAGGGGAACCAGGTACTGAAGCCAATATTACCCCTCTGGGAAATAAAGATAGGCTGAGGTGCTGAAGGAGTGAGATGAGGCTACTATGAAGACACTCTGAAGAGCAACAACCCAATCCCACTTGTGTTTACTCTTGCTGGTTTCCAGGGCAATGGCAGGAGGCTCTGCCTTTCGTGTAGAGGCGAACCCACTTAGAGGAGAAAATGTCGGCCTTGAAAATAAAATGTTGTGGAGGGAAAAACGTTCCATTAATGGGAGCTTTTTCTCTTTGTGCAGCAGATCTCTCACAATGTGACTATGCAGACTGTCTGTGTGTTTGTGTGTGTGAGACACTGCTTTCTAATCAGAAAGTTTCTTTATCTCATTACTGACCTGCCTTTTAGCAAGTCATGAATATGTCACATCTCAGTTACCATTAGCAGTTCCCACTAATAAGTATAGTTGTCAATTTGCTTGAAATACACCGAGTTAAAATAAATGTGCAACTGTGATTGCGTCTTTCTCTGTCAGTGTGTGTGTATGTGTGTGTGTTTTTTCACCCAGTGGTGAGTGTTTTCCTCTGTGAAGCAGTCAGGATATGCAGAGATGAGCTCCATTGTTGGCATAAATTGCTTGGCCCAGGCATGCTGCCTCTCCACTGGGCATCTCCCCCCTCATACTGATCGATCTAATCCTTAGCTATAATGAGTTTCTCTGTCTGAGAGTGAGGGCTGGGCCATGAAGTGGAGAGGAGAGTGAGCGGGAGGAGCTGGAGAAATGAGGGATGCTGGTGGTGTTGGTGGTGCTTAAAGATATTTACAGAGGTACAAAGTTATCAAGCTATGATCTGACGGCAGATTACCTTCATGAGGTGATGTTCTTTCATGAGGAGAACTGTTTCTCCTTTCAGTGTCTGAGAGAGTCTCGCGCTGTACAGGATATTGTATCGCTAAATGGAGTAGGCTGCTGCAGTATGTGTGGGAATATGATCCATTTGCTGTAACAACTGTTTTCATTACTGATTAGCTTAACATGCACTTATATATTACTAAATGAGAAATTAATTTAATCAAATGATGTTGCTGTTTTTTCAGTGATGGCAATCACAATTTCCCAACGCCCTGACTGAGAGTCATCGATTACTGTATATTACCAAATAATCAAAATAAATTCAACTGACATTTTTTTCTCAGTCAGTTTTTGGTTGATCAGCTAGATGATTGACATTGGTTCAGCTATAAATCTATTGGAAAAACGGCACAGATTATTGGCCCTCCTACATGGTTTAAAGCAATATTTTTATATCTTCCATGGATCATATGACCACTTGTAAGTGGAGGGGCTGCTTCAAATGATGAAGCCACAGAGATTTATCACTCATCTCTGCATGTCCCCTCAGTTCCGAGAAGGTTTTTAGTGACTTTCAGCTGTTTATTTTGGTCTTCCAGCCCTCAGTTTACCTGCATGGTTCATTCCCACCACTCACATAAGCCCCCTCCCACTGGACATTAACCAGCTGACATCTGGCTTTTGTAATTAATGGGAAAGTTTACAATCTGCATTCACTCTCAGGACAAATGACTCTGCAGTAGTGATGGATATTTATTGGTTCTAGCTACAATCAGCTTTGATTGACAGAGATGGAGATACATCATCTGGTTGGATGTGCTACTTTGAGCCCCATTGCCAACATGATGCAATGGGGCCACCACAAAATACCGTTCATCAATGTCCAAGCAGTTGTTAAGTATTGTCCAAAATTTAGTCTGCATTGAGTTTAAGAGAGACTGAATAAGTAAGAGATATAAAAAAGAAGTAACCACTGTAACATTTTCACTGACTCCACTATTTTGTTTTTCTTGTCATTTACTGCTCCTTTTGTACCAGGGAAACAATGAAATCTTCATTATAAAAAGAATAACTGAACTGTTCTCAAGTCATTCAGTCCTTAATTACATTACCTTTGAATGAGCACAAATTCAATCATACACATTTATGAAACAAACTTTAATACAACCTTCTTTCAAATAAAAACATAAATAAACTGCTTCAAAAGCTTTTTTAATATATATCATATATCATAATTACTACGGAAACATCAACAAATTCCTCCAGCAAACAACTGTATTCATTTGTTTTTTCACCAAAAACTACAATTTCAAGATGACATTTGATGACATACCTTTGCCCAATTATTTTTTTTTTTACTGACTAGAGCTTGAATGCATCATAATGTAACTCAATGCAACCTCCGTCAGCTGTTAGTTCCAGCCAATGGCTGCTAACAGTTAATGTTAACTAGCTGTCCTTTCCCAGATTTAAACACAGATTTGTCGTTCACAATGTAGCATTACTAGGGAAACCACTGGTCCTGGCAGTGGCGGTTCTAGCCTAAATGGTGCCTTGGGCGACACCCCCCTATGGCGACAGCACTGAACACACGAAGCCTGTGTTGCGTTTGGGCATTGTCACATAAATTACAAATTCCAGCACTTGCCACTCCTGCCGCCCCCCGACACGTCGTGACAAAGTGCCGCCCTGGGCAAACGCCCATTCGGCCCATATCAGGATCCGCTACTAGGTCCTGGCGAATATCTCTGTTCTGCCCAAACACATTTTCTATTGTCCCTTAGACGTTGGGACGCTTAGTTTTGAGCCCTGCTTTTTAGCCACAACAAAATTGACGTGACACAACAGAAAAATTTTGGTGATAGGCTGATAGGCTGATAGGCTGATGGCAGTAAACAAGGCGAATATTGGCCGATATCGATGTGTGGACGATATCGATGTGTGGACGATAAATTGGTGCATCCCCAGGGTGGGTATACCAGTATTACAAGTAATGCACATGAGTGGAAAAATACAGTATGTTAGCACCACTCACTGTGCTAACACTTTAAACAGTGTTAGCTTAGCTGTAATTGCCAAATTAGCAGTGCCAACTAGCTAGCTCCCACCAGACCCAGATGGTGTGAAGCGCAGTTAATGGAAGGATAGCAAAATTAAGCTACAGACTGACACGCATAATTAGTCAAAAATAATCTCTGCTGTTAACCAATCAATGGTTAAGTGTTGACATCTCCAGAACAAAGTAACAATGAAAGACAACACTGCTTCCCTCTTGCAGAGACCAGAGAGCTAAAGAGATGAATAACATGAAACCAAGAAGCTGAGACTGAACAGAGAAGTGCTGCCTGTGGTTCACAGACACGAATGTCCATCATCTCCCAGAGAGCCGGCACTCTGCACATCAAGGTAGCAGACACGGAGATTTCTCACAACATAAAAAGGCTTTAGAGGAGCAATAAGTCACACAGAGCCAACATCTCTGTGAATATATTTTACCCCTCTCTGAACCTTTACGCGCAGCGTCCAACAGGCCTTGATGCGTCTGGTCATCTTCTCCTCTCACGTTATCTTCAAAGAACTTAAAGACAAAAGAGACTGCATTGTCTTTTAGGTTAAATCATGATGTGTAAGAACTTTCTAAGAACAGGTCACTATTTTTATCTTTCCTGTAAGTGTTAGCTCTCTTAGATCTGGCACTGACAAAAATAGAGTTGTAGGCGAGTAAGGCTGCAACTGATGATTGTTTTATGACTCATTAATCTGTCAGTTATTGATTTTCATGTCAGAGAGTAGTTTTTAAAAAATCAACAAGCAAATATATGTAAATTTTGTTCGCTAAATAGGCCTGAATTGAATTATTATTTGATTATCACAGTTTTGTTGATTTAAGTTTCATCCTATCTGAAACAGTGCTGCTGTGTCTTTGCATGCTCTGTGCATCTTTGCATGCATCTCCTAAGGGTTTAGCAGGTTCAAGTGTGGCTAATCTGACCACCGCGTGCCTTCAAGGCAACAGCCTGGCGTGACAGAGGAGTCCGTGTGAAAGGCCTCTTTGTCGAGCCGTGTCATCATTTGTATTCAGCAGGATCAAAGTCTCCTCGGCTGCTTTTAAAATTTGTCCTGTGGCTAGTGTTGCCGGAGCAGTGAATGACAATGTCAAGGGATGCAGAAGAGCTGTGAATTTACATAGAAATGGCCCCTCGATATGAATGTGTAAGGAATCAAATCAGAGTCCACAAATTTAGAATTGTGTTGGCATGTATCTGTGCCTGCATAACGCTCTCCTGCCTCTGAGTGTATTTGTGTGTGTATGTGCAAGTAAAGGTGTGTGTGGCGAACATATGTGTATGTATGAGGAGACTTAGACTTAGAGACTTAGTGGGGATTGTTGAAGTCAATCATATGGCTCACTACATCACTTTTTTAAGAATCTTTTTTGGCCTTTTCACCTTTATTGGAAAGTCTGACAGTGAAGTTACAGACAGGAAATATCCACCTTATTGCTAGCCCCATAATACCCATCATTCCTCTGCCTGCTACAGAAGGATAAGAGGACAACTTGGAAAACTGAACTTAGATCAGCAGTGGTGTAGCGTGACTTTTCCACAAGGTGGGGGCCATGGTCCAACAAGGTGGCTCTGTATATTTTGGCCATTTTTTGTATTTTTAAACGATAGTATTTTTAAAGTATTTCTCACGTTACACAAACCACTATGTGGTGGTACTAAGTTCTGTGCGGTCTGCCGTGTCAGGGGCACAGAGGGCCAAGGGGAATGCCGCTAAACAATCCCCATATATTTTTAGGTTCATAAAATGTACCCAAATTGATATGTAGGATATTACTAAAGATGGACTGTAATATTACATTGCAACGTCTCCTGTCACAAGTTTGACCGTTGTTGCTACTAGCTAGTCTGACCAGCTAAAAGCTAGCGGACATGCCTCTGGTGGTTGACCAGCCTGGTCAAGTATCACTGGCTACTGCAGTGTTGCCAGGTTGGTTCAGAAAAGATCATGAATATAAATAAATAAAGCGTCTGCACTATGACAAACCAGGCCATAATTTTGTCAGCCCACTCAAGCTAACATTCATGCCCAATCCGGCAACAATTTTCCCCAAAATTTTTTGTGAAAATCTGAACATGTTACACACATAGTGCTGTCAGACAGGGAAACGGATACCCTACAGCACACAGACAAAGACTGTAGGCTTTTCATTAGTCATGTGTCTGTATAAATGTTTGATTCATGTGAGATAACAGCTGAGATAAATACACTCACATTCTCACAACACAATAATAACAAAAACATTTTTCTATCAAAATGTACAGTATTTCAAAATTGGAATTGATTCATCAAGTCACCATCTGTATAAATGGAACCAATAAAGTAGCTTTTTTATTATTATGCACCAAAACACCAGGACAAATTCCTTATATGTGCAAACCTACCTATCAATAAAACTGTTTCTGATGCAGATTTCTAAAGATGCTGCTGTCCTCCCATCCCTCGGTGACAATGAGCAAGTTGTGTGCCACAAAAGTTATTTCCTTCCAAACGTCTAATAAAACCTGTGTCACAGCTCTTGCAGACACCAGTTCGGTGAAAAGAATAACCTCCCTTAATTCATGCAAGTGTCATGGGACAAGGAAAAAGGTGGACAGGAGGACAAAGGGAGGGAAATAACATGCAATGATTTACTGGCAGGAAATCGAACCAGAATGTCTTAACCAAGCAACCAGAGTCTTCATTACATCACTTAAAGGGTAGTTCTTATATCACAACTTGTGCCTTATTTTTCCAGCTTTGGCCCTCATTCTCATTAGTTATTAAATCGGAGACACTAATTAGTGCTGACATCTGGGAACACAGCGTCACTGCTAAACAGAACAGAGCGCAAAAACATGAGCAGTCAGACGGTCCAACCTACTGACCCACTGCACTCACTGTGCAAGCAAATAGTTTTCTTGTCCACTTAGGGATTATTACAGACATTTCAGTGTGTGTTCATTTTCGTTTTCACCTTCAAATGGTGGTTTAGATAATGTGGTTAAATGGCTGGCTTGTTTACAGCTTCACTTGGATGATCCGATTCTCTCCTTGGCAGAGTCTGTTAGAGCGATGTCAGGCACTTACCTTGGTGAGTGAAACTTAGTCAGAACTTAAACTATGATGAGACACAAGTTGGGGAAACAAAAATGATCTTTTCATACATTTTACGTGTTTTAAGTTCATGATTTAACTAGAAACAAAAGGGTGCATCCCACCACAAAATTTTAAAAACGCACACGATTGAAATAAACAGATTAACATTACACAACGACTAGATTTCATATTTTCTAATGCTGTCAGAGGTTTGTTAACATGACCAATATTTGTAATAAAAAATTAAACAAGCCTATACTGATCCACTGAAAAAAACAAAAGTTGATTTTTCAACATAAATGTAAGAAAGGTTTGGTCTTTAACTTTCAACAGCTCTAAACCCAGACACCATGTATTTATTACAATGCAAACACAGACAACATCTTAATCTGTGTTACACATTTAAACTCATTTGTTCCAGTCAGCGGTCACATTAACTGTAAACATGCAGGACTGCCAGGCAGTCACAGCCTGGCCTTCCTCCTCTTCATCTCTTGGAGAAAGGCTGTCAGAGCATACGCTGATTACACTGTGGCAGCATTGACATCCGCCATCTTCATTATTATGGCAGACACACAGCAGAAAATCAATAGGGTCGTTGTAGACTTAATAAAGGTAATTTCTCCACGGCCCTGCCTCATGCGGCGCCAAAGCACCAGGCTTATTCCTCGACTTATTTTATCCCTTTCCACTATTCAATTTGTTGCAAAAATGCAGGACGGATCGATCCATCAGCCGTTTAAAACTTTCAAAAGAAGACCGTGAAAGAGAAAGGTGAAGGCTTTATTTTAGTATTTGAATGGAGCAGATATTTTCAATCGAATGGCTTGTTTAGTGCACTGGTGCGGCATTTTTATGAGCTCTCTTGGACCCCTTTTTTGAAAAATGTTAGAATTTGAAGGTGAATATGAATCGAACTGATGAAGCATTTCACAGTCTCCTCCACAGCAGCACATCGACATATAATATTAACTGACTCTGCGCAGTGTGTGCAACTGCAGAGGGATCCTATTTAAAAAATAAGAGTATTATGTTCACATTCCCAGGCTCTTAGTTGACTCTTATCTGTGCCTGCACTGTACATTTGACTAATCAGTGTTCATGTGAGACTTTATCACTGTATATATATGCTTTACTTTATATATATACTATTGCAACATTTTCTTTTTCTTGCACCACCGACTGCAACCGAGATAATGACAGCACACATCAGTGCACACACTGTCACATTTTATGTAAATCTGTCTCCTCCATCTGGAGTTTTTTTTTTCTTCTACAAAACGAACAGCCAGTAACAGTCATATCCAAATATAAAAACCATTTACATTATTTTTTATTTGTTCAAAATCTTTTTTCACATAATTATACTTAGTATGTCAGATACCCAGTATATTGGTGCTTTAATCATTGTCTTTGTCTTTTTTTCTGTGTTCTTTAAAGCTTTCACCCAATTACCAGAAAAAAATATTGGTAAATGGACCTGCATTTGTATAACGCCTTTCTAGTCATCCAACCACTCAAAGCGCTTTTTACACTGTGAGTCACATTCACCCATCCACACACACATTCATACATTGGTGGACAAGGCTACTATACAAGGTGCCACCTGCTACACACCTTTTAACACACACACACACACATCGATGGAAGCATCATCAGGAGCAATTTGGGGCTCAGTATCTTCGACATGCAGACTGGAGCTGGGGTTCAAACCACTGATCTTCCGATTGGTGGACAACATGCTCTACCTCTGAGCCACAGCCGCCACCTGCATTGTATGTCACTGCAAACCATGGATACATTAAATTTGCACATTATTATGTAGTGAAAAAAAAAATAAAACAAAGTTTGAACAATGCTATTTTTAACATGTTGTTAGGTTTAGGCAGAAGATGCCACTTAGATATGGTTAGGCAAAGATCACATTTTGGCTTAAAACACCCAGTTTCGGTGACACTGTCATGGCTGATAATGCAGGGATGTCTCACTAAAAAGCAACTGCTTTTTGTGCCATTATCCCGGCAGAAAACGCCATAAAGTCTCAGTAAAAAATAACCAATTTTTGGGCAACTATCCCAGCAGGAAAAGCAATGATATCTCCATAAAAACAACTAGCCTGGCGTTGCCAGACCAATTTGCAAAAGGCGAATGGGTCTGGACACGGAGTGTACATTTCCTCTATTCCCGAGGGGCGGTATCAATGGCTGTCACTCAAAGTGCCCCTTCACGCAATTTGAAAGACAGAAAACCAATCAGAGTAAACGAAATGTGTGACGTAGGCTTGCACAACGCCACTGGAGATGAGCTGTGATGATGTCTGGGAAAGAGTGTTGCCGTCTTTGTGGATTTCCTCCTCACTGTGGACTCCGAGTTGCATGGCTGTGATTCCCAGCTTGGTCGCTTCCCTGACCTGTTCCCCCATGAGAGCAACTAGCGGAGAAACAATATCCACTGGGTTTTCACCGAGTCCCATCTTTTTTCCGATCAACAGAGCCAGTTGGTAAATTAAACATTTACCAAACCCCGTAGGAAGGATGGCAAACACATCCTTTTTTTCAATAAAAGCTTTCAGTGCAGCCGTTTGCTCTGCTTTTAAAGAAAATGTACATTCTATTTCCTTCAACACATTTACCATAGCAGTTTCAAAATCAGTAGCCATGTTGGTTCCTCCTATTCTGATGATGTGCCCGCCCCAAAGTAATAAACGGTTGTGATTGGCCCGGTAAGCTTTAACCAATGCCAGAATGCGCCTTTATGATTGCATGGCCAGACTGATCGCTAAATCACAACTGGTTTTGTCCATCATCACCTCCAGACACTCAGCTTATATACTACATCACTCAAGAAACAATACAATGGATATGAAACATATGAAACGTACAAATGTAACTTTGTCATGCTTTGCAGAAAGTACAATGCCAACATTTGCTACTGGTGAAGAACATATTCATACATAGCATAGTCACATTAATATACACAGTCTGAACTGTTAGGTGTGTGTTTACCTGACAGCCGACATACTCTGACAGACATTAATAATGTTTCACTGTAATCTATTCATTTGTCCAGCCCACAGTTTGGCATTCTGCATGCATATAGTGTTCTTTTCTGTCTCTATAAATGGAAGTAATGTTGTCCCTCAGGAAAAATTATCAGGGAAAAAAAACTACAGAAAACGTCTTCTGAGAGGAGTAAGCAGAGAGCATTTTAATGACTGTCGCGGGGTGGACAAGAGGCTGGATAAGACGCTGGCTAAAAAGAATTGTCTAAGCTGGTGTGCAGCCCTTGGCGAGAGATTACATTAGGAATAGGAAGCTGTGGTGGAGCCTGCCTCGCAGCCATGCATCAGATCAAGGACAGTTTCGGCCTGTACACTATTAAGATAGTTTTTTGGATTAAAACTCTTTTAAAGTAGGATTTTAGTCCGCACAAAGTTTCTCTTCCTCTTCACTCGGACAAGCAGGTTAATCTGCTGGAGTTGGGGCACAACAGCCATCAGGAACTCCTCTCTCCCTTAATAACAGTAGATAGCTCGACTAGCAGAACTATCAAAGCATCCAAAGTAAGCCTAGTGTTGTCAGTGTCGTTCTAAATACCCAGGAAAGGTTAAATGCGGGGAGGGGAGTAACATTTGATTCTAAGCTTTCTGCAAGGCAGGTCGACTAGTCTGTGTGGACATAAATGCCCCCGGCGAGCCCAGGTGAGTTGAATGAGAAGACAGTGGCCTTGCTTTGGCCCGGGGCTTGTTGTCTGTGCATGTTGACCCGAGGCTCTTGTGTTTATCATCTCATCTCCTCTCTCGGCTCCCGACATGCCTTTGGATCGAGGCGCCCCTTTATGAATTTTAATGTCCACTCCTGATCTTGACCCAGTGGCTAGACTGAAAAATCTCGAACACTATAAAAACACTGACATACTTTCCCAGCATGTGCATGGTGTCCCAATAAAACAGACACATGGGAGCATGGGTCGGTGCTGATCACTAAAAGCGAGGAGCGTGCTGAATAATTTAATGGACATTGAGAGGGAGAGTGGTGAAAAAAGATGGAGTCAGAATCAAGGCAAAATTGAGATTGTGTGTGTGGGGACTATGCCAGACATATAAGGTGAATAATATAGATTCTTTTCGAGTGTATCAAGACTAATAGTTGGTAGTGATGGGCATTGCAGTTCTTTTCAGTATATTGAATCTCTAGAATCTGTTGATTAAAAAACAATTGATTAAAAGATTTGTTCACCAAACTGCATGTAGTCCCACTTACTGACCTGAAGCATGGCTGAACATTTAGTTTAGCTCGCTACGTGTAACTATGGAACTGAGAATGGATAATGTAGGTGGATATGTTTGCAAACAGAAAGCTGAAGTCCGAACATATACAGCACATATATTTCCTTGACACTCAATTATTAAATAAAATATTTGCTAGCAATTTCTACTTCACTCAGTCACGGCACGCATTCATTGTGTTGTATGTTAAGTTAACAAATCATCCAACATGCACCATTGCCTCGCAGCCAGAGGATCTGAAGCTGGGTTCACACTAGATTCGGAAGTGGTAAGAAGTGCACTGATTTTCCATGGAACGCTGTCCATCCATTCGGCACCCATGTTAACCAGTTGAGCTGTTCGCACTGAACATGCCGCAGCCCAGAGCTGCCAGTTTTGGCATCTGGTCTATTTTTCCCACAAGCTGCGAGCGAATCTCGCAAAAAACCACACTGCTAATCTATTATGAAGAATAAAGATGATGTTTTAGACATGAATGAATGATCTGATTGTGATTAATGATAAAATATGCATCAAGTGCTTCCACAAACTTGTCAGTTATGTCAGTACAGAGAGCAAGAGAGACGAGCAGACACACACACACACACACACACACACACACACATCCAAACACAGACAGAGACAGAGCTCTACATGTGATAAGAAAAGAGCAGAGTAGCAGAATTGCTTGCTGACCGGCACAGAGAACGCCCTGGTGACCGCTGATGGCCTGCTGCGCGATACCTGACATATCCACGTCCAGAGTGAACATGGTGTGAGAGTCTCAGGCTCGAACCACTCACTCAGTGAGTCGCTGCACGTTTGCTCACAAATGACTGAGAGCTCAACTGAACTGAGAAATGAACAGCTCATTTCGGGGAGAGATTTAGTCCAGTTTGTTCACCCCAAAGATTTGTTCTTTTGAATGAATCTTTCGCAACATGCATACGCCCTAACTTACAAGGCACACATCCCCTCACACTTCATAAAAAATGGGTTTTACAGTCATAGTTTTTGATATTATTTTTATCAGTAATAGCTAAAATAGCTAAAAGAGCAAAAACAGACCAGCCCCTTCTCAACCCAACTCACTGCCACTTTGTCAGTGGATAATGGTGACACACACTGATGCACTGATGCTGCCAGCAACTATCATTGTATAAAGAGGGAGAAAGGTCCTGTAGGGTGGGAGGGAGGGGCGGCAGATGGGACAAACAAACACCAGACTTTCACTGGTGACTTTCAGCCAACTGTTTGTGAGACCAAAATTCAAGAGTCACTTTAATAACAACACAGTGAGCTAGTACGTGTAGCATGCTACAGTATTAACTTATATCCCATGATGTATGTCACGTGATGTGACATGACGTTAGTTCGAACTGTATTTTAAGCCATGACGTTTTTTTTCTAAACCTAACTTTGCTTTTGTTGCCTAAGCTTAACAAAATAAACTTAAAAACAGTGTGTTTTACCTTCGTAATGAGTTTATTTTGAAAAAGACTGTGTGCATGTAACAACATAAATTTAACATTTCCAGTGAAAATGAAAATGCATATTGAGAAGACACAGCGCATTTAACAAGCACCCATTGAGACGCCATCTGTGAGCTTCTTAAAGTGATGCAGGAGGCTATCTGAGTATCATATTTTGATGTTTCGTTCCACCTACAAAGCGGCTGTATTTGACGAGTTGGGATGAGAACACGTTGAACAGACAGTCGTACAGGTTAGCCAAACTTATTTGGAAGAGAAAACACATTCCTGGTTCAATTTTGACCCACTGTAGTTGTACACACACAGTGTTCATGTACGATGAAGGATTATTACCAAGATTACATGAGTGAGTTTTGGTTTTACATACAGATAAACTGTGGTATTGCTGTAATGTTCCCAGTGTTATCATAAATGTGAGAAAGCGACAACATCCCCTTATTTGTTATTTTGTGAAATAGAAAAGCACCATAACAACTGAATGAAAGACAAAGCTGCTGATGGGGGGCAGTGCTTGGGTGTTTATGTGCGTGCTTGTGTATTTGTGTGTGTGTGTGTGTGTGTCAAGGATGTAATTAACAGTGGGGGGCAAATGGGCAACCTGCCTTCACAGAGAGCCAGAGTGACGCGATGGCTTACATCAACATATATATCCCAGCATGCATGCTGCTTTTACTCATGCTATCCCTCACACTCCACCTCCCTTTCCCACTCTCTCCTCTTTTGCTCCTTCTCCATCCTCTCTCACACACAAATCACACACACACACACTCACACATACGCTAAAACTAGCTGTCGATTTGCATGGAACACCGTGTCCGTCATGCTACTGAAAAACAGTATTGTGACGCAAATCAGCCTACTTGGTCTCATCAAGAAGTGACGCTGAGCCAGTGGGCAGTCTGAAGCAGCACCTCACTGCCTCCTGACTGCTGCCTTTTTGACTTTGAAGGCTGCATTCGTTCACCTTTAGTGTCTGTTTGCAGGCGAAGTTTAATCCCAATCGACAGCTGCGCAGCAGAATACAAGCGGTGAATACTGAGAGGTGTCACTTATTGTTTTGCACGGCGTGTGCTGCACTGAAGTGGCAGTTTTTCTTTGCTTCGTCATCCTCTTGGCTCCTTGGTCCCTATATGTATGTGTGGGTGGGCATGTTGGATAAACCTGCTTGTACTGAGTGAACATCGACAACATATGCCTGCGTTTTTGTCTTTAAAGCACACGGTCTTACTTGCGTGTCTGTATCATTGTGTGGCTGAGTGCTTCATGAACGATTCTCTCAACAGGCCGGGTTATAATGAGATCCCTGGGGCTGAACGCAGGCTGCCTGTAAAACAACAGATGTGACTGGACTCGCTCAGTCTCCCCTTTCTCCCCACTAGCTGACAGAGCTGTCACTCAGCAGGGGGGTTGGTTGACTGACAGGTGAGGAGGGTGCCTGTGTAGGGCAGGGGATGGGTGAGCTACTGTGAGGAAAGGAAAGGCAGTCACCTGGGCTGACACTTGATCCCACAGCCCAGTGCTCTCCAAACAAAACTGTCTGACGGCTCAAACATCCCAAATGTCAACAGCTCAATCGCTCCAGAGATGTGATGATGATGATGAGACCTTATACTTCTGCTTCTGGTGCTACACTTCAAAAACGAGCTGAATAATCTGACATTTAAAAGGCATTTGGAGACTTTCAGATAAGGTGCCATCTATAATCACATCGGAAATGACCAGTTATTAATGTTTTAAATGCAGAAGGCTTGTAAGCTGTGCAAATGGGGGGAGCAATCTGATATCATGAATATACTAAATGTGAATCCTTAAATTTCTTTTGACATTTTGCTCTCTGGAGAATAACCCTCTGACACTACACACACTTTGTGGGAAAAACAATTCAAGATGCGATTTTTCACCTGTCTTTCTTCTTTAAGTCCCAAGGGAGAGCCAGGCTCGGGGAACTGGCAAAGGCCTCCAGTCAAATGTTACTGCAGAGTGCCAGAAACATCACAATAGAGGTTCTGTGTGAGGGAAAGAGCAAATGGGTGCACACATACAAAAACACACACACAAAAACATCCCTCTGCTCCTGGGCATACAGCCACTGGCCCACTGCAGCCTCTCAGTCAATAGACGAGCATTGTGCTTCCTCCAACAGGAACCTGCTGCAGAACCTGTTACTGTGCCATGTGCAGGCCAGAGGAAAATTTAACAATTAGCCACAGGTTGTGCAGTATACAACACTGTGATTCTGTTTTTCTTTTTTTTTTTTTTTTATGAATCACCCAAATAAAAAGGAACACATTTTGAGTGAGTGATTTTCACACAGTCAATATCATAGGAGCAAGAATTATCCAGAGTAACTTGGACATTGTTTTTGGAAAGATTTTACATTTTCAGCCACAGTATCTCATAAACTATTGGAGGGATTGCCATGAAATCTTGTGCAGACATTTGTGATCGCAAGAGGATGAAGTCCTTTATTTTTGGCGATTCCCTGCCTTTTCTTTAACACTACCAGCAGGCTGACAGTTTTGTTTTTTAGAGAGAAATATCTTAACTACTGGATGGATTGCCATGAAAACTTGCAATGGGATGAATTGCTAGGGTCAGGTCAAAAATGTGTCCAAAGCCTTGGTTTATGGCCGTACATTAACATATGCGTATTGTCATTGTGAGCATAATAGCTAGGGTTGGGTACCACAACCTGATGCCAATAGCCTATGGCACCACTTCCTATACGACCGGTACCTACCAGACCGAATCATGACACAGATTTTGGTGCCTCATTTCAGTGCCAGTAACAAGTATACAACTGAGAGAGAGGGAAAAAAAAGAAAGAGTGTTGGAAAGAGTGTGTGATGGTGACATGTAACAGTGAGGCTACTTTAATAAAGTTAAATGTAGGGGTGCAATGTGTGTGTGTTATTTTAAATGTCATTTAGTGTTTCATTATTGTAATTGGGCTTGGTTTTATTTTTCATATTTAATCATATTTCTGTATTTAAGTGTACTTTAAATTGTTAAGAGCTAATATATTGTAATATATTGTTCAATTTCACATTCAAATTTGCCTTTGCGATGCAATAAAGCTGCACTTTAATCTGATTAACCTTCACTTTGTGCTTTTTTTTAATTCAAGACTTAGTTCAGGCACAATTTAGGCATTGGCACAGTTTTAAAAGTCTCATTTCGGCACCAGTACGAGGAAAAAAAAAAAAGATACCCAACCCTAATGTTAACATGCCTACTTTAGTATTTAGCTCACAGCACTGCTGTGCCTAATGGTGCATTTCATTTGCACTGGGAAGTAGAAATTGCAGAGTTTCCAGTTGGAAAATTTCAATTGGAGTCAGGTTTCATATTCAGAAAGTCAGGGGAACCTCACTGACCCTGGTCTCAAAATCCAAAATGGTTGCTCTGAACATTAACAGTAATACACTGTTTATCAGCACGTCTGGCATATTTGTGTCTCATTAAAACACACACTGTCATACACACTGTCCAACTTCTACCTGCGGACCTGTTGCTACAGTGTTTGTATGTGCAAAATACAGAGGAATGCATTTGTATTAGCTAACAGTGGCTAGAACTAGTAGTGCTAACAACACCTTGGTTTTCCCACTAGTTGAACTGGAATGCATTTAACCTGGGTGTGACACGATTCCCTGCTCCGACCTTTGACTTTCAAGGTTAATGGAATGCAGCATCAACACAGCCTCACAAGCTGCGAGCATGACTTAAGACCTGTAGTCTTGTTGTCACCGTCTGGAGGGGATCGTGCATTCAGTCATGTGTATATGTGTGTGTGTGTGTGTGTGTGTGTGTGTGTGTGTGTGTGTGTGTGTGTGTGTGTGTGTTTGCATCCGCAGCTAAACTTCTCACTTACTGTGCACATTTTTGACTGTATGCTCAAGCACCTCTTGTGGTTGCAGGGATTCAAAATTTTTGAAAAACCTCTTTTTATTGACTGTATAAACTGTCATTAACTGATGACTCCTCACTTTGCTTAACCAGCTGTTAGTGGCTGCAAGTGAACAAATCACATAGCAAAAGGCATTTCTGGTGCCCACCTAGAATACAAACAAGCCTTACCTTGTCTGTTGCAGGCCACATTTTGGCCTTATTTGTGACACCCACAGAAAAGTTCGGTCTCATTTTGAATTAGAGTGCCTGCACATTAATTCCATACCTGTTATATTATGATCCACTAAGGGTAGGCACAATACAAGATGATTTAATCCGCGTTTTTGTTACCTTTGGCGCCGTGTTGACCCAAGGGAGCTAGAGGGGACAATTGAGTGAGATTCAGCTCTTCTTTGTTAGGGAGGAGAGAGGGAGGTATGGAGGGTCATCATTGGACATTGTGTCTGAGGTTTGTCTCCGTACAGCCTGTCTACTCTGGTTACACCTTGATAATTTAACCTGCATATTGTGGGAAGACAATATGCATTCCACTACTGCCATGCATACACACTGAACACACCACCTGCCATGCACCCCCTGTTACCCACCCACACATCCCCAGAGTCACCTGGGGGGATCTGCACTCCACTGAGAGATCTTTTGTTGTGAAACATTGTTTTCAATGCTGTGAACAACCAAAATGGAATTACATTTACCTCCACTGTATCTGACTACAGGCAGAAATCTCAGGGAAACTTTAACCCAGTTCTGACCCTGGCTGAAAAAAACATATTAGCACTGGTCATCTGCCCGCAGAGCAGCACTTATGATCTGAAATATTTTAGGCTATGCAGTGTTGTACGCTAGTTAATCCCTGAGCTGTAGCTCCCTGGTTTCTTTATGAGACAACATGTCATTAGCTAGATAATCAAGCTTGTTTCCATTATCGCTGCTCATTTTAATGAGCTGTGTACATCCACAGCACGGCCTCCAGAGATGAGCCATCACACAACAAGGCCTGAATTTCCCCGGCATTCTCTAACGCTCTGCTAATGTGTTTAAATTAAACAACTTTTTTTTTCTTTTTTTTTTTGGTAAAGCTGCTATCTTTGGGGCATTTATGTTACTCTGTCAGGCACTATTTGGAGATTGCTTTTTTAGAAACATACCATTAGAGCTGCATAGCAACTCCATATCTGCTCCATTGCCATTCGATCAGCACACACCGGCTGATATTTTGCAGGCGAAATATGCAGCTTCTCCATCATCAGAGAAGGCTATGATGCATGACCTGCTTGACTCGGTTGATAAATGATTTATCAAAAGCACACACAAGCAGTCTAGGTAAGGGTTGTGGACACAGAGAGATGTAAGCAGGCAGCGGAATGAAAGCGAGCGCTGAATCTGAGAGCAGATAGTTGGAGCTCCAGATGGTGTCGGTGACAGGTGTGATTATCATTGGGAATTACGCTACACTTGTGATACTCTGACTGCACAATGTGTGATAATTCAGCTCTAATTTCAGCTACACATCACACCACAAGAAAAGCGCCTTGAACATGAATGGCTTGTGAAATCGACAGGAGCAGAATAATAAACAAGGATAAAATGAAATGAGTATTATTCAAAGCTTAAAAATAAGTTTTCAAAACATTAAACCAGCTTGTTAAATCAAAATGTATGGGTTTGCAAATTTCATTTTGTAAAATGTATTTATAGATTTTCTTTGTAAACCAGGGAATTAATTGCTGTCAGCTTTCTACTAATCAATTTAATTGCTTCAACCTCAAGGCCATGACTATTAAAATTTAAAACTGAATTTGAATTGGGCTTAAAAATCTGCATAGTAAAAGAAGCCCAGCAGACATGGCAACCCTGGTCAGAAACTGGTGTCATCTGATTTGTACCAGTTGGAAGTCATTATTGATGGCTGACCTCCTGCCATCATTTGAATGACAATGAAACAGGCCATTTACATTTAATTTTCACTGGAAATTAGCTATGATGAGGACAATTATAATCTAAAATTCCAGTCTGAAATTTCACATTGCATATTGTTGGCAGATTTGAAAATAAAAAGTCCATTTTGAATCCAATTTCATAATAATTATGGCAATGTTATGCTATGGAGAAAACTTAAAAAAATAAAAATAAATTTGGCTGCAATTTTGCTTTATCAATCATCAATATCAAAATTAAATCAATATATATATAGTGGTGGAAAAAAGTTTTCGGACACCCCATGCATTTGTGAAATATTGCATTAAGAATCACTCTTAGGTCTTCAAGTGCAATTTCTTTTAGTACAGTCACAGCCAAAATACTAAATAAATCCTAAAAAAGCCATTAAAAACTTAAAATTGATTGGTTCCATAAAAATACATAAGAAATTTTGAGTATTGGGTCATTTTGGTACCAGTGATGAAGGTTTTATTAAAAGACACAATTTTTGTTGCCAAGCTTCATGTCTACATAAAGCCAGCACATTTGAAAGTTCTTCAGACACAAAAATGGCTAAAACAAGGAACCTAACGCAGGAAACATGCCTGAAGATAAAGATTCTCAGCCAGGAAGGGTACAGCTGCCGCCAGATAGCCAGGAAGTGCAGATGCAGTCCTTCAGCAGTTGGATACACTCTGCAGAAATACAGACGAACCAACAGCTTGGAAGACAAACCAAGATCTGGGCGTCCAAGGGTTTCTTCAGCAAGAAATGACCGCATCCTGATCCGCATGTGCAGGCAAAACCACCGAATGACATCACAGGAGCTTCAGCAGCAGTGGTCAAACCAAACTGGTGTCCAGTGTTCCACCTGCACTGTACGTGGCCGACTTTTAGATCATGGCTTAAGGTCCTACAAGGCTATCAAGAAGCCCCTGATCAATGAGAGACAGAGGTTAGCCCGGCGTCGTTGGGCCCAGGCACACAAGAACTGGACAGCCAGGAATTGGAAGAAGATTTTGTGGTCAGATGAGTCCAGTTTCCAGCTTTATCTTCCTCCTACTAATGTGAGGGTACGCAGAAGGCCAGGCGAAGCATTATCTCCAGCATGTACAGTACCTACTGTCAAGCATGGTGGAGGCAGTATCATGGTTTGGGGATGCATGAGTGCTGCTGGTGTTGGTCATCTCACTGTCTGTGATGGCACATTGAACTCTACCAAGTATTGTACCATTCTTGAAACCCACATGCTCCCTTCTGCGCATGCACTGTTCCGTTGAGGTAAAAACTGGATGTTTCAACAAGATAATGCCCCTTGCCACACATCCAAGGCCAGTAGAACTTGGCTGCAGGAGCACAGTATCCAGGTCTTAGAGTGGCCAGCTCAATCCCCGGACATGAGCCCCATTGAAAATCTGTGGTGGATTATCAAAAGGTCTGTTTCAAAGCATAAACCAAAGAATTTAGAAGAATTAAAAGCAGTAATTCAAGAAGAATGGGACAAGATTACCCCTCAACAGTGTGAAAGGCTCGTGGGGAACATGCCAGCCAGGATTAGAGCTCTACTACGTGCCAATGGCAGGACTACTAAATATTAATTTGATGATGTGATG
This sequence comes from Epinephelus fuscoguttatus, assembly GCF_011397635.1. Lineage (NCBI taxonomy): Eukaryota > Metazoa > Chordata > Actinopteri > Perciformes > Serranidae > Epinephelus > Epinephelus fuscoguttatus. The sequence goes on along the minus strand of NC_064770.1, from coordinate 15,293,715 downwards.
GTTCATTTATTTTTTGTTCAGTTCAGTTCAATCAAACCGTGTCTCTAGATAGGGCCATTCATGTTTTTGAATCAGCCACCATAGTTCTCCCACACACTTGGAACACAGTGGGGTTGGGTTGGTGTAAAAAATGTCAGACTAGTTTGATATTGAGCCAAACACTGGATTTGACAGGCACACGGAATTTTACCAGGTGTAGCACTTGACTCAGCAGCTGCTCCTGAGTGGAACATAATGACACAGTGTCCCAACAGTAAACAAGCGTCTGACTGTTATGTCACATCACGTAACATCAGGCCTACTGCATGGAAACAAACCACGTTAATATCAGCTGGTAACTCGAGATCAGATTGGAGAAGTAACCACTTAGAGTCAATAGCTTACTTGTTATCTTCTGACTTTGAAGCATCACTTTTTTAAACAGACGAACTAAAACAAATACGTTTTAGTTCGTAATATTTCGCTGAAATGTCATACAATATAGCCAACAGCAAGTAACCTAGCATTTTATTAGTGATGGTCATTTACTTCACCAGAAACTTTCAGCTCCCTGGCGATCTTTCTCCAGCCAGCTGCCACCCTATTTAGGTTTTTGTGCTAAAATAAGAGGGTTTTGTGTTGGTAATTCCTCATCTTAATTTCATTAATCAGCCGTACCTTATCCAGTGTGGTGCTTTCAAAGCCAGGGACGGGAATGAATAGAAACAGGGATCCGACAAAAGTTCAGCTCACAACGACAGTGCTGCGTCGCTCTTGTGTTTATCCAAGATGTCGCCATATTGGTACAGTTTTAGCTTTTTTCCACGTCTCCTCACCTCACCCCAAAACCCATAAACATTGTTGTAAAAAACACCATGTGCATTGCTCTGTTCTTCTCATCTCTGGAAATGTGATCTCCTCCATGTTGCCGACAGCGGCCTTGGCTCACAGCCTGTCATACACTAGTAGCTTCAATAGTCCGTTTATGGACAAAAACCTTATATTATTTTTATCATGCTGTCATTTAGCGTATTACTGAGGCAACACCTGTTGGATTTACATACATGCATGTTATAATGACAAATGCTTCTTCAGTCAGTTTGCATAAAATCAAACCAGTTTAAGCTGGTACACTGAACCGGACTGGCAAAACCGTAAATCGACCCAACTCTAGCCCACAGGAGAAGTTTTAGTTGTGCAACCTCACCGCTAGTTGCCACAAAATCCTACATACTGGACCTTTAACTTGTGCAGTGCCTGTTCAAACAAAAAATACTGAATTGGCTGATGGCATGGCCTCCAGTATTGCTGCTTGCAACTTTGTCGAGAAGCGCTCATCCAGACAACTTCACACTCGACACTGAGCTTCCTCGGGTCCTGAACAATAAATCTACCATTACATAGATTCATCCCCTAGCAGTGCTAGAGTATACGTGTCATTTGCCAACAGCTAGCTATTTGGGACCGGACTATTTCTGCACACAAAGGCATTCATTCCGAAAGTTGCTGATGCTGGAAATGTTTGAGTTTTCTACAATGTAACATCTCCTGTCCCTCTTTCTTCATCTGTCCCTGAATGACTGTGGTGAGCAATGGAGAGCAAGCGTGCCCAGCATGCCATTTGGTGGTGTAACAGTTAACAGGGCTCCCCTCTCACTACACTATACAGTTTACACACAACACTACTGATAAATTTATCCTGTAGATCTGAAGAGCTCACACTCGACACTGCACTTCAGTAATACACTCACTAAGTGTGACGTAGATTGGAAGAACAGTTGTCAAGAAAGGACAGACATACAGAGAAGCAGAGACTCCGTCAGTTTTAGTTAGATTACACCAGGGAACAAATGTGCTTTTATTGACTGACACATAAAGGCTCCACAGTGTGATAACGTTTAAACTGTCTCTGAAATTTTGAATAGTTTCAAACATTCGCAGGTGGAAATATTGAGACTGGGTTCAAAGCATTAAGTTTGATGGTGCCATTTTTCCTTAAAACAGTTTGTGTCTATGTGTGTGTGTGTGTGTGTGTGTGTGTGAGGCTCACTATGGGGTTGTTTTCAAAAACTCTGCAAGTCTGTCAACTCTGGCAAAAATAACTGTTTAGATTCCCATCTCTTGGTGGCGGTTGAGCAGCAACAGCTATAGAGATTTGAGGGGACTTTCTTCCAGCAGAGTACTTTATCACTATTAACTTCCCTCCCAAGTGCCATAATTTTCTCTCCATTTATTCTCTCTCTCCTCTCGACACAAGAACACTTTGTCTCACTGTTCCTCTGTCTTCCTTGTTCCTCTCCTCAATGTTTAAACCCTCTCGTTCGTACATGATGGAGGTAATGTTGCTGTTGCCCTGATCTCCATTTTTACAGGCTGTCTCTGAATCTAACACCACTTCACTGGGATGAAAAGACAGAAAGAAAGAGTGGCAAAAGGAAGGGGGAGGAAAAACTGTGTGGTCCATCGCTATGAATGCAAATTGCGGCTGTCAAAAACTAAAACCAAGTGATATTAACATTTAGCTCAGACAAATATGCTCTGTTGGCTTAAAATATAGCTGCTGTTTTCACTGCATCTTCATCTCAAATACCCATTATAATTGGCATTAATTCAGTGTTAGCAAGCTGTGAAAATGTAATTTCCAGTTCAAGAGCTCCAATTGGAGCTTAGCTGAAGTGGAGAGCATTACACTGTCTGTTGAATTGGTTTTGCCAGGCTGAGATTGCCCCGGCTCCTCTGCTGAGAGGGACGGGTTAATAGATCAACGGTGGAGGAGGCTGGGAGAGCGATATGGGCAGAGAGAAAAGAAAAGAGCAGGAGTGTGGTTATTTAGAGGTAAAGGGAAGAGAGAAAAGTATGTGGAGGTGTGAGGTGGGGGGGAGTGAATGATTGGCTTGATTTCCCCAGTGTGTCTGTCATCATTGGGGAGCCGGTCTGGCTCCATCAGCCGGCCAGGAGCTCAGCTGCATCCCCTAATGCCGCTCCTGCCTACATTACACGGCTATTTGGAGGAAGGTGCTGTGCTTTGATGGTCAGACATATTGGTCATCATTGCCTCTTTGCAGGGAATGAACAGACAGAAGGGAAAGGCAATTTCTTATTTGGCCCCCCTTTCCATCCTCACTCCTATAAATACAGTGTGGAGATTTGCTATATTGTGTTTATTCATGCTGAAAATCTTTTATTAGGCCTTTGCTTTGTAGACGACTCTTTGGCATTTTTCCGTCCTTCTTCGCTTTTGTTTCCTTGTTCTTTCTATTGTCTGATTAATTTTGAATGTGTGTGCTTGTCTGTCAGCTGCTCTTGTGCTGCTGTGTTTTAAAGTTGTGTGAGATTTGTTCTGTTTATTGCCTGTCTGGTTCCTCCCTGAACCATTTGGCTCTAGTCTGTGTGATAGTTGGATGTCTCTCAGGACTCCTCGCAGCTAACCGGGCAACGCTGGCACGTCTCCGTGTTTATGAGACAGCGGGCATGTGTTTGGTCCCACCTGGCAGGGGGAGATTGAGAGGGAGGAGGGGGCTTGAAGGAGTGTGAATGAGAGGCCTGTTGTGACGCTGTGGGGAGCGGGTGGGCATATTGGAGAGCAGCAGGTGCTCAGCCAATCTGGGAGGTGGTCTGAGCCCCCAAAATGGCCACCTCGAAGGAGGGAGAGCCTCTGATTGGCCGCCGATCAAAACTGACAGGGGCAGAGAGCACGTTGCTTTGCCAAGGACCCAGTCTGAGTGCACCTGGCCTGCAGTCACATGACCGGAGATGTCTCAGACAGACCCTGTGTGTGGTGTTTGTGTGTGGCTGCTTTGAAGTCCTTGCTTCTGGCTTGTTTGTGTTGTGACCACATGGGGAGTGGAGGCCCGGCTCTCCTGAGAGGAAGAGCCGGTGGGAGTGACTTTGTCTGTCTGCCAGTCGCCATCGATGTGGCTGCTTTTCAGCGGATGCCTCTTTGTTTTCAGTTAATTTGATTTTATTCTCACACCTCTCATCTCTCCAGGGGTGGCCGGTCAGTGCTCAGCTACTTTACTATTAGAATACCAATCAAACACCCACCAGTACCGACTATACACTCATCACATCCTTAGCCAAGAGCGTCCGCCTCCTCATCTTGTATCTTTCGAGTGTATACTCGTAGGCCAGCAGAGCCATCTGGACATAGAGTAGAACTGCTGCTGCTTCTCATATACAGTATAACATAGAGCACTGGTAGCAGTAAATAAAGGATTAGGATATCACTGTGAAGCTAGCGTCGTCTAAACATCAGAGCTGGCCTCATTTGTGGAGAAAAAATGCCTGAGGAATGCATAGTTAAAGTACAAATGTATATTTAATAGTCCTGTTACTCTGGACCTTGTAGAAAGCATGTTAAACCCCACAGCTCCGAGAGATACTAAATGGGTTTTTGAGGAACAGATACATGCATGTGCTTGAGATCACAGTGAGATCATTCTCTCATTAATATGTATACAAGGGTTATGATGTTGTTTTGTATTTAATGAAGGTTTGTGTTTGTTTGCTACCAAAGAAAGAAAGAAAGGTTCCCTCCATGCTCCATCTCTTCCTTCTCTCTTTTCTTGGACTCTTTTCCTTGACCCTGAAAGACCACTAACTGCGAAGGGCTTTGACCCAGGAAGATGAAATTACCCCGGGGATATAGTAACTCCCCCGCCCTCACCCACCCCTGACTGTTGCTGACCCCTATCTGCAGCCCGCACAGAAAAACTACAGCTATTATGTCATTATTTCCAGCCTCGGCAATAAAAGTCTGTAGAGGAAAATGAAGAGAGATAAGAGTAGGGGAGAGAACAGAAGACTGAATAGGACAGTTTATTGGTGTGAAACTGTTCGTTTTTCTGTGTCAGGACAAAAGGGAAATCAATAAGAGATATTGATGTTCAGCTCTAGGCTCAATTGTATCCTCGCTGCTTTGTCATCTTTCTCTCTGTCTCACTCTCTCTCGATAGTGATTTTGAAGGTGTGTTGAAAAGCGTGTCCGTGTCTTGGTATGACATCAGATGATTGTTTTGGGAAATGAGTTTACGTCAGGATTCACATGTATCCACACACCAGTAGCTGGATTAGGATTCATGGTATCGCAGTGACTTCGTCCTGGTAATGTGAAGTGTAAAACACTCACCTGTCACTCAAGCCCTCCGTGTCACCCAGAGATCCAGTGAGTCCTGTGACCTCCTCTGTGAAATTCAGTGACCCAGTCCTCATGATGGAAGTGCGTGCAGGTTCATGTGTGTATTTGTGCATGTTTGTGAGTGTGCACGTGTATGTGTGTGTGCTGTTGAGCCCTTGAGCAGATGGCAGAAGGACACCCCTGTGCTCAGCACCCTGCTCATCACTCACCTCTGTAAATAATTAGTGTAGATGCTGTGAATGACACAGAGAGACTGTGTGTGTGTGTGTGTGTGTGTGTGTGTGTTGGTTTCTCCGGATTGTGAGGACTTTTTATCGGTTTACATACCAGCATTATCAGGACACCACAGTATTATGAGGACAGTTCCAGTGTCCCCATAATTCAAACACTGTAGCAGCACTCAGGAGGCTGCCATTTAGCTGCTCCCGCTTTTTCTTGAAGTGTCCCCATAAGTCCATAAATCTGACATTTTTTGTGTGTGTGTGTCTCGCCAATTACGCGCCAAATCAATGCCAGCTTTACACAAAATCCCGCCACTCACACACAAAATGAGCGCAGTTCATTGGCTGAAAACCCCTGGTCAGTGATTGGCTGCAGCCGATGTCAATCAGGCAGATCTGATCTGTGATTGGCTGCAGCCGATGTCAATCAGCAGATGTCCGCTCAGTACCGGAAATCTATGGCTGACGGTGAAACAGGCTTCATAAACAGGCATTTTGGACCGAAACCAACAAATGAGCAGGTAAGACTAACACTGTTTGATATTTTACTTTAAAAAATAGTGGTGCAATGTATCACGCACGCGAACGGCAAAGCAAAATGAGCTGCAAAGAGCCAAGAAGAACGCCTTTTATTATTAGCGTTAGCTGCCAGCCGTTAGCTCATAGATAACGTAACACATAGATATATAAACGTAACGGACTACTAATGTGGCTATCGGCTAATTGATAACAGTTAAACGCGGCTAACGTAGACGTGCGTCACCGACTCGCCGGCCAGGTCCACGTTTATTATAATAGTGGGCCCCAACGAGCATAGTGCGTCCGAATTCACACCTGTTCTTCTCTATTGATTTTCTCCGTGACCCTTCATTATAGTGAGAAGCTATATCACGTGAAACAGCAGAACTGTAGCTTTCCGACAAGACCAAGCACTTGTCGGTAGACCAATGTTTTCACAGCGAAATAAATTGATAAAGTTACACTAAAATTATGTATAACAGAGCTTTCATACAGCTCTGCACACACATCTTGGATGGATTACTCGCGAACGCAGGGTCGCACAGAAATGCCACGCATATCACATGAAAGCGCAGGAGCAGAGCTTTCCGATGATACCACACACATCATTGTGCTGTCATCCCATCACGCTATAAATCCAGATCAAGTGTCTACAAAATAAAAACCTGACGAATTTCTTTACAATCCATTATACAGATCTTGTTATCAGTCACTTCATACAGTGAGGAATATCGTATCTTACCACGTCTTAGGCTTGCGTGTGTTTCTCCCTGTCTATCCACATTTGTAGTCCAGCTTTCAAGATGCAAATATCTCCATATTGTCCAGCTGACACTCCATCAAACTTTGTATGACAAGACCAGCCACTTCACTTTTGCGCAGCCAGACAACTGTAGCCTAATTATGCATGCTGACAGGGCCGTAGTCACCATATACATTGAGGGGGACATGTGTCCCCAATGCCCAAAATGCCCCCAATATATAACTGAAACTGAGAAACAATGGCAAACTTCGTTTACTGGAAACAAAGTGGCAAATATTATCTCGGAGGACATCATTGCACTTGGTTGACTACTTTTCTATGATCTTAGATATAAATATTGCATGTTTCTTTCAGATAAAAGACATTTTTGACTTGTGAATGAGTCAATGGAATTTCTTGCAATAATGAAAAAATACTGGCAATCATGTCCGCCTGGCACAAACCACATGTTTTGGACAGCTGTGAAGTGACAGAATGTCCCACCATCATGGTTCTTATAATGCCAGATTCCAGAGAGTCTCCCCTCTTCATATATGGCAGAATATGTCAACTTCCAACTTGCTATGGTGAGATACATGTAAAAGTGTAAGAATTTAGTAACACAGATTTGTTTTTTCATTGATATAAAAATTAATATAAAATACAGGCACATAGAAGGACATGAAATGATGGCAAATCTGGTTAGCCCACATTGTCCTGAAAAAAACAAGATATAGCATTTGTATGTAGCCTTTATAATGACTGTGATATGAGCTTAAAAGTAAAGGCAGTAAAAATACCCCAAAAACCCCTAGGGCCCATAGGGTTAATATCATTTAATATTTCAAAAGAACGCTTTATTATTAGCGTTAGCTACTAGCCGTTAGCTCATCGATAACGTAACAGATAGATATATAAACGTAACGGACTACAAATGTGGCTATCGGCTAATTGATAATAGTTAAATGCCTAACGTAGACGTGCGTCACCGACTCGCCAGCCAGGTAAACGTTTATTCTAACAGTTTAATACCGTTTAATACTTCAAAACGGGAGCTTTGTCTTGTCAACAACGGCAGCACCACTCACCATGTCTGGGTGGAGATATTTTGCATTTAAGGCAGATGAAAGTGGAGTTATGTAAGATTATGTGTAAAAATAAATACACAGTAAACCTTGATATGATCCAAACTGAGTTTTGTGATCCCTTGCACCCTGTTGAATATTGACACAGAATATCTGATGTGATTTGGCATGAAATATAGCTTAACTTAACAGTTTCAGTGTTCAAAGGACAGCCATGTGACATGACATTTATTAAAGCTTGTAATGTCTGGGCATTATTACAGCAAAGATGACTGAGAGGAGGAGGAGAAAGACTCCTGATAAGGATGCTGTAGAGCACATTATTCGTGGAGAAGAAAAACCCTTCCTAGAAGGAAGATTTATTAACACATTTAAAGGTAAGTTTTTCATCCAGTATACCATTGTTTGTTTCTATTAGTGTAGTCACCTTACAGTTGTAGTTAAAGATACTCTGTTATGTATTTGTTAATGAAAGTGTTAAATAGCTCTATATTCTGACAGTGATCACAGTGAGCCCATTTACATGCACACTAATAAACTGATCATTATCTGATTTCTGGAGTTAACTGAATACTCAAGTCGTAAACAGCATAATGCAGTATGTTTTATCAGATAACAGGCATTATCAGATTATGAAAAATCAGACACTCTTTGATTTTTGCCCAATAATCCATTTATTCAGTGCATGTATACCGTTTAACCTCATCCTACCGACATATTTTATATACATGGACTACCGACTGGGGTCCCTGGGGACCCAAGAATAAACTACTTTAAGAAACAACTATCATAGCAAATTGTTAACTTGTTTCTTCTCAAAACTTTACTAGTGATGTAGTACATGTCATCTGAGGGGGAAAAAACAAAGATTATTATTATTATTTTAGGAAAGTTAGTTAATTTGCATTTGGTTTCTTTAAACCATTAATGTCCACAATGGAATTTTATAATTTCCTTTACAGCACATAAAGTACTAACTAAACTGAGTACAAGTCCATTGAAATTTTTCAAATTGGTCAAAGAATGAGGCTACAGTGCAAGTTTTTTAACACTGTGCAGAGCTTATAGACATATTATATTGTATTCCTGTGGGCTAAAATGAGTGACTAGTGACTAAATACAGTATGATACAGAAATGTCTGTATCTCAAAATCTACATTAGTTATATCAAATGCTTGGTACCAATGGATTCAGAACAACTACATTTTCAAAAACATTTGCTTTGATCCTGGCTAAATCTGATATTTAGCATGTTAAATGAATGTCAAACTTATTTTAGTGTTTTTTTTTCATCAAGTCAGCTTTGTCTACCAATTAAGGCATGGTAAATATGTGAAATCAAAATTTTGATTTTGTCATGTGTAGCCACATGTCTTGACAGTTTCCACAGCAAATTTTGTTTTCACCTTTAACAGAAAACATTCTGTAGGGCCTTTTCTTAACATACTAAATATAATTAAATATAGTCATAGTTGTTAACAGGTTAAAAAAAAAGACAGATTCTGTGTCTGAGTCTAAATTAGGACTCATGGCAACCATGAACTCAGTAAATAGTTCCATCTATTAGAAGTACATTGGCAGAATTACAGTACAGGCCAAAAGTTTGGACACACCTTCTCATTCAATGCGTTTTCTTTATTTTCATGACTATTTACATTGTAGATTCTCACTGAAGGCATCAAAACTATGAATGAACACATGTGGAGTTATGTACTTAACAAAAAAAGGTGAAATAACTGAAAACATGTTTTATATTCTAGTTTCTTCAAAATAGCCACCCTTTGCTCTGATTACTGCTTTGCACACTCTTGGCATTCTCTCGATGAGCTTCGAGAGGTAGTCACCTGAAATGGTTTTCCAACAGTCTTGAAGGAGTTCCCAGAGGTGTTTAGCACTTGTTGGCCCCTTTGCCTTCACTCTGCGGTCCAGCTCACCCCAAACCATCTCGATTGGGTTCAGGTCCGGTGACTGTGGAGGCCAGGTCATCTGCCGCAGCACTCCATCACTCTCCTTCTTGGTCAAATAGCCCTTACACAGCCTGGAGGTGTGTTTGGGGTCATTGTCCTGTTGAAAAATAAATGATCGTCCAACTAAACGCAAAACCGGATGGGATGGCATGTCGCTGCAGGATGCTGTGGTAGCCATGCTGGTTCAGTGTGCCTTCAATTTTGAATAAATCCCCAACAGTGTCACCAGCAAAACACCCCCACACCATCACACCTCCTCCTCCATGCTTCACACTGGGAACCAGGCATGTGGAATCCATCCGTTCACCTTTTCTGCGTCTCACAAAGACACGGCGGTTGGAACCAAAGATCTCAAATTTGGACTCATCAGACCAAGGCACAGATTTCCACTGGTCTAATGTCCATTCCTTGTGTTTCTTGGCCCAAACAAATCTCTTCTGCTTGTTGCCTCTCCTTAGCAGTGGTTTCCTAGCAGCTATTTGACCATGAGGGCCTGATTCGTGCAGTCTCCTCTTAACAGTTGTTCTAGAGATGGGTCTGCTGCTAGAACTCTGTGTGGCATTTATCTGGTCTCTGATCTGAGCTGCTGTTAACTTGTGATTTCTGAGGCTGGTGACTCGGATGAACTTATCCTCAGAAGCAGAGGTGACTCTTGGTCTTCCTTTCCTGGTCGGTCCTCATGTGTGCCAGTTTCGTTGTAGCGCTTGATGGTTTTGCGACTCCACTTGGGGACACATTTAAAGTTTTTGCAATTTTCCGGACTGACTGATGATGGCCACTCATTTTCTTTAGTTAGCTGATTGGTTCTTGCCATAATGAGTTTTAACAGTTGTCCAATAGGGCTGTCGGCTGTGTATTAACCTGACTTCTGCACAACACAACTGATGGTCCCAACCCCATTGATAAAGCAAGAAATTCCACTAATTAACCTGATAAGGCACACCTGTGAAGTGGAAACCATTTCAGGTGACTACCTCTTGAAGCTCATGGAGAGAATGCCAAGAGTGTGCAAAGCAGTAATCAGAGCAAAGGTGGCTATTTTGAAGAAACTAGAATATAAAACATGTTTTCAGTTATTTCACCTTTTTTTGTTAAGTACATAACTCCACATGTGTTCATTCATAGTTTTGATGCCTTCAGTGAGAATCTACAATGTAAATAGTCATGAAAATAAAGAAAATGCATTGAATGAGAAGGTGTGTCCAAACTTTTGGCCTGTACTGTACGTGCTTTTGACTGGGGTCCCCTGGGACCCCAATACACAAGTATTTTTAAAAATCACTAATCAAAACAGAAACAGTAAACAATCATGACATCATTAGGAACAAGTTGACTGACAAAGTGAGATATGACAAAAGTATACCTCTGGGGAGGGTTAATCTGGTTTCTCTTGTTTTATAAATCTGTGCATAAGCAAAATGCAAAAGCGTATGTAGATAAAAGCGAGAAGAACGCGAGCAGAAGCAATTAGTTGAAATTTTTCTATGCGATATGCAGTGTCATCGTATCATTAAAGAATAGACAACTAAGTGTTTTGCTAGTTAAGATAGTTTTAGTGATTAAAAATAGATCAACAATATATTTGCAAGGATAAAGTACCAGGCAGGCGTCGTTTGATGGTTACCATGCGTAGAGAGCCTAGCGGAGCTGTCATGAACAGCACAGTGAGTCCCCACACTGATACTGTAAGTTATACGCGGAAGGTAGCATCTACGTTCATGCAACTATGCCCGGCACAAGCAGAATGTTTCTCCCCATCCCCTTGCCTCTTTTTTGCACATGCTCTGAAATGAACAACACACACAGACCATCATCTGCTTGTGGAAAGAAATCCACTATTGACTAAATCATGTAAACGTTTTTTCTGTTAACACCATACAGAAGTACATGCAAACGTGTTGAATCAGATTATTAACATTACTAGAATATTCACAGATATCAGATTATTGTGTGCATGTAAATGGGCTCACTGATAGTGTTTGGTCTGTGACACAGATCCCTCAGTCACACTGCTTTGCAGTAAACAGAGTTTTAGATTCTCCTTCTCCCCTACTGCGTCTATCTAATCAGGTGAGAAAAAGAGTAGTGCTGCACGATTTGATAAAAATGTGCGATTGCGATTATGGTGGACAATATCGCGATTGCGATTACAATATAATTACAATAAAATGTAATGAATAAATGGTATCATGAGTCTTTTTGCTTGATTCAGTGTTTCCTTCCCTACATTATATTAGGGGGGCACTGACCTGACCTGACATACAGTACAGGCCAAAAGTTTGGACACACCTTCTCATTCAATGCGTTTTCTTTATTTTCATGACTATTTACATTGTAGATTCTCACTGAAGGCATCAAAACTATGAATGAACACATGTGGAGTTATGTACTTAACAAAAAAAGGTGAAATAACTGAAAACATGTTTTATATTCTAGTTTCTTCAAAGTAGCCACCCTTTGCTCTGATTACTGCTTTGCACACTCTTGGCATTCTCTCCATGAGCTTCAAGAGGTAGTCACCTGAAATGGTTTCCACTTCACAGGTGTGCCTTATCAGGGTTAATTAGTGGAATTTCTTGCTTTATCAATGGGGTTGGGACCATCAGTTGTGTTGTGCAGAAGTCAGGTTAATACACAGCCACGTCTTGTCTCGAGTGGCGACTTTAACTTTTACACTTACACAGCATGTCTGTTCAACGTCGCCATACCTGAATCCAAAGTTTCGCCATGTAACAGACATTTTTTTTGCCACCAACTCAGGCTGTTCATGGTCGAGCTCATGCTCTTTTTCAGCGTCTGTGTTGGTCACTGCTGCACGCCGGCTGCACGCGCCAGGATAGCTTGTGGGCGTGATGTCAATAAACTCCACACACTACAGGAGAGGCAGTCACGTTCACAGGCACACACGTTAACATTTATTTAGCCTACATTAAATTGCAAATCGCAGCCTTTTATGCGGTTATGTAATCGCACAGCCTGACATCGCGATTGCGATTAGATCAATCGTGCAGCACTATAAGAGAGCGGGCAAAATTATAGAAAGTTATCCCAAACCATCAAACCACTTACAGCTGCTTTAACTAATCCTTTAAATCATCTTCAAGTTAAAAAGTGTCATGTTACTATTAATTAACACATTAACATGCAAGTGTAGAGTTTATTATAGATAGGATTCAATGTTGATTGTGCAAATAAAAAATGTTCACCAGATGTACTGCTTGTAATATACAGTATCTCACATAAGTGAGTACACTCTCTCATTTTTGAAAATGTTTCATTATATCTTGTCATGGGACAACACTATAGAAATGACACTGTGATATAACTTAAAGTAGTCAGTGTACAGCTTGTATAGTAGTATAGATTTACCTTCCTCTGAAAATTATGTAAAACACAGCCATCAACATCTAAACAGCTGGCAACATAAGTGAGTACACCACAGTGAACATGTCCAAATTGTGCCTAAAGTGTCAATATTTTGTGTGCCAACCATTATTATCTAGCACTGCCTTAACCCTTTTGGGCATGGGACAGCTGTCTTGGTGCTCTTCACCAAGGTGCCACACATGCTGAAAGAGCACCAAGACAGCTGTCCCTTGCCTACAGTCAAGTATAGTGGTGGCAGCATCATGGTTTGGGGCTGCATGAGTGCTGCCGGCTCTGGGAGCTCGGTTCATTTAGGGAAACATGAATTCCAAGCAGAGCATGATCGTCCCTCTTCAGAAACTGAGCTGCAATGCAGTTTTCCAACATGATAATGACCCAAAACACACCTAGTAGATGACAACTGCCTTGCTGAGGAAGCTGAAGGTGAAGGTGATGGACTGGTGATGGACAAGTATGTATCCAGCCCTAAACTCACCTGTGCACCTGTGGGCCATCCTCAAGCTGAAGGTGGGGTAGCGCAAAGTGTCTTCACATCCATCTGCTCCATGATGTCATCATGGAGGAGTGGGAGAGGATTCCTGAAGCAACCTGTGAGCTCTGGTGAACTCCATGCCCAAAAGGGTTAAGGCAGTGCTAGATAATAATGGTTGGCACACAAAATATTGACACTTTAGGCACAATTTGGACATGTTCACTGTGGGGTGTACTCACTTACGTTGCCAGCTGTTTAGATGTTGATGGCTGTGTTCTGAGTAATTTTCAGAGGAAGGTAAATCTATGCTACTATACAAGCTGTACGCTGACTACTTTAAGTTATATCAAAGTGTCATTTCTATAGTGTTGTTCCATGAAAAGATATAATGAAACATTTGCAAAAATGGGAGGGGTGTACTCACTTATGTGAGATACTGTATGTGGGCACCCCATCCAGATAAAACCCACATTTATTTAATAATGTAAACCAATTTGCTACCTACATGCCATATACCCATACATTGTCTTCCTTTACCTCTTAAAATAAGATTTGCTTTCATTGTATGGCTTATATGAACTGATTGTAATTGTAAGTCTTTTTCATTTTTTCATTTTATTCTGGATTGTTGTCATTAACATTTTGTTTTATTATTTATATTATTGATGGCTAAATGAAGCCTAATGAAGCATGTTCTTTATTTTCTGAGCCCACTAGTTGGCACTCATTGCTTAAAGAAAGAGGCTCAAAGAATGGCAATTCAGTGTGCTTTCAACCTTTTGATGAAAAAAAAGCGCCATCTAGTGGGCTCAGAAAATGCTTCACGAGGCTTCATTTGGCCATCACTAATTTTTATTAACAGCACTTACTAACTCTGTTTTTTTTTAAGGCGCTTATAAATTGTTGTTGTCGGTCTTCCTCTCTGTCTTAATGTCTCTTTGAAAAGAAGCCATAAATGAGGTTGGTGGTCTTAGAAGTAGCAGCTTATGTTAATGTTTTCTTTCTTTCTTTTCTTCAGGGAGGTGTGTTTACACAGGAATACATCGAACCAAAAAGTTTTGTGGTGGAGTACAGGGGAGTTTTGTCCCTGAGTGTAGGAGCAGATGACAAAAGCAAATATATATTCGATTTCATGTGGAATGGGAAGCGCTACTGGTAAGTTTGCTGCTTGTTCATTTACTCATATGTATTTTTTTTTTTTCAAAGTGTTACTCCTCTTATTTGAAGTTGTAGTTTTATTTGTGGGTACATTTAAAAACAAATGCTGGACCAAAGTGCTTTACAGAGAGATTGAAATTGTAGGACTATTTGATTGATGGGTTGGCATCTGGTTGTCAGTGTTTCCCTAAAAAAAAAAAAAAAAAAATTGGCACTGGACAGCGTGACCAGTTGGTTTTCAATTTACCGGACAAATGTTTGAAATTACGGTCAAATATTATCTGAATTTATTGAGCCTAAAAATAATTGATATGCAATTGATAGGCATGTCAGTATATAATCTTTTTTATTGAAAAGTCAGTAATTTCAAATAAAATGAGTCCTGTCAATTAACTCAGTGCGTAACTTGAATAAATAAATAAATATTGCAGAAGCCTGCACTCTTCTAACATGAACATAAAGAAACTGAAGGCCTATACATACAGATAAAACAATTTGCAAACAAATAAACACATCTAGACTGGCTCATACCATTTAAATACACAGCATGCTGCCAATTTGAAATCAAATCATGTCCGTTAAGCTATATGCGATTGAAATATAATGGAATAAAAACTCTTTGAAAACAAACAGGAAAATCCCTTAATCTATTTCTGGCTCATGACAATTTACTTTTTACGCATTTTTGCAGCAGTTTAGTCTGCAGCTGCTGATTTAAAAGAAAATGTGCGAGTGTCTATTCACAACTTGCAATATGCATTTAATGCAATCTTTGCAACAACTTATATAATCTTTGATTATATAGAGAGATTATTTCGTTGTAACTGAATTTTATATCCATACAGAGGAGGCATACTTTATATCTGAATCCTGCACGGGTCCAATTTTCAAGATCCGCCCGCCCGATTCGGGACGTACAAAACCGCACCGAACCGCAAACCGCGCATCAGGCCAATTAGTACTGCAACCCGGTCCAACCCGTTGAAACACGACCCGCAGCCCAACCCGTAACCCGGATTTAAAGTAATCATTTTGGGTCATATTGACTGAATATTGAACAGCATATCGCCACAGTTAAGGTGCCAGTAAGTAAACAACGACCTGAATGAAGCAGCTCTCACAATAAAAACATGACTTCAGCTCCATCATCAACCCTCTGTGTTCTTCTCCCATACGAGTGTAAAAGCACTTGTTTGTTACGTTTAACGCTTTTAAACTTTTAATCTATGTAAAGGAACTTTACATGTGTAATAATAGACTTACTTTCTGTCCAGAGCAACGTTCAGCAGTTACGAGCCGTCACGTGTTTTTAGAATCCATCAAGGAGAGAAGTAATGTAAAGTGATAGTTGTACGTTTTATCCACTTACTTCTCAAATACCTAAATAATTATTTACTGTTTTGGAAGCGGCGCTTGTTAGACGGTGGCAGCCATGTGTCGTCCAATCACAAATTGTGTTATTAGATGGTGAAACGCGTGTAAACAGCTGAACCAATGACCGCTATAAATAGCGAAGCGATCCTCAGAGAGTAAATAATGACCGAGATATCTGTAGTTTACGAACTAACTAACAAGATTAGTTTTTAGCTCAATTATTATTTTTATATTAATTTTGATGTGTTTATCTAAAACCCCCGAACCGACCAGCATCTTATTTCTGCCACCCAGATCCGAACCCGGGAAAACATTTTTTAAAAAAAACATGCGCAAATCAGCGGGTACCTGACCCAGTGCAGGACTCTGCTTTATATATAGTTAAAGTTATAAGGCATCTTTGAGTATCATTTAAGTATGTCGAGGCGGAGCCGAAAAATAGTGTTCCATTTCTAAAATAAAAAATGTGAACACAAATCTGTGTTAAATGTTTGTCAGGTACAAATGCTCTTGTAATGGGGTCCTGTGGGCAGAAGGTCCTAGGATCACCCCCCGACCACCCTCACCCACCCACACCCCCGCGCCAAAGCAAAAAAAAAACTAGGGGAAACACTGACAAATGAGAGGGTGTTAAATCATATGATGAAGTAACCAACTGTTTTGGAAGAGAAAATGACAAGACTGCAGCTGTGTAACAAAAAAAGGGCTTTTGTTGCACAATATGCTAGTGAGAAAAGTGTAATAGTATACGTATGTGTTTTTAAAAAAGTTTGTGTTTTACATGAAAGCCAAGGCTGGGCTGAAGGTCTTTTTTCTCTCATGACAATTTAAGAATTTAACCCCAAGCAAAGTTTAAAGTTTTTTTTCTGGTCTATTTGTCTCACAGCATAGATGCTTCAAAAGAGGATGGAACACTGGGACGACTAGTGAATGATGATCACATACAGCCCAACTGTAAAGTCAAAAGAATAATGGTCCAAGGAAAGCCACACTTGTGTCTTTTTGCTGTCAAGGAAATCTTTCCAGGCGAGGAGATCACATATAACTATGGCGATTCCTCTTGGCCATGGCGCTCAATGGTGAGATAAGGGTCTCATGTTCTGTTAATGACAGTGTTAACTATAATTTATTTTATACAACAGTTATTTTTGAGTAATTTGATTGGTCAAGAGTGGGGCTGGCGGTACCTTTTGAGGTGAATATGAACATAATTATCGCCTGTCTTTCTTTCTTAAAGACCACTAAGTGATAGTGCTGCCAGTCAAGTGATTAAACAGTACATTTCCTCTTTACAATTTCAGGCACCCGGTGAAGAACAATCTCACCCGAAGTTGAGAGGAAGTGAGCCAGGCTCAGAAAAGGCAAGTTGTAGTTTGTGCCATCATAGTTAGTTTGCTTTATGTGTCACCTTCAATACAGTAGAATTGGTTTTGGTCTTTAGAATTTTATAGTACAAGTTCATTATTCGGTCTTCCTTCTTCCCTGCTGACTATTAACTGACATTTCTGCCATACTCATGGCCAGTGTTGTAACACAGTGTTTGCAGAATGAAAATGAATTATTTTAGCTTAAAATAAACTCACATTTGTGCCTGTCATTGACTCAGTCACAGGAGGTGTGCAGCGGTCGTGATTTGATGACAGAGGTCAGGGCAGCTCCGTCAACATTAAAGGATGACATTGTAAGTTGACAGTATTCTTGTAATATCATGATTTTACTTCTAGACATAATACTGTTTTGTTTGATCTTATGACTGTGCTCAGAAGTCTTCACACTTTTGAATGTTGTACACTACATGTACCTGCCACAGCACAGGACTGTCAGGACAAAGTGTCCTGAAAGGACAGTAGGAATTGGGTGTGTGTGTGTGTGTGGTTATGTCAGAATGTACTTAAGAGGACATTTTCCTAATCAGGCATTCATGTATTGGGTTTGTGGTGGGGGTGTGTATCAGGCCTTCATGCATTTCTTTATATAATGGGTGTCAAAAGTTGGTGATGTATGTTCAGGGTTTCCATGGTCATATTAAACCTGAAAAAGTTGAAGAACATCAAATGATATTCTAGACCAGGAAAGTCCTGAAGGTATTGAGGTCTTATGTCAGGGTTCCCACGGTCATGGAAAACCTGGAAAAGTCCTGGAATTTTGTTGTCTGCAGTGTAATTAATTAGGCTATCTTACTGTAATCATTGGCACACGAGCTCCCTATTTCCTGAAACTTCCTCCAGGACCTCTTAAATCTTCTCCAGGTCATGGAAATTATATTATGGGTCCTTGAAAAGTCATGGAAAGTTTTGAAATTGTGTCTGTGAAAATGTGTGGAACCCTGTTATTTGAAAGTAATGGAATTTTTGTTGTGTATAATGACATTGTTACAGTAATCTTTCATCTTTTGAGGTGAATATGAACATAATTATCGCCTGTCTTTCTTTCTTAAAGACCACTAAGTGATAGTGCTGCCAGTCAAGTGATTAAACAGTACATTTCCTCTTTACAATTTCAGGCACCCGGTGAAGAACAATCTCACCCGGTTGAGAGGAAGTGAGCCAGGCTCAGAAAAGGCAAGTTGTAGTTTGTGCCATCATAGTTAGTTTGCTTTATGTGTCACCTTCAATACAGTAGAATTGGTTTTGGTCTTTAGAATTTTATAGTACAAGCTCATTATTCCGGTCTTCCTTCTTCCCTGCTGACTATTAACTGACATTTCTGCCATACTCATGGCCAGTGTTGTAACACAGTGTTTGCAGAATGAAAATGAATTATTTTAGCTTAAAATAAACTCACATTTGTGCCTGTCATTGACTCAGTCACAGGAGGTGTGCAGCGGTCGTGATTTGATGACAGAGGTCAGGGCAGCTCCGTCAACATTAAAGGATGACATTGTAAGTTGACAGTATTCTTGTAATATCATGATTTTACTTCTAGACATAATACTGTTTTGTTTGATCTTATGACTGTGCTCAGAAGTCTTCACACTTTTGAATGTTGTACACTACATGTACCTGCCACAGCACAGGACTGTCAGGACAAAGTGTCCTGTAAGGACAGTAGGAATTGGGTGTGTGTGTGTGGTTATGTCAGAATGTACTTAAGAGGACATTTTCCTAATCAGGCGTTCATGTATTGGGTTTGTGGTGGGTGTGTATTAGGCCTTCATGCATTTCTTTATATAATGGGTGTCAGAAGTTGGTGATGTATGTTCAGGGTTTCCATGGTCATATTAAACCTGAAAAAGCTGAAGAATATCAAATGATATTCTAGACCAGGAAAGTCCTGAAGGTATTGAGGTCTTATACCAGGGTTCCCACGGTCATGGAAAACCTGGAAAAGTCCTGGAATTTTGTTGTCTGCAGTGTAATTAATTAGGCTATCTTACTGTAATCATTGGCACACGAGCTCCTATTTCCTGAAACTTCCTCCAGGACCTCTAAAATCTTCTCCAGGTCATGGAAATTATATTATGGGTCCTTGAAAAGTCATGGAAAGGTTTTGAAATTGTGTCTGTGAAAATGTGTGGGAACCCTGTTATTTGAAAGTAATGGAATTTTTGTTGTGTATAATGACATTGTTACAGTAATCTTTCATCTTTTGAGGTGAATATGAACATAATTATCGCCTGTCTTTCTTTCTTAAAGACCACTAAGTGATAGTGCTGCCAGTCAAGTGATTAAACAGTACATTTCCTCTTTACAATTTCAGGCACCCGGTGAAGAACAATCTCACCCGGTTGAGAGAAAGTGAGCCAGGCTCAGAAAAGGCAAGTTGTAGTTTGTGCCATCATAGTTAGTTTGCTTTATGTGTCACCTTCAATACAGTAGAATTGGTTTTGGTCTTTAGAATTTTATAGTACAAGTTCATTATTCCGGTCTTCCTTCTTCCCTGCTGACTATTAACTGACATTTCTGCCATACTCATGGCCAGTGTTGTAACACAGTGTTTGCAGAATGAAAATGAATTATTTTAGCTTAAAATAAACTCACATTTGTGCCTGTCATTGACTCAGTCACAGAAGGTGTGCAGCGGTCGTGATTTGATGACAGAGGTCAGGGCAGCTCCGTCAACATTAAAGGATGATATTGTAAGTTGACAGTATTCTTGTAATATCATGATTTTACTTCTAGACATAATACTGTTTTGTTTGATCTTATGACTGTGCTCAGAAGTCTTCACACTTTTGAATGTTGTACACTACATGTACCTGCCACAGCACAGGACTGTCAGGACAAAGTGTCCTGAAAGGACAGTAGGAATTGGGTGTGTGTGTGTGGTTATGTCAGAATGTACTTAAGAGGACATTTTCCTAATCAGGCATTCATGTATTGGGTTTGTGGTGGGGTGTGTATCAGGCCTTCATGCATTTCTTTATATAATGGGTGTCAAAAGTTGGTGATGTATGTTCAGGGTTTCCATGGTCATATTAAACCTGAAAAGTTGAAGAACATCAAATGATATTCTAGACCAGGAAAGTCCTGAAGGTATTGAGGTCTTATGTCAGGTTCCCACGGTCATGGAAAACCTGGAAAAGTCCTGGAATTTTGTTGTCTGCAGTGTAATTAATTAGGCTATCTTACTGTAATCATTGGCACACGAGCTCCCTATTTCCTGAAACTTCCTCCAGGACCTCTTAAATCTTCTCCAGGTCATGGAAATTATATTATGGGTCCTTGAAAAGTCATGGAAAGTTTTGAAATTGTGTCTGTGAAAATGTGGAACCCTGTTATTTGAAAGTAATGGAATTTTTGTTGTGTATAATGACATTGTTACAGTAATCTTTCATCTTTTGAGGTGAATATGAACATAATTATCGCCTGTCTTTCTTTCTTAAAGACCACTAAGTGATAGTGCTGCCAGTCAAGTGATTAAACAGTACATTTCCTCTTTACAATTTCAGGCACCCGGTGAAGAACAATCTCACCCGAAGTTGAGAGGAAGTGAGCCAGGCTCAGAAAAGGCAAGTTGTAGTTTGTGCCATCATAGTTAGTTTGCTTTATGTGTCACCTTCAATACAGTAGAATTGGTTTTGGTCTTTAGAATTTTATAGTACAAGCTCATTATTCCGGTCTTTCTTCTTCCCTGCTGACTATTAACTGACATTTCTGCCATACTCATGGCCAGTGTTGTAACACAGTGTTTGCAGAATGAAAATGAATTATTTTAGCTTAAAATAAACTCACATTTGTGCCTGTCATTGACTCAGTCACAGGAGGTGTGCAGCGGTGATTTGATGACAGAGGTCAGGGCAGCTCCGTCAACATTAAAGGATGACATTGTAAGTTGACAGTATTCTTGTAATATCATGATTTTACTTCTAGACATAATACTGTTTTGTTTGATCTTATGACTGTGCTCAGAAGTCTTCACACTTTTGAATGTTGTACACTACATGTACCTGCCACAGCACAGGACTGTCAGGACAAAGTGTCCTGTAAGGACAGTAGGAATTGGGTGTGTGTGTGTGGTTATGTCAGAATGTACTTAAGAGGACATTTTCCTAATCAGGCGTTCATGTATTGGGTTTGTGGTGGGGGTGTGTATTAGGCCTTCATGCATTTCTTTATATAATGGGTGTCAGAAGTTGGTGATGTATGTTCAGGGTTTCCATGGTCATATTAAACCTGAAAAAGCTGAAGAATATCAAATGATATTCTAGACCAGGAAAGTCCTGAAGGTATTGAGGTCTTATACCAGGGTTCCCACGGTCATGGAAAACCTGGAAAAGTCCTGGAATTTTGTTGTCTGCAGTGTAATTAATTAGGCTATCTTACTGTAATCATTGGCACACGAGCTCCCTATTTCCTGAAACTTCCTCCAGGACCTCTAAAATCTTCTCCAGGTCATGGAAATTATATTATGGGTCCTTGAAAAGTCATGGAAAGGTTTTGAAATTGTGTCTGTGAAAATGTGTGGGAACCCTGTTATTTGAAAGTAATGGAATTTTTGTTGTGTATAATGACATTGTTACAGTAATCTTTCATCTTTTGAGGTGAATATGAACATAATTATCGCCTGTCTTTCTTTCTTAAAGACCACTAAGTGATAGTGCTGCCAGTCAAGTGATTAAACAGTACATTTCCTCTTTACAATTTCAGGCACCCGGTGAAGAACAATCTCACCCGAAGTTGAGAGAAAGTGAGCCAGGCTCAGAAAAGGCAAGTTGTAGTTTGTGCCATCATAGTTAGTTTGCTTTATGTGTCACCTTCAATACAGTAGAATTGGTTTTGGTCTTTAGAATTTTATAGTACAAGTTCATTATTCCGGTCTTCCTTCTTCCTGCTGACTATTAACTGACATTTCTGCCATACTCATGGCAGTGTTGTAACACAGTGTTTGCAGAATGAAAATGAATTATTTTAGCTTAAAATAAACTCACATTTGTGCCTGTCATTGACTCAGTCACAGGAGGTGTGCAGCGGTCGTGATTTGATGACAGAGGTCAGGGCAGCTCCGTCAACATTAAAGGATGACATTGTAAGTTGACAGTATTCTTGTAATATCATGATTTTACTTCTAGACATAATACTGTTTTGTTTGATCTTATGACTGTGCTCAGAAGTCTTCACACTTTTGAATGTTGTACACTACATGTACCTGCCACAGCACAGGACTGTCAGGACAAAGTGTCCTGAAAGGACAGTAGGAATTGGGTGTGTGTGTGGTTATGTCAGAATGTACTTAAGAGGACATTTTCCTAATCAGGCATTCATGTATTGGGTTTGTGGTGGGGGTGTGTATCAGGCCTTCATGCATTTCTTTATATAATGGGTGTCAGAAGTTGGTGATGTATGTTCAGGGTTTCCATGGTCATATTAAACCTGAAAAGCTGAAGAATATCAAATGATATTCTAGACCAGGAAAGTCCTGAAGGTATTGAGGTCTTATACCAGGGTTCCCACGGTCATGGAAAACCTGGAAAAGTCCTGGAATTTTGTTGTCTGCAGTGTAATTAATTAGGCTATCTTACTGTAATCATTGGCACACGAGCTCCTATTTCCTGAAACTTCCTCCAGGACCTCTTAAATCTTCTCCAGGTCATGGAAATTATATTATGGGTCCTTGAAAAGTCATGGAAAGGTTTTGAAATTGTGTCTGTGAAAATGTGGGAACCCTGTTATTTGAAAGTAATGGAATTTTTGTTGTGTATAATGACATTGTTACAGTAATCTTTCATCTTTTGAGGTGAATATGAACATAATTATCGCCTGTCTTTCTTTCTTAAAGACCACTAAGTGATAGTGCTGCCAGTCAAGTGATTAAACAGTACATTTCCTCTTTACAATTTCAGGCACCCGGTGAAGAACAATCTCACCCGGTTGAGAGAAAGTGAGCCAGGCTCAGAAAAGGCAAGTTGTAGTTTGTGCCATCATAGTTAGTTTGCTTTATGTGTCACCTTCAATACAGTAGAATTGGTTTTGGTCTTTAGAATTTTATAGTACAAGTTCATTATTCCGGTCTTCTTCTTCCCTGCTGACTATTAACTGACATTTCTGCCATACTCATGGCCAGTGTTGTAACACAGTGTTTGCAGAATGAAAATGAATTATTTTAGCTTAAAATAAACTCACATTTGTGCCTGTCATTGACTCAGTCACAGGAGGTGTGCAGCGGTCGTGATTTGATGACAGAGGTCAGGGCAGCTCCGTCAACATTAAAGGATGATATTGTAAGTTGACAGTATTCTTGTAATATCATGATTTTACTTCTAGACATAATACTGTTTTGTTTGATCTTATGACTGTGCTCAGAAGTCTTCACACTTTTGAATGTTGTACACTACATGTACCTGCCACAGCACAGGACTGTCAGGACAAAGTGTCCTGAAAGGACAGTAGGAATTGGGTGTGTGTGGTTATGTCAGAATGTACTTATGAGGACATTTTCCTAATCATGCATTCATGTATTGGGTTTGTTGTTGGGGTGTGTATCAGGCCTTCATGCATTTCTTTATATAATGGGTGTCAAAAGTTGGTGATGTATGTTCAGGGTTTCCATGGTCATATTAAACCTGAAAAAGTTGAAGAACATCAAATGATATTCTAGACCAGGAAAGTCCTGAAGGTATTGAGGTCTTATGTCAGGGTTCCCACGGTCATGGAAAACCTGGAAAAGTCCTGGAATTTTGTTGTCTGCAGTGTAATTAATTAGGCTATCTTACTGTAATCATTGGCACACGAGATACCTATTTCCTGAAACTTCCTCCAGGACCTCTTAAATCTTCTCCAGGTCATGGAAATTATATTATGGGTCCTTGAAAAGTCATGGAAAGTTTTGAAATTGTGTCTGTGAAAATGTGTGGGAACCCTGTTATTTGAAAGTAATGGAATTTTTGTTGTGTATAATGACATTGTTACAGTAATCTTTCATCTTTTGAGGTGAATATGAACATAATTATCGCCTGTCTTTCTTTCTTAAAGACCACTAAGTGATAGTGCTGCCAGTCAAGTGATTAAACAGTACATTTCCTCTTTACAATTTCAGGCACCCGGTGAAGAACAATCTCACCCGAAGTTGAGAGGAAGTGAGCCAGGCTCAGAAAAGGCAAGTTGTAGTTTGTGCCATCATAGTTAGTTTGCTTTATGTGTCACCTTCAATACAGTAGAATTGGTTTTGGTCTTTAGAATTTTATAGTACAAGCTCATTATTCCGGTCTTCCTTCTTCCCTGCTGACTATTAACTGACATTTCTGCCATACTCATGGCCAGTGTTGTAACACAGTGTTTGCAGAATGAAAATGAATTATTTTAGCTTAAAATAAACTCACATTTGTGCCTGTCATTGACTCAGTCACAGGAGGTGTGCAGCGGTCGTGATTTGATGACAGAGGTCAGGGCAGCTCCGTCAACATTAAAGGATGACATTGTAAGTTGACAGTATTCTTGTAATATCATGATTTTACTTCTAGACATAATACTGTTTTGTTTGATCTTATGACTGTGCTCAGAAGTCTTCACACTTTTGAATGTTGTACACTACATGTACCTGCCACAGCACAGGACTGTCAGGACAAAGTGTCCTGTAAGGACAGTAGGAATTGGGTGTGTGTGTGTGGTTATGTCAGAATGTACTTAAGAGGACATTTTCCTAATCAGGCGTTCATGTATTGGGTTTGTGGTGGGGGTGTGTATTAGGCCTTCATGCATTTCTTTATATAATGGGTGTCAGAAGTTGGTGATGTACAGTACAGGCCAAAAGTTTGGACACACCTTCTCATTCAATGCGTTTTCTTTATTTTCATGACTATTTACATTGTAGATTCTCACTGAAGGCATCAAAACTATGAATGAACACATGTGGAGTTATGTACTTAACAAAAAAAGGTGAAATAACTGAAAACATGTTTTATATTCTACTTTCTTCAAAATAGCCACCCTTTGCTCTGATTACTGCTTTGCACACTCTTGGCATTCTCTCCATGAGCTTCAAGAGGTAGTCACCTGAAATGGTTTCCACTTCACAGGTGTGCCTTATCAGGGTTAATTAGTGGAATTTCTTGCTTTATCAATGGGGTTGGGACCATCAGTTGTGTTGTGCAGAAGTCAGGTTAATACACAGCCGACAGCCCTATTGGACAACTGTTAAAATTCATATTATGGCAAGAACCAATCAGCTAACTAAAGAAAAACGAGTGGCCATCATTACTTTAAGAAATGAAGGTCAGTCAGTCTGGAAAATTGCAAAAACTTTAAATGTGTCCCTAAGTGGAGTCGCAAAAACCATCAAGCGCTACAACGAAACTGGCACACATGAGGACCGACCCAGGAAAGGAAGACCAAGAGTCACCTCTGCTTCTGAGGATAAGTTCATCCGAGTCACCAGCCTCAGAAATGGCAAGTTAACAGCAGCTCAGATCAGAGACCAGATGAATGCCACACAGAGTTCTAGCAGCAGACCCATCTCTAGAACAACTGTTAAGAGGAGACTGCGCTAATCAGGCCTTCATGGTCAAATAGCTGCTAGGAAACCACTGCTAAGGAGAGGCAACAAGCAGAAGAGATTTGTTTGGGCCAAGAAACACAAGGAATGGACATTAGACCAGTGGAAATCTGTGCTTTGGTCTGATGAGTCCAAATTTGAGATCTTTGGTTCCAACCGCCGTGTCTTTGTGAGACGCAGAAAAGGTGAACGGATGGATTCCACATGCCTGGTTCCCAGTGTGAAGCATGGAGGAGGAGGTGTGATGGTGTGGGGGTGTTTTGCTGGTGACACTGTTGGGGATTTATTCAAAATTGAAGGCACACTGAACCAGCATGGCCACCACAGCATCCTGCAGCGACATGCCATCCCATCCGGTTTGCGTTTAGTTGACGATCATTTATTTTCAACAGGACACGACCCCAAACACACCTCCAGGCTGTGTAAGGGCTATTTGACCAAGAAGAAGAGTGATGGAGTGCTGCGGCAGATGACCTGGCCTCCACAGTCACTGGACCTGAACCCAATCGAGATGGTTTGGGGTGAGCTGGACCGCAGAGTGAAGGCAAAGGGGCCAACAAGTGCTAAACACCTCTGGGAACTCCTTCAAGACTGTTGGAAAACCATTTCAGGTGACTACCTCTTGAAGCTCATGGAGAGAATGCCAAGAGTGTGCAAAGCAGTAATCAGAGCAAAGGGTGGCTATTTTGAAGAAACTAGAATATAAAACATGTTTTCAGTTATTTCACCTTTTTTGTTAAGTACATAACTCCACATGTGTTCATTCATAGTTTTGATGCCTTCAGTGAGAATCTACAATGTAAATAGTCATGAAAATAAAGAAAACGCATTGAATGAGAAGGTGTGTCCAAACTTTTGGCCCGTACTGTATGTTCAGGGTTTCCATGGTCATATTAAACCTGAAAAAGTTGAAGAATATCAAATGATATTCTACAGTCCCTGACAAAAGTCTTGTCGCTTATCCAAGTTGTAGGAACAACAAATAATAACTTGACTTGTAGTTGATCAATTGGAATCAGAAATAGCTTATATGAAAGGCAAAGGCCTCTAGATTATGCTTATTATACCAAAATAAAGTTGTGTGCCATTCACTGAGTTCTATCATTTAATTAGGACAGAAAGGTCAGATCTTGCTTGGACAAAAGTCTTGTCGCATACAAAAATAATGTACTGTAGAAATGATACTTTCTGTTGAATACACAAACATGCTCCAATAACATCAGAACATAAAGTCATGGTGCCTTGGGAAAAAGAATTAATATCGTGTATGACTCCCATGAGCTTGGAGGACTGCATCCATACGTCTCGGCAATGGCTCAAATAACTTATTGATGAAGTCATCTGGAATGGCAAAGAAAGCAGTCTTGCAGGACTCCCAGAGTTCATCAAGATTCTTTGGTTTCATCTTCCAAGCCTCCTCCTTCATCTTACCCCAGACATGCTCAATAATGTTCATGTCTGGTGATTGGGCTGGCCAATCCTGGAGCACCTTGACCTTCTTCACTTTCAGGAACTTTGATGTGGAGGCTGAAGTATGAGAAGGAGCACCATCCTGCTGAAGAATTTGCCCTCTCTTGTGGTTTGGAATGCAATGGGCAGCGAGAACCTCTTGATACTTCAGGCTGTTGATGTTGCCATCCACTCTGCAGATCTCTTGCACACCCCCATACTGGATGTACACATAAACCATGATTTTTCCTCCACCAAACTTGACTGCTTTCTGGGTGAATCTTGGGTCCATGCAGGTTCCAACAGGTCTTCTGCAGTATTTGTGGCAATTGGGATGCAGTTCAATGGATGATTCATCAGAAAAATCAACCTTCTGCCACTTTTCCACTGTCCATCCTTTCTGCAAGCTGTGGGCCTTGGCAAATGCAACACGATTCTTTTGTTGTCTTCTGTTTAATGCTGGTTTGTGAGCAGTAATTCGGGAGACCATTGCGTGAGAGAATTCGACAAACTGTTCTGGTAGATACAGGGGTTTCTGGTGACCAGTTCTGATGTAGCTCTGCTGCAGTTGAAAAAGGGCTGGCCCTGTACTGCGAAGCAACAAACGGTCCTCTCTAACAGTTGTGTTACAGGGTCTGCCTGACCTGGGCTTGTCATGAACGTCACCAGTTTCTTCAAATCTTTTTTTTATCCTCTCCACTTGACGTTTGGATACACTGAAGATGTCTGCCACCTCAGCAGCAGACTTGGTCTTCAGGCTCTTGATGATCAGCACTTTGGTCTGTGGTTGAATCTTTGGCATGTTGTCAGCGGTCAGGTTGCACTTCACATGAAGGTCTGGTGTGCTGGGGTTCTTTTAGACACACCAGGGAATGTGTTAATTACAGTATTTGTCACAGGTGGAGCTCTAATCTGTGATTGGTTGAATCGTTTAAAGACACGACAAGACTTTTGTCCAAGCAAAATCTGACCTTTCTGTCCTAATTAAATGATAAAACTCAATGAATGACACTCAACTTTATTTTGGTATAATAAGCATAATCTAAAGGTCTTTGCCTTTCATATAAGCTATTTCTGAACCCAATTGATCAACTACAAGTCAGGTTATTATTTGTTGCTCCTACAACTAGGATAAGCGACAAGACTTTTGTCAGGGACTGTAGACCAGGAAAGTCCTGAAAGTATTGAGGTCTTATGTCAGGGTTCCCACGGTCATGGAAAACCTGGAAAAGTCATGGAATTTTGTTGTTGAGAGAAAGTGAGCCAGGCTCAGAAAAGGCAAGTTGTAGTTTGTGCCATCATAGTTAGTTTGCTTTATGTGTCACCTTCAATACAGTAGAATTGGTTTTGGTCTTTAGAATTTTATAGTACAAGTTCATTATTCCGGTCTTCCTTCTTCCCTGCTGACTATTAACTGACATTTCTGCCATACTCATGGCCAGTGTTGTAACACAGTGTTTGCAGAATGAAAATGAATTATTTTAGCTTAAAATAAACTCACATTTGTGCCTGTCATTGACTCAGTCACAGGAGGTGTGCAGCGTCGTGATTTGATGACAGAGGTCAGGGCAGCTCCGTCAACATTAAAGGATGACATTGTAAGTTGACAGTATTCTTGTAATATCATGATTTTACTTCTAGACATAATACTGTTTTGTTTGATCTTATGACTGTGCTCAGAAGTCTTCACACTTTTGAATGTTGTACACTACATGTACCTGCCACAGCACAGGACTGTCAGGACAAAGTGTCCTGTAAGGACAGTAGGAATTGGGTGTGTGTGTGTGTGGTTATGTCAGAATGTACTTAAGAGGACATTTTCCTAATCAGGCGTTCATGGTTTGTAGTGGGGGTGTGTATTAGGCCTTCATGCATTTCTTTATATAATGGGTGTCAGAAGTTGGTACTGCTCAGAAGTCTTCAGAAGTGTTTTTACCCTATGTTAAGGGTTTCCAACACTGATCATTACTGATATATACCTTATTGGTTCCTCAGTGCCACCATAGTGTTACCTGCTCACTTGTCAGCTGTTTGGACCATTGTGAAGATTGCACAGGACCTGTCTCCAGTCTAAAATGGCTTGGTCTCACATGCAAATGTTCGTATTCATGTCACTCAAACAGTTTTTGTTGTTGTTGTCTTTAGTGTAGCGCTGCACGATATGAGGAGAATCTGCAATGTACTGTAACACTGTTCAGTATTGCGATGACAATAAGGTTGTATATAAGCTCTACAGTTCCTATGTCGTTCTCTTTTAATAGGTATACTGCTAGACCCCAAAAATCGAATAGTCCATGCCCACTGAATAATGAAATAAATGATTTCAAAAGTGTTTTATTAAACTCCAACTCCATTTGACATGAATTCTCCTGTAAATCAGCATCATATCAGTTTGACCTGTCGCCTCAGCTACACAGGCTAAATAAACAGTGCTTGACTATAAGGTTCATATTTTATACAAGACAACAGCTTTCATTAAAGATCAGTCAGATACAGTCAGGGCTTCACATCTGATGTTATTTTAAGAATCCTCACATCCCACTGACCACAAGTCTTTGTGTTGCTAAATACTTCAATAATTAAACCGTCCAATATTAATATACAGTAGACTCTGTATAGTTTATGATGAATATATTCAGTCTCTGAAAACTAAACTTCACCATCAGTCACACAACATGTTTCTGTTCACAGAATAAACCTTCAGATCAGACAAATACAATCTTAATCTCTAAAATTCATCAAAAATTAAAAGTTTATCTAAAACGTCATCTTGTTGAGTTGACATCTGAACCAGTCAGCTGTTAGATCAGGTGAGAGCCAGGCGGTGTAGTCGGTGGAGAGCAACTGCAGCGCCTGGCTCTAAAAACTGCGGCCGCCGAGGACTTTTGTAATACATCAGAGCAAGTCGGGATGAAGTTGGACACAAAACTAACCGGCATGCATTGTGCGCCGATCGCCGGTGATCGAATCTGCACAGGCCTGGCTCATCTCGAATGAACCTAGTGTTTGGGTGCACACCTAGCTAAAAGCAAAGGTACTGTGGTGTCTGAACACCATGACAAAACACCAATCATACAAATCAAATGAGGAGTTGGATTTATTCATTTATTTCATTTGTGTTGATTGTGTCGTTGGTCTTAAATTTCATTTCAAGTGGCATTAAAAAAGTCTTAAAAAGTCTTAAATTTAACTTGCCTTAAGCTCTAGGAACCCTGTAAAGTATCTTAGCCCTTAAGAGAGCTCCTAAAGTGAAACAGTGTTAGGAGGAGGAGGCTTCAGAGTTTCACAGAGGAGAAAATGGCAGAAATACAAAGAGGAAGGAGAAATATCCTCCAAATGTCCTCAGCATTATCGACTTGCGACAGTGCACGTCCATAAAACGTCTCTCCTGAATCCAAAATAATTCCAAGTAGCAAAAGTACTGTGCTTGTTCACAACAACTTCTTCATATTTTCCTTGCTCCTCTCTCCTTCCTACTTGTTCACCTCCAGCAAATGACACATGACCTGACAGGGTAGCTGAGGCTTCATCTAATTAGCCAAACGGTGTCTAGGGCTTCCCAAATGCTCACATGCTGAGTGTAAATGCATGGCACGAGTATTAACACTGATTTTTCATTCATCGCAGTTCAGGCGGTCTTTACGATGCGTTTATCTTGCATGTTCATATCGCGATGACGATGAAAATGCGATTTATCGTGCAGCCCTACTTTAGTGCAGTTTTTATGTTAAATTAAAACAAAAGCATTAGCACAACTTGCTAACTTTTCATTTCAATGTGCTTTTAGTGTGTTCAAGATCCTGGCACAAATCCTGCTTTTTCAAGAAGAATCAGTCGCTGGTATGTTCATTTTCCTTGGTTCCATTTTAAATTTGATTTTAAAGTGTTCTTGGTGTCGGATTGTGACTTACACAGTAGTAGATTTTTGGGGTTAATATAAGCTCTTTTTTCTGCATAGGATGTTATACCCGATGAGATTGTTTCTGACTCTGCAAGTAGTGATGGCTGTTCCTCTGGTGATCTTTACATAGCTGACACTGCACCAAGGTCTGATGGATCCAACTCTGATGAAGATGTTGTAACTGACACTGAACTATTTAGTGATAGTGAGGATCTAAACCTACCACATCGCAAGAGTGGACCAGTTGACTCACTTTCTTCCCAGGAAAGGACAAAGACAGTCCTGCAACCTATATCCTGCATGGAACAGGAGGACAAGGATGCTTCCAACTCTGGCAGAGTTGGCATTGATGATGACTTCATACCTGATAGTGAACCCTGTTCTGATGTTGATGATCCTACTACAAGTAATACCCAGACTCTTCCAAGAAGTACAACAGAGTCTTTTTCTACTGAGACTGCAGCAGCACCACAAGTCTCTTCTTGCACATCAAAAAATTACTGCTATGTTTGCAAAACACCTCAGTCTAAAATATCTCGTCACCTTAAAAAGCATGAGAAAGTAGAGCCTGATATTGCTGAAGCATTCTCATTCCTAAGAACTCAAAAGAGAGAAAGAGGTTACTTGAGAAGTTGCGGAACAAAGGTAATTATGAACATAATCAAGAAGTAATGCGTAAACATGATGGACAATTGAAACTGAAAAGAAGACCAGGACCATCAAAATCTCGTGAATGCCAAAACGCATGTGCACTGTGCATATTGTAAAGGCCTGTTTATCCGTAAAGAGCTGTGGCGCCACTCGCATAGATGCCCGTCAAAGATGGTCTCAGAAACTGAAGCTATTTCTAAGACCAAAGCCTTAGTTCTGGCAGATATTGCAGAGTCAACATACAGCCAAGCAGTGTCCTGGAGTGTGGAAGATCCTTGGAAAGATGAGGGACGATGAGGTAGCATCTGTAGTCCGTAATGACTTCCTCATATTGCAACTGGGCCAGTCTCTCTACAACAAGCATGGGAATGATCCAACAAAATTTGAGTACATCAGAACAAAGGCTCGAAATGGGCAGACTGTTGTTAACCTTAAGGAAAAATATTCTATATTTAGCTTCAAGATGCTGTAAAACCAAACAATTTTACAAAATCGTTGGAGCTGTCAGAGAAGTTGCTGGATATGATGAAGAGAAGCACTCCTATTGTACACCCAGTCTTGCCCTGAAATTGGGACACTCGCTGAAGAAGATTGGTGACATTATTCTCTGCAGGGCCATCTCAGCAGAGAATGAAAATTTGATTAAAGCAGCGGAACGATTTACACAACTCTGCACAAAAGAATGGGCAGGACAAGTCTCCCACACTGCACTGGCTACTTTGAGCAAGTCAAAGTACAATAAACCATCCACCATACCATTCACAGAGGATGTGCAGCTTTTGCACAAGCACCTGGAGGAAAAATCGGCTGCCGCCATTGCAGACCTGAAAGAGCATGAGTCTCCACAGGCGTATGCAGAAGTTGCTAGGGTGACACTTGCTCAGATCATCCTCTTTAACAGGCGTCGTGCAGGAGAAGTCTCAAAAATGTCACTTGAGTCATTCAAGAAAAGAGACCAGACTGAGCTCCATAGTGATGTAGCTGCTAGCCTGTCACCGTTTGAACAAAAGTTAGCCCAGCACTTCAGCAGGGTAGAAATTATCGGCAAAAGAGATAGGAAAGTTGCTGTTTTGTTAAACCCTGAGGCTGTCAGTGCAACAACACTTCTTGTAGAGAAAAGAGATGCATGTAATGTGCATAAGGATAATCCCTTCCTATTTGGACGACCACAGTGCCCCTCCATGAGCTACTACAGGGGACAGGACTGCATAAGAAAGTTTGCAAGTATGTGGTGCAAAGAATCCTGATAATCTGAGGTCTACATATCTTCGCAAGCACATTGCAACAGTGTCCCAAATACTCAACCTCAAGAACAATGAGCTGGACCAACTGGCCAACTTTTTGGGCCACGATATACGAGTCCACAGAGACTTTTATCGTCTGCCGGAGGCAACTATAGAAATGGCAAAAATCACAAAGCTTCTACTTGCAATGGAGAAAGGAACTCTTGCAAAATTCCAGGGAAAGTCTCTTGACGAGATTGAGCTTGAAGGTATGTGGTGGTAACAACACTCTTAATGGCTCTTCTCAAAAGAATAATATTTTACTACAGGATCAATTACAAAACAAAGTAGTGAGACTAAAGAAATACAACGGTATTTTGGACATTTTTTAAATTGGGAAGATGTAAATTCAGACTTTTTAGAATATAAAAAGTAAATATGCCTCAATGTTTTGGTACATGATACAGAAACATGTCAGGTGTACAAACTTGCAGCAACAATTATTTTTATTTTTTGCATCAATCATTTCTTTAGACGAATTGTACCCAGAGCTGGGTGATGGTGATGGTGATGGTGATGACGATGGCGATGGCGATGGTGACAACGATGACTACGATGGTGGTGTTGGTGTCGATGCCGGTGGTGATGGCGGTGGTGATGACGATGGCGGTGGAGGCAGTGAAGGCAGTGGAGGCAGTGAAGGCAGTAGAGATGACGGAGATGGAGTTGATGGGTCCGGACTAAGTGGTATGTACTGAATATCTTCCAGTATACATTCATGGTATATTTTGGAGTAAGGACCATATTCAGATTCCCTTATGTTGCTTTAATACTACCACAAAGTCAGCAAGGTACACAGTCAATAAATCAACAATGATAAGAGTCAAGTATCGTGGCATGGTTTCCGCATTTAAGCTATCAGTGTATGAATGTGGTGTGAATGGGTGAATGATAGACCAGTATTGTAAAGTGCTTTGAGTAGTTGATAAGACTAGAAAAGGGCTATATAAGTACAGTCCATTTACCATTGATCACTTAACTTCAATTGATGCTGAAGGCCTTTTTTGTATTCTTTCACCAGAAAATCAAGAAATGAAGACGCCTGAAGAGGTCACCAGCTCCTCTGGTAATGTGTGGGAAAGCCTTATGGACGGGCTCCACCGGGCACGTCAGCGGCGTGACACGTCTGCAGCGCGAGTCCCGTAGCAGCTCGCCACCCTGTTAATCAATTACAGTGGCTCCACTGGCAACGGGAGCGGCACGACAACCCCCGTCTGTCGCGCGACAACTCTCTATTTTACACGGCTCTTCTATTTTTGTCGCGCTATGCTCCCCTATGCGACCCTCCAGCAGATAAAAACTACATGAAATAGTGTGCTAAACGAGCAGAATGTGTTTTAATTGAATAAACCATTTTCAGAGGTGATATATGATTTTTTTTTTCATGCATTTACTCATGTTTATCCGTGACATTGTGTAAATGTCCGTGACATTTGAAAGCGAGTAGATGACAAACAGTAGCCTACAGTAAACTTGTAGATAACTCAAATATATGTAATTACTTAGGTGGGAAATGCTTTAACATTTCATGCAGCCTCTCGGCTCGGCAAAGCGGTAAACAACCCCGTTGGCTTCTCGTGCGCTTCGTCTGCAGTCAGTGGAGCCCAAATGAATACGCCGCGACGCTACGCTGACGTGACGCTTACGTTTGCAGCCGGTGGAGCCCGGCCGTTACATTGCCCTTGCTATATTGCAGGCAGCGTTACTGTGCTGTATGTATTCTAAAAGGGGGGAGAAATCAGATTTAAGTTTTGCTTTTAAACTACCTTTAGCTCTCATAATGGGTGTAAATTATATAAAATGCTGTCAGGGGCCTGTACTACAAAGGGACTTTAATATACTTAGAATATGTTCAGTGTTATTTGTTAAATTTGCCTCTAATGTTCACTGTTCATATGGATCCAGATTGTAGTATTATAGTATAAGTTATTAATTGGATATATCATTACTTGTTACTTTGCAGTTAGAATGGAATCAAACTTAAGAACATAAATATGTTGCTTGTAATGGATGTTAAAAAAAGTTCAGATTGAAGAAGTTTACAATTTTAATTTTTTTTCCTTAGAAAAGAAAAAGAATGGAATCTATCCAGGATGTGGCCAAGAGTTACAAAGGTACAGTTTTTATTTGTTTAAAGTTGTAGTAATGATTCAGAGGGGTATTCTAGAAATCGGGTTTAGTGAACAGTCTTGAATTTGTTAACCTTATGATGAGGTAAACTGCATTTTCAGGACCATAGAGGGTGACGACTTAAGCTTTGGATCACTTACTATGTTTGGTGTCTTTCAGACCACATTAGCAACTTTTTTCTTCAAATAAGCTTACAACATATCAAGTTACTTTTTGGACAGACCTTGCTTCGTCTCCTTGAAGGCAGCCTCTGGTATTTCTCAGTGAATGAGAGCTGATGTGGCCCTCTAACTGTTTGGTGAGACAGACCCAGACAGATACGTGAACATAATGACCAAACTCTGATTCGTTTTTACTCTAAATTAATTACCTTTACTATCTAAGTTTGATTTTATGCTATCAACATAGACAGTTAATAATAGTGAATTTATTCCAGTGCATGATCATTCCTCCAATTCCAGTACATGATCATCTCTATTTTGTAACAGATTTAACCACCTCACCTAGCTATGAGGCGGTGATTGGATTACATGCATTTCTATATTCTTCTTTTTTTTTTTTTTTTTTTTAAATATTTGTTGGTTAGGTGGCCTTTATTACAGTGGAGAAAAATAGGAAATGCAGGGAAGAGAGTAGGGGAATGACATGAAGTAAATGGTCCGTCCGGTCAGGAATTGAATCGGGACCTGCTCTTCAGAGCGCTAGCACCCATGTGGTACGCGACCTAACCACTCGACTACCGGTCACCCCCGCATTTCTGTATTCTAAAAGCTGTCACAGTTGACCATCAGCTGTGCCTGTTGACAATGCTGTAACTTTTCCCTTCAAACATTCCACAACAGCTAAGTCCAATCATGAATGCTTACTCTTGACAGAGTCATGTCATGTCCTCATAAAGTCAGTCCATATCAAAGTTAACACCAAAGCACTACTACCAAATCTTGATTGGATAGAAGTTTTTTTTTAATCTGGATGGGGGTGGGATTCATATTGAGTGCATGCATAGTGACGTGCAATTTCATCTAGTCCTTCAAAATTGTAGAGTTGTCTCTCTTCACATCTTCATATAATTTTAGGGATCAAGTTCAAGTTACAGCTTATGTTCAATAAATAGCATTGTTTCGTTTGGAAAATAAACTTCTCCACAAATGGTTTGTACTAGCTATTCTAACAAAATCATGTATTGGTTCTCCAGGGCAAAAGAAACTGTGTACAACCCAGAGTGTGGTAACCAGCTCCAAAGGTAGGACTCCATCCATCCTTGCAGCTACATTTGGGGACCAAAATTTCCCCAGCAGTACACTGCACACTGACTGATAAAACAACAACAACAACAACAAAAAAACGAATGCTCGACTAAAGAAATCTCAGTCGACTACGGGATCTCCAACTATTGATTCGAATATTCGACTATCAGGGGACAACCCTAAACATTTGTAACCTACATTTCAGTGGCTCCGAAGTTATTTCAAGAAAATATAAATTAAATTGTAACAGTTATTGTCTTCCCTATCTTAACATATACAATTTTCTTTTGATTGACAGAGGTCAAATCGTCAAGAAGATGTGTGAAAAGGCCATGGAGCAAGGTTGAAGTCAGTGCTGTTATGAAACACTTCAAAATACATATCGCTAAAGGACACCTTGCATCAAAGTTGGAGTGTGAGCAGTGCAAGCGCGCTGAGCACCCTGTTTTGACAGACAGAACTATTCAAAACATTCGCGATTTTGTGAGGAACAGGGTGTTATGTTCAAACGAAATGGGGGTGAAATAGCCTGAGGTTGTGGGTGGGTTTTTCCCCGCACTTTATTCTTGTGCAATGGACCTCCTGTCCCACTCAATTTTTGTTTACATCGTCAATGTTTTACAGTTTGCTCAGGGCAGTAATTGTTGCTTTAAGTTGCTCTGCACTTTATGTTAATATTACTTGGCACTTAAATTTGTTTTGTTAACAATGTCAGTTAAACATTTGTACAAGTTGTAAAAACTGTCTAAAACTAACACTGTTAGAGTGGGTAGTGAGGGGAAATAAAGAAAGACATTACCTTTTCAAGTTCAATGTGTTTTCAGTATGTTCAAAATTTGGTTATCGTAGAAACTTGTATATCGGCCATAACAGCAATGTTAATATTGGTTATCGGTGTCGTCCAGAATTTTCATATCGGTGTATATTAAGGCAGCCTTATACCTATTCTTTGTTCTACACTTTATTTTACTTGGCACTGTAATTTGTATGTTTTACTTGGCCCTTCAAAGGGGTAGTTCAAATTTTATGATGTTGGGTTTTGTGAGACCCTTATAACAGAAATATTTATTTAAAAAAAGCTGCTGAGTGTTACATTTTATTTGAGAAATGCCCATTTTATTCAATAAAATAAATTCCACTGATGAGGCAAAACATTGAGCACCATTGTGTAGGGTGCGGTGCTTACACCAGTGTAGTTCTTTACAGTCATTCTTGGTGTAGATGTCCCTTACAGGTTTAAAAAGATGTGAATTATGCCCATTAATACCAGTGTGTCTCATAACTGATTCAAGGATAATTTATCATCATTCTAGGACATGAGGGTGAGGGTACATGAAAAGAACGAAATTTAGTAGTCAAGGTCCCAAAAAAGCAGCAGACAATATAAAAATTAGATCAAAGTTGAACAGTAAAGATTAAGCAGAGGAAGACAATTGATTGAAAGTGCATTCGGTGCCAATAAATATTGTGATATATAAAATATGATGATGCACATCCTTCCTCCTGAGGGGAGGAGGTTGAACAGTCCATGGGTGGGATGAGAGGGGTCCATCAGAATGCTGGCAGCTATGTTCCTACATCTGCTGATGTAAATGTCTGTCGCTGATGGGAGGCAGTTGATGGTGATCCTCTGTGCTGATATCACTACCTGCTGCAGAGCCTTTCTTTCTACAGCAGAGCAGTTTCCATACCACACAGTGGTGCATGATGTCAGGATGTTCTCCACTGCATATCTGTGAGAAAGTTGTCCAGCCTCTCTACTGATAGTCATGACTCACTTTGTGCCTAGCTGTGGCTTATGACAATAATTCAGTCAGGAATATTTTTGCAGTGTCACTCATACACCTGGCCCAACATTATTGCCAGCATTGTGTTTAATAGTCAGATTCAATTATCCATATAAAATGCTCAATTGATTTAACCTTTCAAAATGCAGGTAGTTTACCTTTCTCAAAACTCTTGCAGTGAGGTACTTTTTCAGTGATGGATTGCCATATAACACTTGTGTGTGTAATTTAAACCAGTGTTGTCCTCATAATCAAGGGTTTTGCTCTGATTGTGTATGTGTGTGTGTGGGTAATGTACAGTTAAACCAGTGTTGTCCTCATAATCCAGGGTTTTGCTCTGATTGTGTATGTGTGTGTGTGGGTAATGTACAGTTAAACCAGTGTTGTCCTCATAATTCAGGGTTTTGCTCTGATTGTGTATGTGTGCGTGGGTCATGTACAGTTAAACCAGTGTTGTCCTCATAATCCAGCGTTTTGCTCTGATTGTGTATGTGTGTGTGGGTCATGTACAGTTAAACCAGTGTTGTCCTCATAATCAAGGGTTTTGCTCTGATTGTGTGTGTGTGTGTGTGGGTCATGTACAGTTAAACCAGTGTTGTCCTCATAATCAAGGGTTTTGCTCTGATTGTGTGTGTGTGTGTGGGTCATGTACAGTTAAACCAGTGTTGTCCTCATAATCAAGGGTTTTGCTCTGATTGTGTGTGTGTGTGTGTGTGGGTCATGTACAGTTAAACCAGTGTTGTCCTCATAATCCAGGGTTTTGCTCTGATTGTGTGTGTGTGGATAATGTACAGTTAAACCAGTGTTGTCCTCATAATCAAGGGTTTTGCTCTGATTGTGTGTGTGTGTGGGTAATGTCCCAACAAACAAGTGTGGGGTCAGGAAACGCCTTCTCCCGCCCCGTCCTCATAGTCCGTAAAATGTCAGGTTTTCATATCTTCAGATTCTTTGACAATAATTTAATTCTAAGTAGACAGAAACATTTCTAAATTTTTTTGGACCATTTTAATCTTTCTTGCATCTCTCTGGGACAAAGGGAAAGGTGGGTCCCCATAAACCATGACTGAGCTGGTATGGGAAAAGTGTCCTCATAATCCGCCCATACCTGTAGGTGTGTGTGTGTGTGTGTGTGTGTGTGTGTGTGTGTAGTTCTCAAGAGAGGTTCTACCATTTTGCATAGGACCAAAGGCTAAAATGCCAAAATTTGCAGACTTAAATATTACTTAATATTTTATTTCAACATCAATTCAAAACAAACTAAAGTTAAAGCCCTGATGTGCAGGATATAAAATATTCAGATTTTGGGAGCTCCTAGTGGTAGTATCAAGGAGAAAAAAAGACACTGCATGCAACATCAGCTCTTGCTTGCACATTGCAAAGCCCCAGATCCACAGGCCAGAATCTCCAGGAGTTACAGAGACACTGGACAGTTCCACCTCATGATTTACATCCAATACCTAGGTTCAGAGAGAATGCAGAATGTAATGTGCCCCTCCTGCAGCGAGGTGGAGATTAAAGGTGTTGAGGTCAGGGTGGTGAATAAGCATGCAGCACATATGACTTTAATGCAGGAGAATGTTTACATCCTGTGTCAAACCCTTGGTTAACATTAGCATTTTTATTACTGCTGTCTGTGGTTAAGTTTTTAATGTCCTGCCCCTAAGCCAAGTGTATTTAATATAACCACAATATATCCAGAGGCACAAACGGTCCTGGCTGAAAAGCATTCATTCACTGCCCTCTCTGATTAAAGTTCCAAGTCTGTTGCACCTGTAACCACACCACAATGTGATGTCACAGAGTACCCACGAACCCTGGAGTATACTTGTACATCACTGCAGCGAGGTGAAGATGAACCCCTGGAGGTTTTCAGGGGGTATTAAGTTGCTCTTTAAACATGCCGCCGTTACCATTGGTAGGTTATAATGGCAGGTTCAGACAGGAGCCCAGCGAAGCACCACAATACACTGGTTCTTTCACAAGAGGCAAAGAGGCAAATTTCTCCATGTTGGTCAAAAAGCAAGTCTGCTCCTCTGCTCTTTTCTAATCACATGTTGAGTTAATTAATTTAATTTAATTAATTTCAAAGAGTTTGGGGAGGGGGTATTTGCCCTTTATTTGAAAGAGGACAGTGTAAAAATGTGATGGAGAGAGGGGTATGACAAGCAGCAATGGTCCCCAGACTAAAATCAAACCCAGGATATTGTGGTAACATGGCATGCACTCCAACAACTTGGCTACCAAGGCCCTCTAATATCAGTAAGTGCTCTTGTCAGATTAGCTCACAGCCCTGAACTGAACAGCCCAACATGGGTGCCGAAAGCAAGCGGGCAGCGTTTCCTGGCATTTTGAGATGTTTCCACCTCCTGTTTGAACCTGACATCAGGCAGGAATTCAAAAGGCATCCATATCAATGGTACTCATTCACCAGCTGTTCTTATGAAGAAATTTCTTCTTAAAACCACTGGTGCAGTTTTCACAAAGATTCTGACATTCTAACATTTGCTCCTTGGTAAAAACAGACTCTACGCACAGTCAAGAGCACATATGCACATTTTGTGCTCATGTGTTTGCACAGAATAATTTGTTATTGCCTTTTCTTCAGTTCTACGGTTGTATAAAAAAGATTTATACGATAACATTTTTTTTTATAATTTGTATTTTTTCATACTTATTTTAGGTATTTTACAAAAAGCATTATTAAAAAAAAAACACTACACTAACACATCAGTTATGTTAATGGGAACCATGCTATCTAAAAAGTAGCAATTGATCATTTCATCTTTTGGGGCGGGTGGGTCAAAAAGTGACAAAGCAGTACTATGTAAGATAATAATAACTTTGCAATTTGCAATATTGCATTATTTCCTCCTCTCCGTTCCTCCCTAAACACACATACACACTTACACTCCTTGGAGAGCGCTGTGATGCTTGCTTTTGTCCTCAGTCCAGATAATTGCTGCTATAATGCATAAAGTTTGTGGTTTGCTGGTTGGGTGGTAGATTAGCATGTATTTTAAGCATCTCTTGTGTCTTTTTGTCTGGTTTTATATTCACTCCTGGTACTACAAAATATGGCAGCTTGTTTGGCGCTAATTTTTTCAGAGATATGAACAGAGTTCATATGACGTTTTTCAAAACAACTTTTTATGTCGTGGCTGCAGCACACTTGGATCACTACGGATGAGCAGTATGGAGATATTTTGTGGATTCAATTTTGTGCTCTTGGATGTTAGTCTGGGGAGCTATCTACCATTAGCTGTGCTGGTCGCTCCACCCGCCGATCTCCGCAAGGGATGTGAGGACTCTAAAACTTCACCAGGGCCTCCGTCGGCATA
This sequence comes from Epinephelus fuscoguttatus, assembly GCF_011397635.1. Classification (NCBI taxonomy): domain Eukaryota; kingdom Metazoa; phylum Chordata; class Actinopteri; order Perciformes; family Serranidae; genus Epinephelus; species Epinephelus fuscoguttatus. The sequence continues at coordinate 15,251,958 of NC_064770.1, read as the reverse complement.
TGGGTGAGTAGATAATGGCTGAATTTTCATTTTTGGGTGCACTATCCCTTTAAGTACAGGAGGTATAAACCAAGAGCTTTCAACTTCAGGTGGCCTCATGCATGCACTTGCCCGAGGGTCCCAAAATGACCACGTCCACCCCTATATTGGATCTCAACGTTTTATGATTTATAATCTCTGCTCATTTTCTCTTCCATTCCGAGCTGTCAGTCAGACCTTTCTTTTTTCACTTCCAACCAGCTTCATATTGCAGTTTCAATATTTAATTTCGTAAATAACGCACACTTATTCTAGGAACAAAAAAGCTCTCATTCTTGTTTCCAGGAGACAGACCTGAATAAAGCTGTCTTGAATAATTGCCTTCATCTTAGAGTTCCATCTTTATTGTTGCCCACGTGTGTGCTATACTGCAGTCAGTTCTTCTTTTGCATGTAGATCTTATGTGCATATGTGCTGGGCTTCACAATGCTGCACAAACAAACATCTACAAACACACACCAAGCAACACACACACAGACACACACTCACAAGTAATTAAGTCTGAAAATCTGAGATTAAATCACAAACACAGGCTAATTTCCTTGGCAATGGCACGGCGAACACATCTCTCCTCATAACTGGCCATTTAGAGTGAGCCTGTGTCATTGTCTTAGCAAAAGAAGTAATCAGCGTGAGAGAGATAACGACTGAATTATAGTAGAATAGAAGATTAAAGAAGAGAGAGGTGGAGAGGATGGGAGACGGATGGAGAGAAAGAAAGCGGGCCTTTGTGGATGTGAGTGCTGGATGTATACATCTATAATCTGCTTAATTTTACATGCTGGTTAAACAGGCAATCCATTTTTAAACACTGCCATTTTCCTTGGCAAGCACTTTCTGTGCCGAGGTGAGAGAGCTCTTTCTTCACTGCCATTTGCTGTCTGGCTCAGACACTGAGACATTGGGGAGAGCTGAAAGCATTAGAGCCATTACTGTAATGTCCTATTGAAGCCATGTCAGTCATAGACACACCTGCACTTGAAAACAATCTAAAGACTTGTTTCTGTGTTGTTTTGCTACTGGAAGGCTCAAACTGAATTTTACTCAAATTTAGGTTCCTAATTATGGTCTGATTTAACTAGAGGTGCAAACTCATTAAGCATGAAAAAGCTGGCAAAGTCTGGTTGAGTTAAAAAATAAAATGAATTTACAATCACTGCAACTAAAAGAAAAAGGCAGTTTTAATTTCAACTTATGTCATTTGTGGTGAGTTTGGTATCTGCCCATTTCTCAAGCGTCATTAAGCTGACGAAATCAATACATGGATGTGCCAGAATTTTCTACAACTAAACACAGAAAAAACTGAGATAGTTGTTTTTGGCCCCAAAGAACAAAGATCAATAGTCAGTGCTCACCTTGACGCCATGACACTAAAACCTACAAATCAAGCCAGAAATCTTGGTGTAGTTCTGGACTCAGACCTAAATTTCAATAGTCACATTAAGACAATTACTAAATCAGCCTACTACCACCTTAAAAACATAGCAAGAATAAAAGAATTTCTGTCTAAACCAGATACAGAAAAACTTGTTCATGCTTTCATTTTCAGCAGGCTGGACTATTGTAACGGTGTCTTCACAGGCCTGAGTAAAAAATCAATCAGACAACTGCAGCTCGTCCAGAACGCTGCTGCCAGAGTCCTCACCAACACCAAGAGAGTGGAGCACATTACACTAGTGCTTAAATCACTGCACTGGCTTCCTGTGTGGATAGACTTTAAAATCTTGTTACTTGTCTATAAAGCACTAAATGGTCTCGGGCCTAAATACATCTCTGATTTACTTGTAAGTTATGAAGCATCCAGACCCCTCAGATCATCTGGAACAGGTTTACTCAGTGTTCCCAGGATCAAAACCAAACAAGGTGAAGCAGCCTTTAGTTTCTGTGCTCCCCGCCTGTGGAACAAACTTCCAGAATATCTGAGGTCGGCTGAAACTGTCAGCTCATTTAAATCAGGGCTTAAAACATTACTATTCACTGCAGCTTACCAGTGAACTAGATATGTAACTTATTGTTAGGATAATCTGTAGCTATTGTTTTTATATTTGTCTGCTGTTGCTTTTGCTCTATGTTTGCTTTTTAAATGCATTTTCTGCACTGTTTTTCTTGCTTTTAGCTTTTGTTTTTAATGATCTATTGTTCCTTTAATGTTTTATCTTAACATATTTCCCTTGTAAAGCACATTGAATTGCCTTGTGTATGAATGGTGCTATATAAATAAAATTGCCTTGCCTTGCCTTGCCTTACCGTAATAAACATATAAATAAGCAACAAGTATCTACAATGCTGCCTCGTGATTTAGTTGTTATGTTGTGGTTGTGACAGCATTAGCCTTGCTAATGTTATCTCAGCATAAAGAAATGGACCCATTAGAGGCTAACATTAACTTTAATTCAGTAGTACTTTGGCTAAGGAGCTCAACTTATGTTGTAATTGTCTGCAAAATGGTAGCGTTACTAACGTTACGCAAGTTGCCCCTGAGCTCTAAGGTCAGTAGGCTAATGTTATACAAGTGGAATTTGGAAAAACAAGTTCGCTAGCTAACGTTAGACTCCATGGAAGATACTTTGCCAATTTTCAACCAGTTTTGTATCATAACCATGTTGCTAGTGTGTATAAATGAACTTCCTTCCATCTTACCAGTGCCCAGATCTCCCTGCTCATATCCCAGAACAGATCCACTAAATGAAACATTTGGTGTCATTCAGTGTATTTTCACTAGCTTTACGGCTGTTGCTCGAACAACATATTCTCACTCTGACCTCGTCACATATGGTTGTGAACTTTCCACGTCCAGATACAACATGAAAGGTACCTTGGGGACATTGGTTGTTGACGTTCTGCAGGCATTGTCTTCTTTCAAAATATACTTCTGTTTTCACAGGAAATTAAAGTTAAAGTTTACAAACTGTCTCTTTCAAAATAAACACACTACGTCAGTGCAACACCGTGAATTGACATTTTTTTTCCTCAACAACAGGCAACCACCAGTTGGTCTTGCTGGATGCGAACAGTGTTTGTTGAACTCATCCACCACCCCTCCCACCTGCCCTAGTCGGACTTTCGCCACCTTAACTTTTGTTCTTGTCCTGCCATGTTTCCCTCTGACGCCGTTAAACTATAATGGCGACCGGCTGCATATCATGCCTGTGTAAGAGGATGGCTTTCTTCGTCAGTGTCTGATGGCGCAAGTCACTGCCCATGCACCGGATTTCAACAACTTTAGAGTGAGACCACGTTGGCTTGAACTTAAGAATGCACTCCACATTTTCATATGCCATCCACCACAGACACGAGTATAAAAGTGGGTTAAGAGAGAAGAGAAGAGAGAGAAGTTTGATCAAACTGTAAAACCAAGATTATGGTACTGTATTGCCTATTTCTTGCCTAAAATGTCTTCAGAAACATTTAAGTGCACTTTTGGCTGTAATACGAGAATTTCTGAACAGGAGGTGGGTACCATACTGTTTCCTGTATTGTAAAATAGAAGGCTGAGAATACTGAGATCAAACAGTAAATCTAAACAGTGCTGATCAAATATAAACCAAGATTCTGTTACTGTGTTGCATATTTATGGCCTACAGTGTTTTCATAAACATATTGTAGTTGTTTTTGTCCGATGTGGGGCAGTGCATTCTGATAATTGTAGGCTTTCTACCTCTTGAGCAAAAGTGAATGCCACAGCGTTTTTCCTCTCTTTTCTCTGATCATGTATCACCACTTTTAAAAGTATTTGTGTCATTCTACTGCAGAGACAGCTGAGATTATGAAAAGACCATCTTTCCACCAGTGAAATACTTCTTTAACACCTACCTCTAAATTGTGATAGCTTTTGGTTGCTAAATCAAAACAACTCAATTAGGCTAATCTGCAATCCCAAGCTTGACATGTCGTGATATGTAAGAGATTCTTACTATGGGGAGTCAAAAATTGACCTAATTTTATTGTACATGACATTTTCATTTTATGCAGAACCGGAACCCCCATCCCCAATTTCCGACTGAACGAAATGACTGATTTGGGATTTTAAAAATGTGATTTTTTTTCCCTAAAAGGTGACAGGTTTGCATTTAAACTATCCTTTGTTTCTCTCTTATCTCTGTCATTTTTCTTCTCCCCCAGACGCAGTAAGACTATATATCTTAGCATATGCGGATGTCACACCACCCCAAACGTTGAAAGATAAGCACCATCAATCAACGTGAAGTGTCTGCTTCATTCATTTAAATTAACTGTCTTTATTTATTCCAAAAACAACCTGGGTTGTGCAGCTGCCAGTTGGCAAATATTTGATAAAAATTAGTTTATAAAGAAAAATGCTGCTCACGTTTAAAGTGATGACTGCACACTTTCACCCCTGGAGAATATCAAGTGAAAAGCATTTAGCTGCTCAGAGTAGATTTTCAGGGACTGTGTTAAATATTATTTAACAAAAATCCCCAGCCTCTACAAGAAAGCTATACACAGAGAAATGGATTGCGGAAAATGGAAAACAGAAGTGCATCAAGGGAAATAAACCACTAAGTTAAAAAATCATGAGTATTTCTTTCAGCCAACCAGTCGTCGGCTGCGTACCTGCACTTCTAACAAAATCACACGTCCTCGTGGCTGCCAGCTTTAGCTAAGTCAAGAAACCTGAACGTGTGCTTGTTTTTTGCTGCAGGAAATCTCCCCAGTGTGAGATGCGTTTACGCTTGCATGGCTGTAACAGCCAGCTCTGAGTGTTCAGCGTGGTCTTCTGACTCTGCCGAGCTAACTTTCCTCCAGTTTGCCAGACCCTGACCCTGGCTCCAGGCCTGCCCTGGGGGTGTAGGACTCATTTATAAGCCAGGATGACATTCTGGTGTTGGATGCCTCTTCATAACCAGCTTGGTTGGTTTCTGACTGGTCTGAAAATTTCATTAGAAAAGCCACCAGCTGCAGCTTACATGTTACAGGAATGTGAATGAAGAAAGGAGTATCTACCTACCGTGGTTTGAGAGAGGAGAGGAGACGAGATCAAAAGAATTGTTCGAGAGTGGGAAATATATTGTAAACACCTAAATATATGATTTAAAAGTACCTAATAAGGTGTATAAGGCTCGCATTTCTATTCAGAAAGCTCCAATACTCTGTTGGATGCCGTTTCCCCACTGAGTTAGAAAATACCTTCAATAGATAGTGTATGTTTTGTGCATATTTATCCTGTTATAGCTACCAAAGAAATATGCAAAAGTTTGGGTGAGAAAATACTTTACTGGATGTTTCTTGCTGCGGCTGGCGTTGTTTCTGGGTGACAGGTTTGTGCGGTGTAAAGTCACTCTGCGGGGGAGGCAGTGATTTATGTGTCGTGCAGGAGGGAGGCTACACATCTTGCTGACACAACTCAGCCATCAACAGGAGTTATGTCCACCCAAAACCACAAAGCAAACTCCAAAGGTGGACCAAAACAGGACATAAAGTAAGCTTTGATTATTGCCTCTCACTCTCATACACACATGCACACAAAAGCCTCCAGGCCGGCCCTCCTTCACTCACTGTTTGTTCATCTGTTCCTCTTTGCCCACCAAGAAATGTATGCATTGCCACAGAGCATAAATAAACATGGACACACACACAAGCAAAGGCATAGGCTCACACATACACTTGCGATGCAAAGCAAGCAAACCAGATCGCACTGCAAATAAGCGTATTTAAACACACTCACACAAGCAAACATAAATGCCCTCCCAGTTTATAGAAATCAGCAGTAAACCTACGTGCAGTATGCTGGAAGGAAACATGCTAATTACTTTTATTTATTAGCAGATCGTTTCCCAACAATATGTTTCTTTTGAATTAATGAGGTCTATATTGCTTATCTTATCAGACAGACACAGACTGATGGACGCAATTGTTCATAACAAAGTGGAGCAGAACTCAACAGTGTTGTCTTTATGCATGTAACTGCACGATAACATGCATAAATAACAGGCATAAATTTGTGGTCATGGTCTTGACGTGTCAATCTCTCGCTCGCTTCGCTCTTCTGAATTACCAATTGCAAGTCAGAGCCAGCCAGCTTTTTACTGCTGCCATTTAACTGCAGAGGCAACGTGTAACAACCCACTCTGCAGCAGCAGTCCACATAACAAAGTTGCCATTCTGTTTCTTGCTCTGGCCTCTGAGTCTAAAGGCAGCCAACTGCCAACTTGGTGATATGCCATCCAAAACTGGCAATGATAGCTTAGCTGGGGCTGGACTGCAGCCAATATAGCCCCCCCGTTATAAACTACACATGCTCACAGAATAATACACAGCTGTGCTTGCAAAGCCAACACAAAGTTTAATCTAATATACAGGAACAAGTGTGTGTGTACTGTAGTCATATGCATGCAGCTACAGGCACACACTTGTAAATCTATTCAGACAAACAGCAAACTATTGAAGCCAGCCTTGAAGCCTCTCATCTTAAAGGGAAAAAAGTTTTCTGAGTAGTTTTGGTGAGAACAATCACAGGAGCACAGTGTCGAGACAAAATTAGTGACCTTTCACAACACAGAGCGAGACAAAGCAGGATGAGGGAAAAGGAGGTGGGCAGCCAGCGAAACACTCTCCAGCCTTTTGCGTCACGTTGGAGTGTGTGCTCAGGGCTACACAGGTCTGATTAGGAACGGCTCAGTGGCTTTTTTCCCCCTACCGATAAACCACCCATGTCCACATTTCCTCCCTTTCTCTTTCTCTCTATTTTTCCCCATCTCCTTCTGCCATTTCCTCCTGACATGCTTTTTGTTTTGCTGCTGTGTTTGTGCTCTGAGTACTTTTCAGTGACTCACCTCCGCCAGGTGACTGACAACGTGTCTTGGACATCAGCAAGCTCATTAACATTCTGAAGCATCACCACCATGGTTGCCATGACGTCAGTGTCTCTGTGGAAACTCATTCGGGGATCAGGGTCAGATGCACATTCTGCCACGATCATATTACTATTCATCCCATCAGGTTGTCAGAGAACACACTTTTAATCATTTGTTGCGTACTTCTTGTCTGCTTTCTGTTCTCATCATAATTTACAACCAACATTTTTATTCTGAGCTGTGGATGATAAATAGTCTCCCAATCTGAAATGCCTGCAGGGCGCACACATATGGGAAGAAAAATCCAACAGTAGTGAGAGGTGACAAAACACCTGATTGGCTCTCTAATGTGTGTTTAATTGTCCAAACCACACTCATATTGTATCCGAAAGCCTGCTAGCTCATGTGAGCAGGAGGAGGGATTCTAGCATCAGATTAGCCGGCCTTACAAACCTGTGCTGAGATACACAAGTGGACATGGGTTTTATTACTCCATAATCACCTCGACTGAGCTGGCGAGAGGCTGAGACACTCTCTCCCCAGAGAGACGATAGATGATGAGCCCGTCTCCTCACTGATATTATCTTTGGACAGCCGGGGTTGCTTATATCCAAAGATGCAGCAAGATTATAATTATCTAAAGTGCTGTCCTCATGCACATGGTACACGGTATTACATACAAGCAATTACATATTTTCAGTATCCAGCTGAGTGACTGCATTATTCAAAGCGACATGATTAGTTGTTTATTGTTTAAAGGCCCCAATTATGTCAATTAGAGTTACTTGAACCTGAAATCTGTGACTGTTTTGGGTAAAAAATATGGTAATTTTATTTTATCTGTGCTGTTAGGTGCTAAAATTGGCACATTTACAACAGTTACTGTGGCTGGCACTGCTGTCTGTTCAGTCTCATGTCGCTCTGGGTAGCAGCTCACTGCTCTTCTGGTTGACAATGCCAACAATGTTTGTTCAAACCACAGGAAGTGTTGTTAGAGATCCTGAGAGCTTTCTTTTGTATCACACAGTCTACATCATACCATCAGTCTACATACAATTTCATCACAATAGCAAATAACAAGCTATTGAAGATGTTTTCTGGAAGATAGTGGACATTTTTATTTAGCTACATATCTCTAAGTCTTCTATATGACATTATCATTAATGGGTGGTGATGGTGTTTTACCTGTTTTATGTCATGATGCCACTTGGTGTACATTGTTTTATGAGTTTTGTGGGTTTCAGGATATGTTTTACATATGTATTATATTGCATCTTATAAACTGTAGACTGTAGTCTATATGTGTTCTGTCATTCAGCTGTTTGCAATACCAGTTCTCCCTTGACTGAGACCAGACCTTTGAGTCAACCCACTCCGCTGATTTCCAATTGACTGGTGTGTTTGGCATTGTTACATGAAACAGCGGTTTCTCAGTTAAGATTTAAAAAAAAAAAAAACACTTAATAGCCAATCAGCGCCAAGAGCAGGACTAACACTGTTGTCAAGCATTGTCAAGTGGTGCGCTGAAACCAATAGCGCATAATATTAACTACAGCGAGCGTTATTGACAAGATAGACGCTTCTATCGAGGCTGTTCGAAATCGTCAAGTCTTCTCAATATCGCCCAACATCACAGTTTGTTTTTGCTCTGCTCTGCTCCACTCTTAAAAGCCCGGCAAAACAGGTGTGTTTGCATGACTACACATCAGCGTGGTCTAAAAATGATGTTAGATTCAGGCAGTTAGAAATACAGTTTTTGGTTGTTGTCTAGTGATTGGTTAGGAAAATTTGAATCCCTCTCCCCCACAGAAACTCGTCAGAGTGGGTGCAATGTCAGACTGAGATTCTTTCTGATATCTGGCAAAGTTTTCCCTAAATAACAATTAAGTTAAAGGAATACCACAAAAGTCAGTTTGTGTATCAATTTCTCACCCAGTGTCACACTGAAATCGTAAAGAAAACTGTTTTTCTCACATGCCTCAAACGAAGAGTCCAAAAACTGAGAAAATTCTTGATGATTTGAAGTCCTAGGCAACTGCATTTAACAACAGCAAAACCATCTGTTTACAAAATCTCACACAACTCATCCAACATAATCTAAATCTCATGTATCCAGTCAAATGCTCAGGACTTCCCAAACAGACCGCAACTAAACTAAAAGTAAAGCTCAATCTATGCTAATCCACTTACAAAAACAATATTTTTCATCTCACTGAACACAGAAGCTGCTGGTTTACCACTGCCGCAATCAGTAGTTTGTTTCTATTATTGTGTAACTTTGGTGTTTTAAAGGGTTACCTCAGATTCACCAAAGTCACACAATAACACAAACAAACTACTGATCGACGTAGTGTCAGTGGAGTTTGGCTTTGAAGAGAGACTGAGTTTTACTTTTACTTTTAGTTCAGTTCCCTGTCTTGAAGTGTCTGTTTGGGAAGTACTAAGCCTACGACTGGATAAATAAGACTTGGATTATGCTGCACGAGTTGTATGAGAGCTTGTAAATAGATGTTTTGATATACTTTTGCTGTTGTTAAACACAATCACCTAATCATCAAGAATTTCTCCATTTTTGGATTCTTCGTTCGCTGGAGGCATGTCAGAACAACAAAGTTTTCTTTATGAATTCAACACAACACAAGGTGTAATTGATGCACAAATGGTCACTTGGGGGTGACGTATTCCTTTCAAGTCAAAACTGAGACGTCATAAGCACAACTCTGGTTGCTCTGCCATCTTTGTTGTACATAATAATAATAATTTCAGCTTTTCTCAGCTTTTCTTCACACAGTATTCACCCTCCAGCATGATTGCTGCTTTCCAACATGAGCACATTTAATAGGCCTGCTTCATGGCACAGATACGGGGATGCGACACCACTGTTATTGATCAGATAGGTTTTTAAGTTCAGCTTTACCCAATTATCTAAACCACTGAATTGGAAGTAAAACAGGAGACAAACGTATCTATGAACCGCAAAATAGCTCTGCAATGCAATAGACTAAAACTGAAATTTTAGTTATCTTAAGGTTCTTCCTATCACAACCGAAAATAAATGTAGAGTGTGCAAACAGCTTTTTTCACCCAAAGGAAATCATATCAGGTTTCTAATGGAAACAAACGTTATCTTTTTTTAACCAAATGACATTTACCTTAGTTCCTTGACATATTTCAAGATATGACTTTTCTTGAACACTCATTTTGAAAGTTCTCTCAACAGGTCAAACTGTAACGGGAATAGGTGAGATTATCTTACACCATTGGCAGCAGTGAATAGATAATGCTCTCCTCTCCCTCGGTGGTTGACAGTGACATGACCTTTATTAAGGCACTAAAGCCCCAACTGCTCCAGTCGAGCTGCTCGGTGGCCAAACAGTGTACGACTAAAAGGGCATCTCCCTAATGTGTGACTATGTAAATGGGTGACGCCCTGCAGCAAATATGAAATTTCCAGCCGAAGTGTCTGAGGGGGACGAAGGGTGATGTTGGGATTTATTGACCTCCCCCAAGCAAAACAAAAAGATGAGAGACTGTTTAAAAAACATTAATTGTGGCAGATTAACAGAATCAGAACAGAATCCAGAAATCTTTCAATCCTGGTTTAAGCATGACGAGCACTTTGTAACTTTGTTTTGAAAAGTGCAGTATACAGTTTATTAATAAACTGTCAAACAATAAGGAGCCACATACACACATAAGACATATCAGTTTCCATGGTGATGTTATACAGCAGGTGGTACAGCAGATTGATGACCTCTTGTCCTCGAATTTAAGTGAACAAGAAAACTCCAGCAGTCTGCTGGATTGTCCCAAAAATATAGAACAGCTGCTTGCAAGGTGATAAAGTACTCAAACTTAAACTTGCTGCTGTAGTTAAGCACCACATAATTAGCTGCTGACAGGTGGTTAGTTTGTCAGCTCGGTCTTATGGCCAGAAAATAAATATCCATCAGATTCAGCCAGATCTTGGAGCAGGAAATACATATCATGTAATTGACTCTCTGCTCCAAGCTAACACGAGTTAAGAGTCTAGCCGTGCTCTGCAAGGCTATACTTAATACTAATATTAGCATGGTAACATGCTCACGATGACAGTCATAGTGTAGCATGTTAGCATGGTACCTTTTGCTTTTTAACAACAGAAAGTTAATGTAACGGACAAAGTACTGGACCAAGCGAAACTCTGATGGTCGAAGAAAGGTCAGAGGATCATCAAAGTTATCATTCTGATGGAGACATGGTTTGTGTACAGTTTCATGGTAATCTGTCCAATAGTTATTGAGACATTTCACTTAAAACCATAAACGTCAACCTCATGATGGCACTAAAGAAAATGTTAGAGGATCACCCAACATTACTGGGATACATCTTCTGGGACCCACGGATGTCTGCACATGGTACCAACCAATCCATCTTGTGGAAGTCAACATATTTCACAGGAAAATTTTCAACCTGCTGGTGGCTCTAGAGGAAAGTCTGGAGAATCACCGGAGTCTTTTGAAGTCATCTTGGCACCATAAACGTTTAGATGTCCTGGCAATCTACAAAAGAGTTGCTCGGATATTTCTGTCTAGACCAAAGTGGTGGAGCAACAAACCATCCTTGGATCCATGAGCTAGCATGGCTAAAACCAATTTATTAAACTGATAGTGATCGTCCTTGATTATGATTGGCTGAGCTTTGTTAGTAAATTCACAGCTGTGGCCGCATTACGATTTCAGTATTACTGGACCAATTGACCTATGGCTAAGCCACGCCCCCCTCCCCTCACTCGGACAAACTATCAACATTCAGTGACCGGGCGCTATGGCAGGTGTCACAGTACATGGTATTTCGCAGGAGGCAACTGATGATTTTTGGATACATAACGATTAGATGTCATTGAGAAGTAACCAAAAGGGCCTAAACTACATATTGGAGGGATATATTCATCATTTTATTGTTGAGAAAGTCGATGAAAAGCTTAAATTACAAGCCAAAATTTACAGGTCACAGTGTATGCTTGTGAACCGCATCTCGTTGCCGTCACCATCAAAGACAACAAGTTAAAGTGCCAGTGAAGTTAAGGTTTTTGGCTCAGAATATGAGAAAAGGATAACGGCCTTTTTACCATCTTTATCAAGAGTGTCTCTCCGTTAGTTTGGTGCTACAGTATTTACACTGAATCATTCAACATAACGTTTGCCAACCATTGTTGTAGTAATTATTACAGACAAATTAATGAAGCTGAGCTCCAGAAGTTAACGTTAGCTTAACTAGAGCCCTTTGGACAACAGCTATGATGTATGATCACCAAAGTACAAAACTAGAACAAAATAGGCTAATGAACTCCCAGCAAACAAGCTGACATGATGAACAACACAGCTAGGAGCTAACGTTAGGCTAACTTTAGCTAACGTAGCTAGAGATGTTAAAAATAACTTTATATTTCTTCCCAGCAAAGTGTTGCCTCAAACACAATGTTGACTTACCTTAGAACAGATGTAGACATCATTGTTAATCTTATTCACATTGAGTTGATGTTGTGGTCTACGGCACAACTTTATCCAAAGGAGACACTTTTCTCGGTTGATATGTGGTTTAGGAAAGGATAAAAAATACACCTCGTCACCCAGCCTCACAGGATACCTTGTGTCGGGGTTTCAAGTTCCCCAGGCACACCATTTGACCATTTTAAAATGTCAAATCTCCGAAAAAAGCTCATAAAACCGAACAAAACTGACTTTATGTAATGCATTTCAATGAACATCCAGGCAGAGAATGTCCGAGTGTATGGGAATGGCTATACACACTGTGAGTGGCTCATCGCCTTTGAGGGCGGGACTTAGCCATAGGTCAATTAGTCACCTATTCTCATATGAGACGCAGAGCTAAAGATGGCTGCTAAATTTTGCTGAGGAACATCATTTCTTGGTGAAAGAATGATGGTTGATGATTGTGTTTTTGTTGCCATGTGTTTATTTTATGAAAAATTGAAAAATACCTCTCCTTAAGATCCAGACACACCAAACTAACAACAAAAAAACAGTGGCAACAAAGGCTGATTGTTGCATCTTTTCACATGTGCTGTGCATTAGCCAAAAAGTTGTACTTGAACACAGCACAAGGACTACACCCAAAGAACTTACTAGCATGAACATTCTGAGCCAAAAAGGGAAACCTGAGGACCAACAGGACAGATACAAAATGCTAATTAGCCAGTTAGCACATTAACACCACAACCCGATGATGAAAGAATGAAGGATACTTACCATGTACTAGCGAACGATAACAAAACAATTACGAATCATTTTGCTAAACAGCTCAATGGCTAGAAACAGAATCTCCACTGACATTCACTGACTGGTTCCATTGACTTCAACACCTATTCGTGCTGAATTCATCAATAAAAAGGCAACAAGGGTTGATGTGTGCCAATGGTGCAGGACACACGTCAAAAACTAAAACTGACCAATGACTGACCATCAGCTTGGTGTGTCCGGGCCCTTAGCTGTTCTCACTGTGAACAGTTTCTCGTGGCTGACTGCCTAAGTATCTAACAACCATAGATCAGGTAAGGCATCGCGTTTTAGTCAATCTCATATGGAAAATAAACCAGCCTATCTAGGCAGGTCACTTTTGACAAATACTCAAGATTTGTCTCTCACAATTATAAATAAAGCTGGTGTATTTTCCATGGACATCCTCCAATAGGTCTATCAGTCTGTGGAGCCAATTTAAAAACTCAAGAGCAGGATGCTGAGTATCTCTGCCAAACCACTCCATCTTTGCCATCTTACCAGACCTCCCCTCGCACAGCTCAGTGACACAAGCAACTCATACACAACCACTAACCCCTCAGGGAAACACTGCATGTGTGCATTCACCTGACAAGACATGATGGGAAAAAAAATACTGCCTTCTAAAATATCAATAACTCAACGCATCAGTCACTCTCCATGCTCTGCTTTTGATTTTAAAAGACATTTTAAAAAAGCATTATCTCTGCAGTAAGATGCCGGTCCCAGATGTAAATTCAGACACACAGGCACACTCAGATAAAGACATACACATACACACTAACTAACTATATGAAAGCACACACTCCCACGTTTTAATTAGCAGCACTTTAGTGCAGAAAGCACTAAACCGTAGGATAATTAATCTCCACAGTCTGTGTTTTCACTGCTAAACCACCTCAGGGAGGGGCCCAGGTTGCTCTCTACTGTGCTGAGTTCATCTGCTGGGAAACAGGAAACAATAAAGTTGAAAATCTTAAGGGGTAACAGGGGAAAGGTCGCCAGATTAATATGCTGTTGAAGGCATTTGCTTGTGCAGTACACCGATGGTCAGTTCCTGCACCATGAATGTGGAATGCCAACAATCTCTGCCGGCTTCCTGTGTGAGTGTGTCTGTCTGTGTGTGTGTGGTTGTGTGTGTGAGTTCAGTTTGGTCACATACTGCCTCTCATTACAAATCCTCTCATGACTGTATGCAATTTGTGGCTCTGCTCTGTAGCCTTTTGTCAGCAGGCAAGCCAAGTACTGTCTCTGTCTGTCTCTGTCAGTGTCTATCACTCCTCCTCAATGTGTCTCTGTCAATCGCTGGGTCTCTCTCTCTTTCTCTGCCATCTCAGGGGACACAACCCCATCTGCAAATTGTAGTAATTAGCCAAGAACGTCTGGGATTGCATGCTTCCTGTGCACATGACGTCAGCTCTGGCCATTCAGGGATAAGATGACTGGACTCTCTGTGCTTGTCAGAGCCACTTGGAGCAGCAGAGAATGGAAGGGAAACTCAAGAATGCAGAATCAGAGCGTGAACCCACAAAGGTACTTCTAATCCTCCTGCCGTCTCAGCGGTAAAGGGCAAATGGCTGATCAGATTGCTGAAATCGAGGCTAGACATCCTGCGGTAATAAACCTGCCTGTGAGTGGGAGTAGATTGTCAAGATAAACTCAGATGCCAGCCTAACTTTACAAACAAAGCAGCAGCTGATTTGTCTTCATCTTGGTGAGATGTACACATCTGTATCAGCATCTGGATGACTGCTTTATTTGATGGATATTCTGGCTGATGGCAAAATGCAGGCCAGTGCAAAGGAGATGATGCTACCCAATGCCCACTCTGTTAAATGCACAAACACACACACACTGGCACCACAAGACTAATCCTCTTAAGTCTCAGTCCGAGCTGTGGGGGCACAGCAGGTCTTGTGCTCCTGCTGTGGGTGCTGGCCTCATTTCCACTGCTCATTTCTTGCCCTGGGCTACACCTTCGTACAGCTCCTCTGTGACTCATGTGTCCATCCAAAAATTGTCCCACCTCCTTTTTTTTTTTGCTTTAAGGAATACACACCTGAAAATCTGTCTTTTGAGTATCAAACATTTACCTCCTTGTAGGCTTAAAAGCTGTCCTCAAAGTCTGTAGCTTCCTTCTTTTCAGAGTAGTGTAGTAGCTTGGATTCATGGCAGATATAATAGATTACAATGAATTGGTGTATCAAAACATTAAAAGCAACTTTTCCATGTCTCCATCAATGATTGGCAACTTCACTTTGTTTCAAGCACTAATAGTTTCACCATAGCAGAAATACACTATGTCACACTATTACCACTATGTAGCTCCAAAAAATCAATCATATTTGTTTGCAAGGCAACAAGTGTCATGACTCATCCCCACTCATCATATTTTGGACGGAAGAGGCCATTTGCATTGTATCTTCACACAGGGTGTCTGCATTTAGATTTAGGCACTTAGTTAGGGTTAGAAAAAGATTGTGGTTGATCTTAGTTTTGTTAGTCAACTGAGATGACAAAGGACTCACGTGACTAATGATGGATTCACGGGTGACTAGCGACTCACGTCACAAAATTACTCAACATTAACTTTTAGTTTCATACGAGACATGAACACTGTTCTCCTGGGTCAAAGTCCTGTATTGCTGGCAGGGACACACTGTCAAGAGGCAAACCAGGCAATTGGCTGTGCAATGACAACTATTAACCACTATAAACTTTCCATTAAGGCACTATACAGTGTACGGCTGCTGCCCCCAAAAACCCCTAAGTGGAGTTAATTTCCTTTTAGCTAACTTATAACACCTGAGTACCATCAGTGAGGACAGGGTCTAGGATCGCCTCTGCTTGGTGGATCCGTCCAACTCTCCTCCCACTGGCTCTGAGCAGACTTTCATTCTCAGTCACTCTGAGCATGTAATAATGGCGTGGATGGGTTCACATTAGAGTTGGTTGAAAGCTTGGTGCATTTCATACAGATGCTAAAAGAGTGCAATGTACGTCCATGTCTGACCCTGAGTGGCATTTTTTGTGAGCAATTAAACCAAAGAATTTGAGAAAGATACATTTTTGTATAGTTGAAATGTTTGTTTTTTTCTGTCTCGCCACTTACAGACCCTCAGAATCATCTTATGACCCCTTAGCATTTTGGGAACCACTGCTCTAGAGCACACTGATTGGGCTGTGTATTGGTGCTAAGTGCTTTCAAGGTAATGACCAAAATAACCCAGTGCCAGGTACTACTGAACATTCTTCAGTCAAACAATACCTGCTTTGCATTATTATTGTACAGGTCTAGAGAAAGTGATTATTTGTATAGTCTTGCTCACAGCCAATCACTGCATGTGTTCCTCATTTTAACGTGATGTGTGATTGGCCCGCTACCACAGCAGCTACAACCCGTACAGACTGTGGTGTGGGGAAGTCAAGTGCAGTGTATTTGATGGACTTGGCAGTTAAGCATTCCAAGATGTCACCAAAAAGTAAATAAATGAAGTACTCTATTGGTATCAGTGTCACTTTAAAGGTGGTGGTATTGGCACTGGTATTTTAAGTTTTAAAATACTACTTAGCCCTAACTGTGGCCATATGGATCAATGGTGGTAAAGATAATTATGTTGTAGAACTCTGGACATTTTAATAAATCCTGACCCCCTGTTATGCCTCAGTGGAGGAGTTATGTTTTTCGGGTTCACCAATGTCCACTTGCACTCAACAATGAACTGATTAGATGGTGGTCAAAGGTCAAGGCCACTGTGACCTCGTCTGTCTCATTCTTGTAAAAGCGATATCTCAAGAACACTTTGAGGGAATTTTTTTCAAATATGGCACAAACATCCACTTGGACTCAACTATGCACTGATTAGATCATGGAGGTCAAAGGCTGAAGGTCACTGTGACCTTACATCCATCTCATTCTTGTGAACGCAATATCTCAAGAAGGCCTTGAGGGAGTTTCCTCAAATTTGGTACAAATGTCCACTTAGACTAAAGGATGAGCTGTTTAGAATTTAGAGGTCAGAGGTCACTGTGACTTTATATATAACATGTTTTAGGCCATAACTCAAGAACTGATATGCTAATTATGACAAAATGTCACACAAATGTCAAATAGGATATGATGATACAGTGATGACATTTTATATCCAAAAGGTCAAAGGTCAACTTCACTGTGACATCATACTTTTCTGCAAGAACACTTTTCTGGCCATTACTCAATGTTATATCTAGCAACAGAAGGGGAGACATTTGGTCAGATACTGAATTGTTAACACTAATCGTGGGTGCCCACGCTGAAACTGTGCTGATTGTATAGATCTTCTGTGCTGCCGGGGGAAGATGTGTGTGAAATATCTGTGTTTTCATAGACATAGATGTAAAGTGGAAGTGTGACTTGACTCGCGGAGGCATACAACTACAAAGTGATAATTGTAGTTTTGTCACGAGTCCATTGTAATCTGTCGTAGCTGCTGTTAATCCAATTTACTACACCACTTTGCAAAGGAACAAGCTGTAAAACTTTCAGAGCCACATTTCAAGCCTGCAGGAGCTGTGTAGTTGATACTCAGAAGCTATATTTTTGGTGGAATAATGCTTTAATACCTCTGCACTTCCACCGTCTGTCACTTCCCCTTTTATTTCTTGTCGTAGCTTGTTTCTCTCTTCATCCATCCCAGTGCCTCTGACATTTCATCCATCATTTGAGCTCATCTTGTCAATGGTTTAATATCTGGCTGCAATGTAACAACACCTAAGTTGCCAGACAACACTGACAGTTGTAAAGGTAAAGCTCTCAGTTGCTGCCAGCGTGTTATGACTTACAGCAGACAGGCCTGTCCACTCTCACCCCCGCCTAAATCCTGTCAGGACACAGCAGCTTGCCAACTTCAAAAACACTCCAGACAGAAAGTCCTGCTGCCTAACAGAAACTGTCCACATTGAGACTGACCAATGGACTGTTTTTACAGAAACAGCTCAGGGAAAAAACAGCTTTGAAAGGTTTGGAGTCCCTGAATCAACTGGACAGCAAAATTGTTCTCTGCGGATGAAAGAGCTCACATGTCATATCATCTGTTGTACTGAATAGGCCTTGAAGCTCCTGCAATAGTATGGAGTCCAAAAACACTACATTAGCGCTCCGGTGCTGCTGCATTGCAGTTCAATTTTGCCAGCTGAGAGGTCTGCACAGTGTGCACATTACCTTGAAAGACTGACTCATTCCTCGGGCTGCAGTGCTTTTTGACTTGCAGGGCAACATGAGAGCATGGAGATGACACTAAAGCAGAAAATGGACAGTTATTCCTAACAGATATGGCTTTTGAAGGCTGGTAGAGGAATGCACATAGATGGAAGTTGTAGGGAAAAGAGTAAGCCTTGTGAATGATTGCTCCATCTGAGCATATTGAGACAGTTGGTTGCAATGAGTAATAATGACATGATCTACATGATGCCATGAAATGAAATAAAGGAATGAAACTTTCCAGAAATCATCCTTTCCCTGTACAGCCAAGCTTTTGATTTATTCTAGACTTCAGTGAAAGGAAAACAAAATAGCCCTAACATTTTACCACTTTATTTTCCACAAAGAAACATCTTTAAAACATCTGAAACATCTTTGAGTCAAACTGACACATTTGGAGTTGATGAGAAAAATAGTGTTAAATGAGCAAAAATAAAATCAGATATGTTGTGATTTCTAAAAATGCACTTGTGGTAGTAATGCTCACACACACACCGTCACAATATTTCAGTATTACAGAATCTCATTTCCAGCTCCTAATGTTTGGTATGAGCCATCATTCATCTAATCACTAGAATCCCTTTTCAGCATTACTGTACATTTCCTCTCAAATATGGCAACAGCAAGCAACTTCAGACAGTGCAGCTACAGATTTAGTCCTCATGTTCGCTGAGCAACACTCTTTGAAAAAAAAAACAAGCCTCATCCCCAGACGTCCTGCTTCAACATGGTCCTCCACACACGCACTTCACCCTCCTCACTGTCGCTTCGCCGCGGTGCCATCCTCCTATTAGAGTGGTTTCAGGAAATTAATTCCTCTTTAATACCCGGGACAATTCCACTATCACAGCTTCCTCGTGTCCAAGGGGTTAGTCCAATTTGCCATCATTTCAAAACAACACAAATATGTAAACAGCTCAGAAAATATGCACACACGCAACAAAAAAAAAGAGGAAAAATCCAAAGCATTTCTTTCCACAGCGCAGTGTTTCTTTTTTCCTCACTCTTCTGCAGTGCAAAAAATCAAAATACGAAAAAAAAAAACAACAACTGAAAACAATAAATAGACTTCCTCTGTTATATATTTCTGTGTTTATGTATATACATATATATTTATAGTGATGGGTCTCTACATGAGCACACAGCTCTTGGCCCGGTCCTTCCTCATGGCCGGGGCCTCGTCCATTTGCTCAGTCCGACCCGGCAGGGGTGGCAGGGGGAGCTGTGACACTCGCTTCAGGCCTCTGCGGGAACTGCTGCGTTTTAGCTGTGGCTTGTGTGGTCGCCGCACCGACGCCACTGTGGTGATGTGGAACACGTCCCGAACACTGTTCTCCGAAACCTTGGAGGTGCACTCTACATATGCTACTGCCCCCATCTGTCGAGCTATTGTGCTGCCCTGGAACATGGAGACAGACAGAGCGAGAGACGATTAGCAAGCAAGCAAACTTTTAAAGGACAGTTCACCCCAAAATCAGTAATACATATTTTTCCTCTTACCTGTAGTGCTGTTTATCAGTGTAGCTTGTTTTGGTGTGAGATGCTGAGTGTTGGAGATATCGACTATAGAGATGTCTACCTTCTCCAGAATATAATGGAACTAGATGGAACTCGGCTTGTGGTGCTCAAAGCACCAAAAAAAAAAAAAGAAACCTCAACAGCAATGTCTCTCTCCAAAAATCATGATGCAGTCTCTCAAGATAATCATCAAGGAAACTATTTAATTTCTACCAAACTACACCAGCCAACTGATCACCAGGTAGAAGGAAGCATGCTTCTACTGCTAGCTCATCTAGCACCACTGAGATAGCTAATGTTACGCCATTATAGATTACATCTACTACTGGCGGAGCACAAGCAGTAGATGCACTCCTCTGCGCAGTGATACATTTGGGTGAGTGGTGTAGTTTGGTAGAAAGAAAATAGTTCCTACATAAAACTGCTCGCAACAAGATCTGTGGATTATCTTGAGTAACCCTTTTGAGGGGGGGTTGGCACATTGAGCACCACAGCCAAGTGCCATTCAGTTCCACTGTATTCCAGAGAAGGCAGACATCTCTATGGCTGTTATCTCCAACACTTGGAAACTCAAACCAGAACAATCTACATCGATAGATAGCACGACAGGTAAGAGGAAAACTTTGTATTTGCATATGGCATTTTTCAAAACAGATGAAACAAAAGCTTTTACAGGAAACATTAAAGACAAAGGGTAAGACTGAATGTGACATTTTATCAGCAGTGCCACAAAAAAAAAACATCAGCTTGAATAACTTGACATCTTCACAAAACATTATTGGTGCATCTTTTCTCCTTTCAATGGTTTTCTTTTTGCATTTTGCATTTTTTTCTAATACAACTCCTGACCATGACACAGCAATGTCTTGCTCCTTTTCAGAGGTTGTGCCAGACACGGGGTTTACTCCACATCAAGGTGCTGTGTGAGCGCTTCACAAAGAAAATGAAATTTTAAGACATACACCCCATCTGTCATTGTACCTTGGCATATGCGGGTGCTATATCTCAACAGTGGAAGACTAAATGTCCCCGAAAGAGGCAGCAGATGCAAGAAAAAGATGTCTGTCTAAACCGTAGACTGAATGTCAATGATCTAAACATGTCTGGAGACAAATGAAGCCCCTCCATCTGAGGCATGAATAATGTAGATGCTCTGACTCCTCAGTCCGTGGTAAGAGAGGGGGAGCAGAGCAGCACAGGGCCCACTGGGCCAGTGTTGACATGGTCTGTGCAGCTATTTAGAGAGAAGAGACTAAACTCTTAACAGAACTCCTCCAGCACTGGAGCTCACCCCCTGAGTAATGTTACAATATACCCAGTTAATTGAGACCGTAAATTGTTTGCTTGAGATCAAATCAGAGGCAAATTTAATTTTCAAGTCCCTCGGCCTCTCTCTTTGCTACAGTACAGCCTCATCTCTTGTTACATGATCAAGACTTTAAACAACGCGGGATCGAGACATGCAAAGGTTGTAACAGATGAGACAGGACTGCATTTCCCATGACCCTGAAATCACATTCTCTCCAACACAGAGAGCTTTTCATCCCCAGTGGACGTGGTTTGATTTTTATCGCGGCTGTGCACTGAGCCGCATATAAGAAGCAATGAAATCCTCATTAGGTGGAACAGCAGATTTAGATTCAGGGGTGGCGGCGGCAGCGGCGGCGGGAGGGGGGCCCGAGGTAGAGATTGTCGTGACAAGCGGAAAAGCTCGATCGGATCTCGGACAGATTAGTGGGGAAATGTCTGGAGTTCACCCAGTGGTCACTCTCGTCGGCGACTCCTCAGCTGTGTTGGAATTCAATTTAAGATCAACAACAGGATAACAACACAGGCTTTTGGATTAGAACACCAAAATGGTTTTTGTGTGCAGCGTTGGCATCTGCTGTGTGACACACATTTTCTGGGCATGTTGGAGGGACAAACAGTAGTTGCCTCAGATGAAAACAGTGACTGAGACGGAGCAAAACAATAGCATAATGCGGGCCTGGCCACAAATGGTCACCAGCTATTTAACATTAGCTCTGTGGTCTGCCACTCCATCTTTTGTTTATGTATCTTATTTACATGAACTGTCTGTTGTTTTCAGTTGCTGATTTTTTCGGCGGCTGCGTGCTATTAGCCTCCGGCGAGCTCTCAGACAGCAGTGGAAAAAAAGGCTCCTTTGTTCTGAGGGCTTTTGTGTGGCGGTGAAAAAGCCCCTCCACTTTTTGTATGTCCAACACGGGAGAGCACAAAATGAACACGCTGAAAGCTGATTAAAATTCACAGATTTACAGAACAGTTTATCATCCCCTCCCGCTTCACCCCATCCCTTTGGCTTAGAGGTCATGGCGGCATGCGAGAAAAGGGCTCATTCATTTATCAATGTCCGTTTTTCTATTCATCCTGCATTTTGAAAATCCCTAAATCTGCATGAATATTTCATTTCAGGGAAAAATGTGTCCCTAGGCATAAACTCCACTAACCGCCCATGCCTCTTGCGCGGCCCTCGCCATAAGCAACCTTGCATTGCTTGTCAGCAAATTTCGGTCAAAACGCCAACCCCAGCAACATGTCCCCAAGGGATATCACACAGGTCTTACTCTGCATTGGTTGATTGTGTTGCCTGAGCCCCCTCTCACACTCCCCTCCTTTGGGACTTCACTATAGAAGCAATGCCACTTCTGATCCAAGATGGAAAAATGGTATAAATCCCTCGATTGCTTTCTAATTTCTTTTCCCATAAACCGTTGTTGTTTTCAAGTCAGTCTTTTTTTCTTTCCCCCAGGGCACCTTCCAAGTCCCTCTCTCATTACTCATCCCACCCCCTTCTCCCCACATATCCATCATCTGCTTGTTCTCACCTGCTCGTGGGTGACAGGGATGAGGCGCTGCTTGGAGAGCTCCCTCAGGGTGCTGACGTCTGTCCTCATGTCCAGCTTACAGCCAACCAGCACCACTTTGGCGTTTGGACAAAACTCCTGCGTCTCCGCTTGCCACTGTTGAGACATGAGCCGACAGAGAGACAGAGAAATACATCACTGGTTGTGCCAAATCTGAGAGCAGAGCCACCTGTACTGACTGGTGAGCTGCTGAGATACAGTGACGACCTTTGGCTCTTCTGACACTGGATACCTGAGCTCGAGGGAGATTAATGCTCTCTTGATAAAAGGCATTTGTTCATTTATGTCGAAGGGAAATTAAAACGTCCTCTGTGTACTTGCTTTACAATCTATAATCTACTTATGTCAGCATTACTGAGATTAAATAGGTAGATGAGGTCAATTCCTCATATTTCGGAATACAAAAAACACTTCTCAGAAAAACTTTTTTCTCATTATTTTATTGTTTAAGGACTCATCCACACGTACATGAGTATTTTTTGAAACATAGCTTATTCTGTTTGCTTTGGCCTTACTTTGACTCATAAAATGTGTTTTAGGTCATTGAAAACTGAGCTTCTGTGCCTTAATAAGATTTTCATAAACTCTATTTTCAGTGTCGACGTGTAGACAGGGAAACCAGAGTATCTGGCTTGTGACGTCAGAGTGTGCACTGTTTCTCCTTTTTCCTCACAAGGAATGGCAGGCCTGTCTGGAGCTCTCACAGTAGGGTGATCTTATATCCGCAGAGACTTCAGAGATGAGATTTAAAGCATACTCGAGCACACAGACTAGAAGCAACAAACTTCATTAAAAGTCTAATGTTTCAACATCAGATGCGTCTTCATCAGAGCCTTTAGGGTTATGTTTATATTGCTGCCTGTTGGTTTGACATGCTGCTGACAGTGCTTCAGTTGTGTTTTTGTGTTTTCACTTGGACTGAAAATGTTTTGAAGCAGTGCTTGTGTGGACGGGATGTTTGTTTTTTCTTTTTAAGAACAAAGGAGGAAAAACCCTGTGTACATGTAGACGAGCTAAAGCATTTACCAGACAACAGCGGAGGACAGTATGCTGTGTTTGGGTGTTGATTGGACAAAACAAACAATTTGAAGACATCATTTAAGGCTCTGGGAAGTTGCGACAGGCATTTTCAACAAGTTTTGTCATTTTAGAGACTCAACAACATAGGCACAGGCAATTAAATAAATAATTATGACATTAATTTTAAAAAAAAAGTTGCAGCTCTATAAAAATCCCCTATGTGTAGTAACAGACATTAGATTAGATTATTCTGACAGGTATTCTCGTGATCAATCAGTTAATTGTTTTGGTCATTGCATTGTCAGAAAGTATCGAAAATTGCACATCGTACTTTCTGAAAAACAAGCTGACATCTTCACATTGGGATTGGATCTAAAGATTCTTTTCATTTTCAATTAATCTGTCAGTTATTTTCTTGATTAATCGATTTGTTGTTTGGTCTATAAACTACTTTCCCGAGATGACATCCTCAGCTGTCTTATCTTGTCCACAACCCAAAAATATTCCATTTACTGTCACAGAAGAATTTTTAAGAGGCTTGAATCAGAGAAATTTTTACTTTTTTTGCTCAAACTGGTTAATTGGTTATCAAATTAGTTGGGGAGTGATTTGATAATAACAACTGATCAGTTAATTGTTGCAGCTCTACTTTACATTACTTTTTGTCTGACCAACACTCCACAACCCAATGGTTTTGAATTTGCTATCAAAAAAGAGAAAGAAAGACAATAAATCCTCACAACAGAGAAGCTGGCTCAAAAGATTTTTTGGCAGATTTGCTTGAAAATACTTGCTGATTAATTTTTGATTAATCGTCAAATCATCTCAATTCTCAATTCTAAGACATTGTTGATAAAAGCTCATCTTATTTTTCCATAATCCCATGCACTGTTTCACTGTACAAAAAAGTTTAATTACACAAAGAACCATGTGAGAATAAAATCTATCATCATGCCAGCTTGGCTCAGGTTTCTGCAGCACCTGATGTGTGTTTTACTTTGCTCACTCAGCCCCGTCAACAAATCTATTTCAGGTTCTGTACAGAAAAGGTTGAGCAGTCTTCCTCCTGAAATCATCCTGAGATTAAATGTCACTTCTGAAACTCAGCTGAACCAACGCAGTCTCTCCTCCCTGCGACACAAACGCACGACAGCAGCCGACAGCCCTGAAATATTCCTCATGCCATGTGCAGAATGTCAGGGTGTCCACTGATCCTTCACATTGAGAACAACCTTTGACCTTTTAAAGCCCATCCCTATTCTGCCAATAACACCCAATCAAAAGCTTTGATTGTTTCACCATCTCTCCTCCCCCAGCTGTCGTCCACAAACCTCGGTGACCCGCTTGTTCTTAGAGGTCAAGAGTCTAATTTGGGATGGTGATTGTGCAACAGGTTTTCCATGTGCCCCTCAGTTTCAGAGATTACCAGGGCGACAGCTCGGGGTCAGGGGTCATGGAAACCCCCCGCCAAGGGATTCATGGGAAAACCAAAAGCTTGATGGTGGCTCTGCTTCCCCCTGTTGACAGTGTGCACTGAGGCTTGTGATATTTGTGAGTTAAAAAATAAAGGTGTCTCGGGTTAGATCTACAAAGTCTGCTGGGGCATTTTAGCAGCTCCCTTCAGACCACTAAACACGTCAACAGGCCAGCCGTGGGAACTGTCTCCAGCCCACAAGCAACGCAGTTCAAAGGCAAACACACACACATGGCTTCAAGATGAGAGACCACTAAAAGGCACGGGCTTATTTCACATGACACACATGCACGCAAACAAACCCATTAAGTTGGGTGTCTCTGCACATACAATAGGTATTGCCACCGGCTGTAAAAACACGTCCATGACCACAACCCTGCCCTGCCAGTATCATACTTTAACCGCCACCCCAATCTCAACTCCAGCATCACAACATCTGAACCATAAGCCACCTTACAAATGTTAAGTGCCACCATCTGGATAACTGTTCTGCATAAAACTCAGATTTTAAATTTTAAATGCCTACAGCAGGGCAATTCTCGTGCTCCTAAACAGGCTCCGCAACAGCTCCTCTTTGATATGGCTGATGTAGCTAATTTGCGTATCTGATATTCCTCTTGAACCCACCCGGGCGCAAAGCCTCTCCTCTCATTCTTCACTCTGACCTTCCATTCCTTAGAGGGACGAGGGTCAAGTATCCGTGGACGTTTTGATGAGATAAAGGAACGGGAGGCTCTAACCTCTGTGCTGATTTGCTCTATTGTTGAGCCATGAAAATGCAAGCTGCTGGCACAGAAATCTGAGCGGGTACAAGATGCTGATCAGGAGAAAGTGAAATTTTTTCCGGTTAGTTCTCCAGTGTCACGGCAGATATTAAATGCTGATCCCAAGTGTTGAGAGGAGGAGATGAAATTTAAAAAAAAACCACACTGACCTTCTTTATGACACTGTCCAAAGTCTCCGGGCGGCTGATGTCGAAACAGACGAGAACTGCATCTGAGTCAGGATACGCCAGCGGCCTCACGTTGTCGTAATAAGAGGAACCTGCGGACACACAATAACATATGGCGTAAGGTCACGGTGTCTTCTGTGACATGCCTGTGTGTACTTGTTTTTAACTTGAATTAACCCCATGAGGTCCTTCCTCCCAACCATATGGCTCATTCTGTCAATTAAAAACACACTGCTCATCCCTGGAAGGTGATCTAAAGGTCAATAATACATGGATAGCCCATTAAAGCTGAGGCTGTGACACAAACTTGGACATGCTGCAGCTTCAATGCACACTGCAGATGCAAATGAGTCTCGATCTTAACAGTTGTGTGCACATATTTGAGTGTCGTTGTCTCTTGGGCTTGCACACAGCTGCGGCCTCCCCTTTATCACAGCGCTTCACAAGGAATGTCGAAGGGTTACTCAGAGAAGCACACACTCAAAAGTGAATTATAGTGGGTTGAGGACTGGAGGACTTGTGCACACAATCCATAATCATCTTGAAACAACAGCGAATGCCAACACAAAGGCCAAACTAAAGGTTGAACCCCTTAATTCTCTCAACTCATCCCTCTTCCTGTCTCTCGCAAATGGTCCTTGTTCTTAAAATCTTCCATTTCTCTCCGACTATATGAGATTCACATGCACTCACACGCCTCTCTCGGCTCTCACTTTTCATTTCTGTACCTTGATCAAATTTGAAGGCGCCGTGGTGCCTCTGTACTTTCACAAGCCGCTCGGTTACACGGGTCTTGCTCTCTTACAGCTCTCATTAGGAGGCTTGTAAAAATATCTGGGCTCTCTCTCTCTCTCTCTCTCTCTCTGGAAATGTGGCTGTGGGCTGTGGGCACTCTCCCTCCTGCCTCTCCTGGGAGCTGGTAAGAACCTGAACCTTTACACTGCAACAGCAACCTGGGCTGCAAAAATTCAGTGTCACAAAGACTCACAAGTTTGGTGACAAATCACATTTTACACTTGCAAATGTGCATAAATCAGTGAATCATACTCGAGTGTTGCAATGGTTTATACAACAACTCCAATAGTGCATTTAATCCCTTAAGGTCACACAAGCTGATTATGATAATTACAGATTTTTATACGTGCTGTTAACGTGCCTCGTACCAGACCTGACACAAAAGGCAGCCAGCGTGTTTAAGAGCCGCATGCCCTTGTCTGGCGGGGTAAATGGAGTCGGCACAATGGCGCTACAACCTGTTTTAGCATCACTATGTTCTCTTTGTTAATGATGGAATGACAATAGCTGCACGCGGCCCGTAGCCCCAGTTATTCAGCCGCCTGTCCCACGGTGACCTGCTCCCTCCCCACGGAGAACAATGCAACAGCCTGCACATTAAAGATGGATGCTTTCTGTGCCTCCGAGCGAGAGGAACAGTTTTGTTTACATTTTGTTTCTCACCAAAATGCACTTTGCTATGAAGGGATAAAATAGATTCTGAATGCTTATCCAATCTTATCACTTTTTTAAACGCATGTATTGTTAACAGCTTGCAGGCTTCTTCTTCACTACTTTTATTGTGGCATCGCGCTGTCAATATGTATCACCGCCCTCTGCAGTCAGCACAGATAGGTAGCCTATTGCACCCTTACTCATTTTGTGTATATCATAGATGTATACCATTCTCCACAGTGGTGCCCTATACATTCTGATGAAACTTCCACACTGCATACAATGTAAAAGTTCTTCAGTGTTCATGAAAAACTATATAGCCCCTTTCCAACTGGAGAGAAACCCCACTGTCATCCTAAGCTGGACAACACCCACTAACATTCAGCTTTTGCATTTAATGGGAAAGGTTACAATCAGTGTTCATACCCTGCTGTGACTCTGCAGTAGCCATGCGTATTTATCAGCTCCGATCGCCTTTGATCGACAGTGATGTAAATACAGCACACGGGTGGATGTGCTAATTCTAGCCTCTTTTCCAGCAAAATAGAATAATGCACCGCCATAAAATACCTTCCATCTCCGTCCAAGCAGCACTCAAACATCATTCAAAATCCAGTTGGCACCAGGTTTGACAGAGAGCTTGAGTAAGCTACAGATATAAAAAAAGAGGTAACCATCAAATCACTGGTTTTCATGCTACTACTAACCCTTTTTTCCAGCCTGTCTGTGACATCGAATCGACACACCAGATGAAAAGGATACTCATCTGTGGCACAGAGGTGTACACAGATCTAATTTACTGGCAGTGGAAAAACAGTCTATCGCCTATTTTAACAGGTTTTCCAATGTTTGAAAAACCCACATACATGTGCTAATTTTATTGGGAAAGACTGTTTATAGATTAAAAACTCTTCTGCACACATGAAGGATATTACTTCTCTTTTTTGAAACATATTAGTTTTTATTGGTCCTAATGGCTCAAATTTTGGTGACACAAATTTGTCATGAGACTGGACAGAGTCACTGTGTTCACCCCGCTGGGTTTATTATTAAGAGGATTGCATTTTCTTGGTTTATGGTTTTCTGTTTGCTGTGTTTTTTACCTCCTGTGTTCCTGTGCTGACTTTCCCTCTTTCGCCCATCCACACACCTACCCTGAATCAGCCTTGTTAGTCCTTTCCTGCTCCCCGAGTTTTTCCCAGCCTATCCGCTCCCTGATGTTCTTCTGCTTAATCACCTCATTTCCTCCACCTGAGCTCCTCCGCCCATCTCTCCACCTGCACTTCATCCCCTCTTCAGAATAGTTTGTATCCAAGCCTTGGTTTTCAGTTCAGTCTTTACTGGATCCTTGGTTTTGTCCTGGTATTATCAGCTTTACCTTGCCTGCATGCACTGTTAATATGAGCTATTTCTTCAAGTTCCTGTTGCCTGCAGTGCCCTGCGTTTGGGTCCACCTGCTCCACTCTGACATTTTGTTGGAGGAGCAGATCATTTTGTAATGACTGGTTAAGGGATACATTGGCCCTGCTTATACCTGGTGTTTACATGAATCTTGGAGGATCTGTTCACAAGTGGACAGCTGTAAATAAAAGTGTTAACGACCACCAAGACACATTAGATCCGATCGCTGAAACCACTTGCCAAGGTGGTCTAAGACACATTTGACCACATATATCTTTTGTTGTGTAAATGCTTAAGTGTGCTGATGCATCCCCAACCAGGACCTAATGTAAATTACGTCATCAATGCAGGATGTGGTAGTGGTTTTGGTGACAGCATACTAACGCTCTATAACTTTTACATTTTACAACAAAGTGCACGCGACCATCCATCGTTTTGCCCTGTGGAAGAAGAGTGTGGAATTTTGCCAACACCCATATCTCCAACTATACCAACACAACTGCTAACATGACTAGCAAGCAGCTAGCGACAGACTGGATGTAATACCTGTGTGCGAGGCCTTTGACCTTCTAGAGGAAGTGACTTAGGCATCAATGAAATCAGAACATGAATCGTCAGCTAGAGATGCATGATAGATAGTGTGAGGAGCAATGTATCTCAGCTGTCCACTTGTATTTGGAACACCAAAGCACATTTAATACCACGTGTAAACAAGTGTTTCTGGTCCCCTGTGCATCACGTGACTTGCAAGTTCAACTGTTACAACCACTGCAAAATAGCTGCAGAACCTGGCACTCTTCCTGGGGGCTTGGTGCATGTGAATCAATGCAAAAGCAATAAAGGGACCCTTACACCTCTAGTGGTCAAAAACTTTCTCAAAGTGGTGCCTTTAAACTCTGCAAAAGCCCAAAGGCAGTTTGGCAAAATCTTTGACACAAACACTTTTGACAATCTTGTTTTTCCACTCTTTAAAAATATACACTGTAATTATATTTTCAATGTAATATAGAAGTAAGAAATGAAAAAATAAATGTCATTTTAGACTACACCCTACAGGACATTATCAGGAATTCACAGTCCCCTCCTTGTCTTATTTATACAAGATTGCTACTGTTTTGTACTGCTGAGAGAGCAGGACTAACACACACACACACACTTCCAAAAAAGCCCAATCACACGGGTGCCAAGTCCAACAGTCAGCAAAGCACACATTGTACAACAGCGAGCTCTGATTGGTAGTGGTCACACATGAGGTGCTGTAGCTGCTGAAGTTGGTCTTTAGTATGTATCACAGTGCAGCAGACCTGTACCGAGGTTAGAGCTGAAGAAGAAAAGAGACGGAGCATGTGGGGGTGGAGAGGGGACAGAAAAGATTTAATGACTTTGACGCTGGGGCGAGGGCAAGGTGCAGAAGCATGAGATGATGAGAGAGGCAACCGGGGAATTAAAGCAGAATCCAGATGAAGGGGAAGAGATGTCAGATGAAGGAAAGTTGAGACAATAGTGCTTGTTGGACTTAAGATGTAATTAGAAGCTGGAATGAGGCCGTTGGGATCAATTTGTCAATCCCCAAAGATCAAAATGATTGGCAGGTCACGGTTGACGACAGGCCCCATCACAGCGCAGCAATTCACAGCTCTTCTGCCCTGAGCGACAGGAAGGCTACCTCAGCACTTTTGCAAAGTCAGGAAAAAAGTCCTCTGAGGCAGAGGAGAGGAGAAAAAGTGTTGTGTTTAAAACAAGCCGAGCAGGCACAAATAAAAGCCAATCACCATAACGATCAAGAACATGAGAAGGAGGAGGCGGAGAAAAAAAGAGTTTTCTCCTGATTGTAAAATATATCACCTCCACCGCCTGAAATGCACTTGTCCCCCTCCAGCAAAGAGACATGACCAGAGATAAAAGAGGACGTAGCTGTAGAGGAGTGGAGGAGAGGAGGGTGCGCAGTGGGTGTTTGGGTAGGTAATGAAAGCACTGGACTCGGCAGGACAGATCAAATAAAGAGGTATGAGAGCTCTGGGTTGGCTATTGGTGGAGCTGGCCTGTGCCCATTCACTGTGAGGTGGAACAAAAGGTCAATTGAATTTCAGACAGAGCAGGATGAGATGGATGGAGCAGGAGGGTGAGGGAGGGGTGCACAGCCTGGCAGGAACCACTAAAAACCATCACGTCTGGCAAGGAATGGGACCCTGCCTCGCCGTGCCAAGGACAGGCATAAAACACCTCCTCACGAAACCTCCTCAAGCATTAGCATTAGCCTGATTTAGCACCGGCGATCGCTTACAGTGGAAAGTAGATTTCTGTCTTTATTTCCAGCGGGCTAATTAGCGCTCCACCACTCTGCAGTGCCACCCAAAAGGCTCCACCGAGAAGAGGTGACAGAGGTGAGAAGGAAAGCGTTCCTCACCAGCCGTCAGTCGAGCTTCATCAAAGGCCAGAAATCTCAGAGGTCGTTGAGGCGGACAAGAACTTAGTGGAGCGCTAATGTACAGTAATAAGGCTTGAAGGTTTGTGGTATGACTTCATTTATGTCTCCCGTCCCCCAACAGGCTGACTCCCCCGTAGGAGCATCTGTTTGAAACACGACAGCTCTCTATCGGCTCATTCAAACCCTCCTCTGTGAGAATCACCATTTTATGAGAGCAAACAATGAAAATAAACTTAACAATAAAACACAAATGATGCAGTTTTACGGAGAAATTTCTTCAGGAAACCTGCAAAATTGAGTGTGCATCAACATCTAACAAAGCCTCCCAGTCTTCAGTGCATTAATCTGAACCATCACAGCAGGAATTTTCTCTCTCTCTCTGTTTGTTGCATGCTCATTGCAAACGCAGCTAAAAAGCAAACCATTATGAGTGAGGGGGGAAAGAATAGTCTATGCCTCGAGGCTCACTGATGTGTTCATGCACATATGGCAGGGAGTCAACAGCAACTAACAGCCTCATTAGACCACATAGACACTGAAAAACACCCATGCACACAGACAAAGGCGGGGTATAAGGAAACAAACACCCTCTCAAATGTCGCCAAATAAACGAAAACAGTTAGTGTGATTGAGTTAGCCGCAACCTTAGCAACACGGCACATTCAGCACCAAATACCCCGCGTCTTTTTTCTTCTCCTGCAGCTGTTTCCCTCTTGAAATTCACCTTCAAAGCAAAGGCAAAACATTTCAAGTTGGGGTGGCCGAGTATCGTAGCAACCTGGAGGGATGCAAATGGATTCATTGTGCGGCCCTGAAAGGAAGTGAGGAGGAAGAGAGCAGAAGAGCGAGGGGATCGCGGAGGCTAATGACTCTCGTGCATTGATGATTAGAGGTGACTAAAAAGGAGGAGAAGAAGAAGAGGGTTGGCACATCCTTTAAGAGGTTGTGCAGACTTTTCATTGCTGAAGGTCCAGTTGGTGTTGTGTGAACTCTTATGGCTTCTCCTCAATCAGGGTTCTTATTCAAACAGAGATAAACAGAGGCTGCTGCCAAGACACCCTTTGAGAGGAGGTGGAGTTACTTTGACCCGGTGAACCACTCTGCTGTATAAGACAGCGTGTGTTTTCGTGTGTGAATATAAGCCTGCACAAAACTTTCTTTTACAGTCCCACCACTAGAATCCAATACAGTCTACTGCATATGGTGCCACTGACCTTATTCCCATGGCAGAAATTTTCAACTCACACTCCAGATGGAAAAAAAAAATCTACCTGGATGAGTGGCATAAAACTAGTGCTTCACTTATAGAGACTTCAAAAAAAGTAAACTCAGAATTTCAGCCGGTTACATTAGTGTGGGATTTTCAAGTTTTCAAGTTAGCAAGTTTTACCGTTTTAGAGTTTGGGATATAATCTTCACACTGTCCCAGCCAACCACTGGTTTCCATTCATTTGCGTATGAAATGAAAATAAATTAGGGGTCTGAAACTTGTCTGAGTTCTGTAATCCACCACAGTGAGGATAAAGTCTTCATTCATTTTGGTCAGTGTTACATTTTTACTGCTTGGTAAGTGCAAATTGATTTGCAATACCTCATTACAGTAATGTGACAAGTATTAACGCCGGCTCGATGGTCACTGTGATGTTACACAACTCAAGCAAGATTAAAAAGTCGGCTAATTGATTTTCATGAAATAAAGAAATTAATGGAAAACAATGGCTGTCTGGAACAACAGAAAAGTAGAAAATTAAATGGGCACTCACGGGTTTACACACACAGCTCAGTTTAGTCATTAGTGTAACACACACACTCACAGTGTCAGTTAGGCTTGAGCTTGTCTCTATGAACAGATATCTGCATATGTATGGAGAATCTGTAGACAACAGGACAAAAGTTTGGTATCGGAAGCGTTTTGGTTTCCATTTGTCGTCAAAGTAACATTGACCAATCAGCAGGTACACAGTCCACATGGAGAACAAAGGAGGCAGAACGCATCGTCCAAAATGCAATCTCAAAATCCACCAGCTATCATCTGACGACACTTTATTCATTAACCTTTTTTCCAAATTAGTCTGCATTCATATGCAGATATCTGCTTACAGAGATTAGCTGAAATTAGGGTTGGATGATGGAGCAAAAATTTTAGCACAGTAATTTTTTCTATGATGAATCGATATCAATATTTATTGCAATATTGCAATATAATCCCTCGCTACGTGATGGAGGTGGCCTGGCCGACTGCCCCAAACCCAGGCCCACAGGAAAAGGGGGCCCGGGAGCCGTCGGCCCTCCCTCTTCCCTCTCACGTTTATACATACTGTATAACGTTTTATACACAATAATAGATGGATTAGCAACTGCTTTACTTCTGACGATAAATAGTTTCCATTCTAGACTTGTATGGCGATTTAAATTGTTTTATTTAAGGTGTAAAAAAAAAGAAGAGAGAAGACGATACTGCAATATCATACCATCACCGCATCCCCCCAAAATAATAACGTGATATTGATTTTAGGCCATACCGCCCAGCCCTAAGAATAACATAAACATCGACTGTGCAAACATGGATTGGTTAAGAATATATTTTGTAATAACACAATATGCCTGCTTTATCTGCCTTAACAAACATACAGCTAGCATGTCATTTAACTTATTAAAATAATGCCGTGGTGGTACTTCTTCAGTTGATCAAACTGGCGGTCATCCAGAATTCTTAGAACCTCACTTACAACCTCAGTTACATCCATAACTCTCACAATTGATGTAGTGTTAACATTTTTGTCGACAATGTCCTCAGCTTTGTAGGATAACACGAGTTCACTTTGGGCACTTTAGCATAACAAGCTCTTGGTGGTTGTGTGAAGCAAACTGGACGTGGATCAAGAGGAAGCAGCGAGTTACTCGGGCAGAGAGACAGAAGATGAAACATTTTTCAAGTTTGTGTTCTTCTTCAACATGTGTTTGATAGACTGATCATACTGTCTCCATTTTGTTGCACTTATGGATAATGAGCATTGTCATTGGTGACCCCTGTAAAATGTATCCTAAAGTCTGTTTCATCCCCACCACTGTGGGTTCTGCTCTGACGCTACGCTGCTGTCACTATGTGTGGAGGATAACCCCGCCCTCCTGTTACCAGGCAGTGACACAGAGAAACAGGCAGCAGACTGACTGGTTGTTGTCCCATTTATTTCTGGTGTGTGATGATAGGCATAGATTTCAATAATACAACTAGGTACCAGATGCCAAGATGGCACCTATTCATTAGAATGGAGTTGCTCGCCAAAAAAACTTTACTAGCTTTCGGGTTTATTTCTGTGGTATGCAGCCCACTGAATAGTGATTCTCCTGTTGGCCCAGCTTATAGACTTTACATGGTGATGACATCACATCACAGATTTTTAAATCACTTTTCTTGGCTCGATCCAAGTTCCACAAATACAAAACCATGGCTCAAAAGTTAAAAATGAAAAGATTCATAATTGACATTGTTTGCAGCTGCTTTGGTGCTTGTCCTCGGCACAGTCTGACGCGTATACTGCCCCCGTCCAACAGGAATCGACACGGCCTGCTGAAGGCAAAGTTGTATCCGATACTTACAGAAACGGAAAAAAAAAACAGGTACCGACATATTTTTTTGCGTGTTGGCATTGACTTGATACCGAAGTATTGGTCCTCATGACAACTCTAGCTGAAAGATCATTTCATATCAAGTAAAAATCTCCAAAGCTTATCATTAGTGACATAAATTCTATCCTGATCCTAGATCAAGATGGTCTTATCACCCAGCCCGAACTGAAATGTTTCTGGACCTGTCTCAAGTTGCTAATCTACTGTTAACCATGAGCAGCACATGAAAGAGGAAGTCTTGGCCCTGACATCTGCTTGCTACATTTTAAATATTGGCTGTTTCCACCAGAGGCTGTATAACCATCAGACCTATTGGTGATGAGTTTGGAGATTGGACTTGACATTAAAAATATTTCACAGGGTTATAAACTGGGGGTGTACAGTTAGAGAGATTAGGGCTTTTGGCAGGGAAGGTCTAATGAAGCATGGTATTGATTGGAATGATAGGAAGCTTGACTCCCAGTGTTTTTGAAGCTTGACTAACACCAGGCACAAATATTTATGATATCTTGTCTGCTGCTGCTTTGATTTGGATCAGTCCTCCTATGGATGTGAAATACCAAATCATGGGAGTAGCCCTTTAAATCAGTAAAAACATGCAAAACCACTGGTGCCACTCCTTTAAATTTAGGAAGACATCTTTGAAGCTTGCTAGACAGTCATAGTGAGTCAGACAGGGAGGTAAAATTAGACGGCTGTTTTACATCTGGGACAAACTTTCCTATTAAATATAGCATAATTGTATTGATCCTGATAATGTGGAACACAACAGAGGTGTATTTATTTTCCTAAAATGACAGTGAAGAATCTCGACAGGACACAGCGCAGTATTAATCGCTTTAGAATCGAGGATGTATTTCTTAGCTTCATTGGATTAATATGGATTTCAGAGTTCTAGTTTCTTATTGACTCCACTATTTTTTTAATTAATTTTTGATTTCTTCAGAGTGAAATCTGTCAAATAAATGTTTCCAGTGCACGATGTTCCTCCTGGTACAGGATGGCAGAGCAGATGGGCTGTATACTTCCAAATGACCACCAATGATTAAAGGTCTGTCTGTAATATTGCAACTTTCACTACTACACTAAATATTGGCCTGATTTGTGCAATATGCAGAAGCAACAGAGACACAACTATGTGTCTTATACAAGGAGCTTGAAGTGGTGAATCTGTGAGCGAAAAATCAACTCAATCCAGTGAAACAAACTATTAAAAAGCCACGATGAAGCATCCTCAGATGGCCTGCACTCACTGTGGCTTATATGTTTGGTTGCTCATGCAGTCTGACATATAGGGTATATAAGTGTACGTACCCCCCCCACACACACACACATAGATAAAGCTGTTGATCTGTAATAGAGATGGCTGTGTCAAGTTTTTGAAGGCATTAGCACACAGCTGGGACAGTGGAGGTGACACTGGGTTAAATGGCCATTAACCTTCCATGTCTGCAGCCTTCACACAGGGGATATTGATCAAAGCTCCCTGCGCTTTCCCCTGTGGAGGAAGTGCAGCCCTTTGAAGGGCATCGAGCACCTTCCACGGATCTGCTCTGAGCTCCGCTGCCGAGGAGTTAATGCCTGTGTCTGTCGTCCAATCGCAGGTTGAAAAGCAGGGTCGGCCACAGCGCTGACAGCACAGGCAAGGGGACAGAGCCGCATTACTGTCTGTCTCCTGCTCGCCCCAGGGGTATGGAGATGGAGTAGTGTGTCCGCTTTCAGTTTTCTCCTCACCCCCAGCCCGTCTTTTATAATCACAGATGCACACACACTCTCATTCCGCCAGAGAAATGGCTTTGCATTTCATCTCCTGTTGTTTGATCTCTGTGTCTTGTCTAAGGCTCTGGTTCATGCTGCGCTTTGCTTTTAAAGATCACTATGCTCCTTTTGTCGCTCACTCCTTCTGTCGATTTATATATTCCCTACCTCGCTTTTAAAAAACACCAATCATTTCTCTACTTTGATTTTCCCCTTCTGACTGTCTGAGGCATGACTTTGTATTTGGTGTGGCAGTCTTCGTCGGTACACCCCCTCAGTTTCACTGTTAATTCCTTGGAGATGTTCATGTGTTTAGATGTTACAATACAAACATTGCCCCGTTTTTGTTTGTGTGAAGAAGTTAAGTAGCTGTGAACGGCTGCGGGCTGAGCACAGGGAGCACGTGCAGGACCTGCCTTTATCTGTTTATGTGTTTCCTCAATCTCCACGCTTCTCATGCCAGAACCGTTGAGTCTCGTCAAAGCTGCAACGGCAGACTGTTTGGACAAGATCCACCAAATAAGACAGTTTAAAAAAAAACAGACAAGAGCTAGTTAAAGCACACCAGATGCTGACTTGAAGATTATTTGTTCTTTGCACAACCTCTATCATCACTCAGTGTTGGACCCCAGCTGGTTCCGATATCCCCAACAAAGACTGCAAGTCTTTTTGCAGAGTTTGTTTTGTCTGATTGCTCAACTTAAACATGTAGAAGCAGAAGATTTCAAACAGGGTTGAGGTATTTTTAAAGAAAGGAGACTAGTCGCAGTATCCAGTTGTACTTCTCAAAAGCTGATCAGATCGGACTTAAGGAGGATTCACGGCTTTATGGGGACAACTAGATGAAAGGTGGCCTGGGTCAACACTATTGACAGTATACCCCTAATACATTTTAATCAGACATTAACACACTAACATAAGCGTCATACATACATCACTTACCAGCACCATATTTGGCTGATGCAGTGTAGGCAACATGACCAGATTATCAGTCAGCACAGTATTTGTTGGCCACGATAATGGCCTCATGTTTGAGGACCACCTGTTTTGAATTTTGCACTATACTCCGTCTCTCTCTTCACTTTTTCTCTTGCTTTCTCTATGTTTCACTGCATTGTTGCAACATATCAAAAGTAACAACATGCTAGCACACATCTGACACTGTAGGTAATGTAATTACCCATGTAGCTCTAATAACTGCAGCAGGACAGTTGTCCACTCTTGTTAGCAATAACAATGCAAATGTGCCTGTTTGGTAATTCTTTGGTTTTATACCATATCAAAAAGGTTTGCCACAGAACATGAACAAATTGATTTGTAAGATGTGCAATAAACAAGTCGGGACTTAAGATGCAACAAATTTCTGCTCCGATCTTGAAACTCACTGTCCAACAGGATGTGCATGTCTGCCGCAGACTCAATACACAAGGAGCAGCTGGACCAAAACTCCTACAACAATGAGATATCAACCCTTAATCTTTCGCACACTACTGTATGTCTTCAAGCAATATCATCAGTGGGGGAATTTCAGTATCACCCAACCCTACTGCAGTGTGCATAGGCTTGGATGGTATCTATTTTTCTTTTTTTCCTTCCTGACATGAGGTATACAGTGGATTATGGTATTTGTGTAAGGGGAAAAACACGTAAAAGCTGATCTACTCATGATAGAAATTAGAATAGCATGTAATGTATGTCATTGTCTAGCCCACAAAGTTTTCCTACTCAGACAAGTCTTGATGAGCTTAAATACAGTATTTATGGCCCATAGAATAATGAATAGATAGGAAATGAGCGCCCTTGACACTTGCAATAAGGACCCTAATGACCTAATGTTTCTGTGGTGGGTACAAACACATGGATGGGCTAAGCTGAGATGATGTGCTGCATAAAATCATGTGGCTAATAAAAAGCTTTTGGAGTTGGATAATGTCATCTCAAGATAAGGCTGTATGTGGCAATGGGACTTCCTCTATACCGCCTCAGTACAGCATCTCCGTAACAATTTAATAGAAAGATAAGACCTTGTATTTCTGATGGTATTGAAAATCATACCTTTGGGATTTCTTAATACCGCAGTGTACCGTGATACTTTGATATCGCCCAAGCCTAATGCACACACCGTCACATCTGCCACCATGTCATTCTCAAACACTTTGTGGTGCCAAAGTAAGACGATTTCCAAAGTTGCTATGATCAACTTTCAGTTAACCAAAGTTTCTAAATGTTTGTGACAATCTTCGTCTAAAACTGTAATGGTGTTGGTTCTCTGAGCTGCAGCTTATTAAATCCCCTACATTTGGCAAGGTTGCTAATAATTAACAAAACCTCAAGCTGCATTTAGTATTTTATTTTTCACAGCACCATTTTCAAGGTCTTTGAGATCATGCAGTAATTTTTGAAGTTCACTGCCAGCGGTAGACACCCACTCTAATTCTTTGACCAAGTATTGGTGATTACCATTCTGCAATGAATTCTGCTATCAAAAAAGAGTCCCAGCCGTCCTCAAATAGTACCATCACCTCACGCACACCCAGTATTCAAATTTATCTCTTTCTATTCCTTTTCACCTGTAAAACAGCAGAGATCACATCCTTTATTTCCACTCCTACACATCTTCCAATCTCTGGATTTTCATTAAAACTTGTAATAACACTGACTGCAGCTTCTCTGTCCACAGCTGTCCGTCTGATATGAAAGACGGAGTGAGAATATTCAGGCAGCAGCTACATAGGCATATGAAAGAAAAACTTGTGAGTGGCAAAGGACATCCTCTGCTCCATCGACTCTGCTTCCTCCAGTGCATAACCATCCAAACACATCCCTATCATGGTGCTATCTATCCCCCAGCCCACTCCGAAACCCCCTGGGGAGGCCGCCGGGGAGACATGGCACTACTTCAAGTGCAATTTCACTTCCACAAAGGCGGCAGCAGCAGCGAGAAAGAGAGCGCATTGGATCTTGTTTATAAATAAAGTCATCCATAAATGATGGGATCTGTCGAGTGTGTGTGAGCGAGGTGCAGGTGGGGGGTGAAGGATGGAGGTGAAAGACGGCCTCTCTCCCTGTATCCCCTTACGCTCAGATGGGCTGCAGACGGATGCTGAGAGGGTTTTGCTCCTGTGGAGGTGGGGTTGGGGGGGGGGGCAGAGGGACTGAGAGCTAGCTTTGGGAGCAGCAGAACCAGTCAGTGTGGCTGTTTGAAGTGGCCTGATCAAAGCTGGCGCTGCTTCGGGTTCTGTTGCACTCGGCAGAGGGAGTGGACCGGGAGAAATCACACAGAGCCACAGTTCTCTGGGTGGGTTTCCTGTCTGCCTGGATGACTGAGGCATTCACTCCTGCTGCTGCTGCTGAATAGAAACAAATGCCTGGTTCAGTGCCAGGGTGCATTAGTTTGTGTCTCTTCTCTTGTTAAAGCCAATTTTCCGAACACATGAGCAGTGCCGGGGTAACATAATGTATTACTGTAATCACATTACTATGCTGGGTAACAGGAGTTTGTTTTTTGGTGATTACATTACAGTTACTGGCCTGCTGAACATTATGTTCCTCGTGACATAAAGGTCCAGTGTGTAGGATTTAGGGGGATATAGTGGCAGAAATGGAAAATAATATAATAAGTCTGTTTTGTTTGGTGTAAAACCACCTGAAAATAAGAATCTTTGTGTTTTCGTTACCTTAGAATGAGCCATTTATATCTACATAGAGAACAGATCCTCTTCCACAGAGTCCACCATGTTGCACTTCTGTGTTTCTACAGTAGCCCAGAATGGACAAACCAAGCACTGGCGCTCTATAGGGCCTTCTGCCTTTTCACCTCAGCCACCGAAGTTAGCAGCCTCTCCGCAATGAGTCAAACAGCACAGAAAATATAATAAAATTTCAATTTATTCAGTGATTTTACGAGTTTAAATTAACAGGTCCGTATGTTTTAAGGAGGAAGATACTTCTGTCAATAATTCCCGATAAAAACCTCCTGAACAATGAACACTGATGAAATTCTAACCGGGAGCTCACACTTGGCACACAGGAGAGATTTCAGCTGGTTGCAGTCTGCAATCCTCACCTCTAAAAGCCACTAAATCCTACACACTGGTCCTTCAAATTTAATCTGAATCATGTTATGACACATTCAATTAAAAGTCTGTATAAACATCTGTCAGTCATAATGAAGCATTACTACCATGTTTAAATAGAAGCACACAGGTTTACACACAAAATGAAATGCTTTCAAATAGAGGTTACATTTGTTATATATTATTAATATATTAGTAATTTAGAAGTTTGTTTCTCTTTCAATATCTATTAGGGAAAATTATTTTCCACCCTACTGGCCCATTCGTGTGAGAGCTCAATCACATAAATACAGCACAAAATAGCAGAGAGCTCTTTGTTTTCATTAGTAATATATTCTTTTGACTCTGAATTCACGCTGTGTCCCAGTCAGATCCATCAAAGAACTTGCCCAGAAAACATGCCGTCATCAAACTGTCTGTTATTCAATATAAAACAAAAAAAAACGTAAAAACAATACAACTCCCAGTTCATCTGCTCGAGCCCCTCGTAGTGACTACATTTAGAATCAATAACTTCCTGTGTCAAGGGATTTGTATGCATCATGCCATAGATCATGTTACTTCAGGTCAATGAAGACGGAGGGCGCACAATTAAAGCACACTTCCTCCATCTCTTCATACAATAGGCAAAGGCACTGCATTAAATCCCCTGTAGGATTATTTATATGGCCATATGTAGCTGTGTGTTTAACATGGAACAAGAGCGCTGCAGTGCTTTAAAAGTGTGACACAGTTGGCGTTTGTGTGTCTGCGTCCCAGAGGACCACAGTGGGTCAGGTCCCAAGGGTGCCACCGACAAACCTCGCTCACAACACAAAGCCTCGAAGGGTGGGGTGCTGGGTGGGGGGTGGGAAAAGCACAGATGTACACTTCTCCTTCTGTCTACCCCTTCTGTCCCCTTTTCCCAGTTTTCAATGTTGTGAACACTTGCTGCTCTTATAACATGCTCTAAGGGCAGCCCCCCCCACCCCCCCAAACTCGCTTCAACTCCCCCACTGTCTTTGCCCATTGGGCGAAGCAGCTGCTGCGCTTTCCAGTCTTATTGTGTCCCGGCTCCCACCCCAGCGCCCCTCATCTGCCCCCATTACGCCTCTGGTCAGCTGAGAAACAATGGTAGAGGTCATAGGGTCAGCGCTGTTGGAATTCCCATACACAAGCCCACTCAATCATACACATGCCCACACACGTACACATGCACTCACTCGTATCCCTTATACATTTGGCATCCATCTCGTTCTTTTACTATACAATGCATTTTAAATGTGGGAGACCGATATACAGTATAAGACAGCTCAAGTTAAGTTAGTTAAAACTGCTATAGTCTATATTTTCATAATAACGTATCATTCGACAATGTGAAAACCGCAGCTCTCCTCCTTTATGCAGCTTTATAGTGAGTTTCAGCTAATTGTTCAGGCTTCGTATAAATGAAGGCAGCAATCATGTAAGATATGCACTGATGGGAATAAAGAAGGAAGTAGTATAAGGAGCAAAAGACCATGTCATGAAGCAGGTTAGAGTGCCCGATGGGTCAAGCAAACACACGACTTTGCAGTCACACTTTTTGTTTTCCATGTGAAACCAAGTGAATTATTTTAGGGCACATTCTCACATCGTTACATGACATTAAGCACATAACTTTACCTGACATAAGTAACCTGACGACCCAACCATGTTTTGTTTCCTAAACCTAACCTGTGTAACTTTACATTAAGTATGTAACGTTCTGTGGCCCAAACATGATTCCTTTACTAAACCTTTTCTACGTAATTTTACTTTCTTAAACTTAACCCACGTTACTTCATGTGATATATTTTTTGTTAAGCATTTAATGTTTTGACGCCCCGTGACTCTTTGCTAAACCTAACCTACACATGTTTACGTTAAGTGCGTAACGTTCTGACATCCAATCATGACTCTTTAATAAACCTTACCTACATAACTTCATTTTCTTAAACCTAACCTATGTTACTGTATGTTATGCTACTTTACGTTAAGTACATAACCTGATGACGCCTCACCATGATTCTTTTTCTAAACCTAACCTACGCAGATTTATTGTCATAATCTAAGTAGTTTTACATGTGTGTAACTTTATGTTAAGTTGTAACAGGATGACATCCAATCATGATTCTTTCCTAACCTAACCTAACCTAACCTGTAAGGGGGGCTAATTTGCTGGGTGCTAATTATAAGATATCATACAATCCAATATCACTGGATATGTTGCATTGTTTAGCTGTCCCACCCACAAAGTTTTGGGTCATTCTCAACGCTCTCACTGCATCATTTCCATCCAAGTTAAGCCACTTTTTTTCAGCAAGAAAGCTCTAAAAACCAAATGTACACTACCTACCAGCGCCAAACAGGGAACAGACACAGTTGGAGACTAGCTGGTGAACACAGTGGAGCATTTAGCAGCTAAAGAGACAGATTTTTCCAACAGAAGCTGGCAGAAACCAAAAACAGAACTAAATGAGAGTGATAATTGGTCTTACATTCATCAGGTAGTCAGAAACACAACTCCAAATGACTGATACAGTTGCTTGGTAACTAGATCACTAGATCATATATGTTCGTGTACATGCATGCTAAGTTGTGTATATGCATCTGTAATACTGCTGCTTTCTTTAAATCCTCCATTACCACTACCACTGCATTTCATATTATCTTTTAATAAGTGAATCACCGGAGTAGTTTATCAGGTATAGGCTAAACACTGGAAACAAGCACTGGCCAAAATGACCCTGAAAATTACATCAGAATATTAAAGAATGCTAACAATGGCAGTATTGTGCACCATTCGTTACAACTCATTCTCATATCTGCCCCTTTGTACGTCTGCCGTCTTAAATGCTTGCCAAGAAAACTGTTTTATATCTTCGTTTATCCTTTTATTCTCTGTCAGTCATGATATAGCTCTATTCTCCTCTTCTAGTAGCATGGCATGGCAAGGCTTAAGACAGGGCTTGTAATCTGAGTCAGTGTGAGCTCATCAAAAGCTTTAAGTGCGCTTTTTCTTCACCACATACCAAAAAAACCTTTAATTCTACCAAGTTAATGTTCCCTCCCTAATAACTTATCACTTTGATTATTCCATTGGCACATTAACTAAGTAAAAGCCATATACAGCCTATCAGCAGCGTGCGGTGCATTTCAGCAGTGGACATGCTATTTAAGCAGATTATACACTTTTGCCTGGTGCTCAGCATTAAGCTGACAGTGCATGGGGGCTGAGATGTGGCAAAGGAATGTGTGGTGGCTCTCGGCTCGTAGCTGTATCCATGGTCACATTAACAGGCTCCTCTGACAGGGATAAGAGATCAGAGGGACTGAGAGGCTGTCTCCTCTGGGGCCTCCAAGAAGTGCTTGTTTTATTGTTTATGGGCGGATGGACATGTGGGACACTCAGGACGTTTTGTATGCATGTAAAATGTGCACAACGGCGGGTACATGCCTGTGTGGTGCAGGTGGCAGGCTGCACTTGTGTGTGTGTGTGGGTATAGGTGTCTGTGGGAGTGTGTGTGTGCTTCTCTGTGTCACCGAGGAGAGCAGATATTCCGTGTGGTAATTACAGCCTGTGTGTTCCTGTCAGTGCAGCTGGCTGGCTTTCATGCAGC
This sequence comes from Epinephelus fuscoguttatus, assembly GCF_011397635.1. Lineage (NCBI taxonomy): Eukaryota > Metazoa > Chordata > Actinopteri > Perciformes > Serranidae > Epinephelus > Epinephelus fuscoguttatus. The sequence continues at coordinate 15,207,376 of NC_064770.1, read as the reverse complement.
ACTTCTGCCCACCCCCTGCTTAACACGGCCCCTGACTGACGGTGACCTCAACGCGGCGCTTGAGATTCCGCCTTGACTAATGGGCTATCAGAGATGGAGAACATCGATGAAGGGAAAGAAAGAGGGGAGGATAAATAAATAGCTCAGAGGAAAAGATAACTGACAATCCACCGCCAGAGAAGTTACGCTCTCTTGCACATCAACAATTCTCCTCTTCTTAGTACTCTTTGTTTCTTACAGCTACTGTAACATACGGGCAGCCATTTCCTCTTCAGCTTGTTGACCCTTTGTGTAGTAGTCTAGGAATATGTTTCACAGAGTGCTGAGCTCCAGGGATGGAGCACAGCTGCTTGCCTGCTCAAGGACCAAGACCATCCAGCCCAGCAGCCAGGACTGCCGGCTGTCCTCTGGAGTTTCCATAATGTCACACAAACCCACTCAGAGAGCCGAGGTGCAATGAAGTGCAGCACTGTGCGTGAGACCATCATTATTCATGAAGTTTGGAGCTGGAGACCATTTGCAAAGAGGAAAAGAAGGAAATGCCCGTAACACATAGGGGATTTGTTCTTGTAATGCCAAAATAATTAAAGTAATTTACAACATGAGGTCTGCATGTGTCCTTATTTCTGTAAGTGCCATTTTATTTATATGCATCCATGTGTGAATATGGAGCAATTATGTTTCGTGAGCTGTAAAATACATTTTAGTTATTGTCTAATGGAAACCTGGACATTTAAGTCTCTCAACAGCTCCTCAGTGGCTGTTAAAATAAACCAAATGCTCACTACATTTACATTTTTCTTCTTACTTGAAGTTAAATTGCATTTATTAGTGACGCTCATTATTCCCGATCATGGGAGTGATCAGCTCAGAAGTCACTAAAATCCTCAGCTATAAAATACCAGGTGGTGTGTACGATTTACAGTACCGTGACACACAAAGATTGCACATTCACTTCACCCCACGCAGCGCCTGCCGTTTGATTTCTAATATGCAAAACGTCTTTGTGGGCTCTAACCATTAACTGTAATCCCCGGGATTATCAGGTGCAGCCTGCCAGAGAGGCTGCAGGCTCATCCCAAACCTGATGCCAGGAGGATGAGAGTCATGGATGAGCCGGAATATATTCTCTGTGATTCTGCTGTCAAGTTCATAAGGCCCCCAAGGACAGACCGGTACCGACTTTGTTCACAAATACTGTCACAGGCATCCCTATAACTGAGGATGGGGACTGGAGACCTGGAACAAAAGCCCAAGTTTATTTGCAGCACTCGCAAAAAAAAATAAAAATAAATCCAACATGCCAGTTACAAGTCAAACATTATTACAAACTGTACTCTGTGCTCAGCCACCAAATTGAAAAGGGAAACTTCCATTAAATTTATATGGTGAGTTATTTTCACAAACACAATAGGGAATGTCACACCTGACATGCCTTCTCATGCTTCAACAAGAGTCAGGCTGTGTTCACACTACGAGCAACACAGCACCAGGCTGCAAGTCATTGTCAATGGAGGCCGGTAACATAAAGGTACAAACTGATGCCCAACACATGCTGTGGACAGATGTGAAGTGCTACAAATCAAAGTTAAACTGGCTTCACTGTCGTCAGTCAATCCTATGTTTTTGTTTCTAGCTGTGGTACTGTGTTATTTAACTTAGTCAGCTGAAGCTACGCTAGCTTTATCCACATTGCAGGGTACACAGAGATGCAAAGGGGCAGTGATGTTAAAATGGGGCTCAGACATTAATCAAAAGCATAGCCTAGATATTCTGACCAAATACAAACTTGACATTCAGCTGAGGTGCTTTGTGGCAAGTAACAGACACACGGGCGGCTGTGGCTCAGGAGGTAGAGTGGGTCGTCCATTAATCAGAAGATCGGAGGGTTGATCCCTAGCTCCTCCAGTCTGTATGTTGAAGTATCCTCGGGCAAGATAATGAACCCCACATTGCTCCCAGTGGCTGTTCCATTGGAGTGTGAGTGTATGTTTCAGCAGGTGACACTTTGTATGGTAGCCCTGGCCACCAATGGGTGAATGTGACACGTGCTTTTAAGCAACTTTTGAGTCCTGAGCAACACTTCAACAGCGACTCGGTGATAAAATAGCAGGTCATGCTTTCACATTGTCACTTGTAGTATGAGCATAGCATCAGAGTCTACAGCCATTGTCTCAGTGAGCTAATTGCTATTGTCAGCATACTAACATACCCACAATGGTGATGTTAAAGTGGAGACAGACAACCCTGTTACCGGTTCTGTTGCTCCGTTACTGGCCTCAGAGCACCATGGCTGGCTTCCAGGCTTTGGGGCACTTCATGGCACTTCTGCCTCTTGTCTTAACCTGGCGTTCTTACCAAGATGCGCTCTCAGGTACAGACATATGGCACAGGTGGATTTAACGTGAATTGGTACTCAGTAGTACCAATGTAATTTGATCGGTAACCTTAAACATACTCAGTTCCCTACCCAACCTTTGCAGGTAGGCATGCTAACTTTAACTAATCAGTAGTAAGCACAAAGTATAGCTGAGGCTGATGGGGATGTTATCAGTTTTGCAGTCTTGAACAAATTGAAGTTTTGTGGCACTAGATGCAAAGTCAGAGGATCAACAAAGTGATTACAATTCATCCTATGGGGGACATGAATGCACGTGCCAATTTTCAATCCATCAAATTTTTGAGAGATTTCACTCAAAACCACACATGAAAATAGCATGGTGGCACCAGAGGACAAGCCAGATGATCACTAAAGTCATTAGGATACATCCACTGGGGACCATAAATGTCTGGTTGTTGAGATACAGTATCTCAATCTGGTCCAAAGTGCTGGAACAAGCAACCAAAAGACCAGCATTACCATCCCTTTTCAGCCATATGGCTAAAAACAGCACCTTCGTCATTACCTGAAAAATTTTGTTTATGTGAATTAATAGGAATGAAAATGCCTTATAATATACTTGTGTCTTCTGTGACACCATGGTAGCATTATATAAATTACTACATCAAAACTATAGGAAGTTGAGCTGAGATAATTAACCGATGAATCAACAAATGTTTTCATCTTCCTAAATATGAGAATTTGCTGCTTTTGTCTTTTTCATATAATCAAAAACTGAGTATTTTTGGACTGTTGGTCAGGGGAGAGTGTAATTTACCCCAGTTGGTGGGTAAGAGGCCACTTTCCAAACTTCTTAATGTATGTGTTTGTTTAATTACCAGGGCACAAAGCAGTTATTTAAAGTTACAGTATTTCACAAACATTGCATCTTCTGTTTACTCATTACCCGAAACTGTCATGCCGTTTTCCCCCAGTGCAGGGGAGTGCCTTCCAGCCTGCTATGCATCATCAAAACAGGTTTCGTTTAGGCAGTTATTGCCCTGGGCTGGTTAGGCAAAGAGCGGCAGCAACTTTCAGGGCTTAGGCTCGGTGCATACATTCAGCCTTGTGAACAGCAGTTGAAAGGATGTCGTCATCCTCCCTTCAGGATGCAGGCAAAAATAAACAAAAGGTATATTTAGTATCTGTGGTTAAATATGCAGCTCCATTTCCAGCTGGTTGCAACCACCTAAAAACAATCTCATTCTCCAATTGCAAATTGTTGAGAGAAAAGAGAAATAAATGCTGGTTTTATTATTTAACAGTGAGTCTAACATTACGGTCGTGATTCACAGAGACCAGACTGTAAGAGCCCAGAGCAAATAATGTTACAACATGTGATCAACGTGCTTGCTACTCAGGTCAGACAGCACTTTCTGAGTAAACTCTGGCTCCAGTGAGCTGTAGGCTTGAAGGCAAAGATGTGTCTGTTGATTTTATTTCTGCTCTGCGTTGTGATTGTAGTTCACTCATTCTCTATTAAAGATTAATCAAGTGGAAAGTGTCGAGGAACAGAAAGCCCGCTGAACTCAGCATGTTTTTACAGGCCTGTGGAAGCCCTACTGGTCCAGCGCACTGAGAATGTGGAGTTTTTAGAGAGCATAAAGACACCAGGAATGTTGGAAAGTTGGTATGAGAGGAGGGAGACAACCAGACCGTGACTATGAGGTGGCACTGGGAGTGGCGTTGCACACTTGCAGTGTCTTGTTATCGCCTCTCAAGTCAAAACAATCACACCTCAGACTGTGAAAAGTCGAGACAGCTTTGTCACGAGAACTGATCCACAAAAAACATTAACTCTGACTTTAACGGAGGAAGGCTCAATAGAGAAAAACGGGCTTTGAAACTTGTGTGAGGGGTAATTTTTACAGAATCTCTTATAATCTGTGACATTTCCCGATAAATAAATGCTTTTCAGCTCCCTGTCACCGACTGTGCAGCACAATAGTACGTCAAACTGTAGCCAGTTCATGAAAGCTTTTAAATTTGTTGTTGTGAACACCCAGTGTCAGGCAGGTCTATTGCGGGAAAAATACTCCACTGCACAGCAAGTGATGCGTTTCATGTTCCCAGCAGCAGCTACAGCACTTTGTTTGGAAATAAATAAGAGGAAAAAAACTGGGCTGTTACAGTGGGAAATTATAGCCAACATCGCTGATCGGTCAAAGACACTCCACAGAAACTCAGATTGCATTGACAGAACTTCTCAGGATAAAGAGTGAGAGACACGTGGTTTGAATGACAAGCGCTCTCTGGGGTGTACAGTGGGAAAGAAACACCACAGCATGAGCTGATTAGTTGCAAAGATGTCAGCAAAAGAAGAAAGAAAAACAAGATTCCTGTGGATTGCCACTTGAAAGCACACTCCAGCATGACTAAACAGAAAGTAAGAGTTCCAGTTCTCATGTGAGAATCAGGTCAGGCATTAGAGAGGAGAAACAGAAAGAGACGTGAGTGCACTGCTGTAGGAAGTTCGGGGAAACCCGGCCTGTCATGACTCGGACTTGTTAGAAATAGCACGCACACCTCTTAGCAGGGTATTAGTCTGAGGCCAAGGCTCGAGGGAATATTTCCCAGGCACCCTTACCATATTGGGAAGAGAGGAAGAGTGTATCAGTGCCTTGGGCTCGGTAAAAAAACCCTGACTGGTGTAAGTGTCGACAGTAATCACTAATGGCCCTCAGACAAGTTATCACCGAGCCACATTGACATTTTGACCACTTAACAGCTTCGGTTGCTTTAAAAGTCCATTAGGGCACAGATATGTGCAATGGTAACAGACTACAGCATCTTTCACCATGTGGCAGCATATAATATAGATACAGTCATACACAGATATAATGATTTTTCTCATTGGAATTCCATTCAATCACTTTCTAATTGACTTAATTCTCCAGATGGTCCGGAGCTGAATGCAGGGCAGAATACAAAATGCAGTCGAAAGTTGCCCTATGGTTTCCAGAAGCCATAATACCTCCCTGTTTCTGTTTAATGCTTCTTAAAATACCCATTCATTTAGTGCTGCAACACAAACACACACATATGCAGAGACATACAGATTCACTCCCGGTAATGACCTCAATTAGATAAACACCTCACCACTGTTCTCACCCATCCTGCAAGGACTAGACCTTGTGGAAGAGCCAGAATTAATGAGACCAAACTAATCAATGGCGCAGCAACGAATGCTGGGAGCATTTTTAATGGCAATACACATCTAACCACGCAGGGGAAACGTGAACCAGGCGAGGCGCAAGCTGTTTAAAGAGCCATGCCTCAGATAGCGATCAATAATGCTTTGTGAACGGAGCCGGACCACAGCAGGCAGACTTCACCAGCAATTAAAAGGGAGACAATACTTTATGTGAAGAGGCTGAGAGCTCGGTTGTCAGATACAAAACAGCTGTATTTTGGGGAGAATGGGATGCATCTTCGGAGGAGTAAGTGGAGGATCGACTGATGCAAATGTCGGGTCGAAATTGAACTGTCCAGTGTGCTGTAGACAGCGTGGGATACAATTGCTGCCCCCCACCCTAGGGAGAATAATTGGAGACTTACATTAGTGTCTTTAAGGGGCTGAGGTAAAACAGTTGTACCTTGTGAAACCAGACAATATAAGGTATGCATTGACACCAACCATACGAGCATAGCTTGTCAGAAAGAGGGCCAACTAGGCTCCAAGTGTAGGCTAAATTTTGGCAAGTTCACAACTTTCCCTTTAAAATCTCACCTCAAGATACTTCTATACCTCAACAGCATGAGAGTTTTCCGGAAAATCAGCTTTTTGTTTTGGTGTGCCACCCTGAGATTTTTAATCCTCCATCTGGCCACCCCTATGAAAACTTTCTGGGGTGTCACTGGGTGCAACACAATTCATTTCCTCTCAAAAAAGTAGGTTAAAGCAGGTACGAAGAGGGAAAGCTCTGTTGGCATTGCTCCTCATTTAACATCCACTACCATGATAGGTTCCTTCACTTTGGACTCCCTTTGAAAGCTCAGCACTGTCGTGACAGTTTGCAAGAAGGTAAATCCACAGGCCAGAGTTTACCAAAGTTTAACTCTAAGCCAGAACGTGTCACACGTTTACTTTCCCTCCATGAGTGAATCCACTGATCGCAGCCATTCCATTGAAACAAATTGATTCCACTCTGTTATAAATGATGGTGTGACCATGACTAAGAGCCTGGGCCTTTCACTGCTGCTGCTGCTGCTGCTGCTAGAGTTCATGGGAGAAATAATAACAATAATAATAAAACAGCGCTAGTAAAGGGGAGCTGTCAGAGGAAAGGGGGTGAAGCAATAAAAAAAATCCAAATCTAAAAGAGGAACCATGGGAGACATGCTATTTTCTTCAGATGAAAGCCTTTTTCATCTAAGTGCGAGCCAATTATTTTTCTTGTTGAGAGAAAATATGAACATCTGTGTTTGCTGTGAATCAGTGAATAATGGCATACCACACAAGGACCTCTGAACGCACACACAAACACATACACACACAGGAGCACACACACAAGCACCATACACACACAGACACATTAGCCCTGTGGGTTGGGTGACGTCATGTTTGTTGTGAGGCGGGCGGCTCCTGGTTGAAGATTAAAGACTAACACTGCCAAAGGTGGTTTAGGGTTTTAAAGATGGACAGAAGCACAACATTCCCACCACATCATTAGGCTCTTACAGCCCAGAGATAAGGAACTCTTCTAAGCTGTGGCCCCAGGTCCCGGAGGACCCTGACCCCTGACTGACAGACTCAAGCAGATTTACTCCTCGGGTCAGCATGAGGTCCAAGTAAAAACAACATTCTTTCACTGACTGATCATGTAACACAAAAATAGTCTCGTCATCTCTCCCGGAAGATGGTTTTAGGTTTGGGAATGTTTATGGTATAAGAAAGAATTCTCCCAGGGAAGATCCCATATTCAGTCCTGTGACTGGTCAGCCGTGTCACTGGTCAGAGAACTGACAGGAGCCTCTCGGCTGAGATGACCATGATGAGATGCAGATCACAGAGCAGTTAATCCATCCATGCTGACAAGACTTTGATGAAGTGGACCATGGCTTTCTGCGCAGGAGTCTCACTGATGCCACTGCTGCCCGGTGGCCAAAAATACTTCCCCTGGCCGAAGCATGTTCATACACAGAAGCCCAGTCACACAGGAAGTCATTAAAAGGACAGTGTAAGGATGATCTGTTACCAGAGAAAGTTCAGTTGTGATGGCGCAACACTGCACACACAGATTCCTATCTGTGGAACAACAGGGTTTGAAACTGACATCACCAAAGGTTGTATTTCTGACCGTATCAGCATGTTTCAGCTTGACGTTTTTAATGGCTTGGTGTTTTTACTCGGAGAGGAAAAAGCTCCTGAAACAACATTTTCAAAATGACAAGTCACTAAAACTGTAGTTGAAACCTCGATGAATGAATCTGAAAAGAAACTTGAATGAATTTCTTTCATGGGTTGAAGGAGGCTATCTTTATATCAATGATTCTGTACCAGCAATTTGAAGGGAATAAAACTTAATATCACATTGTCAGCTGAAACTGAGGCGAAGGAGGAAACTCAAGCAGACAATACATCAAATATCTGGCCAATAAGTCAGCAAACCACTGAGAACACTCACTGGTTATGCAGTTACTGGTCCCTTCAGGCCCATCCTGTCTCAATTATCCACGCCCTCACCCATTCCAACCCCTACAGTCTCCTGACCCTGTGGCCAGAGCATGGGAAGAGCCAGCCACACACAGTGGACAGCACAGGAAGGAATGCAAACACAAGACACCAGACATGGAGCTGGCACCGAGGTCTCCAGCAAACACAACAATCATAAATAGCAGATGCACCGAGCTAAAAACAAAAAAAGAATCTCGCAAACAAAAGACATCCATCTGAAGTTGGCAAGGTCAAAGCAATTTGTCAAAGAGATGACTGCTGGAAAAGTTGCAGGGGGGAGTTGGAGGCAGTCCTCCCACGGTCGCAGCCAGGGACAGGCACCATGGCAGGGGCTGGGAGGGGATTGATTTGATGTCAGCCTTTTAAGAGAGACAGTGCAGGCAGAGATATGAAATTGTCTTACCTGACGTGTCCCACATATTCAGCTCAATCCGGTGCTTGTCTATCTCAAAACTGGCTGTGTAGTTTTCAAACACCGTGGGCACGTAGTTCTGAAAATAAGGGATTTATTTTAGTTATCCAATTAAGACGGACAAGATAAGCCTGTGTTTACACTGCCACAGGCTTCAGGTGGGAGAAGAAAATCACATTTGAAAAGATGCAGCAGATAAATAAAATAATGCCAGGCACATTTCACAGAAAAGCTGGCATTGTGATCCCTTTTGGGGATATTTTAGAAATATGGTGATATTATAGCAGGTGAAGACAACGCCTTAAAGTTTTATGGGCAGCATTGCAGACAATAAAAAGTCAATTGAGACATTACAGGACTATTACAGTGATTTTACAGGCAGTCATCACAGCTTGCTCTCCAGCGCTTGTCTTCATTTAACATTTCTGTCTTTAGGCAGGTGGATGTAACCTGCTGAACAAGTAGTGCTGAAGTTGAACTGCATTGCATTTCAATGGCAGTGCTCACTCATTCACAAACTCCTGATCTCATTGTTCTCCAAATGACAAAACACACAAGTTGAGACTTTTGACAGACCCACCTCTGGATAGCAGTCCTTGGCAAAAACGTGCAGGAGTGCCGTTTTCCCACACTGCGTGTCCCCGACCACCACAATCTTACAGCGGCTGCCTAGACTGTCCATGGTTTGTCCGTCAGAGGTGTGCTGTTGACGCGAGGATGGATTGCATCCAGCATCCAGCATAGGAGACGCAGAGGAACACAAGACGGGGAGGAAAAATGAGCAAATACATGCGCCGACCCGGTGCGCTTTATCCAGCTGCTTCTGCCTGACGCGCAGCTCCCTGCTCCTGCTGATAGACTCTGTGTGTCTGACTGGTCGGCTCCCGAAACCACAGCAAGGACGCGCACTCGCAGCCCTCCCTGGAAACTCCGGTAGTTTGATTACTGGCCACGCCTTCCCAATATTCGCGTCTGGATCACATCACTCAGCTGTAATAGGCTGCTCTTATGGGAAATAAAGGATCTGTGGGGCAAACAGTTTACTGTGACCTCATGCTGTTTGTTTTTGCCTCTTATGGCAATATTCTTATTCTTTTAATATCTCAGTCATATTACCAAAACTGCATCAGAGGGATCAAAGAGTTCATGGAGAAAAATTCTACCTCCTTTTCTATCCGTGTAATATCTATATCATATGACCTTAGGAACTTTATATTTGAGAACAGGGGCGTGGGTTTTGTGGGGGGGGGGGCACATGAACAAAAGGTTTGGGGGGTTACCACCAGAAAATTCTGTGCTGCAAACACTGAATTTCCTGCATTTTGTTGAATGTTTATGCACCAGTTTGTGCCTTTTCTGCATCAATTTATTGTGTTTTGTCAAAGTAAAAGTCCTCTGCCAATGCACATGTTGTAAATATTGAGGGGGGGCTGTGTCCACTGAAATCAGCACCTATGTTTGAGAACATCAGAATCATGTAGGACAGAATAACGAGTTGATTCTTCAAATATCAGAATGTGACTCCATAAAGAGCACTTAATATTTGACCTTGTATGTTAAACTTCAGGTCCAAAACATCACTGTAATGTTGCTATAAATGGCAAGCACTATTATCCAAACTCAGCAGAGCCCTTTGAGACCACATGGATGGCACTTAAACTTCTTTAAGGCTCTTATATTCCTATAAGAAGCTTGCCAGTGGTTGCACTCAATAGTTATGAGAGGTATACATGGGTGAATAGATTTCAATAAAAGCATGAAAGCAGCCAAGGACTTTTACTGTGGTAAAATCAGACATTTATGCCACCAACTGATGCAGAAAAGGTACAATTTGATGCATGAAAATTCACCAGAATGCAGGAAATGTAGTGTTAGACACTCAAAATGTTCTAGTGGAGGACACCAACATCCCCATTTCATATGTGCCCCTTGTGCCAAATCAAAACCTTGGATATATATGATATTTTTGAACTGGTGTTTCATAATCTTGTACACATTTTTTTTAGCCTACTTGTTGGCCAGCAGTGACTGGATGTACCTGCATGCACAGCTTGTGTATAGTTTTACTGTAACCTGAAACAAACAAAATGCACTGTAGTGGGAGCAACTTCATATGTACTGAAACCAGTTTCTGCTATGTACTGGGTGTATGTATTGTTCTAATTAGTGAGTTCATCACTTTCATTTATCACTACAGTGAAGAAGTCACACTCCTCTCAGTGATCAGGATGTAAGGTGTTAATTTCTCCTCTGCAGTTGAAGATGCTGTGATGAATTGCTCCGCAGGAGGGATTATCATGTGTTTAAGTATATGATGGGAGGAAAACCGTTTGAATTAAATGTGTCATCCTTTTAAGAAGCAAAATAGAGGGTTTAATATGCCAGAAATAGCCTTTAAAGTAGCTTTAATATTCTAATCAGAAGAAGCGACAGTGTGTGTGATTATTTTTTCCCTTATTATTTAACTGTTGATAGTGGGGTTTGTTCGCCCAGTAATGATCACTGACTAAAGACCTATCTTTTTCCCCCATCATTGTTGGGACAGCAGAATAAATACTCTGCCTATTATGCTTCTTGATTTAGTGCCAGCATGACCTCCTAATGGAGATACAATAAATGCAACCTACACAGATAAAATAGTCCATCAAATTAAGTAGTTAGAGGTGGCTGAGCTGCCTTTATGGCTCTCATCGCCTTGCGTTTAGTTGATGTCCCTTGTAAGTGCCCCGCTGAGGAGTTATTGGTTTTGTGAATGGGATAATTAAATGACTCGGAACCACGTGCCACAACAGGCCGGCACTGTTGAGTCATGTTTTCTCCACTGAAGGCCGACACTGCCACCCTGTGGACATAAATGGTATTACATTCCATTCAATTTACAAGTGGCAAATAACTTTTAATCATATAGAGAAACAGGGATATCAGGAGGACAATAATATATCTCAATCCAATACAACAGACATGCAAAACTTAACACTACCTGTACTTGTCACGTTACTTTTGTGGTATCGTTGGATTGTTGGGAGTGTCCTGCTGTTATTAACGGAGGAAGAACTCAGCTCCTTTACTTAAGTAGAAGTTATTAATACAGCAATGTAAAAAGTACTTTAATATAAGTAAAAGTTCTGCATCCAAACTCCTACTTTAGCAAAGTATTATCAGATAGCATAGGAGTATTATTAGCTAAATGTAAGTTACTGTAGGCTGTAAGACACAAAAATGAAAGTAGCTACTCATTCTAAAAATGGTCCCTGTAACTGCAATATTATGATAACCTATATTAGGGCAGCAACTAAATATTATTTTCATTGTGGACTAATCATTTTATCGAAAATATTGAAAAATGTCGGTCTGTCTCTCCCAAACCCCAAAATTATGTCGTCTAATCTTGTTTCGTACTCACGACAAAGGGTTTTAGTTCACCGTCATGGGAGAGTGTGTAAAGCTGCCAATATTTAAACGTAAGAAGTTGCAATAAGAGTATTTTGGGGTACTTTTATAGTACTTTTCTATGAAAATGACTCAAACCGATTAGTCGACTACTAAAATAGTCACAGATTATTATAATAGTCGATTAGTCATCGATTAGTCGACTAAACGTTGCAGCACAGGGGTCGGGCCCCTTCTAAATGGTCTACAAGAAACTACAAGAAAAATGCACAGTCTTTTTTTTTTTAAAGATATTTTTTGGGGCATTTTGCCTTTAATCAATAGGACAGTCAAGTGTGAAAGAGAGGGAGTGACATGCAGCAAAGGGCCACAGACTGGAGTTGAACCCAGGCTGCTGCGGCAACAGCCTTGTATATGGGACACCTGTTCTATCCACTAAGCCACGCTGTGGTGTAGTCTTGTCTGAGTCTTGTCGTATTTCTGATTAGTAAAGTTACACTGAGGAAGGCAGTTGTGTGTTTACAATAAATAATGAGTTGCATGCACATTCTGCAGGGGTTTGGATATAAGGGCTCTTGTTTGGTTGCTGATGTTGTTAATAGTGCATATGTTGATATTTAACGCAGTTTATTTTGTAGTCCAATGTTTACTCAAAGTACATGTTTACTGAACTTTTCTCTAAGTAAATTTTTACACAAGTACTTTTTATTCCTTGAGTTCAGTATTCTAGTACTCTTTCCATCCCTGCTTGTTTCTGGAGAGATTGTTGCTGTAGAGTTTTTCTAATTTAATTTCTCACTGCTTTTAGTGGAGCAGGCAAAATTAATTTCAGCTCTGTTACATTAGAAGGGTGGCACACATTTTAAAAACAGATATCTTAAAACCTGGGGAGACTAACCATTTGGGGCAAGAGAGAAAATACTGTGTGTGCTTGTGAGATTTGGGGGAACTAACCCTTTAGTTTCAAAAGTACTCCTTTACCTATGAGAACAGCAGGTGGCAGTATGCATTCATTACTAGAGGGTTACAGGAGACACAGACAAAAATATTCCATTTCTAATATATATTCGACATTTCCCATATTGCTTTAAATTAATTTCCCTTAATGCTCACAGGAAGCTCTATTGCTTGGATCTAATACCTCTGGTCAGTTGGTTTTCTTGTTAAGGGCATGAGGGATAAAGATGCCACATAAGGAGGCAGTGTCAGTGAAAGTCAATTGCACTCCACGTATCTACTAAAGGATTTACCTAAATGCTTACTTACAGTAAATGCTAGGTGGATTACACTGACTCTCATGCTGACTACTCAACACAGTCCGCTGCATCTGCCAGCAAGTTGGCGTAGTGTTCTGCATTCCCATTGCCTGTATATTAGTACGTGCTAAGAGATGCTTTGATGGATATGCTACTCAACCAATAAACTCATCAGACCTGTGTGTGAACAGAGCAGAGATGCCAGCACCAGATCACTCAACAAAAGGGTAAATGAAAAAGAGGAAAAATATATAAATGACACGAGGCTGAACTGGGAAGGAGCCAGTATGCAGTGACTTCTGGCTTCAGAGCATTCGGTGTCTGTACACTTGCCAAGAAGACTGAAACAAGCAAAAATTCCTCCAGACTCTGCATTTTAATTTTAACATCTGCAAATTAAATATGCAGTGCATATATGCTTTGGCACCAACTGTAGTAGGACTTGGTTAAATTGAGATTTATTTGAATGATCCGATAAGGATTTCTAAAACCTCCACATTGGCCTTTTAATATGCCTTTTCAGTAAATGTGTGAAGCTTTAACCCAGTCAGCCATGCGTGGCCAGCCTTTGGTTCTCCGTGAGAGACTTATGAACCTCAGTTGAATCAAAACATGCCAGAAGTTGCTTCACCGCCAAGCCTAATGGCAGATGTCTGGTTGCACTTTGGATTTAAAAATCATCAAAACAGAAAAGAGCTGTACAAAAGCCATATGCAAGATGTGCATAGATGGGGTGAAATAAAGCAAATGTCCTAAACTATTTACGAGATATCACCCATATACGCAATCTGCAAAAACATCTGATCTGTAAACAAAATCACCTAAAGAAGACATTTGCGTTATTGTGACTGACGTTTCCCAAATCGAATTGATATTGTATCAAATAAAATTGGCGTGCGACCTTGTGAATCCAAAACAAATTGATAGGGGAAATCAGTGGCACTACTCAACCAACCACTGATTTTCTTCATTGCCCCCATGCAGTACAAGTTCGGTGGGATGAGAAAGATGAAAATTGTAATGCTGTGATGCACCTGTGGTGGCAGGAATGAGCACATTTACTTATTCACTGAAGTATTTCCATGTTATGCTCGTTTATACTCATGTTTCACTACGTTTTAGAGGAACAAGTTGTGCTTTTTTACTGTACTGTATGATAGCTATATACTGTATACATGGTAGAGATACTAGTTGTTGTACTTTGTACTGTCATGAGAGGACGTATAATTGGTCGATAGTGGGTGAAAAGACTTGTGTGGAAGGACTATGGATGTGCAGAGGCTTTAAGATTTTACTCACAAACTATACAATCATTTCATTTCATTTCATTTATTCCTTTTGAAGGGGCAGACAACAAAAAATAACATTAGCAAATCAGAACAGGCGGCAGCCAATGCACAGCAAAATAAATAAAACAGAATTTGTGAACATACATACAAGTCAAAGCAAATCAAGACAAACTATTCAAGATTTTCTTTAAAAGTTTCAACAAATTTGACAAGACCTTTATTTTTCGAGATGACATTAACTTTTGAAACTTATAAATATTTGGATTTGCTCTATAGAACTGTCCGACCAACTCTCTACTCTCTTTATCAAAAAACAGAACACACAAGTACATAATGATATTCGTCTCCTCGATTGCCAGTCAAACAAAGAGTACGTTTCAATAATAATAACAATAATTGAATGACATACGATGCATTATTATTGCTTACACTATCAAACAGTATAAAACAGATGCTCACGGGTCATTTTTTGCAAGTCCAAATCAAGTCTTAAGTCTCTTATGGTTGTAATGTACATTCTGTAGTTAGAATTCGCTCCGCCTTGAGCAGCTTCAACATCATGAGGCTGCTTATACACTGAGGTTTAACACAGTGGTTCTTAAGGGTCCAGTGTGTAGGATTTAGTGGGTATATTGGCAGAAGTGGAATATGATGTTCATACCTATGTTTTTATTAGTTTATAGTAACCTGAAAATAAGAATTGTTGTGTTTTTGTGACCTTAGAACGAGCCATTTACATCTACATAGGGAGCAGGTCTTCTTTCATGGATCTATAAAGAGACCTGGATACAGTGTTGGAGGAGGGACCCCATATTTTCCAATGAAAGTTGATCAGTGGTACATTTTGCACTCCGCTAACTAGAGTGGGGATATAATGGCTCAATCATGAAGCTCTTTGAGACTTTACAAATGTTATTTGATCAAATGGATGAAATTCTCTCAGTGAAATGAGTCAAAATTTATCCACAGATTAACAACAATATATTTTTTATCACAAATAATATAATGCTCTTCATGAGAGGCCCTGTCCCATGTGTACTAGCTTTAGATGGAGAGGTCATCCCGCCCTCTGGCTCCCTGCACAGAAGCTGAAGAACACAAAGCAGGTTATATCGTTTAATCAAAACCTGGCGTGACCTCAACACAAACTCATATTTTTCTGAGCTGCCTGCTCAGGGAAGTTATAACAATGAGCCATACGCAGCCCCAAAGTTCCTGCAGATCTTAGGCAGCATAAACAGACACTTCCTCTGGCTCCTACTGTTCTAGCAACACACACCTCACTGTTGAACAGGCAGAAATGATCACGTTTGCTCAAAGAAATATCAGTTTATCAATTGTGTCTGCTGTTTGATCACATCTGAAGGACAGAGGCACTGTCATCTGAAGATATGTCACAGTCAGACCAAAAAAAAGGATAAATCAACATCCAGTGTTAGAGCTTATAGTGTCTCTCAATGATTAAACTCTTATTTGGCACGCTGCCTTCTGCTCTCATGATATATCAGCATTTTAATTTCTGTGCAGACTTGCAGTAAACACATTTTGAAGAGAGCTTTTCTAGGGTTGGCTTCACTCTATTTGCCTTTTAGCCATAATGGACATTTTTGCAAATCACCCTTCTGCTTGATGCAATATAGGCTTATCTTATAGCCCTACCCAGACAGACCAAGCCCACCCAATCACAGACGCCAATTCCTTGGGTTTCATCAGCTCTCCGTGTTTTCCAGCCTGCCTCTGTCTCGTCCCACTCAGACTCTCTGTCAGAGCTCGGCGTTGACAGCCACTGGCCACTGATCAGCCCACTTTGTCGGGGTTTGTGTCTCCATGCAAGACTGCTGAGAAAGAAGCTCTGACTCTCGCATCTTCTTTTATTCTCAAGGCAAGCAAACGCAACAAAACAACAAGCCCGTCCACGGCACCAAAAGCACCAGAAGTGGAAGAAAAGCCTTCAAGTCGTTTTCTAGACTCGTTACTGTCTCACAGCTCCCTGCACCATGTCTGGAGAGGACGCACCTGCCGAGCAGCAAAACGCCGTGGACCAGAAGCAGGAGACCAAACCCGCCGAGGAGCCCAAAGCCGAGGCGCCCAAGACGGAGCCCGCACCCGCCGCCGCCGCCGAGGCGACCACCGAGAAGGTCCCCGAGGAGGAGACGTTCTCCTACCGCGCGCTGGTGCTCACCGGCTACGGGGGCTATGATAAAGTGAAGCTGCAGGTGAAGAAGGGCAAGCCGGCGCTCAAGGCTGGCGAGGTCCTGGTGCGGGTCAAGGCTTGCGGGCTGAACTTCGCAGACCTGATGGCTCGGCAGGGGCTGTACGACCGGCTGCCGTCCCCGCCGGTCACCCCGGGAATGGAGTGCTCTGGGGTGGTGGAGGCTGTGGGGGAAGAAGTGACGGACAGAAAAGTAAGCACACATGGCTCTCAGCTTTGTCCTGTCACTTTCAGTCTCATTTTATAGTGAATGTTTTATTGTTTAAGTGATGAATATTTGCCTCGCTTCGTTTTTGGTGCTACATCTGGATATGGGCGTGTCAGGCTGTGCTTGCTGCTCAGGCAGTGCTGGTGCTGTGCAGTTTCATGACTTAATGAATTTAATGCCTTTATAGCCTACTGGGTCAGATAATTCACACAATAATAGGTTGATAATAAATATTGATCTGTAGTTTATGTTTGAACTGTAATCGCTACCCATCCATTAATTCACTCGTGCGTAAAGAGACAGCTGTTGTTATCTCAAAGTGGAACGCAATAAAGCCTGTGTGTGTGTTCATGTTGTATTGTATGTGTGCAGAAGAAGCCCAAAGTGTGTTAATGACACGAGTAGAATACAATGAAGCCAGCAGCAGGCGTCGCCCCTCTTGTCTCCCCGCTTTTCCACAACTGCGCTTAACAGTGCGCACTTAGATTGAGCAACTCCAATCCCAAATAGTCGCTGAGATGGAGATGGATTCTTTGTTCTTATGCAACATGAGTGTTGAAAGTCTAAAGACGTACTAGACACATGCAAATCCGCGGGATGCTTTCCGCCCTTGCTGCACCTACGCTGTATGTACTGCACTTTGATGTGTGCCAAGGCGCGGAAAAGCTGCGTCAAGTCAGCAAGAGATAGCGGCAGTGAGACCGGAAATTAGACTGCAGTGCCTTCAAAATTAAAGCCTCGAACAATTGCCTGAGTGTTTCCTTTATATTTCAATGATGTTAAAGGAAGTGAAAATGAAAATATGGGCTAAATATCGAAATCAAGGAGGAGTAATGAGTATGTTAAATGTTTGTCCAACAGGACGTGCAGCATTTGGTCATATATAGTGCACGTGTAAGTTATTGATCTGCAGTGTCTCATCCTGCTGAGGCTTTTATGGCTCCAAATTTAACTGTCAAAATGACGTTTTGGGTGAAGACACGATAGAAAAGGTCACCTCAGCTCAAATTCGCTACTCCTACTTTGCATGTAAGATGTTAATTAATAAGAGACTTTATTGTGAAAGCGATCGCCACACGCCACAGCCATTAATATGGCTGACTTGACACCGGTGGCGGAGACCGGAGTCACCGACGCCTTTTGTTACCGGGAGCGGCGGTGGCGCACAGACTCACCGAGCGGAAAGGGCGAGGCGCGACGCAACAGACAGCATGGTGTGAGGAATAGGATCACTCGCCCTCTTTGTCAACACAGAGCCTATCGCCTCTGTTGTGTTCAGAAAATATTTACAGCCATAAATACATCGCGACCAAAGCTCAAACCCGCGCGCTCTCGACAATGAAGCCAAGTCAATTAAACACTCATAATAAAAAACAGATTTTCTTTAATGCTCAGCCACAAGGAATGAAGTGGTGACAGCAAGAGCGTTATTTGTCGCTTTCTAACATTGCTTGATGAGTCACACGGGCCTATATGTCTGTCTCCTGGCTGCATGGCATCACCACGGTAACGCCTTTGTAAGGCAATTAAACTACAAAGCCAAAATTTTACACATGAGCCAATGATGACTCACGCCACTTATTGTAAGAGCACCACATTTCCTCACATCAGTCACTTAATATCTATAGATAACGCAAGGCTGATCAACAGAGGGATGCAAATGCGGAATCAGTGCATCTGGCTGGGAGTGGCACATATGCCAAGTCCTTATTGATGTGGAATCTGTGCAGAGTAATAGGAATATGACTGGTGACAGGTCAGCCAGCAGCAGCCAGACATCATAGAAGGTTGAGACACTTGTGTTTTTAAATAACTTCTTTCCACATTGTCAGTAATGTAGATTGGATTTAAAGGTCACGCACTACACACACACACACACACACACACATGCACGAACACCCGGCTTGTCATCAAGGCCTCACACTCCCACATCCCCTTCCAGCCCTTCGCTTATAGAATTAAGAGCCAATCTTCCTAATGGATGGAGATCTCTGAGATCTGTTGGCAGCCGACTCAGAGGGAATGTGCTGACCCTCATGGCACAGAATTTTTTGGGAGGCTCATCACTCACTGCAGCTCTCTCTGTCTCTCTGTCCCACACACACACACACATACACACACACACACAAAGACACGGTATGGGCGTGTCTGATAGTTTGCTACACATACTAAGCTATGCACACATGTATGCAATTTAATTAGATAGTGCAACATAAACATCAGTGGCTAAGTGAAGTCTGATTGATTTTTATTTTATCTTTACGACATTTGTGCTGAAGCTTGTGCTCTCTAATCTAAGGGCGTGCTTTCTTACACAGATAGAAGTAAAATAACTTTTTGTAATATGAGATAAACATGTTTGTATGTGTCAAATTTTGTATACTCAGGTATAGAAACCATTCAAACACTTATCCCTAGTTAGACACTGAAGGGTTGACACAGGCACCATTGTTGCCCTCCAGTTCCCCTGTCTTTGTCTTGTCTATTGTATCGCTGCTTCTGCCTCTTGTGTCTTTATATTACCCACTGCATGCCTCCCATTATATTTCAATAACCTCTGCAAAACAAGCATCCCTTGAGGGAAGACGAAGTTGAATGAAGTAATACTACAATGCCCTCACCCGAAATGACCTAAGAGGGAGTGCGGGGAAAAGTTTAACAGTGAGTAAGCGAGGCAAGAGGGGAAATATCACAAATCACACCGAAGCTCCCCTGACACCAAACATCAGCACTTTTTTTCTTTGGCCCCCTTCTTTTTTTTTTTTTTTTTTTTTTACATTTTTTATTCTCTCCCTCAGTGAGTTTTGGTCGGATCTGACCCATATGTTCTCAATTACCTCCCTCTGGCCCACATTGTCAGTCTGGTATTTCCTCCATCCCTCCTTCCCTCCCTCTAACTATCTCTCCTTCTTTCGTATAATCTCTTGATTCTTCCTCCATCGAACGTGCTGTCAGTCAATCCCTCTATCACGTTGTCCTCCCTCTGCATTACTGTCCTCTCTCTGTTTCACCATGATGACAACATTAAGAGCTTTCTCTCATACTGAACATGGCCTGTTGACAGTCAAGCTGCTGGGTTGAAAAATAAAAAATGAAGCGTCTGTGTTCTGTCTTTTTCCCCTCACGCTTGTCCACTTTCTAAATTTATTAAAAAGTGCATCAAGGCTTCTAATATTTCCTGAGCTGCAAAAACAAGTTGAAGAATAATGCTATTTTGTTAGCATGACATGCTCATTTGCATATTCAGTGGTGCAGCCAAGTGCAAGAAGCAGCATGTAGACCCTCCTGTCACAGACGGTGCTGTATGCGAGCAGGGCGTGGCCTTTATCTGAACATCACACAAACCGTGTTAGAGCGCAATAACACCTACGCTCACACCGGGGAGATATTATGTTTCCTTTTAATTACATTTTCAGGAGCCGTGCAGGCCGTGTGGGTGTTAGATTTAACCTTCATCTTTTGCCTCAATCTGACTCAGGAGTACTGTATCAGAAATTTTGTTCACGTTCGTGTTTCTTTTTTTTCTTTCATAATTTTTTTGCTGAGATCATCAAAGCTCAAAGCCACAGAGCAGCTGACTTGGAGGCCTGCATACCCCAAAATTGAATCACCATCTGATTAGGTCCATTCAAATACAGTTAACTGGAAGTGTCTTTGTTCAGCGTGCCCGCACTCCTGACCCCAACTGTGACTATATTTGATGCAGTGGCATGAAAGCTGAGAAAGGAAATGCGTGTGTGTGTGTGTGTGTGTGTGTGTGTGTGTGTGTGCTTGTGTGTCACACTGTGAAGATGTTGTAACAGAACTGTCACAAGGCTTCGTTCGCTTTGGCCTTGAGTGTTCCTACCCCGATTCTGTGACTGACAGTAACTCACATGCTTTACGTGGGCGCAGAAGAATAGCTGCAGTTGCATTTGAATGCAATGTGTGAGTCATATTTGTGTGTGTTTCCTGTAAAAGCCTGAACTCCCCCGTCTATCGATTTGTGCCACACTGTACCCCCAATTAAACCCGCGAGGTTGATGAGTTCAAAGACTCAAAAAGGGGATAAAAAAACCCTGAGATGGAGATGCAAGTGAGCGACTCAGCACAAATAACAAAGGGGAGGAAAGAGTAGTAGCCCACGGTGAAAAAGTGAAAGTAGAGTTTGAAAATAAACCAAATGACTCGGCCTCAGACAGAAAAGATGCGGGTATGAAAAGAGAAAGAGAGAGGGAGATCTCTCTAATTGGAGTGGATAGACAGCGAGGCGCATGGCTCCCTCCAGACCATTAGAGAGGCCCGGGTGGAGAGGGTTTGTTCCCAGGAGGAGAGAGCTTGTCTTATGCTCAGCCATGGGGAAGAATCTGGCAGGGACTCTGATGAGTGGAGGGAAGCCAGGGGAGAAGATGGGCCCCATTGTCCTGTCTCGCTGATGAGGAAGAGGGGATACGGGACACTCCTTCGCAAGAGAAAAGAAAGAGGGTGGTGAAGACAGAATGAGATGGTGAAGGATGAAGAAATTGGGGGGGGGGGGGGTGAAGTGTCAACGAAGGCAGCAAGACGGAAGCACAGGCAGGACGAGACAAGGGACTGGACAAGGGGAAGGAAGATGTTCTAAAGTTGTAAGAGGAAAAGGAGTCAGGAAGTGAAAGAGAAAGAAGGGAAGAGAAAAAGTGAGGAGAATGGAAATGGGGCGGGAGGCAGAGCTGTGTCGAGAGGGCTGAATAAGGAGGAAGAAAACAGGAAGAGAGTTATAATGCTGCAGTCGTCTCTGTTTCCTGTGTCCCTCGAGCAGGCTCTCATGATTGGTTCGCGAGGGCGCCGGGGGGGGGGGACGAAGAGACGGTTGTGAGTCGAAGGTTCCTGCTTTGATAAGGACAGTCTGGAGACAGAAAATGACACGATGGTGATTGTGGCGAGCATCACGTCTGCGGCTTCCTCGCTGTCAGGATAACGGTTCTGGAAGATAAAAATTGCTTGATACTCACATAATGAACAATTCATACTTTGGCACCAATCCTGAAGCATCTAGCATGTTAGACAATAAGAAAAAGTAAAAAAAACGTTTTCCTTTTTTATTTTTATTCCTCTGTCACTTCATCATTTCTCAGTCAATAAACGTACTCTTACTCTGCTGTGGTTGATCGCTTTCCTTGTTTGCTCTCACTTTTTAAGAGCAAAACATTTTGAGGTTTGGTGGACGAGGTGGCTGTGTGTTTGCATGTCTGTCATTGTTGTAAACCACACTCGTACTATTCCTGCTGCACAGCTCGCATCATTCCCACTGTACCAAAGTAACAGTTAGGCCCCAGAACATTGTCATATAAATTCTGTTAACTATTTTCTTAGCAGTCTTGTGGTGTTCAGAGTCAGTAGCATCAGGGGGTACACAAGTACCTCTGGTTGGGAATCAGCCCAGTCACTAAAATAAAATGTTGGCATTGTATCTTTCTCCAAACCAGAAATATGTTACTTTTGCACGTTGCTTGTATCATATTAATGTTTCCAAATGGTGGTGAATGGGGATAATGAATGGTGCCTGCCAAGCTGCAGACCGCCGTTTAAGACCAAGAATCAACAAAACCGGGCACTCCGAAAAAATATATGTGGGTAGGCCACTATGTAGGTGGGGCCATACCTGTGTTGTATGTTTTAAAAGCCGTGACGAAGACCTGCACTGGTCGAAACATGATGGCTCTTTTAATGATTGAGCCACTACAATAAAGGCTCTTTAATATTTCCTTCCTCGCCTTTCTATATTTTTTCCGAGTACCTGGATTGCCTTCCTGTCGATCCTGTTGTTTCCCGTTCTCCACAAGCATTCGACGTAAGATTTTGATCTGCGTTTGTATATACACAGAGCAACCAGTCGTCTCTCTTTTTCTAATCAATAAAACTGGTTGGGATTTAGTGAGTCTTTGTTGTGTTTTCCCAGCAGCTTTTAAGGCTCTAAACACGAGTGTTTGTAGTGACCATCATTGTTTTTCCAGCAGGGGTAGTGGCATAATAAGCATTTATTTTTTATTGAGACATCCTGATTTCCTGATGTTATTTTAAGCCAAAACAAGATCTTTTCCTAACCATAACCAAGTGGGTTTTTGCCTAAACCTAACCACACATCAACCACAGCATTGTTGAAATGTAAAATTTCAATATTGCTTCACAATAACGTGCAAATGTAACGTATCCTTGGTGACTGGGTTGTGGGAGTCACCGCATTAGGGTTAGGCTGCATTGTTTTCGGTAACTGTAAACCGGTAGAAACAGAGAGCCCTTTGCTTTGCCTTGTTCTCATCCTGTGTCTCTTCCTGCGCATTCTGTTCCAGGTCGGCGATAAGGTGATGGTGCTGAACCGCTTTGGGCTGTGGCAGGAGGTGGCGGTGGTGCCAGCAAACCACACCTTCCTCATCCCAGAGGGCATGAGCTTCGAGGAGGCAGCCGCCCTCCCTGTGAACTACATCACTGCCTATATGATGCTGTTTGACTTCGGCAACCTGCGGCCCAACCAGAGCGTCCTCGTTCATGCTGCTGCAGGTAATAAGGAGAAGGATACACAGTATACATGCACACAGCACACACAAAAGCGCTTTTAATTAGTGTCAATCTTAGACTGGGAATGGATGCATCACTCTGCGTGAAAGGGTTATTAATTTAAATGAGGGTTGAATTCATTATAAATTGATCAATAATTCATTCACAAACTAAAGCAAACATTGTCTTAGCGTTTCCTGTAGTATCTATGAATAACTCTTGATTTATGTTTTAATCCTTCAACTGAAAACCACATTTAATCATTTTCATCTCCGTACGTGTCAGCGTAGAAACAGACACAAATAAATTCAGTATTTTACCACCAGCCTTTGGAGTAAATCTCCAGAGAACCATTTTGAAATCCTCAGCAGAAGCCGAACACAAAGATGCAAAGCTTGTATTATGACATTAAGGAAACGCCCTTGAATGTTTACTGTACCACCAGACTTCTTCCTTCTCAGCACCTCCTGTTTATGCATTTCTTTTCTATATGAATTATGGCTGCTGGAGAAGGTCCCGCTGTTCATAAGTATGAGATATGGCTCAGAGTTTTGCACTCTTTAGGACTGCACTTAACACCGGAGCACCTGCCACCTGGACTGTGAGGATAGAGTTCAGAATGAGTGGGTGGGAGAAAGATGGGGATTGAGGGAGTAAAAGCACCTGTTTCGGGGCGTGATGCACCAAGCCAGATAGCATTTGATTTTGCTGTGTTTACACAATCAGGCCAGCTGGAGAGAATGGGGAGTGCATTAGCCAAAAAAAATGTGTTCTTTACCCGTTTCTCTCTTGCTATCTGCCGGTGTACAGCTCTCAGCTCTGGTTCCCACTCTGTCTGTGCAGAGGGAGTCAGAAAGGGATCCCTCGGCATTTGGGACAGTGAGTGGGCGTAGATGGCTAAGAGAAGTAAGCACATAAGGAAACCTGAGCCTGTTTTCTCTCTGTGAGACAAAAAAAAAATGACTGTGGAAGACTGCCAGCCCAGGTGGATGTATCCCTCGGTATTAACACAATCGCTCTGAAATGGAATGAATTCATAAGATTGTCATTAAAACGTGCAGTTTCCCCAGAGCTGAATGCTGACAGCTAACAGACTCATAGTTGTGGGATCGGTGGTTACAGAGGAATCCCAAATGTTTGCGTTTTCCATTTCATCCGGCTGATGTCACTCACCCCCGTGAACACATATCTTGCCAGAGTTTTCTGTGCAGAGTATGTTTGCTATAGGAGGAATGCTGTGGAAGTGTGGTGTAAGACGCTTCTCTCTGCTGGTTTAGTCGAGGCGGCGTCTCTGGTTTCTCAGGGCAGGCTGCCAGTCTTGGCTCGCCAGCTGTCCGGACATCAGGATTGTAAAAGCACATTACTGAGGCTATGACAAAAACATTTGCTTAACAGTCTGCTTCACTGCACTCTGTCATTCTTTGCATGTGTAAATCATTATCATCACGCTGTATGCTCCGCTCCATTGAGACTTTAAGGCCGTCTTGTGAACATGATAGTAGTACCCTATGTGGAAAAGGTGTTAGCAGTGTGTGAGACATGCACATCCCTCTCTTAACACCGTCTCCCTGTGTTGTGGGGCTGCATGGCTCACATGGTGCTGGAAGCTGAGTGTGGGTGGGGGGTCCCACCCCTGAGGCTGTCAAAAATTGTTCCTGATATTCTCTGATTAGAGAGATCAAAGGTATCTGCTGTGACAGGGCCAGAGGGAGAGACTGTGATTGTGTCTGTGCCTATCTGTCTGTCTTCTCAGATCTGATATTTTTTAATATTATGAAGGAAATTGCAGACGGGTGGCATATATTCCTCACAGAATGTATTCCAATGCCGGAACTGGTTGTTCTAGCAATATTGTAACACAGTATGGTATTGCTAAAAATATTAATTAGTCTATTATTTGATCAAGAGAAAACTAATCTCCAAGAATTTCGATAACAAATTAACCACTCAAGTCATTTATCAAGCAAAGAAGATTATCTGCTTTCTCTTTTGTATAATTTTGATTTCAATATCTTAGATTTTTGCACTGCTAGAAAGCAATTTAAACACGTCACTTTGGGCCCTGGGATAATTCCAGGGAATCTAATTTGAGGGTGTGGTTCCCTTTTTGGCTTATCTTTTTTTTAGTTAAATTAGGAGACAGGTGAATGAAGTAAAGATAATTGTTTAATACAGATTACAGGTGTAAAGAGTAACAGATAATGTGGTGATTAAGATTTGATAGAAAGACTTTGGTGTTTAGACTCTACAGGGAGATTTTGTAATTGAGGGATGTCTGCCCTGAGCAGCAGCAAGATCAAGTCCCATGTGGACGCCAGACACTGGTGATGGTGGGTGGTGACTCTGCAGAGACATTTAAGCTGATGAGGCTGATGAAGCTGATGAATCTGCGAAGACTAGGCGGGATGGTGATGAAGTCGGGGGTGCGCACAACTGCAGCATGAACATACTAAAGGCAGACAGAGAATCATGTTTAAAAAGACAGTAGCAAGATGATAGGCTAACAATGACAGTGTGTTGCTGGGCTATTGATTAAATGCAGTCAGCTGCTAGAACGGCTGATGTCTCAATTGACAGCCCCAGACAATGGCAGCATGAAACTGTTAGTGAGCATGCATGCAAGGAGAGGAAGGCAGATGGTATAGGTCTAAGCATGCAAAAGTATAGTCCTCCGTGCTGAACCTTTTTGGTTCCTGGTAGAAACTTTTACAATGGTTCCACACTAAATCCTTTGGTACCCCTTTTCCAAATTGGTTCAGAAGCTGAAAAGTTGGTTCTCAGCTGAAACCAAAAAAGATAGCAGGTATTCATTGACCTTAAGTGTGAACTATGACAACATCAATAGACATGTCATATTCAACAGGTTGGAAAGAGAGGATGGAAAAGGCAATGATAGAGAAGTCAAGTGAGAAATGTTAATAGTTGGCCCATAGTTGTTTTTTGGGGTTAAACCAAATTTCTGTAATAACAGAACTTAAGTTTGCAGGTCATCAGTGTAATCCACAATTGTGCTTCTGCCGACATCTGTTGCACATTGTGCAACGCCCTCTGTTGATACCACATCCTTGATTACGATGCTCTCGGGCAAAACTGAAGGAAACACAGCCTAGTTCGCTAGATGGCACCAAGGTTCCAAGAATCCTGATCAGAACTGGTTCAAGACCCAGAGCTAGTTTGGTGGAAAAGGGGTAGCAGAGAGCGTTCTTCCTAGAACCCAACATGTTAGGCCTACAACCATCTGTGAACTTTTGATCCACATCCCCCAATGCCATGTTCAACAGAGGACCTTTCTATGGTGTAAAGATTCCATCCAAACCCTTTCTGGGGTTTCTACTGAGAACCCTGTTATATTTCAAGGGTTTCATCTAAAACCCACCCAAAAGGCTCTATTAGAAATCCTTTTATATTCCACTTATCATGGTTTCAGTTCAACAGTTTAGCCTGGGGCTTCATGGGTGAGATGTGGTCCAGCACAACCCACAACACTCATGGTTTATAATCATGTTGTTAGGGAGCAGGGAGATACATTTACATTTAAAAATACCATTTGAAACATGGGTGAACATTTCAATATTTGAGAGTGAGGCTCTTTATCACCCATACTTTGAACAATCCTTGAAGAACTCTTTCTTCCAAAAAGGGTTCTTTGGATAAAATGGGCTCTTAATGAAACCCTTAGTCTTACAAAGAGCTCTCGAATAATCATTTCCTCTAAAAAGGGTTCTTCAGTAGCAGATAGTTCTGGGTAAATCCTCAGCTCTTTAGGAAGAACCCTCTTTGAACCTCTATTTTTAAGATTGTTTAAATTACTTTTTCTTTCTTTTTTCCTATCATCCTGAGACACTGAGTGGGGGCCCTGACTCCTTTTCTCGTAATCACTGATCTAAGGTATCATCCATCCTCAGATTACTTGCAGTTACTTTGCTATTACATCCGACTTAACCCACTCAGATGTCATTATCCGACTGTAGTGTGTCACATGTGTATGTGGAACACCACCACCGTTGCCTCAATTAAAATTCCTTGCTTCAGTTGAAATGTTTTCCAAGAATCGATCTCCTTGTTCACGAATATTGTGAGTCAAAACCAATTCTAAGTAACATATCAAAACACAGAGCATGTATTGTATGTTGATTATGAAACAGTAATTAACAACTACTCTGTTACTACTTAACACTGCCCACAGCTTCAGTGAACGCCTCAGTTAGCCACACAGTATTAGTATGTGGTTAAACGGCTTTACTTCACATCGTCAGACTGTCTCACAAGACTTTGCCACTGACGATTTCATCAAAAGTCATATATCCCGATAAACAGCAGTGATTTTGTGTGCCAGACATGCCTGCACAACGCCACATTCCTGCAAGATCATTGTCTGTCTAGTAGAGATAAAATATTGAGCTTTTACGTGAGATTAACTGGGCCTATTTGTACAGCTGAGGAGTAGCAGTGGTACAGGAGATAGACAGCAATTTGTTTTTCACCCTCAGTTACAGGGTACGGTTTGGTAATTACCAAACAGCAGTGTTTGAGGAGCAATTTTCTTTCTCTCCTGTCATAAATCTTTTCATCTAGGCATCTCTGTAGTAAATGCTTGAGGGGTTCATCTTCACTTGATTTATCTGTGGTTGACCTGTTTATTCTCATAATAAGCGTGTAATCCTCTGATTGAATCACATTAGGAAAAATTATCATCCTCTTTTCAATTAGGCTACTTTTAGATTACCTTTTCTCCAAAACCTCCAAACCTTGCAGTTAAAAAGATAATTCATTCTAGATAATTATGAAATGTAAATATTCATATGCTGTCATCATCTTCAACTGGTATTGACATTTATGTCAAGATACACACAATGGTTCTTCATCTCGTGTCATTAATGAATAGTGTCAACATTCATTTTCTAAAATGGTTAGTCAAGTCAATTTTATTTATGTGGTCCTAAATCCCTAATTGCCAACATGACACCCTTCTTCCTAAAAACCATAGCAAAACTCTTTAATGGAACAAAGGGGAGACAATAGAGAAGCCTGAGGAGGAACAGAGGAGATATAAAGTGTTAAGCAGAGAGCTTTAGAGGTGCCGGTATGCAGGTTTTGTTATCTGCGGACAGGCTAGCTGTTTCCCTCTGATTCCAGTCTTAATGCTAAGCTAAGCTACCTGGCTGCTGGCTCCAGCTAGTTTGCTAATGGTATCATCTATCTCAGCATGAATGAGCAGATTTCCCAAAATGTCAAACTAAGTGTAGTTCAGTTTGGAGTGAAAACCAAGCTGCAACCTCCAAGACTGAAAAATGAAACCAACATGGAAGTGCCAAAACCTGCAGTTCATCAAATGGCAGCTTCAGGCTAGCTCCAAAAGGCCATTCTCAATAGACCCCCATGTAAGTTACGCATTTTTAAGGGCGGGGCTGCTTGAGTGATAGGCTGTCTGCGAGGTGTCACTACAGTCTTTGAGTCAGATCCACCTTCTTGTTTGAATATGGTCACTTCTGGCTCCAAAAAACCAAGATGGCAATGGCTGAAATGCCAAAACAATACAGCAGTCCACAAACCAATGGGTCGTGTCATATGCATCTATGTTTTATACAGTCTATGGTGAAGAGCTCTATTTGGCAAATAACCTGTTGAGCCTGATGTCGTAGCATGGGCCTTATGTGGGAGATGATGGGTATCCATCCTCTTGCCTTTCGCTTCGCCATTGTTCTGTTTGCAGGTAATGTCATGTTAACAAATCAAGAGCTCCCCATAAAGAACATGATTTCCTCAAAAGTGTGGTGACCTTTACCCATCATCATCAGGTGATCAGTGCAGAATGCCGCTCAGGCTCTCTATCAGTCATGCCTTTGTGTGTGTGTGTGTGTGTGTGTGTGTGTGTGTGTGTGTGAGTGTGTGAGTGAGTAAACTCTGGTGAATAGTCCTCAGCTGCCTCTCCCGTGGGTCCTCTCCTGTCCTCTCTCTCCAAACAATAGCTTGTTGTATTTCCTCACATCGTGCCTCCCTTCTCCACCGCACCGCACATCTGCATCCTCCGTTCTCCTCCCCCTCTGGCCCTCCGTAACGTCCGCTCCCTCTGCGTGACCTCGCCATATCCGTGCTCGATTCCTCGTCACCGGGGAACGTGTGCACGTTTCCCCTTTTGTTTTCCCCAGAGGGCCTGGGCCAGGGGAAGTTCAGTGACATTTGGACGTACCTCATGGGTCTTGCACTGTGCCCGGCCAACAGCTTTTCCTCTGACCTCACCCTGAACTGGTCCTAATGTTTATGAACCCTGGCCAGCCACCCCGTCACCCCACCCACACTACACATTCCTGCATACATATGGGGCTCGGCTGCTTCCAATGATGACGTCCACCTCTGTTTTATTTATGAGCACTCAAGTGACTGCTGGCCAACGTCAAGTGTCAGGCATTGTGTTGCAGATGTGGAATGCATAATATGAATTAGGCGGTGCTGCAGGAGCCTGTGTCATCAATTTATCTGATGATTTTGCTTCAGGGCCTCAGCCACTTCCCCCTGTGTGACATTTTGGCACTGATACTGCCAGAGTTTGTGGATCCAACTGTATCTTCTCATACTGGAGAGAAGCACACTCACTAATAGCACTGTAAGGTGCTTTGGCCTGCTAAATAACATGTGTTGTCAATCATCTCCTCTCATAAAACTCCACAGAAGTGTGTTTGAGGCTTGAGTTAGATTCCACACATCCTGACCATTATTAAACTTTTTATTTTTCCCACCAGCCAATTACGGTGGCTTCCATACTTTTGCAGCTGCTTCTCGCTGGAGTGTCTGTGTATAGGATAGAGTTACACCAGGTTACAGTGAGGATTATCTGGAAACGCTTGATGTGAGAGGCTTCCAGCTGCTGCATGTGGGTGCAATACAACCCTGAGCGTGATGGGCAACGGCGGAGGAGTTAAATCCTTGTTAATGGTAATCTATAGAGTTGAGCTACTGGTTCTGGAAGCAATTTCTGCCACTGTAAATTTCTGGTCTCCTTTTGACGACTCCCTTATTGTTCAGTGTTAAACATTGAAACAAGGCACTCTTCTGAATAACTGAATGATATTATAGGATTATATTAATGCCATCAGTTTGAATTATTTTGACTTTGTTTCCTAGAAATCACATATTTCCTGTCTAATTTGGTGTGGCAGATTGCTCTACATACTGCGATGAAGCCAGATGGATACATAAATCAGAGCTGTTGTAAGTTCAAGATGCTTCACTTTTGGGAACAAGAACATGTGCCATGGTTGCCAAATTCATCCGAAAGTGATCCAGAATCTGAAAGGAAGTTGACGTGAACTAATAAATATTTTATCAGGTTTCTACATTACCTGATGTTTTTAGTTTGACTCACTGTTGCTGGCCCAAACAACAGAATTTGAAACTTTGTGATGGGGTGTTTTGTATTGATCATTGTCTTAAGTTTCTTGGTACACACAAGCTTTAAGGTTTGACTTTTCATCAAAGACATTATCATTTTACAGACATCACATGAAGCACTGTTGTCATCTATCTTTGTGAAATGAAGCCACGCTTTGGACCGTTTCTTCCTCTCTGCCATTACTCCTTGTTGCAAGTTTCTAGCAGCATAGATACATGAGTTTGACATTGTTGTTGAATGCAGTTGAATCATTGAATCTCAACTCATAAGTGGTTAAAATATTACTAATACTCTTTAAACTATCTTTAGGTGGACTATCCAAAAAAAGATTTACCCAGACTTGAACTTCTGCAAGGAAATGACTAACTCTATTAGCTGCGTCTGTGCGGGAAGTTGGCCTTCCCTGTACCACAATCTTAAAAGTGAAGTGTTGTACTGTAAATGCTTTAAGGAAGTGGAACAGGTGGCTGGATCTCTTGGGTTTGGGGAATGAGAGCCCCATCCCAGTGTAGATCTTCATGACTGCTGTCAGACCTGCAGGCGGGGCCTCAGGCATATGAGCCCTCAGTGCATATTTGATTGCAGATGGGACTGAAAAAATGAGAAGCAAAAAAATGGATGTTGGATGAATGCAAGAAACATAGCTATAAGGAAAGAAATATAATATATAATATCTTATTTCTCCCAGGGCTCTCCCTGACAGATTATTGTTCTCATTCATTATATACCAGCTAACAATGTCCCTAGCTATTTAAGCATTAGCTCGAGTGTAGTTACATCACTCTCTTTTATGGACCCATTGTTCCTGGGAGCCATGATAAAAGTCTGATGTGCCTTGAAAATGGTTTCCTCTCCTCTCCTCCCGGTCTGTCTGCTCGGGAGGTCTTACCCTACTTTAGAGAATGCTAATTCAGTCTGACCACTAAGCGGGAGTCTGGGCTGCGTGGTTGAACCGTCTCTGTGTTCCCCAGGCCTGGCATCGCCGGCGGCAGATCAGCTGCACTGATAGGAGAGGGAAACCAGGGCAACCTCCAACCCAACCCACCAATCACGTCGCTCGCTCGCGCTCTCATCGCTGCAGCCGTTGACAAATGACCCCATCCACCCAGCCCCCACCCTAACCACCACATCCAGTCGCAGGTGTATGTGAAACCTGTGTCAGGGCACCTGTTTGTGTGTGTGTGAAACTGGATGAGTGTGCACCAGCTTGTGTTTCAATTTGCAACCAGGTTCATGGGAGGAAAGAAAGTGGTTTATGTCAGAAATATATTTTGTGTCCATACATACAGATGCATATTGTGTGTGCATCTCAGTTAGCAGTGTGAGCGTCCTAACTCAGGAAACCACAGGGACCACCTTGACACATGAACAAGGGATGTGTTTTAAAATTCACTCACTCAGTAACAAAAAATGGGCTTCCTCTGTGCTGCACGGAGAGAAATTCACCATCAGAGAGAGCACATTAAACTGCTCTTCAAGCCCACAGTGTGTTCACACACACACACACACACACACACACACACACTTACACAGTCATCCCAGAAAAACACTAAGGTTACATAATGCAGAGTAATACCTCAAGAGTACACGTTCACAAACAGCCAACCACAGCTCCTATCACCGCCACAGAGCTCATATCTGAACTCAGTCATAGAGCTGTGCAAAGTGGCAGTAAAAAGTTCATTTATTTAGTTCAGTTTGTTGATGTTGTAATGCTGCCATCGCCAGTTTGGGTGAAAAGAGATGCTTTGGTCCACGTTTGTATTTCATTCTTTGTCAGCCGCTACCACCGCAGGCTAATGATAGGTTAAGAAAGATGTGAGTTCTTGAGGAAATGTGGAAATAAATGCAGAAGAAATCACACAAGAAAACAACACGGAGCTCCGAGACAAGGGCCCAGTCATCTCCCTGGTGTTGACAGTAGACATACGGCCCCACCGGCCCCTGACTAACACCTGATATCATAGCTCGCACAATTGAGAAATGCTGTGATGCGAGATGTTTTCTTATTTACACAACAACCCAAACCTGTCAATGAGAGACGTTTTAATCGGGACGAGGCAGACGTGGCGTCCGTCCCGTTATTTCTTCATAAATCTGAAAAACATTTCTGATGTCCCCACCCACCCATGCTGCTGAACTCTGGGTGTGGAGCAATAACAGTGGCCTCAGTGTCAGTCTGGATTCCACTGTGTTTTGGGGAAAATTCCTCTTCGCTCCTAACAGTCATGTTATGGAAGCCAAGTGCAATTTGTGCCAAAATGCAAGTACGTAAGGATTCAGGGGAAGACAAAACCCTACTGTGTATCCTGTTTCTCCACAGAGAGAGATAGAGAGAGAAAAACAAAATAGATAGGTGGATGCTTTTTGACATTTTCTAATTTCCAAGTGTAAACAATTCAATTCAATCTGAGAACAAATGCAATTAGCAGCAAGAATTTGCTTAAGCTGCTTCCCCTTCCCTGAGGAATGGCTAAGTGTTTATGGATGGTCTTAAATCACACTCACACCATGACCGAGAGAGATGATTCCAGTCCAAAGACGCAGATATAGATGGAGAAACTATAAATCAGGAAACCAAGGAAACAGCTGGAACTGCAGCACTCGGTTAATGAAAGGTTAATATTTTAATCTCTGTGCATATTTGTGAAGATTAGCTGCCATTCAGGACTGTTCAAGGCTGCAGCACCGCTCCCTTGTGATCTGTGTATGGATGTATGGATGTGTGCGACTGTGTGTGTGTGTGTGTGTGTGTGTGTTTGTAAAGTGATGTGGGGAGTGGTAAGGGGTTCTTGGCACAGCTCAGCAGTCTTGTGATAGGAGATCAGGAGTTTGTTCTCATGGGGATTCAGAAACAGGTACCTTCTTCCTCTTTGAGCAACATATTTCCTTGCCTGGAATCACATTTGTACACACCAGAATTTTAAGAAACAAAGATATCTGGTTATAGAAAATACATTTTTGTCATTTAAAGTAATGATTCAAGGATTGAAAAATAAGAAATCAGTCTTTAAAGGAACAGTGTGTAAGATTTAGGGGGATTTAGTGACATCTAGTGGTCAGGATTGCAGATTGCAAGCAGCTACAATTTCCCCTGGTTAGGATTCCGTCAGCGATAGTTGGTCAGGGGTTTTTTATTGGGAGCAGTTATCTGCAGAGGCAGTGGCGTAAGGATATAACGACGGACCCCAGTGCAAACTATTATGGGCCCTGGGGCACGCTAGTGTGCATGGACAAGATCAATATACATATTACCCATTAATCATCATTGCATATCTATCAAAAATATCAAAGTACAGTTTTTGTAATTTATTCATAAATTGTATAACTTATATAGAAAAACATATAACTCTGTTGTAGATAGCTACTGACTTAAAAAAAAAAAAAAACATGACATAGATGGCCTTGTCTTTTTTGAGGATATATAAAGCAAATGTCACCATTTTGAAATTAGGAACAGTCTTTTTTCATCATTACTTTTTGAACACATATTCAATCAAGGTGGCAATCTGAATCACCTGCAAGGGCTCGCCCTCTCTACGGACCCCTCCACCCCACCGGCCCCGGTGCAACCACACTGCCTGCACTGTCTACATTTATGCCCCTGTGCAGTGGTCTCTTCTCCAAAACAAATGGACCAGGTGATTAAAACCAGTAAAACGCTGAATAATGTAGTTTCCTGTTACAAATCAGTGTTTCTCCAAGACTTCATGGCACACTGCAGATGGACGGCTAGCCCAGCACGTGCTAATGTGTGCTCACCTAATTCTGATCCAGACATTCAGAAAGTGTTAACCGTGAGTCGTATGATCCGCAGAGGTCTCCTCCTCTCTAAAACGAATGAACCAGAACAGATTTGAAGAAATTAAAAATCCATTCTTGCATACCGGTGGCGCAAAAAGCAGTATATTTAGGTATAGAAATCAGTCCCTGTATCCAGGCAATAGCGAAAAATAATTACTCTTCCATTTTAAAAAAAGTTGAGGATGACCTTGAGAGATGGGCAGCACTTCCTTCATCAATGCCTGCCCGTGTAGCTACAATTAAAATGAATGTGCTCCCTCGCATAAACTTTGTAAGCTCTATGCTCCCTTTACCAACCCCAGCGGGGTTTTGGCAGAAACTTGACGCAAAGTTTAAAAAGTTCATTTGGAATGGGAAAAAACCTCGCATTAAATGGTCAACATTACAACGGGATAAACCCCAGGGTGGATGGGCTTGCCCAAACTTTAAGTTATATCATTGGGCGTTCGTGCTGCGTTCCTTGAAACACTGGTTTGGTGCAGAGGAAGCTTCCCCCTGGAAGACGCTTGAACAGGAGCTGGTTCATCCTCTAAGACTACGGGATGTGGCTTTCTCTGGACTCAAACATAAGAAATGTTACTCTCAATTTGGCCCGATTATATCATATGTAATACAAACTATGGTGAATGTAGAGAAATTTATGGGTTTTAAATCAAAATGGCATAAACACTCCCTATTTGGCACAACGCCAATTTATTGACGTGGCGAACCATTCATCTCACAATTATGGGCTCAACATGGAATTTGGACATTGGGGATATCTCGCCAAAATGCAATTCTGGATTTTCCCAATTTAATGTCCCATTTTGATATCCCAAGAAATTCACAGTTCCTCTATTTTAGAGTAAGGTCAGCGCTTAATTCACTCAAGGTTCCTTGGGGTTGAGTTGGGTATTCACCCTTTAATATCACTGATGGAGAGAGCTCCCCATAAGAAAACAGTCTCTTACATCTATAATAATCTCCTATCATACATTTCCATAGAATTCCCGACGCAGATCTTGGGAGGCAGATATACACCGAGGTACAGGGTCTATTGATTGGGATACTGTGTGGGCAAATGTCTTTCGGTCATCTAAAACCCGAATCACCAATTAATCCACTACAAAATTTGTCTCAGGACTTATTTAACACCACGTAAAAGACATATAATGGGCCTAGCTCCCAATCCTGACTGTACATTCTGTAATCAGGGTGTTATGGGTACATTGATGCACGTCCTGTGGGTGTGTCCAGATGTACAAAGGTTCTGGGTTAAAGTTGTGGATAAAGTGTCTGATCTGATAGGGAGGAAACTCCCACGAGAACCGGCACTCCTTCTCTTAAATGATGACTCCAGGTTCAAGATTGCTGAGGTAGAGCGTAAACTCTGGTTGGCTAGCATGACTGCAGCAAAGAAAATGATAGTTTTAAGGTGGCTCCCCCCACATCAATTATCAATAAAACATTGGCTACAAGCTCTCCTCGAGGTGATCTACCTGGAGTGGTCATCAGCTCGCATTAATAATTCCAAGCCACAAACATTACAGATGTGGAAAAAAGCTGCAGAGGATGTTAAAACATTATTGTCATAACCTTTTTGGTTCATCTATGTAACTGTATGTGTGTAATCCTGTACACCACATTGTCCTATTCGATTGTTTTGATTTTGATATTATAAAAAGTGCGATTGTGTGTCCCGTGGGGAGGGGAAGGAGGGGAAGATGGGGGGAGGGTTGCGGGAGTGGTCTGTATGTTTAGCTGGGAAGGGGACGAGGGGAGGAAGGGGGGAATGATGGGGGTTCGGTATGTTCTGGGGGAAGGGATGGGCAGCGGTGTTGTGTGTATTCAATGTATGTGTTCTGTTCCTGTATTATTATTGTTTAAAATCAATAAAAAGTTGATTACAAAAAAAAAATAAAACGAATGAACCAGTAATTTAAACAGTTAAAAACACTGAATCAAGCAGTTTTACTTACAAATCAGTGTTTCTCCAATACTGGTTTGTTGGAGAACCTAGTACCTGCTAATCTGTGCTCACCTTTTTTCTCCGATAACTTAAGATATAGACTTTCAGAAGTTTTTACTGGGAGCTGAATTACCCAAAGACATCTCATTCTCTCCAAAACAAATGGACACAGTGATCTAAACTGGTAAAAACACAGAATAAAGCAGTTTGACATTTTTAAAAAAAACTGTGTTTTTCCAACGATGTCATTGTGGTGGGGCTGCAAACTATGGTGGCCCCATCTAGAGCCAGTGTTTGGTTTGTCTGCCCCTGGCTACTGTAGAAATATGGCAATCTCCGTAGATGAGGACCTGCTCCCTAAGAAGATATAAACAGCTCATTCGAAGATAACAAAAACACACTGATTCTTATTTTCAGGTGATTATACACTAAAGAAAACTTACTTATTATATTCTATTCAATTTCTTCCAATATATCCCCCTAAATGTTACACACTGGTCCTTTAAGGATAAGGATTTTTTTTTTTCCCCCGATGCTCACTGACTTCATAAAGCAGAAGCAGAAGCAGAAGGGAAATCACTGTGTTTATGACAGCAGCATTGGTTAAATATTAATATGCGAGTGCCTGGCTGTAAGTACGTGGGATTAATGGATGCATCATCCTGTTGGACACATTTTCACACCTGTAATGTAAGGGTTGCTACTATGCGACAGAGCTATTTAGTAAAAACAGCTCTTAACCTCCACTCAGACAATGCATATTTTACATTTTCTCACCTTTTTTTTATCTTCCCTTCTACCTCACATAAACAGTTGCTTATGTATTTCTGTAAGAACCAATGTGAGGTAAATAGATGCACATTTGCTTGTAGTGTCTGTACATTTGTTATCAGTGTATATCATAAAACCACTTTCCTCTAATCTGCCTATAAATTACTTCTGAATATATAAAACCTTGACACATACTCACTGGCTATTCAAAGCTTGCTGGCGACTCAGAGGAAGGTGTGACCCAGTCTGTCAAGCATAAACTGATGACAAACATATGATTACCACCAAATGACTCTTATATGCCCAAAGGAAGAGCAGTCAATGAAACAAAATGGCTCCCTTTGCTCAGTCATTGCCAGCAATTTGGCCGAGGTTTCCTTGGCAACACAAACTTGGTTTCTCACTGAGGACAAGGAGAGATGGTGCTGCTATAACGCAGCCGCAACAACAATCACATCCAACAGCAACAGCCTTGATTTTGTTTTCTCATCAATTCTCCCCTCGGGCGTGATTATAGTAACGCAGAGTTGTCTGTTTATTTCACATGGACATTTCATGTCAGACGAGAACCACAAATCAGGAATGCTTTTGGTCTTTATACTGAAATTAAGGTATTCAAATTATTTATCTTTTATCACCAACAGTTTTCTATAGCAAAGCACTCTGAGTTGGTTTTTTTTTCCTAAGTTCAAATAAAAGGCCTTGAAATGAGAGTTTTCTGCTGGAGATTAAGAAAGAGGATAATGTAATTTGACATTAATGTTATCATTACATCTCAGTTCATTTTTTTTGGCCGGTGTTAGGGCTGCTTTTATGTGATAGTGTGGCCTCAGAGACTAACTGCCAGGATGTCGTTGAGGAAATTGTGCTATTTTACTGGTTCACTGGCTCAGATAATTTTTATGCTAAGATGAAGGGACCAGAAGTGCATCAGTGTCATCTGATGTTCTACATCATATTCAATATATGAAGACATGGTAATTCTGATATTAAGATATACATGATTAAACATCCTAACGGGAATATATTCAATAGAAGAAGGTGTATATGTCAAAGGGCACCATCTATAACCATTTTGGAGACTTTGAAGTTGTCAGATAAACCCATATTTGTTATGTAAAGAGATAGTGGAGTTATGTCGTCCTGAGTAAAAAATAAACTCATGCTACTTCTGTGTGTGTGTGTGTGTGTGTGTGTGTTGTAATCTGAGCCTCTCTGTTCTGTGTTGCGATAGCCAATCTGGCCACATGTGTATGATAGCGCTTGTAAGTCCTAGCTAGCCCTAGCACTGGCTAGCTAATCACCACCACTCTGCAGTGCGCTCATATGACAGTTAGTGCTAATAACAGCATCCTGATCCACAGGAAAGCGTAACGCCCACATTAATACTGTTAGCGCCGTGTGCACTGTTAGCACCATTAGCTACCTGATGCCAGCTCAGCAACCTCCATGTTGAGAGCCATGTGCAGGCAATCCTGGATCAGTGTCTGAGTCGTAGATATGCTCTGAATGGCACCTACAGCTCCTACAAGTACCTCCGTGGATTGCGAAAATTCTTCTGCATGTAAAGGAATAGTATGTAAGATTTAGGGAGATTTAGTGGCATCTAGTGGTGATAATTGCAGATTGCAACTAGCTGAAACTTCTCCCGATTAGAATTCCTTCAATATTAATTGTTTAGGAGATTTACTGGAGCCACATTATCCACAGAGGTCTCCCACTCTGCAAAACAAATGGACTGGGTGATTTAAACCATTAAAACACAGAATAAAACAGTTTCACATTTTAATATCCGTGTTTTTATCATGCTCTTGTCGCAGACGGGCTGCTAACTATAGAGGTCATGGCAAAACTGTGAATGGCCCTATCTGGTGTTGGTGTTTGGTTTTTCTGTTCTGGGCTAGAAACATTGCATTGCACCATGGCGATCTCCATGGACAAGGACCTGCACTTGAATCTTATTTTCAGGTGATTATACACTGAAGAAAACTTACTTATAATATTACATCCAATTTCTGCCAATATATCCCTCTGATTCTGAAACACTGGATTTTTCAGCTAAATAAAAAACCCTAGTTGTTCCTCATAAACTGTGTCTTCACACAGCTAAAACCAGGGCTGCTTTTCTTAGCTTGTGAAAAGCTGACATTTTGGACATATTTCAGCATTTCAGACATTAATAGTGCAACTTCCAGTTTGGTGTTATTGCTGCGTGTTTTCTTAGTGTATGAGGATAAATAAAGACGCTTTTCTTATTGATGGAACATGATAAGATCAGAAATGTGCTAGATTAAAAGTATATCTTCCTCTTTCTGCACAAGTCTAATCGAACATGCAGAGGCCTTCTTGTGCATGTGCCTGTCTTCCTGCCTTTCTTTATCTCACTGAGTGTGCATATTAAATGTTGCCTTTGGTTGTCTATGTAAGTAAGCAAATCATGTTTTCAACATTCATTCAATCCAAACCTGTGCAGCAGTCTGGCAGCTCAGCTATGCCATTAAAAATGAATGTAAACGCACATGTTTTGTGTTGCTTTGTCCTCAGGTATCAGATAAGACGTGCTCTTTATGTGGTCAGGCACAAATGACCTTTGTGAATGCCTTTCAGTTTGAGTCCTCAAGTCAGCCTCCATTTCAAACAAGCCACTGCTTATCAGTAACCTATTACTTCTTGCTCTGGCTGCCTTAGCAAACACTGGCTGAGGCATTTGCCACAACTATGTACACACTTTCAAATACAGTGAACACAAACACAGATATCCGAAACATCCACTGAAGCCCACAGTCTCACAGCACTTTGTCTTTAAAAGTTATCTTGGACGACATAGCACATTTTGTTTTCAGCTGGCACGGTTATAAGGAGCTGTGTTTATGTAATTTGCGATAGAATGTCATCCAGCTCTCCTTTCCTAACAAAACAGATACCTCAGTTATATTCTTTTTTGTCCTGTGGAATTTCAGACAGGTTGTCTTGAATAAGGGAACCAAAAAATTTGATGTGTCATTTGAGCTACAATGGCTACTTTCTCCAGAGTTAGATACATGTGTGTGTGTGTGTGTCTACACATCTGTGTGCGGGCGTCTATTTTCCCCAGGCCAGTCGGGGTAATGTGATTGTGTTTAATACGCTCTTTACATACCCCCGAGCAAAACACGTCCACGCTGTTATTGACTGGCTTGTTTGGGACAATAAATAATGCAAATCACATTTACCTGCCATAGAAAGTACGTGTGGAATGGGAATTCTTGGGTGCCTTTAGGGACTGTTTTTCCTATAGGTCTTGGTAGGGCTGCACTATATGAGGGAAATATGTGATGTGCGATAACCTTAGATATTGCAATAATCATATTACCTGTGATAAATAAACAGATAGCTCAGTTCTGCCTTTCTGCTGTTTTCAGTATACAGCTAAAATACAACAAATTGCCTGGAATAAAAAGATGAAAGGAAAATATTTAACACTTTCTTTTACTGAGCAAATTGGACATTGAACTGAACACAAAAGGCACCAGTGAAAAGAATCATAGTTACATTTTAAAGTGCAGTTTTCTACTGAAACTCTCTTTTAGCTAACACAAAAAAATGGCTGATGGTAAAAACAAAAAAAATGAGGTCTTGGTGTTGCCATGAACAACAATATTCAGTCAAATGGATACTTTGCCAATTTTTTAACCAGCTTTGTATCATATTAATGTGGGTAGTATGTGTAAATGAACTCTGGTATCCTGCCCTCCATTTTACTAGCACCCAGATCTCCCCACTCATCTCTTAGCTCAAATCGCCAGATGACACAAAATATCTGGCTGTAGGGCTGTTGCTTAAACTGCAGATTGTACCTCAGAATTTCCGTTTGCTCGCCACCATGGGCACAAAGCAGATCAAGAGAAAGAAACAACTCTCTCCTTCAGACTCAGATCAAACTGTAAAACTAGGCAATGTTAATCAAACCCAAGATTCTGTTACTATATTGCATGTGTCTTCAGAAACATATTTTAGTGCACTGTTTGGCTGTAATACAAGAATATGTGAACAGGAAGCAGGTGCTTAACCGTTTCCTGCACTGTAAAAACAGAGGCTGAAAAAAGTAAAACTAAGCACTGCTGATCAAATATTAATCAAGATTCTGTTCTCGCTTCAAATGTTTTCAGAAACATTTTTAGCTTACATTTTAACTAATTTGAGATTGTTTGGTACCAGCTGGTTGCCATATTTTTTCCTGTGCCAAAATGGCCAAGCTCACATTATGTCACCCACCAGCGGGAGTGTTTGTTGGTCCAGTGTGGTGCAGTACATTCTGGTAGATGTGGGTTTTCTACCTCTTGAGCCAAAACAAATGCCACAGCCCTTTTTCTCTTTTTTCTCTGGTCATGTAGCACCAATTTCTAAAGTATTTGCATCCGTCTACCCCACAGGCAGTCAAGTGTTATTAAAAGACGTCATGTCACGAAATTTATATAATTACACAAACTCATAACTAATTGTCTCTCTTCCTTCAGGTGGTGTCGGTATTGCAGCCACTCAGCTGTGCAAAACAGTGAAGGATGTGACTGTGTTCGGCACAGCATCTGCCAGCAAGCATGAGACTATCAGCCAGGGTGGAGTCACACATCCCATCGACTATCGCACCAAGGACTATGTGGAGGAAGTCCGCAAGATCAGTCCAAAAGGTGAGGAATTTGGCCGTCTGCACAGGGATAAGTGCTCTAAATTTGGAGTCTGTGTGCACAGGGAATGGAAATAATGAATCACTATCTATAATCAAGGTTTGCACTGATATACATGTTTATCACTGAGATTGTTTTATAAAGCAAATAGTTCACTTTTACATATTCCCGTAGGCACAAAGCAATACTGTGAGACTGCAGCTTTTGTTGATCAGTGTTGAACAAACTGCAGACAGTGAGATGATGTATTTTCATACACTTTGTTTTTTTTCTCGTGACACAATTCTCAGCAGAGCTGGCTGCCATGTACACTAGACTGACAGCATGTAGGGAGTCATTTTTCCTACCGAGCAAACTCATTTCACTAAACAGTGACTGTTTGGATTCTCATCACCATCAATAATGTATCCGCAGAGCTTTATGGAGATGGGGACTCGCTGAGAAAAACGCAGCTTTTCAGCAAAATGAAACAACGTCCAGTTCCTGTTTTTTTTTTTTTTTTTTTCGCCCACCGCTGTGTTCCTAGCAGGATGGAGACTGTTATTATGCTGGAGGCTCATTTCATAGTCCCTTCTCCATCCCGCCTCTGTTCTTTGTAGCATGGAGTGAGACAGACAGACATTACAGAGACAGATAGGAAGAGAGCGAGAGCTGACACTTTGGACAGAATGTATCTAATTAGAAGCCTGGATCAATGGAGAGCCCTGCTTGCTACCTTTCCCTCTGTCTTTGGCTCTCTGTCAATTCATCTGTGCTGTGGTCAAGGCAGAGTCCTGCTGTGAGCCTCCAACAATCAATAGAACCAGGGTTTAATGGAGCAAGGAGGGGTAGCCCAATTTGAGGAGTCCCCTCTGGCACAAAGGAGCATCATTAAGTCTGAGCCTACATGGCCAGACATTAATAAGCCACTGAGAAACCTTCATAGTTAGGTCTGCTATTCTTTACCATCTGTTCAGATGTATGCTTGTAATTCTTTCCACCTAGGAATGGAATGACAGAGAAACATTTTATCCCTCTTGTCTTATCAGTGACAAGAATGAGAAAACATAAAACAAGTAGGATCTCACCCCGCTCTCTTCCTCTCCTCTCTTGGCATACGTATGGGTTTCTCTTCGTGTAAACATGGCACAACTTGGCTACACTCGCTACTCCTAGTGAACTCTGGCATGCGGAGGGGGGCTGCTGAGGAGACTTGGCAGGCTGCTCTCGCTGAATTCACACCAGCGATAACCGTGCCCTTCTTCTCTGTTCTGCTACAGGGATGGACATAATCCTGGACCCACTCGGAGGATCAGACACCCATAAGGCCTACAACCTGCTGAAACCTATGGGGAAGCTTATCACCTATGGTAAGTAGTGAAAACCTGTGTGTAGATCAGTTATTTTCAGTGTAGATCCAAGTTTGGAGCAGCTCTATTTAAATCCACAGTGATCCAACACAGCCCCACCAGGAGTCAGTGTAATTAGATCTGGTTAAAATGGTCAAACTAAAAGAGTGCTCGCCAATATCACCAAACCCCACAGTTTCCCACACAAAATAATCACATTCAGAAACATTTTTATGAGCCAAAGTCAAATAAAAATGAGGCTTCCACAAGGAAACGTCTTGTAACTGCGGTGGAAAAGACTCCTGCAGAGTCTGCCCCAGGCTGCATGCATCTCTCCAACCAAGCTTCTCCAGATTTTTAATTTTTAAAGTTACCAGAACATCTTATGTAACGCCTGAAACCAAATATGTGGGTTATTGGGCTTGCTGGCTGTGCTGCACAGCCTGGTAGGAAGGTTCCCTTTTAAA
Source organism: Epinephelus fuscoguttatus (assembly GCF_011397635.1). Taxonomy (NCBI): domain Eukaryota; kingdom Metazoa; phylum Chordata; class Actinopteri; order Perciformes; family Serranidae; genus Epinephelus; species Epinephelus fuscoguttatus. Next base: position 15,163,667 of record NC_064770.1, on the reverse strand, counting down.
GATATACTGTGCAGGATTTTCCTTAAAAACAATGCATAGACTGATAAAAAAGTAATCCCTCTCAATCATCACCTATATGACCCACCACAAGTATGTGGTGTGTGCTGCACAGACTCTGCACTCTGCCTTTTTTTCTTCTTATTTTGCTGTGGTCGGGACGTTCCTGGGCGCAGTGTGGAGGTGAGGTTGAGAGTTATAAAAAGATAATGACCAAGTGCCAGACTGTAAGCAACACACATTCAAGAGGAAGCTACAAATATTGTGGACACAGTGCTGAAAAAAAGCAAATATAGCAAATGAGAGTAAATTTTGGGGTTGGCTTTCACTTTTCCTGGCAATACTGTTCCCAAACAGTAACCAACAATTCCTGCATCCTATAAATTTGGAGATAGCGGCTGACAGAAATTCTCATGAACGCGATATTCCTAACTCATCTTTTTCCTCTAGTTGAATCTCCTTAGCTATACATTTGATTTATTATAATGAGCTGTGGCCATTTTTTACAGCTTACTTGTTATTTTTAAATATTAATCCTCTTAACTGCAAAATATCATAACATTTTGGACAATTTTTTTTCCAAAAAACTCTCCCACAAGATCCTGCAGTGTAACCGTTAAGCAAATTAATACAGTACATGAAATGGTCGTGGGTTTCCACACACACAGAATAAAGCTGCTTCCTGGTGGGCTGTGTGACCTCTCTGTAGAAGTCCATGTCCTCAGTGTGCTCTGTGTCATCTGTGGGAAGGCCTTTACGCTCGCTCTGTGGCGATGCCAATCTGGAACCAGCATGCATGCAACAGTGGGCGGGGTCGGCATCCATGAAGAACAGGGCCTTTCCTTTGCATGCTGCACAAAAACCCACTACCCAGCATGGTGCACCCCCATTCGCCCTCTCTCAACCCCAGGTCCATCCCACCCTCCCGCTCCCTCTGTGCTGGTTGCTTCTCTTTCAGCTTATCAGAAGTATGCATGGCGGAACAATGGGCGTTTTATCCACACGAAACCTGGAATGTGTCTGAATGTAGCAGGCTGGGTCCCTCTCTTCTCTCAGAGCATGCTTTGTGTCCCCTGTTTCCCCTGAGAGAAACACACAGAGACAGTGAGGGTATAGGAGGCTGTGTGAGCACAGAGGGAGAGGATATGGTGGCGGTGAGGGCTGAAGTGCTAAAGAGGTGAAAGGTGTAAGTGACTGGGTGACTGGCAGAGCAAAGACATCAACCAGAACTAAACAGAAGAGGCACCTGAGGCGACTTAATGTAGATTTGACATGTAGCTAAATGACTGATCAGTCCACTACTTTTGTCAATACATTTTTGGCCTGTAACATGACAGAAACTTGGAAAAGATGATATATTATCAAAGCTCAAGATTATGTCTTCAAATTGAGTTTTACAGTTAAAAACAGTTAACAACAGTTAACAGTTAAAAATCCAAAGAAATTCAATTTAGTATTACAAAGAAAGTGGCAAATTTTTAAATTTGAGAAGTGGTAATTTGCATGTTTTGCATTTTTTCTTGATAAATGACTGAAGAGGTTAATCTGTTATCAAAATTTGGTCAGTTATTATCGCTCAATGAGGTGAAAGGTGTAAGTGACTGTGAGAAAGTGGGAGCAGGGGCATAATTTGATAGAAAATAAACCTGACTAATAAACTATCAGTAATCAGTTATACATGAGGATTTAGTAATGTACCTGAGGATACACACACACACACACACACACACACACACACACACACACACTGTCTTTCTTAGATTTCTCTACCGCAGACTAAAGGTTGCCCTTCTTCCTGTCCTCCTTCTCCATCAGGTGCGGCTAACATGCTAGCAGGCCAGAAGAAGAACCTGATCGCCGTGGCCAAGAACTGGTACCATCAGTTCTCCATCCACACACTCAGCCTGATCCAGGGGAACAAGTCAGTGTGCGGCTTCCACCTGGGCTACCTGGACGGAGAGACGGAGCTCATCACCCAGGCCATGAGCACCATCCTGGATCTCTACAAAGAGGGCAAGGTCAAGCCTCGCATCGACTCCACTTGGCACCTCGAGCAGGTTTGTGTCTAACTATGGTACCATATATGCTTGGAATTAATCTTAATTGATCAAAATAAATAAATCATCCATCGCATTTACATGTGATGTAGCTATCTTTCCAGCCCTATATATGTTAATCAAAACATTTTTTTGACCTGTATGTGAAGATTTGAGCTCCACTTTTTGGTTTCCGTTGGTTCAGTCCATACTCAGAAATGTATTTCCATTAAAGGAGCTCTATGTGATATTCAGAGCATTAAAGGAGCAGTGTGTTACATTTAGGGGGATTTAGTGGCATCTAGTGGTGAGGATTCCAGATTACAACCAACTGAAATTTCTCCTGGTTATAATTTCTTCTGTGGTCATTGTTCAGGAGGGTTTTATCCAGTTATCCGCAGTGGTCTCTTCATCTCTAAAATAAATGGACCAGACAATTTCAAGTTGGAAGTCAGTGTTTCTCTTATGGTAATTGGTATGTTGGAGACAGGCCACTAGCCCAGCATCTGCTAAAGTGCATTCACCTTTTTGCTCTAATAACTTCAGACTTTCAGGAGGAGCCAAATTATCCACAGAAGTCTCTTTCTCTCCAAAACAAATGGCTCTGGTGATTTAAACTGGTGAAAACACTGAATAAAGCAGTTTTACAATAACTTTCAGTGTTTTTACGATACTGCTCGTCACAGAGGGACTGCTAACTATGGTGGCCAATGCGAAAACACGTATGGTCCTATCTAGAGCCAGTATTTATGTTTATCAGTTTTGGGCTACTGCAGAAACATGGCTGTGTCATATCTGTATAGATATAAATGGCTCATTCTAAGGTAATGAAAATACAATTCTTATTTTAAGGTGATTATACACTAAAGAAGTGTGTTTTATATATTAAATCCAACACACCAGACCATTAATACAGCAGCAAACAACTATTTTTTAAGTGACGATATAGTGGAGAAATGGCGTCCTGAGCAGAGAATGAAGTCACACTGTGTTACAATCAGAGCTTCTCTGTTCTGTGTTGAGTTGATGGTCTGGCCACTTGTGCATGTTAGAACAGCTCATGGGTATCATGATATCAGTACGGTGGTATTGTGGAAGCGTAGCGCCCACCATGCAGTTTTCTCCTGGTAAACACCGTTAGCTGTGTTAGCACAGTTAACACTGTTGCCATTGCTAGCACTGTTTGCCCCTTTCACACTGTTAGCACCATTAGCTGCTAGTTGCTGGCTCAGCTGCATCCATGTTGAGAGCCATGTGCACACAACCTCTGAATCATAGCTACGCTCTGAATATCATACAGAGCTTTGAACAGCCTTTGCATGTGGGTTTCAGATCCATTCATGCCTGGTTGCTGCTGTGACTAAATGCATCCATTTTTACACCATGTGCTTACAGCCCAGTCACCCAGAATCCATGTGAATGCCAGACGGGTTTGTGTGTGCGCGAGTTTTGCAGCGGGATCTGCAGGAGCTGGGTGTGGCTCTCAGATTCAATAAGGCTTAACAATCAACAGGCGAAGTTTGTCCACAAGAAGCACTGTGTCTCCTCGAGCATAACTCACTCAGCCAGACAGAGTCAGATTGTTGCTGACAAAATTAACACTGCTGACAGATATGAATAGAGAGAGTGTGAAAACACCGAGAGAAAGAGGGAGTCAGAGGCTGACATCTTCTGTTGTCAGAGTCGGAGCTGGTCAGTATTTTGGCCCGTGTTGCTGCGGCCGGAGAGAAACACCCGCTGTCTTTCTCCGCCATCTGACGCTCTTTCTCTGCCTCTCCATCTGTCTGCTCTTTATATCAGACTCTTTCTCTCTGTCTTTAGGTTATTGACTCCCTCTCTGTCTCTCTCCATCTCGCTGTATTCTCTTCTTCTCCCTCCTCACAGTGTATCTTTTTTTTGCTTTTTCTCTCTTGTTGCTATGGTGACATCCTTTAGTCAGTGTGTGCGTCTGTCTTAGGGAGGGGCCCTGATGTATGAGAAAGAGACATAGAAGGAGCGTAGAAAACAGAGGAGAGAAGAAGGTACATCTCAGCCTGGCTCGAAGCGATTGATGGTGTACAAAAAGCTGTCGGGGAAATAGTCGATCACACAAATGATCGATTGCTACAAGCTGAATACAAATGCCACGCCCTGACGCCATCCATCACAGCCCTTCCTCCATCCGTCGTCAACCTCCGTATTTGCTCCAATAATCAATAAACATGCTTGGACAATATTTGGAAATTAGCATTACCCTTCCCTCCTGTGGTTTCTCGTGGTTCATTATCTACATCTGCACGGACACCCAAGAGGATAATGGTCATGTCTGCAGCCGCAAATAGCACACTCCAGTCCGAGATGCCTGGGAGCCAGAGAGGTCGACAGATCTTACAGAGTGAAGGGTGGAAGTGGGTGGAGTCGTCAAAAGAGCCTCTCACTGTGACTTTCATTCACATTGAAGATGATTCTTATAATTCCCGGACTCACCCCTCCCTCCCTTTCAGTTTCGGCAAGGCGTGTTTCTCATCCGAAGGACACCAGTTGCTCCCTTCGTTTCCCCCTCCCCTCCCCTACACTCTGAACTCCCACACTCCCCCTCTTTCCCATGTGTCTGAGTCGTCAGGGCCACGTTTCAGCCAGGCTTTACGTTGCTAGGAGATGGCCCTGTTGCCGTGGCATTGGTCGTTAGGTGGTCTGCCTGCCTCGCACGAAGAGGGGGATTGGAGGAAGGAGGGAGGGGGAAGCGATGGAGACAGGAACAGACAGTGGACAGAGCTCGGTGGTCAAGAAAAGGGTGGGGTTGGTCTGGCTGGGATTCTCCTCTCGTCGTTATGATTGACAGTCAGTTATATCAAGTCGGTCGATCCATCATCGGAGGGGGGTTTGGCTGATCAGCTGTCAACACAAGAGCGTCTGTCCCCAAAGGCAAGATGATTGGTTAACTCCATTAAATTCAGCTTTTATGTCACAGCCAAAACATGTTACGGTTCCACAGGCTACAGCTTTGATCGGGACCAAAAAAAACAGGCCTGACCCCACATGACCCTGTGTAATTTCTGTCCAAGCCAAAACCAAGCCAGCGATTTTGGGCCCAAGCCCAATTGAAAACCTGAATTTCCATGGTGAAAAGAAAATAATAATAATATTGAAATACTTATTTCAAGCAAAAGTCAACTGAAGTTTGCGGTAACAAACATTTGTGTCTCCGACATACGCCCTCTCCTACTGAATGTTCACCACAGCCAAAAAACTGTCATGTGCCTTATATATTAAACAGAGATTGCAGAACATGTTTCCTAATAAGTGAGAGGTGGGAGTCGGGATGGGATGGTGGCAACACAGCCCATACATTATACATGACATTACACAGACTGAAAGGTCTCCATTTAAAATATTGGAATGAACCCAACCTTTTGAGAAATTACAGCCTGCCCATTCCTGAACCTTCCTGAACCCAGAGGGTGGGACCCAATTTGGTTCAGGCAGAGAATTAAAGCTCTACCACAGACTAGTTTAATAAATGATCCTCAATGATCAACATCAGATAAGCTACTTTTAAAGTTACCTTAGTTTTAACTAGATAAAGTCTGCGCTTTGCATATCCAAAGAGGTTTACATTTTTCGGAGTCTATTTTCACATGTCTGTATGTACATTGCAAATTTGTTGCTGTAATTCCTCCTGTCCATTCTGGCTTCAAAGAAATCCAACCTGTATTTGTGTGGTTGTAATACATTCAGCCATGCAGGACACCACCACAAGTATGTGCTGCTTTTCAATATTTCATGTCATATATTTCATCTCATTACATGCAAGTGATGTATAGATGTAAGCAGATTGGGGGTACGGCCTGCATCATTGTCCATCCAGGTTCTGAACCTGTTGCCCTCAACCCCTGTGTGCCGCAGGCTGTTTATGGAACTTACCTACAGCTCTTTGGGGCAATGGAGGAACCACTGCTCAACAGGTCCACTGGAAATCTGTGCAATTAGGAAGTGGTTTTGCAGCAGGGGAAGAAACAGTGCCGACTCATTCTGGCCAAATACCAACAAGTACCAAAATTTACAAAATAACTGTCTGGCTGACACATTGATTGACTGACTAACATTAATGCTAAATTAAACAAAACAATCACAGTATTCAGTCCAGGCAAACCGCTCCATCCAGTTCTCGCGACAGTCTGCAGAGTCGAGGAGGACGTTGCTTTCTGTGCCAGAGGGCAGGGACGACGGGTGGGGTTGGTTTGTGAATGGGTGGTGACGAAGCGGCGTTGGTTAGTGACAAAACTTTGCCACTTGGCACCAGATCAGCCAATAGCAAAATTCAATTGCATAAGCCAGGTTTCAATCGATAGAGGGCAGTCACTATACATATTTTTACACAATATGTACAATCCACAAACTTTGCACTCAGGTGTCAAGATGTGGACTTGAATCAATGAACAACATTAGCAAATACCCATTTATATTGCTTTTCAACTGGAAAAAAAAGTGGCCTGGGGGTTTGGTTACTCTTTAAAGCGATTTTAATATAAGGGGGACAAGATTTTCAAAAATACATCCTTAAATTTAGCTTGAATAAAGATGATGCTTTAACGGTAATTTATTGAGGTTCTAGTGCAAAATTCTTTCTTTGTTTCCCTGAACATCATTTCCTTGCTGACTTGCCATAGAGGGATGATAACACAAACTGGGAATTTTGCAGTAAAGTCTGTCGCTTTGGAAGTTAGCCTCTTCATATCTCTAATGCAGACTGCTGAAGCCTGACTTTATCTTCAGCTGAACATTATACATCATTTCTGTGCTGAACAAGGACTACGGATTTTGTGACCCAACACTAACACTATAATCACATTAGGAAATTATCTTTTTACAGCCCATATGAACAGCAGGGACACGTACAAACCCCAAAAATGCTTTCATTGTACATTTGGGCATGTGAGTGTGCATTTAGGGCAGACTTGAAAAAAATGTGAACCTACCCTTTAAAATGGAAGAACGCACTATCTGATAGCAGCAGTCAATGGACTATTAATTAAACATTATTTCACACAAATTATGATATAAGATTCACATTAAAGCCATCGTTTACTTTCAGCACCTACTAGACCTGACATCCAAACAAGACCAGGATTGAACCAAGGTCTCATATCCATCATTACACTCATCACCTTCTCTGCCTCATACACCCCCCTTTCTGTCCTTAACTTTAAATGCATGATTATGCACGCACTACAATGTAGAGATGATATAATTTTCTAATTAAAATGGATGTGTTGTTTGGTAGCATTGGGATATTAAATGAAATGATTACTTTCTGCTTCACATCTGTATTTCCTGCCCACTTAAAATCATAAACATTTCTTCATATTTATACTTAATATTGCCTAATGTTGAAAGCATCTGTTTGCAGTACGTTATTCCCCTCGTTTATTTTGTTTTCCTTTTTTTATTCACTTTTTGCTGCTGCAACAATTTCATTTCCCCTCAAAGATTATTAAAGTCTCATCTAAACAAATGTATTTTCTCATAAACAGCATATTAAAGTTATATTTGAGCCTGTGCAATTTGTCTCTCGTCTGTGGCATCAAAATAAAAGATGAGAAGCACAGAATGCGAGGAGGCTCGTATTGCTGTCAAAATGTGTTGGTGGAGGAGAAACTGGCTACTACTGTGTACTCGCAATAGATTTTTCTCAATGACAGGTGTATTTTAAATCTCCCCTGCCCTCCTTTCACCCTCCACTCTTTCATCTCACCTTATGTAACTGTCTTACTCCTTCTGTCCCTCCTCCAGGTGGGCGATGCCATGAGAAAGATGCAGGAGAGAAACAACATCGGCAAAGTGATCCTCACCACAGAGCCCATGCCCGAGGAGGAGAAGAAGGAGGAGGCCAAGAAGGAGGACAAGAAAGAGGACAAGAAGAAAGAGGATAAGAAGAAGGATGACAAGAAGAAGGACGATGGCAAGAAGGAGGAGAAGAAGGACGACAAGAAGAAGGAGGAGGCCAAGAAGGAGGAGAAGAAGGAGGAGGAGAAGAAGGAAGAGCCCAAGAAGGAGGAGAAGTGAGAGGGAAGGATGGATAGTCAAGCAGACCAGCAGGGAGTTTGTGTCCTGGGAGCAGGGGGTGGGGTGTGGGGAAGGATGGAGATGGAGATGGAGATTGATGGGGTGGGAGGGTGGGGGTGGGGTATAAGAAAGGATTGGAAGGAGTTAGAAGGGTAGATTACAAAAATTATCACACCACTGTCGATCGTTCATCTCTTCCACCTCCCCTCCGCCTCACTGTCTTGAGTCCACCATGACAGTGATTACTCAGGCCTGGCTCCACCCACCCCCTCCCATCCCGTTTTCTTGCCTTTATCACTTAAGGGAAAAAAAAAAAAAAAATCCAATCACTTGTAACACCTCGTCCAAACTTATCTCTCCGCCTCACAACATCGAGAAAGATTTTTCCTACTGGGAATGACGGAGACAAGAGAGCCGTGGAGGATTGTGGGTACGGTCCAGGCCTGGGGCAAATTACTGTTTCCTTGACAACCGTAATCCCTGCTCGCACTCCGGCTCCGCCCTCAACCCCCGTGCCCCTCCGCACCTCAACTCCCACTGTGCTAAATTGTTCTGCTCTGACTTCCACCTGCCACCTCCTCTTCCCCCCTCACTGTGCTGAGTCCCCCCCCCACCACCACCACCACCACCTTCCACACCACCACCACCGCCACCCCCAATCCATCCACGGGCCGGACGCACAGACAGGCACAAAGACAGGCAGATAAACGGAGAACCACACCCACCCACACGTTGCTCTCTTAGTGTCCAACGCTTAGTTATGTCACTGAGGATGAGTCAGAGATGCATGTGATTGGCTGATTCTCCCCACCTCCCCAGGAGATATTTGCATCACAGTTTTGATCATGATGTTTGACTGCTGAGACAATGGTGTTAATGCTACAAGGTCTAACTTTGGTTCTCATTTACACGGCCTTAGCTGTGATATATCTTGTATCAGTCTCCACCAGTAGGTGAGAGAAACATCTCCGCAGAGCATGTGTTCCCACCAAATTTCAGCGAAGTTAATATAGTGGCTGCAGTTTTGCACTTGCCTGAATATGAATTTCCCTCATAATGAGCCTTTCTGTGCAGCGCTGAATAGGGAGGCAGAAATCATTGCTCAGCTTCCTTCTCCTTAGTTACAGATTTTTCTAGCTGACCAACTGTTGGCAAGAAGTGCGCAGTGCCAATTAAGAGAGAATTTGTTTCTGTTCAAACAAGCCACAAAAACACACACACACGCACGCACACACAAACACACTCTGAATGTGATGAAAGAGGCACTGTCATGCTGAGACAGTGAAGCGTCTGAAATGAGCAAAGTTAAGAAGGTGAATATCGGTCCCTTTCCCCCCCCTCAGGATCGCGCTTTCTTCCTCCCCTGATCCTCCTCGAGGCATTCCATGGCATTCTGCTCCTTTCACAGCGACCGCTCGCCTGTCGATCACCCTGACCTGAGAGAGGAGAATTCAATTCAAGCTGGCGTCCATACTTTGCCTCCCCTGCTTGTCTCTACTCTGCTCTCTCTCTCTCCCTCCTCTTTCCATTTCCCTCTCTATGGTCGGCATAGCAACAGGCGTCAGGCTCGTCAGAGAAGGCACTGTGGTCTGTTTCTCTGACTCCCTCTCCCCATGTCTCTCTTCTCTGCCTCCCTAACTCTATATTTGCCAACAGTCAGTGCCGTCGACCAGTATTCCAACAGGTGTAAAATGCATTAAGGAATTCAGATGATGCAAATGAGGAGGTGGAGCAGTTTTCAGGGTTGATAGTATTAGAATACCAAACAGTTTGCTCAAACCTGCTTAAATCAAGTATTGACAATGTGTGCACATAGCAGTACGCCAGCTATAACAGTGCACCGCTCCCTCTAATGGCCAGTATGAGTTTTGTCTCACTGGTTTAATGTCATTTAAAGTAAATCATCATCAATCCCACTGGGTGGACTCTAAATCTTTCATGTAGGAGGATATCAACGTTAAACCTTAGATATTTATCTACCTGCCTGCCTGTCTGTGAGCCCGGCCTCAGTGTTGAGACTCAGATGGTGACTAGTGACTTTGTAAAAAACACAAAACAAAATGTTTGAAAAAAAAAAAAAAAAGAAAGAAAAAAAGTTGTTGTGTTAGCATGAGTGGCCTCCCTCATGTGCTGTGTGTGGTGTGCCATTGTGTGTGAAGATGTGTGTGTCCTCAGGTCGTTTGTCAGGTTTTAAAAGCACCCACCCTGCCCTCCCCACCTTGCCACATTTCCCCCCTCTCACACTACTCAGCTACAGTATTATGTAGCTCCAACCCCAACCCTCCCTTCTTACTCTATCTCTCCCTCCTGTCTGATAAGAGGCCTGTGTTATGAGGACAGTTGGTATTAGTATTTTTGCACTCTGCTCGCTGATCTTAATGCACTTACAGGCATGGCGGTCGCACTCCAGTCCCACGCAGGCTTTGATTCTGCTCCAGGTTTGCAGCCTGTTTCCCATCATCCACTCCCAGTGTATCTGCTGAAGCTCACTGAAAGCACAGGTGGCACACACACACATAGAGACACACACACTCATGTAAAGGTCCCCTCATTTTCAGCTTGCCAGTCCCTGCCTGGGCCAACTTCTCCTGGGTGGCAGCTAAAATCAAAGCATTCATCCATCCTTGACTGTGGGAAGTAAAATGTGGAGCAGGGCGGAGTGGACTGGGCTGGAGTGTGACAGCCACGCTGGTGTGGGGAGTGACTGTGTCCTGTCAGCCTCTGGTTAGTGTTCTGTTCTAATCTGCTGGGCTCCCTTTGTGAACCTGTGGACGGTGCTTCTGTTCCGAGTGCCATGTGAGAAACAAACGCTTCGGTTAAAAGAAAAAAAAAGAAGAAAAAAAAAAGATGTTTTACTTAATATGTTATTTTAATTTACCTTTATATTTCCGTTTGTTTGTCTGTTTTGTTATCCAAGGGTTTAAAGTTCAAAGCTCATACTATATAATGTGGGGACCTGCCAACCTGCACTCCTTTTAAATGTGATGAAGTCTTTCTGTTGGTCTGAACCATGTGTGCCAAATTGTATGTATATTCCTTCTGTCAATGCTTTGAATATTAACAGTGCATAAAAAAAATATGAAGACAATTCTGTTTTTGGATGCGTTTCCGTCAACCTTGAAGAAAAGAGAAAAACACAAAAGAGTCGTCACAGTGTGTCAAGATTCGTATCCCAAATGCTCATGGGTGCTGACAGGATTTTCGCTGCAGTTTACAAAAGGTTTAACACAATTTGTAGTTTTTGATTGGTTGCAGTCTTGCTCCAGCGTAGGCCTGCACTGTGCCTCTCTCCTTGCACACAGCTTACCTCAATCCGAGGCACCTCCCTCCGTATTTATATCCTTTTCACTGTGCTTTACCAGCTCTCACATCGTGTCGACCGCAACAGGTTGAAGTGTTTACAACCATAATATTAGTACCACAGTGAAAAGGGACTGGACGTGAGGTGCATTTAAGGTCCAAAACTCCACCAAAAGACATAAAGGTTCACAACAAATTTCCTCCAAATCCAAAGCTCCATGGTATTCCTCTGTATGGATTCCTCTTTCTTTCAGTTTGTTTCCAAATGGCTTGTATAGCAAGTGAGGGAGCAGATGTTTTCACACAGCTGTGCAGGGATGCCAATACTGTAACACAGCTGCAGAAAAACCCCAGCTTATTGGCTGATCATAGCTCAGCTCTGGCCTGCCCCAGACACAACATTTCCGCTTTACAGCTGATCTCAGTTCACTCAAGGATTGTCGGAGACGTTCCTCTTTTCCTGTGCTGCATCTGCAGAGCGTCAACAGTCCAAAATTCCTCTCCATGTCGCCCCCTTTCTCCCTCCATACACATTCATAGCAAATAAAACATTAGTTTGACATCTGGTATTTGAAGTTGCATGCATTCATCAGCATGTGGAAAACCGATTATGATCTTTTTCTTTCTTTCAACATTTCCCCCTCGGTTCTTTTGAGCTCAGATGCCTTTGAGATGAACTCAATCAGTTGGGCGGGTGGCCTGCTGCCGGAGAGCACTTCCACCACGGTGAAGCTGCAGAGTAATGTCATCTTGAAATGGTTTCCCAGTCATTCCAGACACTTATGCAAGAGTACTTAGCAACTCAGAGATGCACAGGAGAAAAACCGTGTTTCAAAGTTAAAATTAAAAGTGGTAATTTTCTGAACATTTGCAGTTCTAGATTTGATATGACTAATTAACACTTGTAGTTTTAGGTTTGAAAAAGATGCACTAAGACAATGAGTGTAGTATTTCCAATAGCTACTCTTCTGTCTGTCTTGGCTCGTATAGCTGAAGTCCCTCACAGGCACCCACCGTTCAGCTTTGAGGTGAATTTCTTTCTGTTCTCTATGGTTTCTCAGGTCATTCCAAACAGCAGTTTTCTTCATGTAGGAAACCATTTAATTCCGCATTCACTAACACACATTCTGTTTCACCGTGTTCACTGCACAAACTGTCACGCCATCCATGTTTGATGTAAGCTTTAGTATTCCGAGTCAAAATGTGAGGCTCTGTCAAGTGTTCACTCATCCACACTGAGAACCCAAAACAACCACATCTGCCTGCAGCTATTGTTTCCTTAGCGGTCTTCTTTTTTTTTTTATCATTGCAGCAACATTGCAGAGATGCTACGGAAGTACAACCTGGCTGGGCTTGTCATGTACAGTACTTGGATGCATGTATAGTCAACCAGAAAATAAGGCATGCGTGTATGTACAGCTAACCATCCCTTTCCACGATAGTTTAGTTGTCGTGTAGTGGCGTGGTGTGAGGGAGGAGAATGCCCTTCCAGTCGTATAAAGTTGCCAACTGAAGCCAATCCACTGCCCCTTTGTGCCACCTGACTCCCTGTCCTCACCTTCAGCATGGGCACTGTCATGGTCAGCTGGTTATTCATGATACACCTTTACCTATCTCTGGGAATGTTTCAGAAACTTTACATCCATCCTTCTGCACACCTCCTGTTAGAGTTCAGTCACCACAGGTAGTTTTCTACAAGGCATACCCAACAGGTTGATTTCTACGCTAGTTCTCCTCTCTGTCCTTGTGTTGTTTTTTTCCTCCCCGGTTGCAAACACTCTTCTCGTCTCGACTTTGTTTTTTAAACCCTTTGAATTGATGCTGCTTCTGTGCTTGACTCTGGGTTTACTGCGTGGTGCCATGTTGTCCACATGGCCTCTAGAGCTTGTAACGCTTCAGTGTGTAATGTTACCATATGCCTTACATGTTTTCCAGGACTAATAAAAAAAAGCATAACAAAACGTCAGGAGATGTGCTCTTTTTATTTCTGTGCCCATTCTGAAACAAATAAAGAGAAGCAAACTCAATTTTACAAGATCATTTTACTCAAACAATTTTCCAACAAATATTTTCCTGTTTTTCCTAAACTAGATTATCCTTAAAACTACATTGGACGGTACAAAATGTACATCTATACAGTACCACGCCTGTATGCATTTTCTTTATAAAACCAAGTAAAAACAAAAGAAAATATTCAGGAATGCTTTATGGAATAATTAAGACAATGCTGGTTGGTCACATTTGTCATTTACATACAGCTTGAAAAATTATAACTTGAATCATCCAACTTAAACAGAGAGCAATGGTGAGGCAGGTTATAAAATGATAAAATCCAAAATAGCTGCAATGAGTGCTATAGCTATTATCTGAAAATATATTTCAATATCTGTACATCATCAGACATTATTATCAAACATGGAAATATAAGCTGCTCAGCATACAAAAATAGTGCAAATGGCTCTAACCACAAAAACATCTTAAACTACATAAAAGTCCTATTTCTAGGACTTGGCTGGTGGCTCCTCAATCCCCTTGGAAGTCAAGACCTCAGACAAGCGAGTCAGATAAGTGGAATCTGGGTAACCGTTCCTGAGAGAGACAAAAAGAAGACTCAGATGTATGGACTTGTGTGGCCTTTAACTCCACAGCTCTGTTAGACACTCTGACTGGCCTCACTCACCCTGTTTTGCCGCCCTGTAAGCTGGTCTTATGTGGGATGCAGTCCCAGGTGACACTGGCCCCTGTGCCTTTGCCTGTCACTGTGAAGGTGAGTCCCTGTTTGAAGGCTTTTTCCAGCCTGGGCAACAGCTTCCTCGTCCTCTCGCTGTCGGGGAAGAAGGATTCAAACACGCCTCCACGAAATGGTTTTCCTGGGGAAGGGTGATCCTCCTGGTAAGACAGAAAGCAGAAACCACAGTCATGAATAAAGTCTCCTGGGATTACCATGCATTAGCTAAAAGCAAAGTCTCACTATTAAAGCTTTATGTGATATCTTAAAGGGACACTTCACCCAAAAATCTAAAATACATATTTTCCCTCTTCAATCAGAGTGTTTTGGTGTGAGTTAGTGAGTGCTGGAGATATCGGCAATAGAGATGTCTCTTCTCTTAAATATAATGGAACTAGACGGCACTTGGCTTGTGGTGCTCAAAGCATCAAAAAATACATTCCCACAAACTCAACAACATTGTGTCTGTCCAAAAATTATGACCCAGTAACTCAAGATAATCCACAGACCTTGTTGTGAGCAGTTTCATGTAGGAACTATTTTCTCTCTACCCAACCATACCTGCCAACTGTATCGTAGAAGGAAGTGTGCATCTACTCATGGATGAGAGGCTCGTGCTTTAGCCAGCACCAGATGTAAATATGTGACATCCACCTCTGCTGCACTGTAACATTAGCTAGCTCAGTGAGGCTAGGTGAGCTAGCAGTAGATGCACGCTTCCTTCTGCATAGTAAGGTTATTATAGTTAACCAAAACTTAACAAAAAACTAAGACTAGGTGTGGAAAAAAAATATTTTAGTTAACTGAAATAAAAATAAAAACTACATTTACATTTACATTGCATACAGAAAAAACTGAAATTATATTGTGCACTTTAATTAAAAAATTAACTAAACTAAAAATATATAGGAAATGTTGTTAGTTTTAGTCGTTGCCAATTTAGTCAAATTTGTCAATACAACAAGTATTAGGAGGTACAGTATTGGTGCATATGTTTATCTCCATGACTGTGTGTCACCTACTGTCACAAAAGTTGTGTCTGTATTGTGATATGTATTCCGAAATTCTTAAGTCTTTCCCCTGGCATATATGCCCCCTACAATAATAATAAAAAAAAATACTAACACTAAAACTAATAAAAACTAAACATTTTTAAACAAACAAACAAAACTCAACTCAAATGAATAAACCCACTCTGAAAAATGACTGAGATGAAACTTATTTGAAAACAGAAATTTAAAACTATATAAATACTAATAAATAATACAAATATGAAACTATAGTTATTCTGCTGCATGGTGATATGGTTGTTGGGTGTAGTTCCGTAGACAGAAAATAGTTCCTACATGAAACTGCTCACAATAAGACGCGTGGATTATCTTGAGTATCCGGGTCATAATTTTGTGAAGAGTCATTGCTGTTGAGTTTTTAAAATGCATTAGTATTATTATTATTTATTTATTTATTTATTGGCGCTTTCAGCACCATCTAGTTCCATTATACTGGAAAGAAGGCAGACATCTCTACAGCCGATATCTCCATCACTCTGCAACTCACACCTAAATAATCTTCATAAATAGCACTACAGGTAAGAGATAAAATATGTATTTATGGTTTGGGGGTGAACTGTCCCTTTAACACACATCATCATCATTCACAAAAAATAACTTCCTTCCTAATAAAGTAATTTCCTACTCAACATTGTCACTGTGTATTTTCCAGTACTATATAAATCATAATAGCTGATCCTATAGGAGTCGACTGCAACCTGAGACAGTGAACCTATACATTAATTTCTCTGTAATAAAGACCTCACACAAAACAATACAATTTCCTGTTAAGTTATATCAGAAAAACATTAGTAAAGCATATTTAAGTTTCACTGAAACTGATGTACACTCACAATCTTCTCCACAATTACTTCAGTATATTCTGTGAAATGCCTCTATTACTGTGGTTCTCAACCAGAGGTCCAGGGACCCCCAGGGGTCCTAGAGGGAGTTCCAGGAGTCCCCAAGAAAATGGGAAATAGTTTAGTTTTACCACTTAATGTACTACTGAAGGGAGGCCAATGTGAGTAAGAGTCATGAGAGTGACTTTTCTGATTACAGATTTTACTTTCTTCATGGTTATCTCCTCAACTGTAGCTGACAGTTGGAGAATTTTGGTCCTAATCCTATCTAACGACCAAAATAATTTCAGATGGAGGTCCCTGAAGTTATATCTTATCACGCATGGGGGTCTGTGACCTAAACTGTATCAATGTAGGGGTCTTTGACAGAAAAAAGGTCGAGAACCACTGCTCTATCAGACAAAACATTTGATCAGAGACAATGTGTTTAAAATAAGTCCCTCACCCCTTGGATTCCATCAGGTATGAGGTAAGTGATCTTGATGGCAGAGTCTCTTTTCTGACCTGGTAGGTTGATGTTATGGAGTTTACAGTGGCTCATTTTGCCCTTAATGCCCGGTTTCATTGGCTCCATCTCATGACAAATTCTGCAGTGGATATGTACAGTGTCCAGGCACTTTGAGCACATGGTAGCACCACACTTGGCTTTCATCAACATCTTGCTTTCCCCACACTCACAGATGCACTCAGGGCCTCCCTGACCTGATCTGGACTCCTCTGGGGTGACCTGGATCTGTGATTGTCTTTGCTGCACACTGTCCTTTTGGGTAGAAGGAATGGTTCTCTCTTTCCTATGAAGGGCCGCATCTTTATCTGTAGGGGTTGTTGTTGTTGTTAAGCCGACATCATTGACATGATTTGTGCTTGTATCATTTCCCGCTTTCGGGTGATTGACAGTTGTCTCAGTCTTCTGTCCATCCATCTCCACTTTACCTACAATTTTCATTTTCTCTTTAATGACTGGGTCTTTCCTTAGTAAGGGTTGGCTGGTAGCTCCATTCACAAGCTCTGTCTCGCCAAAGTCACTTCTCTGGTTTGTTCTCCTTTCCTGACTGCTATCAGTCCCATCAGCTGTGCCTGTTTGACTCTCTAGCATCACCTGAGGATTGCTGTGACAGTTCAGACTAGTACTTTGGTCCTCGTTTATTTGTAAAAATGTGGATGGATTTTGATTGGAGGTAGTGTGGCCAGAGAAGTCCTGTTGTTCAGGTATTTCGGCTAAATCTCCAGAAAATACCTCCCGCAGTGCAGCACCAACTTTAGAACACAAGGCTTCAGGACCAAGAAGATACAAGCTCTTTTTAAAAATGTGTATGGTAACCTTCTTGAAGCGACTATGCACATCAGAGAGACAAGCCTGTAAGGTTTCATCTGCTGCGTCAGTGATGTGCAGCTCTGACAAGTGTAGCTGGTGCACAGAGAAGTCTGCACTAACTGAACCAACCAGCCTCTGGAGACCTAACTGACATGAACTCACTTTGGATGAGTTTGCCGCTCTTAAGGTGATGGTCAGATTGCCAGCACTATCCGGGCAGCTCTCTTTCATCTGGACATCAGAAGTCAGGTCGTCCACTCGGGTGCTGTAGGCTTCTTTGATGTGCTTCCACTTCACAGCGGAAACCATAATCTCTGCATTATAGACTTCCCGCTTGTCCCTCTCTGTCCGGTTACTGAAGCTAGAGGACCTTACCCTGGCTCTGACTGTGGAATTGCTGGAGTCGTCTTGACTCTTCTTACTTGTGACTTGGGCCTTCTGCTGAGGCATCCCTGAGAAACTACTGGCTCGCTTCAAGGTGGATCCAGATCCTGCAGGTGGGAGCGGAGTACTTCCTGACAAACTGGACTGAGTTGTGCTAAGGGGAGATATTAAACTCTTGAGTCGAGTATCAGGAAAATGTGAGCTGGATGAGGTTTTACTCGGGCAAGAAGCAGTTGAAGGCAATGCATCTCCACCCTTAAACAAGATGTCCCCTCCAGTGTTTTGGGCTAATGCTCTGGAGACACTTTCCCCAGCAATCCCTGCTGTTTCTGACAGTACGTCATGCCCTAACATTGGCCCGAGGCGTGTTTGTCTGCTGGGAGATGAGAGCCCTCGTAAGGTGAAGTCAGTTGGTCGACTGCCTAATGCAGCCAGCCCTGAATCCTTAAAACGAGCAGCTAGTTTATACCTTCTGGCCCCTTCAGCTCTCCTGTCATCCTCGTCTGACCTCAGCAGCTGATCATCTGGAGAATCTACACTGGACGACATGGTGAGGGGGACTCTCTGCTCATCAGCATGAGTTGATGCACCTGAATCGTATGAAGGATATCGAAGAAGACTGGCTACATCCTCTTTTTTACTCCTCAATTCACTTTGGTCCAAGAGAAGTAACTGTTTGGCCTCAGACACATCACTACTGCTCCCAATAATGTAAATATTTTTCTCATCTTCATTCAGAAGAAGCTTGGGTAATCTGACACTTAAGTTCTCCATCGCCCTTTGCAGTCCCCCCCTGAGGGACAGGATTCTCTTGGGGAGCTGGTCTCGACGGATCTTGGTCTCATTCTCCTCATAAAGCCTACTTATTGCCTTTCTTGCCAACTTCAGGCACTCCTGATCTCGACCACCCTCCCCTACTCCTGGTGCTACCTGCAAAAACAGAGTAGTCAACCCCTGATTTGTCATATCCACCACATCAACGCCATACTGATGCAGGATATGCTGGTATTCCTTCCTGCAGTGTTTCTGCAGATACTGGAACATGTCTGCATCCACAATTATTGAGAAGTCCTCTTCTGATGTGGTAGGATGCTCGCGAAGTTGCAGAGTTGCACCCTCTGCCTGGCCAGTATCTTCCCAGCCATAACCACCAGGTGTCAGGTCTCTATATGAGCTGGAGTTGTACTCATTAGAGGGCCGGTCAGTGGTAACTTTCTCTCGTTGTTCTCTTTGTTTCTTAGGTTTCCTGCTCTGATCCTCTGACTCCTGAGTAAGAGGCTCCTGTGCCACTGGAGGAGACTTGGAGCCGTTGGTGGCAGGTTGACCGGAGTTTTCTTCTGGTTGTGAGCCTCCAGGTCCAGGACGGCTAAACAGTTGTGCCAAAGCAGCCTGGACTTTGGAATAAGCGCCATGCAATGTGCACAACTCCTCAGTAGCACCGCAACTCATCTGGATATCAGGGTGGCTCTTATGAAGGCTTGCCAGTGCCGTTAATCCCCCTGGAAGCTGGCTGAGGTCAACAGTTGCTGATAAACTTAAGATGACCTATAATGGTATAAGAAAAGAAAAAACAATCACTCGTGGGTTTTTACTACATTTGTTGGACATATTTTCCAATATTCTATTCAAAGGAGCAGCGTATAGGATTTAAGGGTAGTTAATGGCATCTAGCAGTGAGAATTGCAAACTGCAACCAGCCTCTCAAGGTTAGAATTTCCTCGGCGTTCATTGTTCAGGAGGTTTTCAGGAGCCGAATTATCCGCAGAGGTCTCTCCCTCTCCAAAACAAATGGACCCAGTGATTTAAACCGGTAAGAACACTGAATAAAGCGGTTTCACAATACAAATCAGTGTTTCTCTGATGCTGTTTGGCCTTTCTGCGACAAGCTCTTGTTAATGTGTGTTGACCTTTTTTTCTGATCAAATTGTTTTTACTAGGAGCCAAATTATTCGCAGAGGGCTCCGCCTCTCCAAGACAAACTGTAATGGTCAGCGAATCTAGTAAAAACAGTGAATAAAGCAGCTTCACGCTACAAATGCTGTTCAGTTCTTCGGAGACGGGCGGTGCAACATGGCGGACTATTTTTCGGACTACTATGTAGATATAAACAGCTCATTCTAAAGTAATGAAAACACAACGTTTCTTATTTTCAGGCAATTATAAACTAAAGAAACATACTTACTATATTATATTCCATTTCGGCCCACATATTCCCCATAAATCCTACACACTGGACCTTTAAGTATACCTTGTCTGGGTCCAGGGTTTCACGGTGCTCAGTTACAGTGACTTTATACTTCTTCCCATCCACTTCCAGAATGTGCCGCCTGTGTTGAATAACACTCTGTGCCACTGTGTGAGAGGGATCAACAGACAGAAATCAGTCTCAGTGTGCAAAGCATCCTGACCAAGCACTTTACAATTGGCTACTCCACTGACATGTCAACATTCTAGCTTAGTGTAAATCACTGGTGACAGCCAACATACTGAAATATGTTACTAATACTTTACTGCAACTACATTTTCATGTCTGTTTACTTGTCTGCATTTCTATTGTCTTTAGAGTGAAAGTTAATGAAGCATTTGCAGTTGTAATGTGAGATCTGGATGTTAATGTAGTTATAATAATAACATAGCTAATAGTATTCTCACACCAAAATGACATATTCAGAAGTATCCCCCTCCCCTACACTTCATATGCACGGACACGTACACTCTCTGACCCCACTGACCTCCACTGTCCTCGAAGGTGATGAGGGCAGAGACGGGCGTTGCCTTGACAATGGTGACAGAGTCTATTTCCCCTCCTCCATTCTTGGTTCTCAGGAAGTGGATAAATAGCTTGTCTTTCAGCCTCTCATCCTCAATGTCTGTGGGCAGACCACTCACCCTCACAATCCTGCCCGGTTCTGCCATCTGCTGGGAGAAACGCAATCATTGCTGTGCAGAAAAACTCTTCTAAGAGTGGACGCAAGACAGCGATACAAAAATGTCATGATTCTGCATAAATAGTGAGCATGAACATAAATAAGAATATGACAAAATATCCAAAACACAACACCTCTTCATGAAGCTGTTAATGTGAAAGTATTAGATAACCACTGACAGACCCCACCCTTGCATGTAGGAAAGGGAGACATATTTGATAATATAACACCCTCTATTGGGGGTTACTAGGACACTACATCAACATTACTCAAAATCTTCCATTTCAGGGTGCAATCACTAATAGTTTTTGGTTTCAATTCTGAGGAAATAAATCATATTTATGGAGGTGTCTTCTCCAAGTTCTCTTAAGCTGATTCTTTAGCAGGTTACAATAATAAAAGGCTGTGGCAACTTTGATTATCTTATTGCCATAACTATCGAGAGACACGCTATGTGTTGTTAAAGAACTTTTAGTCCAAATCCCACTGTGCAGTATAAATATAAATGTGTACATAGTAAATAATATGTGCAGATTGTTGTGGCAGATGAAGATAACGCCCCTTCTTCCTCATTCCAACACAGTTTGTTGATGTCATGATGGCAGCTAATTGACTCCTTCATAAACTAGACTAGATTTTGGGTCTCTCTCTCTCTCTCTCTCTCTCTCTCTCACACACACACACACACACACACACACACACACACACACACACACACACACACACACACACACACACACACACACACACACACACACACACATCATTTGTAATTGTAAATCATATTATGTTGGATTCTAAACTCTTCCTGTCTGATTTGCAGCCGTCCTGCAACATATATGCGCAAAATGTTGAATGTTTATTGCTACAGAAGTCAGAAACTATACAGAAGCGAGCAGGAGAGCCACAGTGCAGAGCAGAGTGTCAAGGAAGTGGAAAAGAATCTGACATTTCTGCCTATCGCAGATCGCACCGTCGACAGATCTTCTGTTATGCCCGACGCTGTGACTGTCCGTCCTTACATCTTGGATACCTGTAAGATTTGTAACGTTTACTGACCTTACAAATGTTTCACAGCGGTTTCTCGGTATCTTTCAGAGACCGTCACACTTGAACAGCCATGGAGGAAAAGTGAAACTACTGACTGTTGTGTGATTTGTCATGTCCACGCGAGGGGGCGGCCAAGTGCCTCTTTCCTACAGTTTACAAGTCACCAAAACTGGTTTGCATATCTGGGGCTGAATGGCGACCAGAAAAAGAGGTTAAGAAAGGAATAATGTATAGTGAGCCGGTGACTGTTGAAAAATAACTGCCGACAAGGAAATGGGACCCCGACTTGTATATTTTAGGCTACTCCAATAGCTTGCATTTCAGGCTAAAATACTGTAACCTACTTTTTACTTCATAGACCTTCGTTTCTTTCTCTTCTTTTTTTTAAATCAACTTTTTATTGTTGTTATAACATATAAAACAAACAACAATCACAATATCGCACAACATTATTACAATATAATATAATATATCATATATATATATAGCAGTGAATAGGGTATAGGACTATGACCCAGTGGATGTGTACAGAAAATCTTTCACTTTGTCAATAAGGGCAGCCCAGGCACTGATGGTTGACTGTCTGGCATTATGCATTTTGCTACTGACATCTCCATGTATGTTATATCCAATAAGGATTGTAGCCAATGATTCTGAGAGAGAGAATGAGAGGACTGCTAACTTTTTATTTTTGTTTATTTATTTATTTTGCTGCTGTTTTAATGAGACATAAGATCTTAAGATAAGGTATCATTCAACAGGAGCAGCTTTGGACAATATGGCACTTGAACATTAAGTAGATCAGTAAAGGTTGCAGATACCATTAAAAAACGTAAACAGGTATAACCACAATGACTCCTTAGTTGTTAAAGATTTACCCAGTGGCTCCCAACATTTTTTTTTTTTTGCTTGTGACCCCTTAAAAAGCTTGAACCTCTTGTCATGTTTTAGACGTCCTTTAGATGTTTCCACCAGAAAGAGGTTTCTCCTTTAAAAATCTCAGATGGTCTCATTTCAATAACTGTTTGAGGCTCAATCTAACTGTATTTTACACATACAAAAAACCCCCCCCAAAGATAAGAAGAAAATCAAAAAAATAAATACAGAACTGTATTGATTTCTTCTTCTTTCCTATCCCATTTGTGATCGCATGACCCCTCACATTAAGGTTTTGATGCTTTGGAGGTGGCCCAACGCCTGAATTGGGAATCACTAGTTTAAATCACCGAACTGTATTTAAAGTGTAATACTACCATCACCTTAACCAGCTCCAAATGAAAATTGCTACTTACCCATCATTATATTGGTATTAACAGTCCAATAATGTCATATACAATAATGTATCAGTCATGGGGCCATTTCTCTGCAGAAAGACTACATTTAGGCTGCATTTGATACCTCAAGTAGGCTACTTATGTACATTTTACTCAAATGGAATTTGGACACAAGACTTTTACTTGTTATCGAGTATTTATTACATTTTTAAATTGGCATTTTACTTAAGTAAAGATCTACTGGTCACATGCAGCCTCACAATACCAAGTTATCCCATTAAGAATAGTTTATTTTAGCCATCTGAACCTTGTAAATGTGTAATATGGGAGTTCAGTCTTACAGATCAATTTACCCACACAACATTTAACAATTCTCTAATTTACTTCATGGTAAGAAAAGTATAAGATAAGATAAGAGATAAGATAATCCTTTATTTGGCCCACAGCTGGGAAATTTGCAACATTACAGCAGCAAAGGGATAGTGGGAGCATCAATAGATTAAAAATAAATACAAAGCAATATATAATTACGTACGGAAAGTAAACTGTACAAAACCAAAGAGCAGTATATTAAGCAAACAGTATAAAAAGCAATATAATAAGGAAGCATCAAAAAGAAGCAGACTGCAACAAAGAGACTAAATTACTGGTTTACATTATTGACCCATAGAAGTATAGATTTTGCAAAGACGCTGTCAAGACGCTGCTGCCCTTGCAAACCACTCCATAGAAGATGGCTGATGCCACCACAGAGTCATAGAGAGGCCTCAAGAGTGTCTCCTGTACTCCAAAGAACCTGAGCCTCCTCAGCATGAAGAGTCTGCTGTCCTCTCTTGTATACTCACAGTAACTGGTATTGCAGTAGTTGTATAGTCGTTGTTTTGTATGCATATTGAAGCCTTTTACTTTTTATTTTCTTCACAGAAATTGCAAAGACTAAAAGGTTTAATAGGTCACAGACATAATGGCAGACGTAATTTTTTGAAAATGTGGGACTTCATGTAGGATTTTAAATGTTTACATTATCTTTTTGTGATCAGTTTTATTTTGAATGCCACACGGCACACAAGAAGGTTAGGATTTTAGATTTAAGAACCGGCTATGGAGGAATTTATTTATTTATTTATTTATTTATTTATTTATTTATTCATTCATTCAATCAATCATTCAATTAAATCTTCAATATCTAAGGTCCACCCCGACTCTAGGTAGCAGTAAAGCATCACTGCATTGAATGCAAGTCAGTGACCAAAGCCGTAGAAGAAGAGAGTTGTCTTTTGTCCAATCAGAGGCTACGTTGCCATATGCTGTGCGCAGGCGCAGTGGAGCACATATTTCATGTGTTGTACGTCGTGTCCGGTGGAGGTCACAGACATCTGAGCAAAACCGAGGTGAGTTATATGTGCTGTGTGTTCGTTACACTGAAAATACGTAACTGTGTTAACAGAAGTATATAAGTCAATAACTGCAACGCAAATAGAAGACGTTTTCTTATTTTAATCCTTAAATTACATTATATCAACTGTTGAGTAAGGCTAACACGAGCTACTACTACATGTCAGTTAGAGATAACATGCGTACAGTCACCCGGCGTGACTTTGCTGACACATGCTTTGTTGCAGTTTTAATGTTTGTCACATAACATATACGTAAGATTTTACATGTCTCAGACCCTAAACTATAATGCGCGGTTTAGTTGGCGTAGCTTGCCAGCTGTCTCAGCACACTGCTAGCTGACAAGCTAATGCTAGCAGGTGGGCTAATTTAGCTAACACCTACAGCCTTGGCATCACTCAGCCCAAGGCCAAGGCTAACTACTACTGGATAGAGGGGATTTATATTGGCTTTCCAAACACCGTAACACACACTTAAATGGTTTACGCTGCGTAGGAGTCATGTTGGTGATGTGTGCTAATTGTATCATCCTCTTGTCCTGTTTTCACTGTTAGTGGGATTGCTATCATGGCCAAGCTGTTCGAGTCTATTGGGAAGTTGGGGCTGGCCCTCGCCATTGGTGGAGGTGTTGTGAACTCTGCCCTTTTCAATGGTAAGTGCTGGTCAATGGGCACCTAACAACACATAACTGGTTATATTTACCTTGGGCCGGGGTCGATGCATTTAGCTTTTACCGTACTGACAAGTGATTAATATGTCCTTTATGTGAACACTGCAGTACTCAGCCAGGAAGTCTGAGCAATCATGTAGTGTCAGATAAGACCACTAACTAAGTCACTGAGGAATTATTTTGTAAATACAGCTGTTTTACGATGTAAAATTCATCCATCACCACACTTAATTGCACTGCCTCCAAAACAGCTCAGTTTCACAGGGTGGTAGCTCACTGCATTGCAATGTAATGAAATGCATTCACACAAAGCTCAGGTAAATGATGAAAACATATTCACCACTATGACAACATAGGCAGCATTTGATTACAAAAGGCTGCAAATAAGTAAGACACAAATTAGGAATTTGAAAATTAATATATAATACATAAATGCATTGCAAGTGTTGAAATACTCCAAGTCTGATACCAAGCAGCTGAAGAAATACTTCAACCATTCACCAGTCATGTTTGCTCTAATATGGCATTCCAAGTCTGACTGTGTGATTCTGATGCTATTTAAGATATTGACTTTACATTTGGCATTAGTCTCTTACTAATTACTAGTGTTCAGCATAGTTTATGTAATGTCTCCTGAAAACTTTTATGGTGTTGTGACACAATTTGCAGTGTTTTCCTATTTGCATGTCATTTGTTTGTATTTTCATTGCATTTTGTACTGCTGAAATTGTGTTGTCAAATGAACCATAAATGGCAATGATGGCCATGTAGCACCATGCAGCTCTTCAGTAATGTAATTCACATGATTTCAACCAATCAGGGTTTTATGTACAAGGTTGGGAAAACACTCGTCTGGAGAAAAGGGCCAGGTATTGGTACTCAATGTATTTTAGGTATGACCTAAGTAACTCCGTATCGAAACTTCTCCACTCAAATGATACTTGCATTCGGTCCATTTTATACCTAGATCCAAGAAAAAAAGACTATTTGTATGGTTTGTCTTGCAGCCTATCACCACAAGCACTCTTCGATTTCATGTTATGTGTCATAAGCCCACTACTGTAGCAGCCACAACCCATGCAGTCTGTAATGTGGTGAAGTCAAGTGCGTCTTTTTTGAAGGAAATTGTAATTCAGTGTGCCGAGATGCCACCATCAAAATGTTTTAAAGTATGGCTGTACTGCACACTAGTGGTGCTTGGTGGCATTTTACACAACTGAATGCATCCATTTACATGATGGGTACCAAATAAACTAGAAAAATGGTATCAAATAGTACTTCAGCACTGCTCTGTTAGTACTCTATTGGTATATGTATCACTTTAGATTACTAGTATTGTAATTCTTAAAAGGATGCCCACCCCTATTTTCAGCAAAACGTTTAAGGGTTTGACAGTTGCCGAACTATGAATTATGAAGACCTGTACAATATGCTTTATATACAACCCTGTTGGCGGAGAGACTAACTATACTTCTTTCTACAGTTGATGCAGGGCACCGGGCTGTGATATTTGACAGGTTCAGAGGAGTGCAAGATGCTGTTGTTGGTGAAGGGACCCACTTCCTTATTCCTTGGGTTCAGAAACCTATCATCTTTGACTGTCGCTCCCGTCCACGCAACGTGCCTGTCATCACAGGCAGCAAAGGTACATCGGTTATCTACTACACTGCTGTAATGCCATCCTCAATTTTGCTCCTAAACATTCTGTGTCCTTTAAAACTTAGTCAGCTGTGTGGAGTTTCTGTGAAAACAACTAGCCTCCTGGTAATGCTGTAATTCTTCTATAAGAAGAAAAATAAGCTGGTGTGGCTACTATCTAATGTTACCTAGTGTAAAATGTTTACATTTTGTCTTCAAACTATACAAACACTACCTAAGGATGTAACTTGTACTGTACACAGTAGGGCTGCAACAATTAGTCAACTAATCGATGACAAATCGACTATTAAAATAATCGGTGACTATTATAGTAGTCGACTAATCAACTTTTCATAGAAAAGTACTATAAAAGTACCCCAAAATACTCTTATTGCAGCTTCTTAAGCTCAAATATCGGCAGCTTTACACACTCTGAACTAAAACCCTTTGGCGTGAGTACGAAACAAGACATTAGATGACATAATTTTGGGGTTTGGGAGAGACAGACAGACATTTTTCAACATTTTAACACATTTTCCGATAAAATGATTAGTCGACTAATCGAAGAAATAATCGACAGATTAGTTGACAATGAAAATAATCGTTAGTTGTAGCCCTAGTACACAGGAGGTTTTAATCTATGAAAAAAGTTATCTGTCACTTATATGCTACTATGTGCAGTAAGAATAACACTTTGATTTTTAACCCGACAGATCTGCAGAATGTAAACATCACACTGCGTATCCTCTTCCGGCCGGTGACCACCCAGCTGCCACGCATCTTCACCAGTATCGGTGAGGACTATGATGAGAGGGTGCTCCCATCTATTACCACAGAGGTCTTAAAGGCTGTAGTGGTGAGTGTCAGAGTAATTACAAATAAACAGGAAAAAATTTTATTGAGAGTGAGCTGATAAACTGACTTATAAGCCACTATGTTTGTGTTTGTGTGTCTGCGTGCGTGTGTAAATAATTTTATTTTTTTGACAGGCCCGATTTGATGCAGGCGAGCTCATCACCCAGAGAGAGCTTGTGTCTCGGCAGGTCAGTGAGGACCTCACAGAAAGAGCCAACACCTTCGGCCTTATCCTGGATGATGTTTCACTGGTATGAAGCTGCAGATACATTTTGAAACAATGTCTGTTACCTTTTCAGCTGTATTTAAATTCAGTGATACAATTGTGTTATGTTCTTTCAGACACACTTGACCTTTGGCAAGGAATTCACAGAGGCTGTGGAGATGAAGCAGGTGGCCCAGCAGGAGGCTGAGAGAGCCCGTTTCATTGTAGAAAAGGTATTGTTTTAAACACACAGGTCATCCCTGTCATCCATCTACTACTTTGAATTCAGGAACTTTGTAAGCAAGATTTTTCCTGCATAGAGAATTACAAGGCAGCTTGGTCCCACCTCCAGCTCTTGACAAAACTTAGATGGGTGTCATAACTGAAATAACTATTTTCTAACAAGCTTTGCACTTTGTGGATTTCTGTCATTTGTAACTGCAACTGCAGCAATATGCAGATCTGATGGCGCTAAAGTAATCATCACAGTGCACCAGGAAACGTGCTGCCAAAACTGCCAAAGAGAGAAAAAAAGAGCCGTCTGTTTTGGACCATAGCAAAGCGGGGGCCCGCCTGGTGCGCCACAGTGTTTGCACAGTTAACATGTTTGCCACCACAGCAAAAAAAAAAATCACTCAAGAAAACAAAACTTTTCCTGCTGTTCCATGATGGTTTTATATCGCCAGTTGGAGTTTATAAATGCCGCTGCAAAAGGCAGTCTGACTCTGCGTTTGTGAACGCCACTCCATTCTCCTTTATATGAGTGTCTGAACACGGTCTTGTAGTGAGACTACAACATTTAAAAGGGTGAAATGGAAGTAAAAAAAGTAGTTTTTTAATCAACTTCTTTCCCATTGTGTAAGTCGAAAAGTTCAGACATCTGTAAAATAATCAAATTTCCATTAAAAAAAAAAAAAAAAAGACATGCTGTCTTGTAAAAATGTGTGAGGCAATTACTAAAATACAATAGTTAATTAAATGTTTCAAAAACAGGGGAAGATCTCCATTTGTGTACACGTGTTAGCCACAGTTTATCAATAATTGTAATTTGTTTCAGTCATACCATTATAAAAACTCAGACATTGCTTGTAAAAATGTGCTTCCTTGAGTTAGTTTAAGGCATAGTACACATGCACATGTGTGCACATGATCAGGATGGTGCCACCTCTGCCTCATTTTGAGCCAGGAAAAACCCCAGTATGCAGTTTCAATGGGTAAATGGGTGGAAAGTTAAATTACAGTCATTGTGAACTAAGGCAGCTCACAAAATCATCTTTTTATGCTTTTAGGCAGAGCAACAGAAGCAAGCTGCCATCATCTCAGCAGAGGGAGATTCCCAGGCTGCCTTGCTCATCGCCAACTCCCTGATGGAGGCTGGCGATGGTCTGGTAGAGCTGCGTAAGTTGGAGGCAGCTGAGGACATCGCTTTCCAGCTCTCCCGCTCCCGCAACGTCACGTACCTGCCGTCAGGACAGGGCACATTGCTCCAGCTACCCCAGTGATAACATCTCGCCTGTTTGCTTTCACCAGCCATTACAAGGGCCATGGAAGGGGTGGTTGGAGGATTCAGTAAAGGACTCTCAGCTTCACACACATTCCTCCCACTCTTTCTCTAACCAACTCTGGACTGGGCTCTGCTGATAGCAGGATGGTGGGAGACAAAGTGAGAGGTCTGCGTTGGATACATTTATGAAGTCCACTCGTGTATGGAAGTGGAGAGCAGCCTATATACAATATTTTGTTTTGAAAACGACAACTGCAGTAAATTCTGTGAATATTAGTCTTTACTACATTGTCTCAGAGCACTGCATGTGTGGAAAGCAACAGTGATTTTTAACATCAAGGGAAAACTGTTAGTTATTCCTTTAAAACATAACATGATAAATTGTGAATGATAAATGCCATTATTGTTGTGCTGGAACGTCTCATCAAATTGTGTAACTCTGTATATTCAGATCTGTAATGAAAAGCTCTCATTATGATTCACCGACATTAACCGACTAGAGGTGGTGTCTTCATTTGACTTAAATTCTCTGTGTGTTCTGATTTGCCAGAGGGATTAAATTTCATAAATGTGTCCGCTTCCTAGCCAATTATTTCTTAATAAATAATATTGCTAGTCCCAATCAGTTGGAACGTGCCTGTCAGATAGTAGAGGATGGTCCTTCATTCTTTACAGTTGTTGCTGTGTCTTTAGTTTGTGTGGAGAAGATGTGCACCCAATGTTTCAGAAATGGCTCAAGTTAACAATAAAATTGTCTTTCTACCTCCCAGTGGTCAGGCTCGTTGGTCAAGGACTCTGGGGTGAATGTACAGGGTTTTCTATTATGTGTAATCATAACAGTCACCACAGGAGGGTGTGTCATGATTGCATCCTCTTTGACAAAATACTGTAGAAGGTCAGAAGTTGGTTTAACTGCTTATTTTTCGCCTCCTTAACAGATGTGGCATTATAATGTTTCAAAATGAGTAAAATAGTTTTACATTGGTAGCTTTGATGACACAGTTAGACTTCCAATTGAAGTGGGGGTTTGAGACAATGGCCAGGAATAAATTAAATCCTCTAAGCAACTCATGATGGGGTCCTTTTAAATATTTTCTGGTATATAGATCAAGATACAATTAATTTTAGAACAAAGCATGATTGATTTCTGCAATTTTTGATATGTTTTTGAGCAGCCATTAAACCCTCATCCTATTGTTCCGGATGTATTTATCTTTTAGGAAAGTTGTATCGTTGAATCGTGGATTTTAATCACATTCCTGATGCTATTTATAGATTCAGATTGGAAGTACACAAATAATAAATGGCCGGGACGCCTTGTGTGCAGTGAAAACCTCATGTTAAAAGCATCAAACTCATAAAATTGAAGATGTGCCATAATATTTAAGATGAAGAGTTGGTTAAAAATAGAACAAAGTCATTACACTTTTAGGATTTCTCCTTGGAGAGGATAAAGCGGTCCTCAGGGTCTTCTCATTATTATTTCATCAA
This sequence comes from Epinephelus fuscoguttatus, assembly GCF_011397635.1. Taxonomy (NCBI): domain Eukaryota; kingdom Metazoa; phylum Chordata; class Actinopteri; order Perciformes; family Serranidae; genus Epinephelus; species Epinephelus fuscoguttatus. Next base: position 15,132,941 of record NC_064770.1, on the reverse strand, counting down.
TCAAGGATTTCAGCTCAGCGCGTGTGCGCGCGCCGTACCCTGTCTGGTGTTGGAGGGGAGACGAAAAGAATCCAGACCCAGACACGCTGCCGCGCGCCTGCCCAGACAGCGGCCTGAATGCCTGGGATGAGCGCGGGACGGCGGTGGTACGCGCGAGAGCTTGGCCGGGCCACGTAGCGGGGCTGAGGACACCGGTGCGCAGGTATCTCCGCAGCCCATACCGCACATCAACAAATGATCTCACACACATTTGCACAAAGAAACTATTGGCATTGCCCTTTCTAAATGCACATCCGCGAATGTAGAGGCAGAGCGAGCGAGAGAAGTGCGCGTGCAACCCTGAATCTGTGCAACTCTGATTGCACGAACGCAAGAGGGAGGTCGCTCTCGACGGAGGTAAGCCAGCAAACCTGCAACACAATGTTGCTATATAACTTAACTGTATGCACTTAATGTATGACAAGCATGGCAGCTGCTTGGGGAAAGGCACAGCAGGTCGCCGGTAGCCGGTGCTCGGAGCCACTGTGAGAATTGTCCGTGAGCTGAGCTAGCACTGACTTTGTGACAGTGTCGAGTTGAGTGGGTTTGTCAGTACAGCAGTCGGGGTTTTGTTAGGAAAGCGGTGCTTTTCATCTTGCACGACAAGAAAGATACGTCGATAACAAAGCATGACATCGGCTTTTCATCTGGCTTCACGTGGCTCCGACAACTGTCACACTTTTCCTTTTAAAGTGCAGTATCGAAATTAAGTGTAACGTTAATGCTAAATATCTGACGTTAATGCTAGCGTCAAGCTAACTAGCCCCAATCTGGGCGGTTTTGGGTTAAAAAAAAGTGAAAGTCTTCTATCTGTTGTTAGCTAATGCATGTCAGTAAACAGCAGCCTTCAGATGATAGAGCTTATGCAAGCTAATATTACTGTTCATGTAGTAAAGTAACCTTAACTGCACTAAAATATCTAATGGCTGCACCTTGAGCTAATGTAGCCAAGTTAGCTTGTCATGTGTGTGCAGGTTAGTACCTATGGAGTGAGGCTAGCTAGCTAAGTAGCCTAAGTTGGCCAGGCCTGCACAGTGTTACTGCTGTTCGGTGTATAATGTTGCTTTTTTGTTTTAACCCTTTCTTTGCTTTATACACACTGCAACATTCTGAGCCGTGTAGCTGGAAAGATCACCCACAGCAAAACGTAGCTATTAAACCAGAAAGTAGCTGGTTCTTCACCATATCTCGTTATACTTCCCAAAATGAAATGTTGCTTTTGCACTTCATAACACCGTATAATCTTGTGTGACCCGGTCCTTCCGTTTTTATTTAAGCATGATTTCTTGCTCTCCAAATTAACATTTAAACAATTCACACTGAATGCCCCCATGTTCTCTTTGCCTATTCAGAGGAGAGATCCAGTGTGAACATCAGTGCTGCTCTCAGGTTTGACAGTGACTCTGAGCAGTGATGAGAAGACAAAAACTTGGGAGAGCTAAGATAATACCCACTTTTCTATGATACCTCAGATGATTTATACCAGACCAGAAACACTAAGTACTGCTCTTATGACCCGATTATGGGCTTGAGGGCCAAATACTCACAGAGGCACGGCGCACCCCTGCAGTGCACCACACAGTGAGCTGGTTAAGGTCTTATGAGTTTGGACCGAGTTTGGAATGTGAACCTTCACACGGGTCCTCCACAAGCTGCAAAAGGGAAAGCTCATTAAAGTCTAGACTTTAGAGGGAGCATGGATTTGAGGAGCACTGTTGCATAGTCAGAGGTAAACGTGACGCATTTTGACTGCTTCAGAGGTTTCATCTGCTTTACTGTCACAAGCCAAGCATCTGCGAACCCTCGCACTGTCTAATGCTGTTGGTTGAAATGTTGTATAGTGCTGTCGCAGTAAAGCTCCCATCCTGTGTCATTCAAATCTTAAGCCACAGCAGCATCTATCCGGTATATGACTGGCTTTGTGGCTTACCCTATATGAAATTAGTTTTGGTTTCTCATCGTGTCTCTGAAACTTGACTGAGGACAGCTGTAAATTGGTTATTGTTGAATAAACGTTGATTTCTGGGCAAGTTTTGCTGAGCATTAGTAATGCTTTGGATTACTTAAATGGGCTGTCAGAGAGACATGCACTTTTTTTCTTTCTTTTTTTGCGCCAGGGTGCAAAGTTCATCTTTGAAAGCTGTCCAAACTTAAAAAAAAAAAAAAAGAGTTGCAAATGATTATAATTCCAATAGATCTGACCTTCCGATCTGACAAGGTGATTGTGCAGGCTAATTACCAGTGATATTGATATTGAAGTCTGCGCTCTACTTGATTCCCACATCAAAGGACTGCATTATTTCGTTGTGAGTGAAACTCTGAAATGACTCATCATTGATAATGATAAGCCGGTGGAAGGATTTTACTCAATATGGGTTGCATAACCGCAGAGTGTGTTTGTTTATTTGCACATGTGCATTTTCTTTTTGACAGTTTTCCGCAGTCAGTTTAGCACTTTTGCTTGTGTTGCGAATGACAAATTAAATGCATGTTTAAAATTAGCCGTTTCATATGCTTTCAACCCCACAAATATTTATTTTAATCACACACGGGCTGAAAAGAGGATGTAACAAGCCGATTGCATGTTAAATCAGGTTCAGGCAATGGTTTCCCATGCAATTTATATTCCTCTGTCATCCAGACGCAGGATAATCTATTAGGCTTTGTGTCTAAGACAGCCATGTGAGTTGAGTTGCTCTGTCAGTGCAGAACGCGCCCTCCCCTTGTGGTCTTAATGCTCTCAGAGCTGCTGTCCAATTCTCAGAAAGGATCAGAGTCAGCATGCACAGGAAGGCAGGTGTGCCTGTATGTGTGGATAGCCAAATTCTACATAAATGGCTTTCGCTTGTACTTGCAAAACTGGTAGAACATAAATTTATGTATGTTTGGCTTTAATAAAAGCTCAGCAAACATCATTTAGTTCCATTCTCATAACAGTCTTGCATGGTTTCTTATTTCAGTTTTGCGACATGAATTGAAAGGAGGAACAGGGAGATCAGTTTAGGGTTTACCAAGCGAGATTATAGCAAGTAACTGGGAGAACTTACATTCAAATTGAGTACTGAAATACACAGAGCATCTTTTAAAAATGGACCGGTGAACAAAGTTGAAAAAAAATCCTGTCAAGTCTTTCAAATATCGATCTTTTATTTGGAGTTATTCTGGTTTTATTCCTGACATTTGCAGCCTCTGTTCAATCAGAATTAGTGTCGACACTGAACTTTCAGTAATAACCACATATAAAAACACGTTTCAAGTGACAAATACGGCTCTAAAAAAATTAAAGAGAAAAAAAAGATGCTTTTTCTAATTGCGATCAATGAATGTGCTCGTAACTGTCAAAATGATCAGGCTTAACATGTCTGCCCTGATTGCAAAGCTCTACACTTTACTCTACATCATTTCACTTTTAACAGACTCTCTTGCTCCTTTTTCTGGCACTATTGCAATCCCTTCATATTAATCATGGCTCTAAATTAAAGACAAGAACAAAGTCGTCTTTGCGGGTCGGTGGGGGGATGTTTGAATATGAAAGTCCCTCCTGCCCTATTTATGTTTTCTTTGTAGACAGAGGAGCGTTGTGTTAAAAAAGAAATAAGCATAAGATGTTTGTGAAGGCACAGAGGAGAGGATGTTTGTCTCCAAGAAAGGAAATGTGTTTTTGTTTCTTGCTCAGGGAGGTTTTCTAGTGAACAAACCGCCCTTGTGCATACTCATTATGGCAAGTAGGGTGTGAGGTTGTTCGAGGTCAACTAACTGTCAGCCAGTGACACCCTTGCTTACATGTATGCAAAAGTCAAGCACATACAAATGCCATTACGGCAATATTTTTGTGTTTTAATGCTGTCTTTCTTTTCCATCGTTTACTTGCATGAACACGATGATATTACTGTACATTCCAAGCTGCGCAGCGCTTCAGCTTCATTGAAAAGCTGAAATACAGTTTCCTGTGGTTGTATCTGCAACACAAGCTCCTGAGCTGTGGTTACACTATGCTCTCTAACAGTCAATGGGAGGTGTGTGTGCAAGTTGGTGTATATTGTTTAAAAAAAAAAAAAAAAAGAAAAAGCAGACAATCTTTTGTTTAATCAGTGCCGTTGCCATCGAGTTGGTGTGGGTTCGTGTTTTTGCAAAGTGTTCACTTTTGTTAACACTGTACCAAATGTTACGCTGGAAAGATATGAAACATAACTTATTTATTGTTCAGGATTCAGAATGTAAGTGATGCTCAGTGATTGCATCTAAGTTGTCACAGCCCTTTGCAATTCATTTGAGCTATCAGGGAGTCTTCCAAACCTCACGTAAAAAGTTTTATCTAACCATCTTCAAGAAGATATTATACATCTTTGTGTGGTGTATATGCTCTCAAATTATGCTCAAGATGGTATCATGGTGTGTTTTTGTATTTGACTTTTTATTAGAAATTTCAAAGCAAAACACCTCAAAGGACTTTGATGTTACAAAATCTCAGGATACCACATATAAGCATTACTACAAAAAATATTCCCCAAGTGCCCTCAATACATATAAACATAAATATTACTCTAGAAAGCAAACCATCACTGCATTTTATTTTCTAGTGAGGTGTTTCAGTTGTGGCCTGGAAATATTCAGAATACTCTGCTTTTGTACTTGAATCCACTCACGTTCATTTGTGAAGGCTGCGGTTTCTACTCCCACACACAACACTGAAACATTTGTGGGTAAATGTGGCGCTCAGTGTTGAAAACTTGACATTATGGCTTTAGTTTCAGTTCATAGACTCTGTAGTGGCACCTCTTCTAACCTCATCTATATTTCCCCTGTTTTTTTTTCTCTCCCTCTTATCTCGCAGGTAATGCACTGTAAATGGCTCTTCAAGCAATACACAGAAGTCATTTCAGCAGTTTCATGTCTGGCATTCAGTTTGTCTTGTCCTGCGCTGCAGTTTGAAGACACCGGCACCCTGCAGGGCAGCAGCCTTCAGAGAAACTGAATCTTGGATCTGCCTACACCTCACATATAACTCGAGAGGAATTTAGCTTCAAATGTTCAGCATCAAAGATTCTGAGCCTTTGATTTTGCAGTCTGATTTTTAAGCACATGGAACAAATCTTGGAACAGATTGTATGTCTTTCCGACGGCATTTCCTACCTTGGACAGCATGGATGCTCTTTTTGAATCAGGTTGACTATCTGTCGCCTCATCCCCTCCTTCCTGTCTCCTCAGTAGAAGGAGGGTAGGGGATTGGTGTGGCGTCCCCTGCCCCTCCTTGTAGAGTAGGTTAGTCTACCTTGGCACCATAGCAGTTATTCTTTTCCATTGCCTTGTGCATCCACCAACTCCATCCCTCTATTCCCTCTCCCTCTTCATGAAATCCTGCAAGAGCCTCAAGGAAGAGGTTTCTGTCCCTAGCCTTGGCGGGATGTCACAGGAGGAGGGACGCAGGGCGCCAGTGTCCCAGTCCTATTTTCACTCCCCTAACCCTGATCTAGACCTGACGGGCAAGCTTTATAAGAGGGAGGTTGGTGGTAAGCCGTATTCTGTCCTAGTGGACAATAAAATGGCAACCAAGACGTCCATGGGAGATCAGAACATCAGTCAGTTGCCGACCCAACATGCGACTCAGCAGCAACATCAGCAGTATTTCAGAGAGGGAGGAGCAGGGCAGGAGGTGGGGACACACGGGTCCCAGGCTGGGAACGATGGCACCTCTGACGACACTGACGATGATGATGAAGATGAGGAGGAAGAGGGTGAGGATGAGGATGAAGATGGGGAGGATGAGGGCTTCAAGCGTGAGCAGATCATCGTGGAGGTAAACCTGAACAACCAGACGCTTCATGTATCCAAGGGGGACAACAAAAGTGGAACCGCGGCAGATGACTCAGAGAGAGCTGGCAGCGACGACGACGATGATGAAGATGAGGAGGAGGAAGAGGAGGATGAGGACACTCCCGATGAGGAGGAAGAAGAAGATGAGGAAGAGGAAGACGACGAGGAAGATGAGCTTGAGAGTCGACGGACAAGGTCCAAGCGGGCCCGTCGTGGTTCTAGTAGTGCGGCAGCTCCCAGCCAGCCACGGAGGAAAAGCCTCAGAACGGCTCTGAGCACCGCCACCGCAGGAATGACCACCAGGGGCCGACGGAAGCGCATGGAGCCTCCGACGAGCAAGCGCAGATCGGCCAGATCAGCCCCATCGTCCGCCGGTTCCACGACCACGACGACAGCAGGGAAAGCAGAGGTGGAGGAGAAGGAGATGCTGGCTTGTGAGAAGTGCCCGCGAGTGTTCAACACACGCTGGTACCTGGAGAAGCACATGAACGTCACACACAGGCGAATGCAGATTTGTGACAAGTGTGGCAAAAAGTTTGTCCTGGAGAGTGAGCTGGCCTTACACCAGCAGACTGACTGTGAGAAGAACATCCAGGTAAAGCAAACTTCTCCCCCGTCTCACACCGTATCTTTCTCTCACACATTCTGAATAATAGATAATAATAATAGAAAAATGCATTTCCAGGGTTCACCATATTCTTTGATAACATCTTTATATACATAGATATATTTAGCAGCTGCCCAGAACAACTTACTTTCAGATTTATTTTGGGTGCTTTGATGCATAAACCTGATGTTCAAACATAGCTTTTTTGCCCACTGAGTGCAGTAAACATTTAAACATGAAACTGTGGTTTTTCCTGTTACACGCCCATAAAACTCTAAATAATGAGATTGCGGTCTAGGTGTGAAGTTAAGTAACATGCTAGTTTTGTTTCTGGGCAAAGAATTGTATCATGAAGTTACAGTATCTGTAGCTAAATAATGGTGTTTTATGCTTTCCAGTAAAGTATTTGTAATATTTAAGCCAGAAAACTAAAAAAACATAATCTGAACACACTGTCAAACTGCTAACATGTAGTAAAAAACATGTATCATGACCAGCTGTCATCGATGGTGTCACAAGTGGGTTGAATTTGGTTTTGGTTCTCTAAAACAAAAACGTGATTCAGCGTTTTAATACTCAAGGGTCTTGTGGCTGTTTTGAATAGCTTTATTTAGCGCCCTGTTTTGCTGAACTTGATTTGCGTCTTTAGTTTGTGTTCTTTTTCTCCAGCCAACCATGTCAAGCTGTGAAGTTACAGGTTCTCTAATAATTAGTTTGGCTTAATGGAGCAGAAAAATAGCATTTATCAATGCAGAGTCTGTTAATGCACGACTTGTTTCCAGGAGGCAACACTCAATACTCATGCCTTATTATAATATCTGTAAAGGGACGAATGCAGCAAATTGGGCAGGTGAATTGATCCTAAGTGTGGTACTTATTTTTTTATTTTTTATTTTATTTATTTATTTATTTTTTTTTTTTAAGATATTTTTTGGGGCATTTTTGCCTTTAATAGATAGGACAGACAAGTGTGAAAGGGGGAGAGAGAGAGAGGGAGTGACATGTAGCAAAGGGCCACAGGCTGGAGTCGAACCCGGGCCACTGCGGCAATAGCCTTGTACATGGTGCGCCTTCTCTACCACTAAGCCACTGACGCCCCCTAAGTGTGGTTCTTATTAAGCAAATCAGAAATATTGACTGAATAAATGACTAAATATAAAATGAGAAAATTGCTCTGGCCAGTGGGTGGCGCTTGCCAGGTCGCAAACAATCTCATTTACAGCTAAACAGTACACTACAATATGTTTCTGAAAACATTTGAGGCAATGCAGTAACAGAATCTTGATTGATATTTGATCAGAGCTGCCAAGTTTGAAAGTTTGACCAGAGTTTACAAGCAATGACAGACATGATTGACACCTGTGTTAGGGACTCCTCGGCTCTGATTGGTTGTTTTCAGTGAGCCGCAGTCTGATTCTAGCAAATGCCATTAGATTCAACAGGGGGAGGAGGGACATGGTACTTTTCACAGACTATCTGGCTCATTTACTTTGTAAATAACAAAAACTTATTTTCATAATTGTAGCTTTAATAACAGTGTATCATGGTGGACGTGATACTGAATTTTTACATTGAACAACAGAAAAAATAATCCACTTGATTAGAAATAAATGCAGATATATCACAAAATAACCAATTGCACTCCATCACCGGTGGAGCCAAGTTAATCTTCATAATCAGCTTTATGAATCAAAGTGTGAAGAGAGATTGTTTTTAGGTTCACTACACTTTTATCTGGAAGGTCTAACAACTGGTTTGTCAATTTCCTGGTCAAACATGTATCGTGAAGACAAATGATCATACCATAACAAATCAAAGAATAAATCAGGGGTAGTATAAATATCCTTCAGAGTACAGTGAACTTATTTTAAAATGGATTTAAAAACATTGTGATAGCATATGTCTTGAGCAGGCCAACTGAAAATATGGAATGTCTGCGTGATAAAAGTGCAGCCATCAACTGAGCTTCAGGGTTCATGGATAAAATCAGAAACACACAAATGTTTCCCCGGTGCCTCACCAATTTTATGTCAGTGGGAAAAAAGAAAGACGCTGTTGGAAGGAAAAAAAATCTCACATGATAGCTTGGCAAGCATTTGCCAGAGGACATGTGAGAGATACTAAAACAGTGGAAGTCTCTTTCATATGATGAGACCTAAATTAAGCTTTCTGGCCGTCACATTAATTGCTTGAATTTTGGCGTTTTTATATATTGGTGGCAACGTGATGCTGTGGGGATGCTTCTCTGCAGGGCACCCTACAGTCTGCAAGATAACTGCCAGTACAACTGGATTTATCTTCCAGCAAGACAGCAGCTTGAACACAGAGCCAGAGCTCAGGAATGGCACCAAAATAACACTGACTATCTTTTATATGCACAAAATATTCAGGGTTTTGCCTTTTTTCTGAATGAAACGATATTCCTATTAAGCTGTTTACTGGGCTAATAACAATGATTGTTCCACTAATATTCCTGTTTACATGCAGCTGTGCATACTGCAGTTAACATGCCCTGACTTGTTTATCACATCAAAATATGGAAAAGTGGGAATGGGTGGAGCTGCTTATGCCTTTGTGCTTCTTTGCATCAAAATAGGATTTTTTTGTGTGAACGCAGCCTTCCTGTTTTATTCCTTCAACCATCCTCTTGAAAGGGTTGGCACGGCGATATTTGCGCATACCCAAAAACCAAGTTTAAAAGTAGGTGTGTTTCTCCTGCCACCCAGAAATGTGGGCTTTTCTTTTGGGCATGCACCTACACCACAGCCTTGCTAACTGTTGGCTAATTGATTGCATACTGACTGTAAACAGGCAAGAAGCCGTGTGTCGCAAACATTTAATTTTAATGCGCTGGACACATGTTCAAAGAATGCTCTCAAAACGGGAATAATAACATCATATCCCACATATCTTAATCGGAAAAGATAAATGGAATATGCTGATAACATGACCCGTTTTAAATTCATAATATCGTCTTATTCAGAATAATGGTGGTGGAATATTAGCATACAATATTCTGTATTTTCCACTTCAGTCTGAACTTATATTCTTGCAAAGAAAAATAAAAGTGTCCAAATGTTCAAAGCTGGTTCAGATTCACCCACACTGACATTACGGTGTAATAGCTTTCAAAGGTGCTTTAACTGAATATTGATTTGAGATGGATCGAATATACACATTTAATTGTTTTGTAATTTATGCAACTTGCTTTGACGTTAATTTCCACCTTGATTCAGTTCCATAGAACAAATCACAACAAGGTCCAAGCTGGATAAATACTCCACAAGTGAAGAATATGATTTAGTCAGAAAGCACATCCGCAAGCTGAATTAATATTGATGGAATCCACACTTTCCTGTTTGTGTTTTTCCCCCTAATGGCCTCCAGGTTGTGTAGTCTGTTGAACTTCCTCAGAAGATGGAGAGGGATTTCAGGGAATTAGACACATTGTGATTTTTCCCCAGCAGAGGGAGCCGTAGTATAATGAAACAGTGTTGGCAAATATGAACCATCTGATGGCCATCAGGTGTTGTTTGCTCATGATATCAATCAGTAACAATAAGCTTTATCTTTTTTTTTTCTCCTTGTATGTGTCCTTTAGTGTGTCTCCTGCAACAAGTCTTTTAAGAAGCTGTGGTCACTGCATGAGCACATTAAGATTGTGCACGGCTATGCCGAAAAGAAGTTCTCGTGCGAAATCTGTGAGAAGAAGTTCTACACTATGGCACATGTCCGTAAGCACATGGTTGGTAAGTGGGGGTGTTTTTTTTTTTTTTTTTTTTTTTTTAAAAGTTCCTGTTGTGCTGCATTACAATATCACATCCTGTTAGTGTGAGTCACCACGACTCAGAGTTCAGTAAGATTGAGCCACAATATAATCACATTCTATATTATAGATATATATTTTTTGTGGCTGTACGCTTACCACTGTTACATTTTTTTTGTATAATCATTAGATTAACTTTCTTTAATTAACTTAAATAATGTAGTAGTCACCTTTATTCATGCACAGCTATCCTGGTTGAAATCTTGATGTGACCTGATCAGGTGTTTGCTGTTGTCTCAGTATTGTTTTCCTCTCTCTTTTTCTTTCTTTCTTTCTTTCTTTCTTTCTTTCTTTCTTTCTTTCTTTCTTTTTCATCGGTCTCTTTCCCCCAAACCCAGCTCACACTAAGGACATGCCATTTACCTGTGAGACGTGTGGGAAGTCGTTTAAACGCAGCATGTCTTTAAAAGTTCACTCACTCCAGCATTCTGGAGAGAAGCCCTTCCGTTGTGAGGTAAGATGAGCACACACTGTGGCCCCTGTTCAGACATGATCTCTTATATTGTAATAAATCTAGATGAGGTCCAGATCTAGTTGACAGGTCACAGCAGTATTATATGTTGTCTCACCTGCATCTGAAGCCAGTGCTACATGGACAAAGTATGTGGGAGAGGACATACAGCCAAAAAACACAACCTCCTGCTTTACAGTGACATAATGACCCTGACAGCGGCTTTAAAATGCAGATACAGTCTATATTTGTCCCCAGTGCACCCCATCACAAGTGGATGACACTAAATACAGGTGTCCCTCAGAGGAATTTTAGACTTGTTTATCTTGTTAGGTTGAAAAATGTGTGGCCATGTGAAAGGTCACTCACGCAACACAGACAATATGAGCTTTTTTACCGTGACAGTTCCCAGGAATCCACTGTGCATTTTCTAAGCAGCCTAAATTCCACAGCTCAACGATGATTTTTTCTTCCTCCCCGCAGTCACGGTTTAATTTCCTTTCCTGCCTGAACCAATGTCAGAACCTCTATAACGTTGACAAACTGTAGTGATGGTATGCATTAAATACGGCTTTTCACAAACAGGCACACTTAAATGTCATCATCTTCCTCGCATGTCCTTTTTATAATGTATTTGTTTTGAGCTCAATTCAGTACTCGGAGTGTTTGGCCTTTTGAGTGGAGCGACTGAAGGTTACAGTTCTGTTGAAGCTGTCCTTGTGTGCCTCCAAAAGGAGCCTCAAGGTAGTTTTTACTCATTAGTTTGAGCAGAGGAGCATCTGTGCCATGTGGTTTGTGACCAACCCCAAAATAGTCAGTTATATTCAGTCGATGCCTTTCAGAGGAGACCGTCCTCCTGTTCTTTAAACATTCAGTGGACAGTTAGGACGTCAGAGTTATACATGGAAGTCAGACCATGTCAAATATTAGCAAGTTCACCAGTTAACCAGAATGTTATATAATTATAGAACTAAGTGTTCAGTGTGTTGGGTTTTAACCAGCAGCTGTTATAGATGCATTCAGTCACATTGTGACTTCCTAGCTTATTTCTGCTCAACGGGGTTAGTTACAGTTGATTATCAAACTCTCTCCTCGCTTGTGAATCACAGGAAGTTGACAGATGGGGTGCCTTACTTCCACCCGAGGCTTTTTAATACCCAACCACTTAAAGGGTTGCACACAGGGAACATGTGTGTATGGGTGGAGCCGCTCAAATGAAATGTTTGAAGTCTTTCTACTCTGCAACATGTGATTACATGCCTATTAAGGGTGTATGTAATGTATAGGCCATTCTCCTCAGTGGTCTTATTCTGTAGTGCCATATGGAAACTGCTGGATTTCTTTCCCCACAGACGTTTATTTAGCCAGGTGGTGCCATTGAAATTATAAATATCTCATATTAGGGGAAAAACACCTGACCAAGAAAGCCTCGTAATGCAAACACACAGTTTGGTGACATGCACCCAAATAATCTGGTTATTGCTGGCTCCCTGCAGTAACCTAATTTCTTAAACCTCATATACATATAAATGAGAAATCTGCTGCCATTATCAGATTAAGGGATTAAGAGAAATCTTGTTAACACAGCTCGATATCTGGGGCCTAAACTACAAAGCCAGTTCAGCATGCTCTGGGCCCAGTTGTTCAGAACAGAAGCAATCTGATCAGATTTCAGCTGATGGATAGGATCAAACCTTGAAAAAGGATTCTGAAATCAGAGTAGATCATGTAATCTAGTCCTAGTTTTAATCTGGATCCAACCTTCAGTATGTGACATTGAAAACTTTTTAGTAGGATTGGGATATCGTTGATCCAAAAATAATAATCACGATCAAAGCAGAAGGTTGGAGACTGGGTGGAGTTCAGGAACAAACTGTAATAAATCTTTTAAATCGGTGAAATATATATATTATTTATATTTTGAACTTGATTTGTTTAACAGTTAGTGTGATTTTGAACAGCTGTGCACAGGATATCTTTTGGTTGTCTGGCTTCACGAACATTTACCGTCTGGATAACTGGTATCAGAAAGATGGTTTTCATCTCTGGGTTTTCCCATACAGCCACAAGCATGTTCATGTGAATTACGCGTGGTTGTTTATTACGTGCAACATCATCCGAACCATGAATGAAGTACTTCATATGATATGAGATTAAACTGTGATACTAATTACCTACGGGGGCGTGCTGATTTAGCAACAGCAAAAAGTGAAATTCATCAGAGTGAAACAACAGAATAAGAAGATGTCGGTACACTAGAAATCATTTCAAATATTAAAAGAAGGCCAATGTTTGAAATATATGACTGTTTATGTGGACGTAGTGGCACGTAAAAACACTTTCACTTCTGACTGACCAGGATGTTGCGTTTATAATCACAGGGGCCAGTGAACAGTTTGTTTATTTTACCTGGGAGTAAAAAGGGAACCAGCTTTGTGGTACTGAAAATCTTTGTTCCCGTTAATCACTTAGAAAAAAACATACCGAAGTTATCCTTTAAGATCAGTGTTAATAACCTCAGTAACCCCAAATCCTACTTCCTATTACAGGCATTGGTAGAAACTATTTTTTTTTCTTGGGGCTGGGCTGCCTCATGCATTGAAATACATGCAAACATGTCCCTCACTTCCTGCCCTACTGGACTAACAGGGTATGAAATTAACAAAATATTTTGGGGGCAATTTTGGCCCCACGGTCTAAAAAATGGGGGCATTTTTGAAATGTTTGGGGGCCATCAAAAAATTGTAATTATGTTCTAACAATAAGCACATGAAAAGCAAAACCAACTAAGATAGTGTCTTCACTCTTCAGTAGAAACCACTATAAATGAAATAAATAATGGGTTACATAAAGTTATGGTTGCAAAATATCACTCAGATTTCCTATAATTCAACCAGTTTAAATGTGATGATTTAACCATTAATCTACTGATAGCAGTACTAATGTTTCACCACATTACAGTTACTTTTACTGTTAAAAAGGCCAAATTACTATAAATTCCTTCGATGCAATCCTGGAAGTAAGTTAATTTAAAATTTAACATTCATTCTACCTTAATTTTTCATTAATTTTTCATTGTGTAGACACAGATCATCCAAGAAATGGTTAATCTATACTTATGGTACAGCAAAGCCCCCTCCCCTTCTCTGTCAGATTACTCTCACGTAATCAGTGTAATCTCGCTGATTATGTCTGGAAAATGAGTTGTAGACGTGACAGTAAATGAATTTAATGAAAATAAAATTATACTTTAATGTCAGATTGTAATACTGTTAAAAATATAAATACATATAGTTGTTTCAAAAACTTGGGGGCAATTTTGGCCCCTGGAACATGGCTTTTGGGGGCATTCTTGGGTAAATTGCGGGCCAAATGGCCCGTGGCCCTTGCTAATTTCTGACACTGTGGACTAACCTGGTTTCTTGTGTATGTGTAAAAGTAGACAATATGCAGCAGTTTCATAACAGCAGTTCATCAGTAAATAAGATCACATTAACTTTTTCAATGCTCAAAAAGTATAGAAAGAGGAGGACATGAAAGATGTTTGCCCTAATTCAGGGTTTTTTTTGTGTGTGTGTTTGTGTATGCATGCATGTATGTTTGAGCATTTTTGTGTCCCTGTCTCTTGACCTGTTGTTATCTGAATGCCTCTGTTCTGTCTCTGCTGTAGAACTGTGACGAGCGGTTCCAATACAAGTACCAGCTGCGCTCCCACATGAGCATTCACATTGGACACAAGCAGTTCATGTGCCAGTGGTGTGGCAAAGACTTCAACATGAAACAGTATTTTGATGAGCACATGAAAACACACACAGGTGAGAAACACACCCACCATCTGGAAAACAGACCAATTGTGCTGGTTTGGACTGTTGTTTTGGCCTCTTTTGCCTCCAGGGACTTCTTCAGGAATCTGTTGTACAAGGAAAACTCCATCAGCTTTGTTGACTGCAGGAACCTATTTCTGTTGCTGTCCTCTTGAGTCAGTCTACTTCTCACTGTCATTACATGTGCATTTATCCATGCATTTCCTGATACACGTGTGATACGGTCTGATACAGATTGTTTTGAACTGAAGCTGCTGATTGATATTTTGCGCAATGTTCAGTACTTTTAAACATGGTCACAATGAAGCCCTGTTTCCACCAATCTGTACGGTATGAAACAGTCCAGTTCAGTATGCTTTTTTTCCATTTCCACTGTGAAAAGTTGAGGATGGTACCAATGAAACCGTTCTGTACCGCCCCCATTTTTGGTAACCCCTCTGTTGGGGTACTTAGCACACAGATCTGGTACTAAAAGGTGGAGCTGTGAACACTGCAGTCTGTCAATAGCAGACGGTCACTCTTGCTCAGCAGCTGGAGTCTGAGAAAAAATAACTTGATTTGCTCGGCCTACTGCTGGCAACATTTAAGGTGGAATGTTAACTTCTAATGTTACTCAATGCATGAGTTGACAACCTAATTCATCGTTGTCCCATTCCATATGACAACTTTGACCATTATGTTAGTTCTTACATGACATACACCTTTTGTAATGAGTGGATCTTCAAGCTTTATATTTATTAATTTAGACCGGATTATGTGAACTGCATATATTGTAATCCTCAATTGGAGAAGGGGAAGAAAAAGCATTGCAGAGTTGCGTTCCTGTGGGCTACGGCAACACTAAACCCCTGAGCTTGCTTGAGAAGGACTTAATATACAAACACGCTATTTTTCAATATCCCATGGAGAGAGACTCTCACTGCAGTCTGTTTTATGTTGTTCTGTAAATGTCGGCAAGCAGTCTCGTTCTGTGGACGATAAATGAGGTGCTGGACGGAGCAGCCCACATACTGTTTGCAGTGGAAACGCTAGGGTCTAGGTACCATGTCTGAATGGTTACTTTTGGTTCCAAAGGTACCATACCAAAAGTGTTTGGTGGAAACAGGGCTTAAGTATTCATTTTTAAATCAAGGATCTGTATTCTGGCCAGGGTGTAAAAGCCTGGCACCTCTTAGTCTAGTCATCTAGTGAGCCAGATTGGACCCTTTGTCGAGCCAGTTCTGGCCCACTGGCTGTATGTTTGACACTCCTGTCCTAGACTATCGTGCCCGCCTATTAGGACTACCTGTTCCAGAGATTGTGGTTGTCAGTGTTGGGGTAGAGTCTCTTATGAAATAATGAAATTTGTAACTGCTATAAAATACCTTGAAAAATACTGACTTGGTTAGTGGCAGAGAATAGCAAAAGGACTGTAGTAAACATTAACAATAAGAGAGAGTGAGAAAGCGCAGCTGGTATCGTTATATCGATACTGTAGAAAATGAATATTGAAACCATTTCAAATATTCAGAATTGATATGTATTGTTAAATTGCTATTTTTTTTACAACGCTAGTCTCTAGTACAAGCAGGCTCTGACAATCAGTGGTACAGATACAGGGACTTGGAATTTGACTTTCTTGTAAAGTAAGAAAAAAAACTTAAATTCATACAGCCAACTTTCCAGTCTAAAAAAAGAGCGTGATAACAGAAAGTGGGGTGTAAGAAAAATGTTTCACAGTGTTTGGATTATGTACAGGCTGAAACAGAAAATTAGCCAGAAAGCACTCAGCTGGGACTTACTATTTTGGAGACAGGTGTCTCGCCGCTCTGGCAACAGCCTTCTTTTCCATCTCTGCACCTCTCCGTTTTAGCATGTACGGTATTTTAATATCATTTAATTACAAAACATGACCCAACTGAAGTGGCAAAAATCACATGTCATACGAAGTGGTCATTTATGTTAAATCTTAATGCTAAGTCCTCTTTGCGCACAGTTCTTCAGTTATGCCTGATTTATAGTAGGGTGCAGTTGATGCTTCAGTGAAATGTATATATGTTTTAACTTATTAGCCGTGTATCCATTGATTGATCAGCCCCCAGTCTGTCTGTGAGCTGCAGATTCTCCTTACTTCCTACAGTGGGCTGGGAAATAAAATCAATGAATCAATGAATACAATCACTGTTGATTTCCTCCTCTGGAGCTGACATGAAAACTATTTTGGTTCAGTAAATGTCTGCTGTCAGTCATCCTGGTGAAGGCAGTTTAGCTAGGCTGCTGTCCTCTCTGCGCAGAGTCAGCATGGGTTAAAAACAGACACACTTTTTACTGTTGAAAAATACATCATTTCTGTTGAGCCGCACTTGTAAAAAGTGTTGAGCGCCCAACTATAAATCAGGCTTTACATTTTGAGAAGGAATGTGAAAGTGAAAGTGCCCGAAGGACTCAGGTTCTGAGTTAAGTCTTCAGACTATTTTTATATATATATATATATATATATATATGGAAAAAAAAGTCAGACTTTTTTTTTTTTAAATTATCAGATGTTATGTTTGTTCTGTCTGTTGCAAATCTAAATACAGACAAATTCGGAAATGTTTTGAGATGAAAACTGTGCCCAACAGCAACAATGTTCCTGGACTCAGTCAGTCAGTCAGCCAGTCACCATACACTCTCTAAAAAAGGAAAGACATGGGAAGTTTCCAAGAAGAACATTATAGTGGTAAGAGCAGGGAGACTTCGCCCAGTTTATGTAATGAGAGGGACGCTCTACTTCAAAGGAGAGCCTTGCATATATTGGGGCTTGTAATGACTACCCAGACACATGCTGTATTACATCCCTCTGGTTTTCTGTCCCTGCTGCATTTCTATTTCTAAGACCAAGCTGAGCAGTGCAGCCTCTTCGTCTTTCACTGTTTTTCTCCAGCAGTGCCTGTCGTGGGTGGACACGCTGCTCTCCGTTGGCCCTCACGGTTCTATTTGTGATGTGTAATTACGCTACCTTCTCCTCTGCCTGCCACTAGCAACCAAATTTGAGACACACCCAGTCTTGCCCTGTAATAGGCGGCAGCCATGTTAAACACAAACTCCCAAAGTTTGGTTCACTGCTGCTCACAGATTTTCCATGATTTCTTGAGAGTGCAATGTAACAGTTACAGAAGACTAGCACATTAGCTGCCACCTTTTGATATTCAGTTGGTTTGGAGAAGCTTCACACATAACATGCCAGTGTAAGGCATTTAGAGAGCCCTTCAGCAGCCTGTTAATAGATGGCTGTGTGGGAGGTAGCAGGCACATTCAGTAGCTCCATGGAGGGAGGTTAATGAGAGCGGCATTCCAACGGAGCTGCTGTTATTCACTTTCACATCTCCTCTCCTCAAAGTGTGAATTGTAATAGCTTCCTGCAGAGTGGGTGGGTTGACAGCAGAGACCCTCAATTCAAGATGCCAACTTATTAGCATTTTTAAAAGAGAGCTGTCGCTCTCTGTAGAGAGAAATTAGAAAAAAGTTAACTCTGTTTTTTTTTTTTAGAGTTTTAATCAGTTGATTATTTTCAATTTGGTAACCATCACATTTGACAACAAAGGATGTGACTCTGATGCATCATATTATTTTCTCTGTGTAGCTCCGGTCTTTATGTTGATTGATACAGTCTGTGTCTTCCTCACACATCAGTCTTTTATTTTCTCAATCTGTGCAGGAGAGAAGCCTTTCATTTGTGAGATCTGTGGGAAGAGCTTCACCAGCCGGCCCAACATGAAGCGCCACCGTCGCACCCACACCGGGGAGAAGCCCTATCCCTGCGAGGTCTGTGGCCAGCGCTTCCGCTTCTCCAACATGCTCAAAGCACACAAAGAGAAGTGTTTCCGGGTCACCAGCCCTGTGGTCCTGCAGACCAGCGGCCCACCTGTGCCTGTCCGCCTCTTTGCCAACACCTTCTCCTCCTCTTCCTCCACCTCTGTTCCCAGTCCCTCAGCTCCCACCCCGGCCACCACCTCAGCACCCCTGGGCCTCAATCCAACAGGAGGCTCTATGCCTCCCCGAGGCCCCGTGGGACACACATTCTCCCACGTACAGCTCCACTCAAACCCCTCTCACCACCATCCCCACCCGACGACAACCCAGCAACACCTCTCAAACGCACCCCAACATGCCCCGCCTCACCCCCACCACCACCTGGCAGTGCCCCCAGTCTCCCACCTGCCCCCGCCCCCGGCCCTTTTCAAGAGCGAGCCCTTAAACCACTGTGGGCACGAAGACAGCAGCTACCTGCACCACATGGCCCCCCCTGACAAGGGCCCAGGGGCCCCACAGCACCACTGAACTGTGCTCCAGCTCTGCAGGCCCACACCAAACCGCGCCTTGTTCCTCCTCTTCTCATAGTCCTGCCTCAGTCTCTCAGTTGCGTGGCCCCTAATGAAAGGGTGGTCCTCTCAAACAGGTTCAAATAAGTCAAGCTACGCATGCACACTTGTGTATGTGACACATCCTCAGTGCACACATTATTTAAATAAGACCCCGACTTAAATACCATGGTCGACTGACAAAGATTTCACAACCTCTAGAAAAAATTTTTGAACATTTTCTTAGGAAATCTATTCGAGTTCTCAATCTGTACATTAATGGGTGTAAAGTATCTCCTTTTCATCAAAAGCTGCTGATGGAGGTCGACATATGTATTTCCTGGGCTTCATGGATCATCAAGAATCAGTGTCGTTGAACTTTTCTCTTTTTGTCAAGTTGACTTGTGGTTGCACATCGATCAGGACTCTTGCTGTGTGCAGTTCCTCCCCATAGCAATACTCAACCTGTCCTCCTCGTTGTACTGCAGAGCCTCGCCCCACAGCAATGTTTGATGAATGTTGGTTCTGGTTCTACCTGAGCCTTTCTCTGTCTTAAGGCCAAAGTCAAGGCTTTCTGTCAGAGGGGCAACAACAGTAGTGCAAGACGCAGTGCCATAGGTTACAGTAAGAAGGGGGGGAGGAATTTTTGTAGGGGACTTTGGAAAAAAAAAAAAAAAAAAAGGTTTTGTAAATGGTTAGCTGAATCCAGACGTGGTCTGAGATTCACATCATGGTTAAATGGTGCTTTCCATTCCAGTACATGAAATATTTCTTAATTTTGCTTTTCCGTTTGATTTTCAGAAGTGTAATATGACAACATAACAATGTATTGTATCAGCCTGGCTTTTCTACAATGGATTTGAGTTTCGACTAGAAACTCAAATTATGCAGGACATGCACCCTCACACTTAACTCAAGCACACACACTCGAAAGACAACAGACCATTGGTCACTGATGTACTCACCGTGCTCAGTGCAACCTCAGCTTTCAGTACTGTTGGTCAACAGATGTTTTTAGACTGTCAAATACTGCCACTGTGAGGGGCCAGACACATGGCCCCATCAGGATTTACCCCACTTCCCTTCGCTGCTGTTGAAATGATACGGGTTACCATGTGAAAGGTCATTTGACACACACAGAACACACACCGGGACCTTTTTCATCACAGTTCTTAACAGGCAATTATGCATATTCCTCTCAGCCTATATTCCACGGTTTGGTGTGGGGCGTAATGTAAAGGTTTGTTTTTTGACTGTCATCATACTGGTATACTTTGATCCACACAGGCAAATGCGTGTCTAAACCTGTTGAATGTTGCCTACGCAGAATGATGACTGATGAGTCATTCATGTCTTTTTTTTTTTCTTTTTTTTATGTTCTCTGATAATTTGCTCAGTTTTAAGCTAATGAATGGTTCTGCAGTGTAGACGTACTGTTGTTAGCACACGATAGGAAATGTCAGGATAAAAGGCAGTGGTCATACAACGTCGAATACTCAGAATACTTGTATAAATAAGCATACATGTGATCAGTCAGCGTAATTACATTTATAAATGTAATAGCCGATGGTGTGAATGTTATTTGTTTAAAATGGTTGGCAGGTATTTGAGCTGCGTGGTTGTTAGCCCTTTCACCCAGTCTGACAGCTATCAGATGTGTGTGTAGGAGCGACATTGAGCTTTGTGCGCGAGAGTGAATGTGTGCATGCATTAGTCGCTACCAGTCCGTCTGTCTGGTCGTCCCCAGTCAGTGCTCTTCTACCAAAAGCTGCTTTTACACAGTGTGCCCCGGTATATGTGTATTTGGGGATACCTGAGATGAACAATAGCAGTAAATTTAACATGATCCTCTCTCTACCACTCTAACCGTACTCAGTCTGATGTGGTTAAGTAGCTCAGTAGATTAGGATGTCCCCTCTTTTGATTTGAGACCTGCAATTATCCTGCCATTTCTGTGGGTCTTAATAGCGCTGCATTATTTGCTTATCATCTTGTCCCCTCTGGTTCACTGCTGTGCTTCAGCAATTTTGCAGTATGGAACTTTGTCTTTTTTTTTTTGTTCTTTTTTTTTTTAAGCCTTTTCATTTGTGTGTATTCTCTGCACTTTACTGCTGCGTGGGTGAGGCGCAGGGAAGGGAGGGACTGACAATGCATTGTGGAACAGAGTGCAGTTTTGGCTGCATGGGAAAGGGTGGAGGTGATTTATTTTGAGTGGATGTTTTTAGGCAAGGAAAGGAGGAGAATCCCGGGTGGAGGTGGTTAGTGTGGAAGGGACCATAGCGAACAGGAGGACATGTCTTTTAGTATGTGCGTAAATTTAATTTCCTATTTTTTCAAAAGAAATACATTTTTGCTCCAATATGGACCTCCCCTCAAAGTGAAAGCGATGCTCCTCCTGCTTTGGCGACTTTACACCAGCCCCTCCAAGCTATGTCTGAAATACATTCTTCTTTTATGTTTGTTCAAGGAGTAATTCCTCCCCATCATGTCCTGTTTCGTCTTTCAGTTTGCCTGAATGATTCTCCTCCTCCTTTCTTTGTTATATAGAATGCACTTTCTACTAAAATTCTTGGCTAGTTAAGAAAAATAACATTGTATATTCTTTAAAGATGTTTTAAAAAAAATCAATATACTTTTTCCCCTTTGTATTTTTAACCACTTAATGTAGCATTGCGTATTTTATTATTGTATCTGGTACAAAATGTGCAGCTTTATAATGTCCTGGTTTGTCCTTTTTTTTGTATGTTATCTGGAGAGTGAGGAGAAGTGAAAAAGTTGGGCCTTTTTTGATAATGTACATTTAACTGACTGCTAACTTTGAGAAGTAAAAACAAGTAGCCATGATAATCACATATGTGTGCCTCTTATTATCGTCAAATGCGGTGCAGGACGGGTAATTAAGCATGAAATGTAGAAAAATAAGAATTAAGCACAACACATTCCTGGTAGTAAGCTAAGTACTGGGCTTTGTTGAAAAGCTTAACTTTCAGCTGTGTGGTGCGTTTGAACAGATTTGATTTTCTACTATTTCAGGGTCACTGGGTTCTTGGCCTAATGCCTGTAACCAAACAACGTCTGCTGGCTGTGCGTGACACTGAAGGTTCAACAGCTGACTGCGTTGCTTTTCAAAGCATTTTATTTGACAAGGGAAGTTTTATGTCCTCTTTTTTATGACCACTTCCTTTATTTTTGGATAAACCTTAGGTTTTTTCAACTTTGACCCTGTTGCAGTTATGCGAGACATTTTACATCCACTAAAAGTGCCTGTTTTTGCCACTGACAGGCTCATATTGATATTGTAACTGTATAACAACATTATGGAAAGGATCCCTACAGAGACAGACCTTTTTTATTAAAGAGTAAGATCCTTTTTGTTTAAATAGAAACAGCCCCAAAATTGCTATCGCCAAACCAACCAGGCTCCATTTGAGAAACAGCCATTTTAGCATGTATACAGCCAGCATATTGTCACATCTAGGCAGCATGACTTAAGGGTTTATTTCAATCAAACCAGAGTTGGTAATTGTTGAGACAGTGGAAGGACAAACCAGAACAGTTTTGTGAGTTCTCTTTTACTTCTGTAGACTTTGAATTTAGTGTCTTTTACTATGATAAAATTGCTGATTATTTAAATGGAGTCTGGTGGCTTTGGCGACAGCAGTTTCCAGGCTGTTTGTTTTCAAACAAAAATGATCTTAATCTTCAACAAAAAGGTCAGTCTATGTAGGGATCCTTTCCATAATGTTGTCAGGTAGGTCAGTCTATGTAGGGATCCTTTCCATAATGTTGTCAGGTACTTACAATAATCAGTCAGTGGCAAAAACAAGCACTTTTAGTGGACGTACATTGACGGTGCGTAATTGCCCTGAGTGGTCACATTACAGCCTGTTTCACAGCTGCCGGCCTCAGTTCTCTCACTCAGTCCTGAAACAGTTTCAAAAATAGTTGTCCCCATTTGTCACCTAGACTAGAAAACATGAAAAGATACGATTCAGGTTGAAAAATAACCAAGTTACCCTTTAAATAGTGTTTGTTTTTGATGAAGACCTGTGAGATCCTAACAGCAGGTTACACTGTAAGAGCAGTCAGTAACTTCAGGCAGGAGTTCTCAGCTTCTGTCTTTTTATCCAAACCCAAATCACACCTGTAGATGAGTAGTTGCATTTTGAGAAAGTGTCTTTTAAATGCTTGAAACATCAGATCCAAGAGTGAAAACAGACACACAAGGCATTTTTCTTCCCTGGATATCTGTTGTCCCAACACAACCAGCTTTATTCATACATTAACAGAGCGTGTCTTCTCTCAGGGCACGTAAAGACACTTACTGTTGCTGGAATAAATCCTAAAATGCAGCGTGCCCTCTATCACCATAGGTGGCTTTAAGTGGCGCACCAATGAGTCACATAATCCTATACGATAGCTGAGCAGGCCGACGGGTAGAGAAAAGTGTGAGTGACTCACTGATGGTGAGTGGGTGGTCAGGTACTGAGGCTCACTTCACAAGCAGAGGAGATAATAACACACCGTCTGTACATCTCCCATTCCCATTTGGGTTTGAAAATAGTCAGCCACCCCAGCTGTTAGTCATTACGCCTTGTGGTGTAGAGGAGGGAGGAGGCTGCGTCTGTCAGCAGGCAGATAAGGAGAGGAAGGCTTCACGCCGTGTTCTTTACGCGTGCGTTCGCTGCTCTGAAAGTTGCTGCGCGGTTCATTAATCAGTGTGTGTTTGCAAAGATTTAACGCAGACTCCCTCGCTGCGATGCTAATGTTTCACTGTGGTTAATTATGGAGATGCCACATTTGAGAATATATATTCACTTTTGATACATATAATTCATTTTATTGCAACCTGCCTCTCATGTGATACAGCTCTACCTTCATTTCCTGTGTCCTATACAATAAAGGTCAAAGGTCAAGTACAGCTTCAGAGCAGCACCGTGCTCACTGTCACACTGACCCAAATCCTGACTGTGCTGTGGAAGGAGGGAGCAGGAAGCGTGTTGCATCAGGCGAGCTGAACAATTGAGATTATTCAAATACTTTCCTGGAAACTTCACCACCATGCACGGTGTTCTCTCACACACCTCGCTCCAAACTGGGTCAACACAGTTAAAAAGAAATATCACAGAGTTTACTTTGCTCTCTTCTCAGACCTGGTGTGTTTATTCTCCCATGTGTCTCACCTTAAACACTCCACTGGAACATGTGTGAGAACAGTTTGTCACACACACACACAGATCATAAACACACATACACAGTCCTGCGGATATATCCAGCCAACAGAATATTTACATTTGAGTCCTCTTTTTTTCCTGTCTTCCTTCCTATCCTCCCACAGCCCCCCCCCCCCCCCCCTCTCCTTTTGAGAGTGTCGTGCACGCGCTCAGTAGGCTGCTATTAAATGGGCGGACTTGGAGGCGCGGTCACGCTCACAGCGGCTCCGGTGGTTTTGACTGTCACATAAAAGTGCGCGTCCCACCGGCAGACTGCCGGAACTCTGTCTCTGCTCCCTGAGAGACCGGATCGGACCGGACCGACACCTGGGGGACCGGGATCAGCGCTCTTGGCACAGTAATGCTTTTTATGTAGGATTTAAGAGAGTTGAAGTTCGAGCTGCTGCAGCTGCTGCTGTTATTGATAGGACAAAGTAGGTTAGTTTTGCAGCCGGCAGATAAGGAAGACAGGCTGACAAGTTTAAACAGAGTTTGTAGGCTGATACAGGCTCTTGGAAAGGTATCTCTGCATTGTGCTGCAGCCTAAAAATAACGCAGTGTTCCTCGGTTGTTGCAAACAAGAGTTGAAATGTGTTTGAAAGACAGCAAGACTACAAAGCCAGTCTTTCTAGGGATCTTTTATTCTTACTGATCTGTTTTCTGCATGCGCTTGTGGGAATAATTAAGTTATAATATATCTATTACAGGAGACTTCGGGATGTTTGACTATTGTTTAAGCTGCGTGCTGCTGTCACGCACCGCTGTGATGCACTTCAGTAGTCACTGTGTTTTCCTCATGCAGACAATAACAGCCGCACAGCTTGAAGGTGCCGGCAGGGGATCAGGAAACACGCGACATCAGCGGCATCTACAAAGGTAGGCACACACACTTAAACACACAAAGATGTGAGGCTGTCTTGCTCGTTCATGGTGCGCACTGTTTATGAATGTGCTTGCTTGCTTGCAGGATCTGCATGGGCCCCTGAGGGCTCTTCCAGATCCGATTGTAGCCGTATCATAACCACAATATCTCCTTCCAAATGTCTAACTTGTGCTACAGCAGGATGACCCCAGCCTTCTCTTACCTTGGCTGGAAGTCCTGTTTGTCCAGGGAGTTGTGGTTTGAAAGCGCTGCTGGCTGCTTTGCTCTTTATAGGTGTTTTTGTTTATATAATATTCACATTATGGAGCTAATTTTAAATTTATATTTGATTCTGTTTTCACCTCCATCCCCAATCAATGTTTCCCAGAAAGCCATCCTCGGTAGCCTCCACCTTACTGTGGCCTGCCTTGCGTGGGATGCTGCCGCAGAGTGGGAGTTGATGCCATCAGTAAGAGGTGTTGCATAGTAGTCAGATCATGGGGGATTCAATATTCAACTGCTGTTATGTCCCACCCCACCCCCCAGGAGAGGGGGAACCTGCCGGGTCCAGACGCGCACACATCATGGCCTCCAACTCAACGAGCATCCCCTCCGACAAGCGCTTCCTCATCTTCTTTGACTTTGATGAGACCATCGTGGATGAAACCAGCGACGACATGGTGGTGCAGGCCGCCCCGGGTCAGCACCTCCCGGACTGGCTGAAGGACACCTACCAGCCCGGCCGCTACAACGAGTATATGCAGCGCGTCTTGGGCTACCTGGCGGAGCAGGGCGTCACCGAGAGCGACATCCGGAGCATTATGGAGAAGATCCCGGCCACGCCCGGCATGCCCACCCTCTTCCAGTACATCCGCACCCGGCCTCTCACGGACTTTGAGGTGGTGCTGCTGTCCGACGCCAACACCTTCTTCATCGAGTCCTGGCTGCGGCGCGCAGGGGCCCGCCAGCTCTTCCACCGGATCTTCACCAACCCGGCCACCTTCAACAAAGACGGCCGGCTGGTGCTGCGGCCCTTCCACTCCCACGACTGCGCGCGGTGTCCCAGCAACATGTGCAAGCAGGTGGTCGTCAGGGACTATGTGACGCGCAGGACGCAGGAGCGGGGCCGCCCGTACCAGAGGATCTTCTACGTGGGGGACGGGGCCAACGACTTCTGCCCGGCGCTCGCCCTCGGGCCCCGCGACGTGGCATTCCCGCGGCGGGACTTCCCCATGCACCGGCTGATCACGGAGACCCACGAGGCCATGCCTGGGGAGTTCAAGGCGGTCACGGTGCCGTGGAAAAGTGGGGATGATGTGGTGCAGAGGCTGAGGAAGCTGGTGGCAGAGTAGAGGGTCACACACAGAGACAGAGGGGACACAGTCAAGGGGCCAGCTGACTTGTAGGCATATTCTCAGGTGTAACACAAAGTGTTGAAGGCAATAAAATCATTTGTACAGTCAGCAAAATAAAGTGTCTGCCTGGCGTCCTGCCTGCACGTGCCTTAGTCCAGCCTCGTGTTTTGGTCCGGAGGTCAGAACAGAGGCAGTTTATCATCAGCGGGTTAATGATTATGGAGCTGCCACCTTCACCTAAAGACAGGGGATCAATGACTAGGCATTTTTTTTTTTTTTTTTGTTATAACGAATTATGTTGATGGGTAGAATAAAGGTTGAGGGGATCTGCATTGTAAGCTCAATGGGACGTGGTGCTTATATAGGCCTTTGTGTTAAACTGGGGAGCACCCTTATAGCAATATTTAAAAATGTTATCATCCAAGTGACTTCCTTATTATCACTTCTGAATATGAAATATTAAATTATAATCTCAATAAATGGAATCTGAGTGACACTGCCACCTGATGGGCATTATAACAGAATATTTTTGTCAACATGCTTCTCAGAGGATATATATGTAGAAATGTAAGACTGTGTTGTAGCCAAAGAGTGTTTGTTGAACTTGTTTATCAGTGTGTTGTGTCTTTCCTGTGTAGGCCAGGCCTACTGAAGAATAATGAACACCAGCAGGAATAAAGCCATCAACTGAAACCCTGTGTGTGGCTGAGTTTATCATCACACCGCATCAACATTCATATGGAATAATACAGGCCTATGTCTCCCTGATTACACAGCTACATGTGTCTGTGCCACAGAAAGGCCACATACACATGTTTCACTTTAAACAGACTGCACTGCAGGGAAATGTAGTTTTTGGCACACCGATCATGCACACCACAACTTTATATCAACTCTGAACAAGTTAGAGGTTAAAGTCCTGTGAAAGCAACAATGATAGCACAAACTTCTAATCAAAACAACCTCGAGTAATGCTCATAAAGTCACATGTTTCCCCCATATTAAGGTTCTACAGTTTTCCAAGGGTTAATTTAGTCTTATTATAATTTATTATTAATTTTAACGGGTTAAAGTTTCTGCCTCTAATACAAGGTGATACTAAAACGTGTAGTTTCCTTAGTAGGCTATTACAATATCTATAAATAATTTATTTTGCTTAAACTAATGTAATTAAAGTTATTCAGTCATAAATGCCCATTATGACACACACACACACACACACACACACACACACACACACACACACACACAGAGTTGATGGAGGTCATCAGTACATTATCATGAATGACTGTTCACTGCCCTCCAGTGGTCACAGTGTGTAACTACAACAGCTGGAGGCTATGCTACCGTGATGTCCTTTCTCCCCTTTCTGACATGCTGGTAGCTGGATGGTTGTGTCTGTAATAATGAGGAGTTTCTTTCAGAATATTATATCTTCTCAACGCCTGAGGGTTGGTGCTTTACCCTCTGGTGTCTGTGTGCTGTTTAAATCTCAGCCAAGGGTTAATGTCTAATAAGTGCCCTTTGTTATATGCCCACACACCAATAGGCAAAATTTGTTTCTCCAGTTATTCTGGTAATGACAACAGATCTATAAGAGCCCTGAACCAGTGAGATATGACTACATTCACATATGTCATTCCATATTGGAATCAATTTGTGCATGATATGGTGTGGGAGAAGGCTTACAAACATTACCTACAAAGTAAAGGGATTTTGTAAAAACTCATTGAAAAATTCTATCCAGCTAAAAACTATGCTCAAAAGTATTTAAGAGAGACATTGATGTGAAGTGTAGTTTTTGTTATGGATGTCCAGAGACTGTTGGGTATTTATTTTTGCACTGCCCGAGTGTGCTTTTACTACTGAGAATATTGATGAGAATTTGTTTGAGGAATTTGTTGTTTGGTTTCCTAGTAAATAATACATAGAAGATCACTTGTGAACTCATTATTATAATGGTCAAATTTCATATTCATAAATGTAAATTCTTAGAAAGGAAATCATGCTTTATTGCATTTAGCAATGAGTTAAGATAAGATAAGATAAGATAAGATAAGATAAGATAAACATTATTGAGCCCACACTTGGGAGGAAATTGAAACTGAAACTGAAGGGTGACAGTTTATACTTAGATTTTAAAAAATAGAGATTAAAAAATAGAAAATATACAGCATATATACATATAAATCTATAGTTCAACCAATACTAAAAAAAAATGAAGGAAAAAAAAAAGCAATGAAAATTACACAGTTTAATGAGCAAAGACTTCAGGGGGAAAATTGTTTTCTAAAGAATCTACACTTCCTTAAATATTAGTATAAATTAAGACCTGCAAATATGAATACAAACCATCCCATATTTATTACACAGCATCTCAACAATGTATTCCAGGGCAGATCTGAATTTCAGTTTCAACAGACAAAGAAATTCCTGTCAGTGCATGCATTCTGCACATTTTGTAGTGGACAGCCATGGAGGATTCATTCAGGTGAACTAACTTAAATGTCAGTTATAAATGCCCATTATAAATCTATTATACAGGCCTTCTTCGGTATACATCTGATTGAATTTCATTAAGTAATAATCTTGTTCCCTAAATACATAGACAGAGAGAGGGAGAGAGAGGTTGCGAAAGAGAGGGGCCATTTTTTTTAAGTACATTTATTTTATGACCAACTGGAGTTGATGGATGTCACATTACAAATGAGTCTTCACCTTAAGATACAGCAAGCTGTTGTGTCTACTAGGCCTATTTATTTAATGCCTATCACCAATAGTCAGTGGTTATAAAAAAGTGTCAAGATTCAACAGTTTGTTTTACGTGCAGTGAAATTCAGGGAGTCATACTCTTAATCTTGCGATGAATTTAGAAACAAAACTTTCATAACATACCGAGTTGTAGTTGCGGACCATGACCACTAGAGGGCACTAATGGCACTCACGTCAGATATAACCTTCCACAGTGATTGTGCTTTGAAAAGGTCGATTACGTCTCGAAGTCGTCTGGGGGCGATAGTGAGCGTAACTTTAAACGCTCACCGCTCTCAGAGATCAGTAGAAGGAGAAAGCCGGAAGGAGTATCTCATGCGCATGGCGCTATTTGGGAAATTATTTATCTTCTGAATACATACCCAACTTTTATCTTGTTTCGAAACCAGTTTTTGCTCACCGCAATTTAACGGAACACAGGTAAAGTGGTTTAGCTCCCTCCTTATTGTAGTGAAGTGTTGCAAGCTAACGTTAGCTAACGGTAAATAGCAACGTAACAGAAACGTCGCCGTTAAGTCATTCATTTCTTTACCTGTTAGCCGATTAGCATGCTAGTTTTTGGTTCACTAGTAGTGTTGCAAACACAAGAAGAAGAGAAGTGTGTAGTTATCGACAACTTCTCACTAAATCCAAAATTCAGTTCAATAGTTTTGCTGACGTAAAGCGAGTATAAGTTTGATGAACAGATATCTAAATTGGCGGTGCATGTTATGCTACGTGCAAAGTTAGCATTGGTTGTGGTGCCTAATGGTAAGCTATTGGTAGTTATCAGTGGCTTTTGAAACACAAGCAAAGCTAATTCACATTGCAGGACATACTACCATCACTACGGAGACGTGAACATGACTAAATTATTGATATACATTGCCTCACACAGCTACACTTAATGTTTAGTTAACGTCATGTCAGTGAAAACTTGATGTAAGCGTATTTAATTTGATACATGTCTAGTTGTATCCTGTTGCATCCTCTCTGCACAGAGAAAGCTAGTATTACTACTTAACGTTAATCTTCATTTATGTCGCAGCATGTTGTGTTGCTATTGGATCTCACTCACATAGCGGCTTTGCAAAAAAACAAACTCTCTAACATTTATTTAAACATGACCCTCTCTTTCAGTTCTCTACAAGATGGAGGCTGATCTGTATGACGAGTTTGGAAACTATATTGGTCCAGAGCTGGACTCTGACGATGATGAAGATGATCTGGATGCAGAGGACAGGGATGTCGACGAGGTACGCTTCAAAATCAGTGTAAACAGTTATGCAGTACTTTAGTTTGTTTATGCAGTATGTGGAAATTTAACTCTATTCTCTTGCAGGGTGATGAAGATGATGATGATGAGCCTGCTGATGCCGATGAGGATGTCCCCGGTATGGAGGTGGTCCTGCATGAGGACAAGAAGTACTATCCTACAGCAGAGGAGGTTTATGGGCCTGAAGTGGAAACTATTGTCCAAGAGGAAGACACACAGCCTCTCACAGGTTAGATACAAAGAACAGTGTACGTTTAAGAATGTCGAGGATGCACATCAAGGCTACCTGCACCTAACGTTTTTCTTTTTTTTTATTATTATTGAATTATTTGTCCATTATTTTCTCAATGAATCATTCTGTCAATAAAATGTCACAACATTATGTAAAACACACGGCGTAATTTCCCAGAGCCCAAAGTGACGTCTTGAAATGGTTTGTTTTATCAGACCAACAGTCCAAAAATCCAAGCTATCTGGTTTATAATCGTACGTGACAAGGAAAAGAACGAACTTCTCATATCTTAGAAGGATGAAGAGGTACCATCAAAACTTTGGCTGGTTTGCTAAAAAAGAAAAACTGTAACGATTATTCAGTTATCAGAATAGTTGCCAGCTAATTGTCTGTTGATTGGCTAATCGAGTAATCAACTAATTGTTGCAGCTCTAATGCGCATAGTATTTGGTTACTTAATCCATATGCTGTTACATATTTATATCAGGCGTGATAGATGCTAATAACTCATATGCTGTTCAGGTAAACATGCAAATAATAACAATGTTTTTCTCTTCTATCTAGAGCCCATCATCAAGCCTGTGAAGAACAAGCAGTTCACCCTGATGGAGCAGGAGTTGCCTGCCACTGTTTACGATATGGAGTAAGTCATCTTCACCAGGGCTGAGCAATATATCAATATATTTTCAAGCAAGATATAGATTTCCACTTTTCCAAACAGCAATGTCAGTATGCATCTCTCCTCTGTCACACTCTCCACACAGCTCTGTCCCACTTAGTCACGCACAAGTTCTCCAGCAACACTAAGAGAGACACATTGCTGTTACTCTGTTTAATTCGTCTGATGATTCGTCTAGAGTGCGACATCTGTCTATATGTTGCACTTGCTACGCTAAGTCAGTCTGTGAGATGAATAAAATTACCGCAGCAGCACATGTATAATATAGTGCTGGCTGCATGTGTGTGAGGTTCTTGTGACGTTGAGACAGCGCCTGGGTGCAGGAGACAGATGTGTTTCAATAAATGCAGTGACAACACAGACATTTAATATACAAGACGTATATAATGCAGACAAAGTTAACGTCCTTACAGCCTCTCTGCTGCTTATTTAATTTAAATTTTCATTTACATGTTTAAGTCATATTTTCCAGCGCTAGAACATTTGAGGTCTCTTGGCTTCAACTTGCAGCTGAACGTGTGGCCCATTTTGCAGTAAATACCAAGATATATATGGTGTATCACCATTTAGCCTGAAAATACTGAGATAAGAATTTTTGTCCATATCCCCAAGCCCTTAATCTAAAAAAAATATGACCACGATGTCCTTTTGTTTTGTCCAGACAACAGCGTGCTTCTCTTCTGATCTTGTGTATTTCTCAGCACATATATTCTATTTACACGTGTTTGCTGTGTGTCTTTCAAGCTGTGATATCTCTCCTCTCTCTTGTCAGATTCCTTGCAGATCTGATGGACGGTCCTGAGCTAATCCGTAACGTCACACTGTGTGGTCACCTTCACCATGGCAAGGTTAGAGTCTGCCTTACAGCAGCCTCAGGCTCGGTTTATCTTTTAGCTGTGTTTTTCTGCTCAGGGCTCTTGGGTGGCATTTTGCCAAACAGCACATGTGCTCCTAAGATGAAAATTTCAGAAGGACAGGAATGTTGTGGAGCATATGCTAATAACATGGCTGCACTTTATACTCAGCAATGACTCGCGGGGATCTAATGAATTTCTTTTTTTCCCCGTTCAGACCTGTTTCGTGGACTGCCTGATTGAACAGACGCACCCAGAAATCAGGAAGAGAGATGATGTGGACGTGAGTGTCGACTGTTATAATAAACACATTTTTGCTGTTTGTTACACTGAGCTTATGTATATGACTGGAGAAACTAACATTGAATTATGACTTTTTCAGCTCCGATACACAGACATCCTCTTTACAGAACAGGAGGTGAGTGTTTGGTTGAACTGTAGCGTAATACTAACACTTTTTTGTATCCTAAAATACATTCGGTTACCACATATAAAATTGGCAAGGGATTGAAAACATGTAAATATGATCCACAAAAAATATAGTTTGGCTGGACAGCTTGACTTAGTTTTTAAAAGAGGTGAGATTTCAGAACCTTGTAGCCAGAAAAAATAATTGAAAGAAAATAGACTTGCCGCAAGAGTGATTTTTGTCTTGTGCTTTGTCCAAAGAGAGGAGTTGGTATCAAGAGCACCCCTGTCACAATGGTCCTGCCAGACTCCAGAGGCAAATCTTACCTTTTCAACATCATGGATACACCAGGTATTGTGTGAGCGACTGGATACTTTGTTTTCTGAATGTGCGCTTCGGGTTTTGCTGCATTATAGCAGAAGTGATATAAAACATTGTGTCTCCCTCAAAGGCCATGTGAACTTCTCTGATGAGGTCACGTCGAGCATCCGGATCTCAGACGGTGTTGTCCTTTTCATAGACGCAGCAGAAGGAGTGAGTCTTTTTGGTTTTCTCCAAATCCTCCCCTTTTTCTGCACATATATCGACGGTCTTCAACCTTCCATATTTCTTAAACGTTTGTGTTTCTCTGCCCAGGTGATGCTGAACACAGAGCGTCTGATCAAACATGCGGTTCAAGAGCGAATGGCCATCACCATCTGCATCAACAAGGTGGACCGACTCATCGTGGAGCTCAAATTGCCTCCCACAGATGCTTATTATAAACTTCGCCACATTGTGGATGAGGTCAACGGTTTGCTCAGGTAATACTTGAAACCCATGACACCACACTGTCTGCACAGCAGGAATGGCTTCATGTGACGAAGAGCTTCATATTGGTGGGGGAAAATAAGATATTTTGTGGTTACTGCGATGTTAACATAGAGAGCTTTAAATGTTTTCTGACATTGTTAATCCTTAAAATACTCACAGGAATAATAAATATCTTTAAAATGGGAGGAACTTTTGTCTTTAGTGACAAAATCCGACACCTCATGATGGTCATTTCCCTTCCTTCTCAGCACATACTCCACAGACGAGAACCTAGTGGTGTCTCCTCTCCTTGGAAATGTCTGCTTCGCCAGCTCTCAGTACAGCATCTGTTTCACCCTGGGGTCCTTTGCAAAGATCTACTCAGACACCTACGGTAACATTACTCAGCACACGCTCTCATAAACAGTGAACAGACACATCCTTTTCTCACCTCATGCCCAGTGCAGTCAGTAAGGTATGAACTAACTCCTCCTTGTGTTTTCAGGTGACATCAATTATAATGAGTTTGCCAAGAGGCTTTGGGGAGACATTTATTTTAACCCCAAAACGTGAGTAACTCATTTGTATTTTAACAGAATGCTAATGTTTAATGCCATCTTCCTCTTTAAACACATTCTTATGGTATTTAAGGAGTGAGTATTTAATTTTTGTGTCTTCTCCTCCTGTTCCATGCTTTAGAAAGAAATTCAGAAAATGCAAAAATGTTGTACAGGTTTTCAATTAAAGCTCCAACCTCATCTCTCTGCCTGTATCTGTCATTTTGTTTTTCTCCTCCTCAGTCGCAAGTTTACAAAGAAAGCTCCCAGCAGTAACTCTCAGCGCAGCTTTGTGGAATTTGTCCTGGAGCCTCTCTACAAGATCCTCTCACAGGTTGGACAACATACATTGTGTGCAATAAGGCATCACAGCTAGCTCAACACTTTCAGGCCCTATCACACGCTGTCTGAGTGTGTAATCTTCACCCAAATCCTCTTTGTGTGCAGGTGGTTGGGGATGTGGACACATCTCTCCCCCGAGTTCTGGATGAGCTGGGGATCCACCTGACTAAAGAGGAGCTGAAGCTGAACATCAGACCCCTGCTGAGGCTCGTCTGTAACCGCTTCTTTGGAGAGTTCACTGGTATGGCCTTATTTCTTTTATCTGTCTTTTTGGTTTTGTTTGTGTTACTGTTTCAGCATTTTTGATGTTTTTCAGCATTGGTAGATGCTACATTTTACTAATGTTTATAAACACTTCATATGAAAGCTACTGGTAACTATAGATGGTTGTTATGTCCAGTGACTCTGCAATTCAGCCTGTAACAACAATGTTTCATAGGCCTACTGTTTCAAAATCAAAGAAAACATTTATTATTGAGAGCCCTTCCTTGAGAACGTAGCACTGGTAGAGCGCTAAATATTTTTGACTTTATGAACACACAGACGTTTACATGAGGCATTTTTAGTAGGTTGGGCTATATTCTGATTATTAGTGAAATATAAGAGCCCATGTAAAGTCAAGCTTGAATCTTTTCCCTACAGGCTTTGTGGACATGTGTGTACAGCACATCCCCTCGCCACAGGAGGGTGCTAGGAACAAGATAGAGCACACATACACGGGAGGACTGGACTCAGACCTGGGGGAGAACATGGCAGAGTGCGACCCTGATGTGAGTATAATGGAAGCAGAGCAGGAGTCTCCTATTTATTGGCTGGTTAGAAGCACATAGTGCAAATAGCTGCAATCTGTTTCTAGTCTAGTCGATAGTGTCTTCCTGGCTGCTCTTACAGATTAAGCCAACAGGCTGTTTTAATTGTCTTGAGATAAACAAGCTGTTAATTAAGCCAATTTAAGACAAAGCCAGACATTAATCACAGTTTTCCAAGTTCCCTTTTAAAGTCTTACTGCCTTTTGCTGGAGAAAGTTACATTCCAGTGGTAAGACTTTCCTGCCCTATTTTCTGTCTCTCTCTTATCCCTCCTTCCTGCTCACCTCGTGTCTCCTGCCTTCAGGGTCCTTTGATGTGCCACACCACTAAGATGTACAGCACAGAGGACGGGGTTCAGTTCCATGCGTTTGGCAGGGTGCTGAGCGGGACCATTCAGGCAGGCCAGCCTGTCAAGGTCTTAGGAGAGAACTACACCCTTGAAGATGAGGAGGACTCTCAGGTCTGCACTGTGGGCCGTCTCTGGATCTCAGTTGCCAGGTACGCTGAGCAGGTTTCCTAAGTTTGTGAAGTCAAAAAAATCAATAATTATATGAAATAAATATCACTAGTCTTTAGGTTTGCTGCAGCAGTTGGTGTTATCGGCGTTACCCGGTGTTTGGGCACACACCAGTGTGCGAGAGGGTAGTTATACGCACATCGAAAAAGGTGCAAGGCCGGCACAAAACATGAATGAAAAAGAGGTAGAGCCTGCACACTTACTCCATGCCACAAACTTTAATGAACAACGTTTCGATCCTAGAGGGATCTTCGTCAGGTCTGAATGTTGGAAAATGAAAACCACACCTCTATTGATAACGTTGTGTGCAACAGGTGTGATTAATCATCCCAATTTCATCTGGGGTTATTTTTTAAAAAACATCGACCAGAAAAAGTAATCATGAAATTCAATCCAGGGTAACAATTCAGTACAAATACATCAAAAACACTCTAAGAATATATATATATTATAAAATTCCATCAGAAAAAAGGAGGGGGACCTACAATTTACAAAAACATCGAATCATGAGCAGCAATCATATTAAGTGGATTATATTCAATTAATCAGCGTGGGCTAATTAGTCTCTTCAACAGAATAACATTAAAGTTAGCAAATCGTCACAGTTAAACTAATCATCCTAAATACATCTTAGCAGCAAAACCTCATCTCATGTATTTAAATAGACCTCATCAATGGGAAAAAAAATCAAATGATTAAGCTCACAGATCCTGAACACCAAAAATAGTGTTCACAATCATGGGACATGTAAACCGACGAAACCATATAGAACAATATAGGAATATATAAAAAATAAGAAATAAGAAGAATATGTTAATTCAACACTCAAGTAGGCCTAATGGATTTAAAGAAAGTGTTTGATCTCATATTCTTGATTCAAACCACTAGGGGAAAGAGTCTGGAGGGTGAAGATATAAAAACTCTCTCTTTTCAATAGGAGGGTGTTCAGATCACCTCCTCTTCTTGGGGGTTTTACGTGCTCAATGGTGTTCAGGATCTGTGAGCTTAATCATTAGATTTTTAGATCACTAGATTACTTTTTCTGGTCGATGTTTTTTAAAAAATAACCCCAGATGATATTGGGATGATTAATCACATCTGTTGCACACAACGTTATAAATAGAGGTGTGGTTTTCATTTTCCAACATTCAGACCTGACGAAGATCCTTCTAGGATCGAAACGTTGTTCATTAAAGTTTGTGGCATGGAGTATCTGTGGGCACACACCAGTTACATTACTTGCCCAGTGTCCCCACCATTGTCTCACTTTTTAGTTCGGACAGATGCAGCGATAATAAGCTTCCCGTGTCGGCTTCTTACATCAGCAGCAGCAGCAGCAGAGTCGCAGCACAGAGTACCTGGAGACAGAAATTACTTCTCACGTGACAAGAGTCAGAGTTGACGGACAAGATGATGGCACAGGATGTCAAAAATGTCCATTGTCTTGTTTTGTAGATGCATTTTCACCTGTTAAATGCTTTTAAATTGAAGCTGCAGCAGTAGGAAATGTTTAATTTACATTAACAGTTACTTAATACAACGCTTTACAGATATAAGCCATCATCACCAAATATCTTAATGCCCGGAGTAAACGGTAACACCATTGTTGTCATGAGTTTTTTAACTGGAGGAAAAATTTCGTCACTGTGGCATTCCTACTTTTTCATACACATTTTCAGATACCAAATTGAAGTGAACCGAGTGCCTGCTGGCAACTGGGTTCTCATCGAAGGTTGTGACCAGCCGATCGTCAAGACCGCTACGATCACAGAGCCCAGAGGGAATGAAGAAGTGAGACATCAGACAGAAATACCATCGAAATCTTTAAATACTGTATGAGAAACAGCATAGTTGACATTTTTTACTCTCTCTGACAGGCTCAGATTTTTAGGCCTCTTAAGTTCAACACAGCGTCAGTTATAAAGATTGCAGTGGAGCCCGTCAACCCCTCAGAGCTACCAAAGATGTTGGACGGGCTGAGGAAGGTCAACAAGAGCTATCCGTCTCTCACCACAAAGGTAAATCAACATACAAGTACAGTAGTGGGTCCAGTAGTACCTTGTAGCAAGATTAGAAAAGGCTGTTAGGCTTGCACTATTTGGGAATTTCACTCCCTGCGACACAAGCTGAATAAACTACTAAATAACCTGTTAATAAAAGAGATAAGACTTTACACACTTTAAGTTGCACAACTGACCAGCTTTATAGCCTCCTGAAATTGTTTTCAATCTGAAAATAAAACTGGGGACCATAAAGTAAGGGCTAATATGAAAACTACAAACTGATCTCAACAATAGTTATGTAGTTTATAAATTGTTCAAATTATAATTGTGTGTGTGTCTTTGTTTTTCAGGTGGAGGAGTCTGGAGAGCATGTTATCTTAGGGACAGGAGAGCTCTACCTCGACTGTGTCATGCACGACCTGCGCAAGATGTACTCTGAGATCGACATCAAAGTAATTGTTCTCACTGCTTTCAAGAAAACAGCCAGAACTTGAAGGTACCACACAGGAGTGGAGCCTTTGTTTTCTTTGTGTAATTCTGCTCGTGTTTGTCCACAGGTTGCTGATCCTGTTGTGACCTTCTGTGAAACAGTGGTGGAGACATCATCACTGAAGTGCTTTGCTGAAACGCCGAACAAAAAGTGCGTATCAAACATATTGTCTTTGGGTCTTATTCTCACATACAGTGACATGAGTGGGACTCGTATAGTTTATTAAATTACATAGCCTTTTAGCTTTGGTTGGACAGATTTCAGGGACATGAAGCATTTGAAGATACTCCAAGAAATGACATCACAATAAGCAAAAATACCAACGTAGAAACTGGCAGACTTTCAATTGCAGAGTTCAAAGAGTTCATAATATTCTCTTAATGTTTCTAAAACTCCTACATGAATTGATATCAAGACTGTTGGATGATGCATTTCTTTTTGGGGAGTTCGGTTTGTGCGCTGTTGGAGTCATTGTCAGAGTTAGTCCTTCCCTTTGGCAGAGTGTCTCCCTAACCCAGAGTGAGTGATTGACAGCTGTGTGATGTGATTGACAGGAATAAGATCACCATGATTGCTGAGCCCTTGGAGAAGGGGCTGGCTGAGGACATCGAGAACGAAGTGGTGCAGATCACATGGAACAGGTATGATGAAGAAGATATCACCATCTCCTAATTAACTGAAATGATTTAATGTGCCCTTCATGTTAGACATATCTGTAGATGTTCCCCATTTCAGTCTGATATGGTAGTAGCCTTATTAATTTCTCCATATGACGGAGCCATACTGACCAATCATTCATTCTGATTATTCTCTCGGTTAGTGGGGATAAATGAGCCGACACGTACCAATGATGATTGCTTCTTTAATTAAACGCTGTCATTGAAGAAGGTAGAGAGATATAGAAATGCCCAGGGCTGAAATTGTCATTTAAAAAGTGCAGTTATTGGATTTGTGCCTCATATTCCTCCAGAATATATATAAATATATAGGTGTGTTACCCAGTTTTCTACAAGCCATCATGCATGGGAGGTGAGAGGTGTGCACTGTCTGGTGTTCATACCATCAATTTTCATTTTTAAATTGGAAGTGACAGCCATGTGTTGCTATTTGATAACTGCTTTAAATCAGTCCGGTGTGTTGTTTTATTTCATTTAGATCCCATTTTATTTCAGAGTTTTGAAAACTTTCAGAACTGCAGTACAATGTGACAACAATAGAGTACATGTGCTTCACCATGTCAGTTTGAAAGTGGCACTAGAAACTAATGCTTAATATAAAAGCAACGTTCATTCCTGATATATGTAACATTGATCATCTCATTGAAATGCAATGTGTGTCTTTGAAACTTTGAGTTGTGGCATTTATGAGGATGCCACTTGACCACTTGACACACACCACCTGCCTGCCCAAATATTGTTGCAGACTGAGTACGCCCTCTTATGGCAACAGCAGTCCCTGATGGCAGTGCCCCCCCTCAGCAGGACAGTTTACCATGCCACATTGTAGAAAACCTCTCAGGAATGGCCCCAGGAATGTGTCAAAGAGCTGAAGGCATCCACCCGGCCTCTAAATTCTAAAGTTCCCAATCTGATCAAGTATCCGTGGGGTATGCCAGTATCCCAGAGCCAAGTCTGATCCACAGTGGGGCCTCCTTGGATCAGACTTGGAACGGACCTGTCAAGGCATGAACGCAGGACCTCAGGAGGTGTCCTGTTATGTCTGGCACTAGGGTGTTGGCAGCGGATCCTTTGAGTCATGTGGGTTTCAAAGTGGGGTACTAGCATGTTCCAATGGGTGGGATTTGGGGAGTTTGGAGGCCAGGTCGACGCCTTGAGCTCTCTGTCCCATTCCTTGTGCAATTTTGGAGCAGTTTTTGTGGTGTAGCATCGTGCATTGTCCTCCTGGAGGGCACTGCTATCAGGGAGTGCTGTACTT
Source organism: Epinephelus fuscoguttatus (assembly GCF_011397635.1). Classification (NCBI taxonomy): domain Eukaryota; kingdom Metazoa; phylum Chordata; class Actinopteri; order Perciformes; family Serranidae; genus Epinephelus; species Epinephelus fuscoguttatus. The sequence goes on along the minus strand of NC_064770.1, from coordinate 15,092,982 downwards.
GGTCTGCAGTGGTATTTAGTTGGGTGCTAAGTGTTCAGTGGCATCCATATGAATGCCAGGACCCAAGGTTTCCCAGGCAAACATTGCATTGTATCAAGATGATGAATGTTGTTCACTTCATCTCTCAGTGATTTTAATGTTTTGGCTGATTGGTGTATATCTTTGTTTAAAAATTGTTTAAAATTGTTTAAAATATATACAGTAGGACATTTCTGTGTTATGTATTTAAGTAAAGGACAGCCTTCTGTACTTTGTGACAAGTGTATGTGCGTTAAAAATCCTCCTCCGTATATTGATCAGTTCACTCACAGTAATTGAATCATGCACTAAAAGCATACATGAATTTCCCCGTCTCTGTGACATGATGGGCATGCGTGAGTGTGTGTGTGTGTTCTGTTCGAGAGTGACTTCCTGTTAGTCCTCGGCTCATCTGTTAGGCCATCTGGACCCAGCGGTGCCAGCATGGAGTAGCAATGCCAAAGAAGTGACATACTTCACACACCATTAAACTAAACCTTCGCTCTACTCCTCCTCTTCCATTAACCCCTCTGCCCCCGATCAACCAATCTTCTTAATGTCCCCACTGACACAACGTGCAGAGCTGATTTCAACCAGTGGCTGTTCTGTTTCCTCACGGCAGGAAGAAGCTGGGAGAGTTTTTCCAGACGAAGTACGATTGGGATCTGCTGGCCGCCAGGTCCATCTGGGCCTTTGGACCAGACACCACGGGGCCAAACATCCTTGTAGATGACACACTGCCCTCTGAGGTGAGTCTTATATGAGCCAGGCAGGTGAATTACAGCTAAGTAGGTTTAGAAAATACACATTAATTGCTGCATAGTGCTTACTCCAAATGTTTAGAGCCATATATAGCTGTGACTAAAAATAATTTTGATTTTAGTTTGTGTTTTAAAATATAATATCCCAGAGTCTAAAGTCATACACTCAAATTTTATCAGATCAACAATTCAAACCCCCAAAATATTAAATTTACAAACAGAAGAAACAGCAAATCCTCAACCACGAGAAGCTGGATCCAGTAAATATTTGTCAGCTTTGCTTGTTAAAGTAATCATAGTCATAGAGTTGTAGACATAAAACTTTGACTAGTTGGTTATCATTTCTAATCTAAAGCTATGCATTTCTTTGAATCTATAACCCAGATGACCGTTACTAAATTACTGCTATTTTATATAGCATTAACACCAACCAGGACATTATTACCAGTCAAACATCAATCATGAAACATTTGACTTTGAGATGCCAAAAAAAAGCAAAAATCCCTAAATGACGAGAAAGTAAGAATCAGTACTTTTCAAATTTGTTCATTCACACTTTAATATTTACACAATACATTTATTTACATCTGTAAATCAGGATAATAATTACACAAAGCTGCTGAAGTCTATAAGGTTTTGCTTGATAACACATCCCATCAGAGAACAAATGTAACTCTTGTTTGTCGTCTTTTTCTCTTCAGGTGGACAAGGCACTGCTCGGCTCAGTCAAAGACAGCATCGTTCAGGGCTTCCAGTGGGGCACCAGAGAGGGACCTCTGTGTGACGAGCGTAAGTTCTCTCCTCTTTCTTTTTCACCCCTGAAACATGCTGGTTTTAGGAATAAACCTTTGTTTTCTGTGGAATTTCCTCTTCTAGCGTTGGGACTAGGAATTAATTCAGTGAAACAGGACTTCTGGGAATACACATCCAAATTGTTTCCCTTTATGTGAAAAATAACAGGATAATGGGAAGGACTAGTTACGTTCTAGGTGTAAACCAATTAGGCTTATGTGTACAACGTATACAAATCGGCCCTATATAATGATATGTTCTCTTCTGTGGATGCGGTTCTGGGGATTCAGCAGGAACTCAGCAGCACAACGGGACCTTCCATTTGGCCAAACAGAGACATCTGTTATAGGCTCTTTTATCTTAATTATGCCAATACAACACAATGTATGCACCAGCTTTGCGTGAAAATGCTCCAAAGGATTGAATAATGAAGAGCACAATACAGAATCTATCTCATTTTAATTGGAAGACTTTTTAAATGCCAAATTATCCGCTTTAAAGAATTTGTTTGTACAATGAAAACTATTATTATAATATACAAATATTACTTCCATGAGGCTGTTTTCAGCAGACAGATTACAGGCAATGAACTTGGCATTTCATATTTCTCACAGATATAGAGAAGTTCAAGCTGCATGTGAAATCTGTGTAATGTCAATTCTAATGTTGATTAACATAAATTGTTTTCTTTTGCCTAAATAATTGTTAATACCATTAAATAATAGACAGAAGCGGACAGATAGGGAGCTCACAGGTTTATGCATATTTCTCTTTGTTGCATTTAGTGTTGCTTGTTATATGTGAAGGTACCTTAAAAATAAATCCATTTCCTGGGATTTCAGGGACGGTGTGCTCCTGCTCCCGGGACAGGGAAAAATATTAATCCCTGGTTGGGAACATTATGCAGTGTGCATAAGGAAATATTTTTTCCTCATCAGTGTTCTGTTACCATAACTCAGTCTCTCTGCTGCCCTCAGCCATCAGGAATGTCAAGTTTAAGATCCTTGACGCAGTGATTGCTCAGGAGCCTCTCCACAGAGGAGGAGGCCAGGTCATCCCCACAGCCAGGAGAGTGGTGTACTCTGCTTTCCTTATGGTGAGATCATCCTCCCTAAGCCTATTCTTCTCCTCGTCTGCCATTAACTCCTCCAGACTTCATTTTCATCTTCACTTTCTTTAATGTTCCATTACCGTGATTACGGTTTGGATTCTGCTGACATGCATTCTTTTTAATTGTAGAGCAATACATCGCTCTTTCACAATTTTGGCTTCTTTCCTCATCTCCTTTGGCTCTTTCGCTGCCCTTCATCATAAATCCATAGGTCAGCTATACATGGGCCGGCCATACTGTTCTTTTTTATCCAGGCTTTTGTCCTGCCTCTAATGTATGGTCTCCCTTGTGTCGCAGGCCACTCCAAGGTTGATGGAGCCCTATTACTTCGTTGAGGTCCAGGCTCCAGCTGATTGTGTATCTGCCGTCTACACAGTGCTGGCTCGAAGGAGGTTGGTATACTCTCTTTATCCTTAAAACAAGTGTCAGCCCAAGCAGAAATGTAATGTATTGATAACATTTGCTGATACTGAAATACAGATATTTGAGTTTTTAAAAATGTAATCCTGTGATTGTCATCTAACAGGGGTCACGTCACTCAGGATGCGCCTATTCCAGGGTCTCCTCTGTACACCATTAAAGCTTTCATCCCAGCCATCGACTCCTTCGGCTTTGAGACAGACCTTCGCACACATACACAGGGACAGGCGTTTGCACTATCTGTGTTCCACCACTGGCAGGTAAATAAACAGCTTTTCTTCAAATGAACACAACACAGAAAATAAGCTAAATAAAATGCAGATAAATGCGTGTTTCCATCCACTACTGATGATGAACAGTTGGTTGTAGTAATTCTCCAGCCATTAAGCCATACGTACATTTCAAGAGTTAATGGTCGCTGTAATCATCTGGCTGTGACGAGATCCCTTCCTAATGTGATTTTAGTGGAAGTGATCGAGGACAAAATCCACAGTCCTTGCTCTGTGTATATATACATCTAAATTTTAAGCTAATATGAGCCACATCAGACAAAACAAATGGGTATTTAATTCTCTCTAAATCCCTTTGCTATCATTGAAATGCAGCTCAGCATGGAAACGCTGTCCTGGGAAACAAAATGGGGGAAATTTGCACTAAAAGAACTCACTTTAAAAGAATAATACCCACTTGGTTTGACTAACGGCTGCTGGAGCCTTATATGAGCTTCAAAGTAACTTAACTTTGAAATGCATCGTTGCACAAAAAAAGGAATGTAGATTTTGTCCCCCATCTCTTCCACTAGAGACACTTTAGAAAGGCCAGTTTGAAGAGGAGGATGATCACAGCAACTGATAACTCTTTCAGTTTTGCATATTGTCATGGGAGAAATGTTTTTAGGCAGACTTGAAAACAATGTCGAGAGGGTCTGTCACGTTAACTACTTTTGTTGGACGATGTAGTGTCCCAGAAATACTTGCAATAAATGACATCATTGTCATTTTGAGAACATTTTATGCCACTGATATAATTAAAATAATACAATTGCATAATAATGCAAGTACATCCTTTCACGGAGCAGTTAAAGTTGTTGAGAATATTCAGACACTGAAATATGAAAGAAATATTTTAACTTTTTTTTAAAAGTCATAACACTTGTTTATATACAAGAAAATATATGTTAAATCTATTTGACCCACAATTAAGAGCCCATAATTACTCAGTTTCAGACTGATGGCACTTATGACTAATAGACAAGCTTAGCAAAGCTCCGGGAACACAGCAGTTACCTCCACAATCAGGCTGGTGTGCTCCAGTTGGCTCCCCAGGATGGACGGCCTGGGAGCTGTGAGGTTTGCTGGTGGTTTTAGGGAGCGGAGGAAAGATGTTGTTGGAGGTTAAAACTACAAATGACAGATTTTTTGGCTAGTTGGCAGGCGTTCGCAATCTGACTATGTGCTTCTCAGGCTACTTGTAAGGTACGCTGTGTTGTCTTTAAAGTGTTATTTTATTTTATTTGAGACTCATGCAAGTAGGCGGGGTGGAGAAAAAAAAAATTATGGCAAAAACGTAGTTTCTTCCAACACTAGAATTAAGATAAAAATATTCACAAACGAAAAAATACTAATGGTCGGTGATAAGTAGTGTTTAACTTTTGATTGAACACTAAATTAAAACCCTTGGCGCACACTGCAGCACAATCAAATAGATGCGCAACGACTCAGAGCGGACCGGTGGAACTGGAAAATGCATATTAGGCCTACTAGTTACTACTTACGTTTTTTAAGTGATTTCTCAAATTTGTTGTTGAGTTGTGATATGCCATTTGCTTTTGGCAAATCTGGCACTCTGCTTTCTGGGGGTTGTTGGGGCATATTTTAAAGTGCAACCACACATCTGATGACCTCTTGGACATGTCTGCCAGCTCTGAGTGCGCTCGTTGTCAGTATCAGACTGGTGGGGGTTAGTGTTGCATTTAAGGCCTCCACCAAAAAAAACGAAAAAAAGCGCCAAAGCTTCGATTTTTTTTTTTTTCTTTTTTTTTTTTCCACAATTGAATCCCGTGCCATCGAACGAAGCTTCGAATGAAGCTTCACATTTTTTGGGTCAGCCCTAATAAATAGCACGGTGAACATGGCATATTTGTTTTTAGATTTAAAACAGCTCTGTTCAAATGACAAATCTGATATCTTAATTTGGTGTCCCTCTGTCACCCGTACACATCCTCACATGCACAAACACCATCACACGTTTACTTGCTCACATGCACCGACTCTCAAACACACAAAAACTGAGGCAGCTTGTGCAGCAGAGTGACCAACCTTGTGCACATGTCTGCCACTCTGGCTAAATTCATTGTGATGTGGAGTGTTGAGTCATTAAGTTTAAGTATAATGTAGCTGTCTGTGTCCATGCCTGCTATGTCTGACATGTGTTTGTGTCTGCACTCTGTGGAGCTGTGTCAGTGAAAATTAACTCCACTTAGGGAGGATTAATACTTAACAGCAAAGTCATTCGTCTGGAAGAAAAAAAGGTTTTCCTCAGTACAAATATTTAATGTTTTATCCCCTTGAGGTGAAAATGCAAGTGTTAGACAAGATACTAGACATGAATTATTTATTTACAGGCCTGTCTAAACACTGGAAAAAAGATGTATTATGGAGTGATCCTTTGGGACCATACAGAATACATGAAAACCACTCTTGACATTTGATCAAGCCTCTATTTCCACACCGTTTACAGTAATGGTTTAGGCCAGAATGTATTATTTAATGTCTGTTATTGTAGTTGCGTCAGGGGATTTTCAGAGCGCAAATCATGACACACAACTTGCTTTGTAAACTAAATATGTGGCAGAGCACCAAACAGTTATGAAATCAGATTTCCCCTGGGATTATTCCTGAAATTTCGCTGAAATATACCATTCCACTTACGCGGCCCAGTGTGATGATTTATTACCGCATCCTCTCAGGATGCCCCTTCAGGTTGTCAGTCCTGAACACAAAATGCCCTGTTCCCAGAAGACACCCCTGGGGTCCAATACCAATTACTGCCCCAAATTACCTTTTAAACATCAAATACAGAGTTTGTATCTGACACAATCAACACTCTGAATGTTCTCCTCTGCTCTGGGCCTCAACAGACGTTATTCCTGTTGGCACATATCGATTAAACTGCCCTAGAAAACAGGAATGACAAGGGAGTCCCTGAACTGTGTTGTTTACCCCATTAAACTCAAGAGGCTATGTGTGCCTCCCTCATTAGTTTGATTATGTACTGCCAGTATTGGCATGCAAACAGCACAGTGTTGAGTTACTGTTAGCAGCTCCCATCCATCTGTTGATTGGGCTTCAGCCACTCCATTGATTATTTTTTTCCTTTTCCTCCCGTGTAATCTTTCCCCGAGGCCGGGAACGTCTTTTTTAGTCCACTCTACCCGACCTTTTCCAAATCCAGCCTTCCCTCTCTTCCTTTCCCTCCTCTCTTTGTGTTCAGGAGGGGGTGTATCATGTATCCATGACATTGAAATCATATTGTGAAGGTCTTACTATGAGCTCCATAAGATAATGGATTTAGTGAATCATTTTAAAAGCCTGTGAACACTTGCTTCTTGTTGCTCAACCTGCTAACACTGCACTGGTCACAAACTGAAGGAGTGTGCACATTGCTTTTCCCATCACGTTGATGGACACACTCCTGACTCAGTAACAATGGGACAGATCTGCAACTGAATCAGATATTCAGTGAAAAGTTGGGGCCACCATTAGAAGTGTCCACTCAGTTTGTTAAAGCTCAAAATTTGATGCATGTTGTCAGATTGTTTCTCAGATTAGGCTCGGGTGGATTCCCTCTGTTGACCAGTCAAAGCTGCCATTCGCTCCTTGCACGATATGAGGGAAGTGTGCGATAGCATTGTTGAATTTTGAACATCTCGGTTCCCTTGGACTGTGAAAAAAGAGGAGAAATTGGTGGAGCTGTGGAGTAAACAAGAGTCTGTGTTTAATTCAGCCTGTATCTGATCCACCAACCAGATTATTTTAGTGAGAAATCTTAATTTTAAACGGTTTGCCTCTAATTCCCACAATCTCCTCCCACTAAAATAGCACAACTAACCAGGGGAGGCTGGTGGCAAGTTGAGGGGACGATTTCAAAATGTGAAGTTTGTACTTATCCTGATTATCTTTACAGAGTATGTTGATGCCAAATTGACAAGAATAGTGTCAAGATGACTCCTTTTATCTGGTGTTCTAGAGTTATGTGTTTTTCCAGACATGAAGGAATTGTTAATATGTAATATTTCTTAAATGGACTTAGGAGCATATTGTTTTTCACCTGGAGCAGGATGGCAAAATAATCTCAGGAGAAATGTTGTTGTCTTGCAGTGACCCTGCAAGATCCCCCGTCTCTGCAATGTCTTATAATGACTGACTAAAACCTCAAATCGTCTTAAGATGTTAGAGGCTGTCAAACTTAAGTCTCTTAGAAGTCTCTTCTTAGTCTTCTAGTGTGTGGTAGGCATAACTCAAAAATCCTTGAGTGCAGTATCACAGTCTTTCGCAATGTGTATCTCACAAGTTGACATCGCAAATATGATGAAAAGCTACATATTGTGCAGCTCTACTCTGGATTAACTGGACTTTATATTTCCTTTCAGATCGTCCCAGGTGACCCTCTGGACAAGAGTATTGTCATCAGGCCTCTCGAGCCTCAACCTGCCCCCCACTTGGCCAGAGAGTTCATGATCAAGACCCGAAGGCGCAAGGTCAGACTTTGGTTTACCTGTTTATCCTTTGGTTTTTCACAGTTGGTGGTAAATTTGACTAATCTCCACACGTGTTCTTCTGCAGGGTCTGAGCGAGGATGTGAGTATCAGCAAGTTCTTCGACGATCCTATGTTGTTGGAGCTGGCCAAGCAGGACGTGGTGCTTAACTACCCCATGTGAGACTGCAACACTGACCGCAAACCATAACTGCAACGCCAAAACCTCGACTGGTCACTCATCGGCACATCCTGCTGTTTTATGGATTTTGGGGAAATAATCCGCACATAATTCATAAAAATAGATTTAGGTTACACAGTGGTTATTCTGGATCTCCAAAGACCTTCATTGCCATTTTAGAACGTCATCTCCCATTTCCTACTGGAAATCCCCAAACCAACACTTTTAAAGATCCTTAACAAAGGGAGATCACCTGGATCGACCATTAGAGTCTTGCTGTTGCAAAAGAGTTGTGCTCTTTCCTTTTGGAAAGCAGCTGTCAAAAGATTGCAGACGTTTGTTGTGTCTCATTTTTCTTGTTATATGTTTATTTTTTAATGTACAAATTGTCTTTGTTTTTGTAGAATAAGAACTTGGAAACCTTTTTTTAAAAAAAGAGAAGAAATTGGATGTTATTGATCTGGTGTGTTTAAATAAAAAGTCTTTGTAATAATTCAAAGAAAGATGTCTCATGTATCTGAACCATCTCTGACTATGACATCCTCACAATAACGCAACTGTTGAGGGCTTCTGTAGCTGAGATACTGTGTATGTAATTGTTACTTGGAAAGCTTGAGTGCAGTGGACTCAATTCTCTGTTGTAGGTGCAGACTAGTGCTATGTTGGAGCTGATGTTTGAGTGACTGGTGTCTGTGTGGGACGCTGTGTGGGCGGTGACTGATGGACAGGCTGTGGGATGGTTGGAGGCAGGCAGAGAGGAACCAAAGGTTAGGGTCACATGGCCATATAAGAGGAAAAAGGAATGATGCAGCATGTCAAAGATGACAGTTGTCACCAAAGCAACGTGACTATTGACATCTGGGTTATCTGATGATTAAAAGTTTGCTCGCTTTTGGATCATAAATGGCAGTGAGAGAGAGATGCTTATGTGCTGTATGATTTCTGCAGCTGCTTGCGGTTACATGAACCAGCTTAGCTTAGGTCAGGGATACACAACTTGTTATGCCCGGGGGCAACTGTTGGAAAATGACAAGAGGCCAGGGGCCAGATAGTAAACAAACATTAATAATTCATATATAAATAATTAGCCAAGAGTCCTGTCAGGGAGTCCCAGAGATTCTTCCCTGGCCATGTTTTAAAATAAAAAGGATCTCTGATGATTTTTTTATGCACTCTAGTACCATATTTACATGTTAAGTACAAAAAATAGTCCCAGTGTGAATCAGTTGATTTTCTCTGAATGAGAAAATGCTCAGCATGTCACTTGGCACCCCACCCCACAGGCCAAATTTGGCCTAAGGGCCACAATACAAGTATCACTGTCTTAGACCATATTTGTGTTTAGGAGGGAAATGATCACATTAGTGTGAGGCTCATCTTTACTATATTTATTGTCACAGTAAAAAAACTCCAAATGGAGTCGTGTAATTCAGTTTTATTTTATTGATGAACTCCAAATTACACACAACAAATTACAACTTGCCTCAGAAGCCTTTACAGCATACGACATCCTCCTGTCCCTGGACCCTCACAGCAGATGAGGAAAAACTCCCCCCCAGAAAAACCCTTAACAGGGAAATTAAATTAAAATTAAGGAAAAGGAAATTAAAGGATAAAAAATGATATGGACAATATCAGTTCTTGTAAGGTATCTATGTAATAATGATAAATAACACCCAGTTTGATCTTAACTTAAATGCACACCTACGGAGCTTAATGGATGGTGATGATGGTGGGATACTTTCAATTAATGTGACAGGGCTGTGAGGAAAAACTGTGCTAGACTATACTTTATAACGATACACCCATATCAAAAACGTTTGAATCACAAAATGACGCCTCAACAGACACTAATGTCGTGTTAGCACCCAATGATTATTATCCTAAAAATGTGATAACGTCTGAAAGTGTAATAAAATTTGCTTTTAACCTGATCGAAATGTAATAAAACCCACTGATGCAATAATCTGACCGATAATATAATAAAGTGTCCTGATTGATATTGTAATCACATTTTTACCGATAATGTAATTTAATGCTCTGTCATGTTATATCGCATGTGGAGTTCAATATTCTTTTACTACTTTTAAAGGTACGTAAGTATTAAGGTCAGCTTTCTTCTTCATTTCCATTTCAATAGGAAACCCCTTCTGAATGCAGAAATTTCATAAGATCAGGTGAGGTCAAGGAGACACGTCATTTGCTTTGACAGCTGTTTTGCCTTCATTGTTTGCTTAACGTTAGACATCCCCTGCAGCTTCTGTCGTCTTCTCATGATGTCTAATCTATGATCCACTCTGGTCTTATGAACGATCTTTGAACAATGACAAGTATTGGCGGGTTCATTTCCCATTTAAAGGGATTTTAGATTAATGCATTTTTGCCTGATGACATTGTACCACTTGTCATCTGTTGTATTTTTCAAATTCTACATAAAGCCTTGAGTGTTAATGTGACACAGTATTATACATTTTATATACTTGAACACTTTACATTCCTTAAAGCTGAAAGGTCCAGTGTGTAGGATTTAGTGGCATCTATTGGCAGAAATGATATATAATATTCATAACTGTGTTTTCATTCATTTATAATCACCTGAAAATTACAATTGTTGTTTTTTTTGCAACCTTAGAATGAGCCCTTTACAGTATATCCTCCTGAGACCTGAGCTTTTGTTTGGTATGCATTTTCAATTTCTCCTTGCTATTTGGGATCAATAGGACCTGATAAGTATAAAAAACTAAACATTGTCAACGATAATTAAGTCCCAATGTCCTAGAATGAGATGATAATAAAGTCCCAATGAAAAATTCCCAATATCTGCAAATGAGTACTTTAAGATTAACAACATGTCTTAGCTTGTTACTGTCACTAAAATTGGTTTGTTGCCATATCATACTTCAAACATTATTTATCGTAAATAAACAAGTTTAATGTGATCAGGTTTTGTACCTTGTCCACTTTTGTGTCAGGGTCAGCTGCAGACTGACTTGGCAGACATGGCTGCCATCTTGTTTTTACGTTAAATACTGTAGTGTGGTCTTACTACCACTAGATGGCGCAAAAAAGTGTCTACAGATGAGGACAACAGGTCTAAGTTAAGCAGGATAAAGTATAAGGTTAAGTAAACCAAAATTGTTATGTCCTCATATGAGGTCACAGGGTGTCAGGAGGATATCTGCGTACAGAGCAGATCCTCCATGTTGTTTCTACAGTAGCCCAGAACAGACAAACCAAACACTGGCTCTAGATGGGGCCATTTGCATTTTTACGTTCTTGCGTCAGCCATGTTCACGCTCGGCACACCCGAGAAGTTTCAGTTCTGCAAGCTCACAACTAGAAGCTACCAAATCCTACACACTGGATCTTTAAGTGCAAATATTATATTTTCAGGCGTTATTACATTGTCACAATATGGGGTGCTACAGTCCTTATTCACCCTAATTATTCCATTGTTTGTCCTGTTTGTATGAATGAAAGCACCCACATATCTGTCACCTAAAGGAAGTGACAAAATTTAAGAACAAATGCAAAGTGCCTTTTCAACAGATGGGATGGCCACAATTAGATTTTACATCTTATGGCTCTGATATCACAAACCTTGATGTCTCATCCTAGGATTACTTGAGCAAAAACAGTTTTTTTAAGTTTAGTTTTTAGATTGGTTGGTTAATAACTTAACAACAGTCTTGTTTACTTAATATTCAACAGTTGCTACCATTCTCCGTAAATTTAGCCAGACCTTGCTATTTTGTCCAATACACTGCAACTTCTCCACATATTTCAACAATTATCGTAGTTTCTCGTGAGTCACCAGACTAACTGCTTTGTGTTGGCCCTTCTAGAGGTGACGTCTGATTCGAATGTCTGCCCTATCAACTTTCGATGGTACTTCCTGTGCCTATCATGGTGACCAACTGGGAATCAGGGTTCGATTCCAGAGAGGGAGCCTGAAAAAATTGTGCGGCACAAACATCTCACATTTACCATCAAATATTACTGCTAAACATCATGCAAGGCATTTCCCTGATGCTCTGCATGAAATAAAGGGCAAACTGTTTTGCACCACGTGTTACATTGTGGTGAAAAACTAACAACATGGAGTGACAAACACTTTTCTACAGCAAAACACTACTGGAGAATGGCAGTGGACACCAGACAAGATGAATCACCATAACAGAGGCTGTTGAATCCACATGTATTGCACATGCTGAAAGAACCAAGGTGAGTTCCATTGAATATGCATGTTCATGGTAATGTTAGTGTAGTTTAAATCACAAAGTGGCATAGGTGTGCTTCCCTGTTTGCATGACAAACTGTTTGTGTGTGTGAGTGTGATGAAGAAAATAGTTTGGGGATAAAAACATGATGTGAAAGCTTTATTCAGCCTGTTGGTAAGGTTACTTAGAGGACTCAGACCAGTGCAGTTTTATTATCACTGGAACAGATTGCCTTTGGTTAATATATTTCATTTTTTTAAAAGATACTTTTTTTTAGTTGCTCATGAATTTCTTTTTTTTTTTAAATTTTATTTATTTATTTTGAAGAAAAGCTGCGGTGAAATCAGGCATTATGGGCCACAACAATCCCAAAAAAGCCCGCGACATCCTGGAGGGACTGATTTTCAGTTGTGAAAGATTACCACCAGTTTTCAAATAATGCTGTTGGTGAAAGTGAATCAAGGTGTAAAAATAAAAGTGCAATAAAAGAACTGTTTGCAGCTCACCATTCAGGAAACATTGTGTTTCAGGGGCAACAGTAGCTCAGTCTGTAGGGAGCTAGAGGGTGGTCCCACATGGACCAGGTACGGAATATGGACTGATAGCTGCCGGAGAAATGCCAGTCTAGAAAAAAACAGCAGAATGAAAACATGAATTTCCCTAAAAGGAGAAATAAAGCATGTGTTATTTAAAGTAGTTTGAAGCAAATGGGCCTCAAATGTTTTAGTGATACGTCATCCAGAGTCTTCCTTTTCAAACACACTGGTGGATTACACGGCAGAAGTTCGAGAGGTACCATCTGTTATAAGACTTGTCTCCATGCATTGCAACCAACACAATATCAAGCTGACCACAGCCACCATGCTCTGCGAAAAGTGAAACTGACAACCATTGAAGCCTACAGGTGATGAGTATCTGATCTTTAAAACTTAAATGTTGAGTGGATAATCACTCTGAAGAGCAGCGTTTAACTACACTTCATGATGGATAGACGTGCGAGTCTTGTCACGCCTTCAGAACACCGTGGTGTCTGAACGGCTCAGTCCTTCATCAGTCACCACTGACAATCCTCCCAACAGTCCTGGAGGTGATGGAGATGGGGAAGGTAAGGACGGGGACAGGGCGAGTCAAAAATGGCTTGAGCTGCTGTGACATTTGGACTGAATGTCAATCCTGTCCAGCGAGAAAAGCGTTTTTTTTATTTTTTATTTCAGCAGACGTGGGTAAAAGGTGACGGGGGATACTGTGCCCTTTTCAAATGCTCCAGGGAAGGAGAAAAGAGATTTAGGGAGTTGCTGTAAACATGAACGCACCATTAGGAAGAGCTAAGTACAGTAATGAACTCATCGAGGTATCGACAGGCAGATGCTTTCAGGGTTTGTATCTTCTCACCTCTGCTCAGAAGGCGTCTGCTCCGACAGAATGTGATCAACTCTGTACATGTGTTAAGTAAATGTGCACACAGACGACATGGTCCCGTCACTCCTCCCCTGCGCTGGCATGAGCAAGGATCGTGCCTCGCCTCTGGCGGTCAGACGGATGGCAGCAGTTCTTGCCGGTCTGAACACAAGGGCCCGGAGTGCTCGTTACAATCTGTGGTCCCTGTGCTAAATATAGACAGGAGCAAGACTGCCTCGGTATAGGGCCTTGTTAGGGGCACCCTCCTCCTGCAAGTCAGGCCTTTTCCATTTTCCTTTTCACCTCCATCTGCTCTGCTACCACCCCATCAGTCACCCCTTTCCTACAATAAATCTGCCCTCTGCTCTTACCTCTCCTTCATCTTGTACTGTCTCTCGGCACCTACACACCTCTCTGGCTCTGTCATGTGTCCGTGACTCAATCACACTTGTCTCTTTCTGCTAACATCACGAGCAGACCTTTCCCTCCAGAACATCCTTCCCAAAGTAGGAAGCTACAGGCATGCAGGGCCCAGTCGGGCAATTTTATATTGACAGTCTGCTTACAGCAAAGTAGTAGTAGGTTATACAAATCATTAATAGATCTGCAGGCTGAACGAAGAGAATGAAGGTTGAGTCAGCCTCCAAACAATGTCATGACTCCAAATAGTGTCTGCAGGTTGTGAGTGACTTTAGGTAAAGTGAGGGTATATTCATGGATGGGGCCTGCTGGCTCCCCTACCAGAGTCAGAACGTGAGAGGTAGTTGGCTTGTTAGTATCACGGATTGATCTCTGAACAGGCCAATCAGAGTAGAGCCTCTGTATGAACATTTCTGGTTGGAAAGTCAACAACTAGAAAGAGACACAAAATGACCACAAACAGACACTATATCAGGGTTGCTCAAAGTTTGGGTGCCTGAATGTCAATTTCGGGAACCAGCATATGATTGAAGGTAGCACGAGAAAAATGCAGTTGCGAATTGTCCACTGACATTGCTAACTTTTGTTTACAGCACCAGCACTGAGTGTTGCAGGGATGATGTTTTATTGTAGGCCGACGCAGAAGTTAACATTACCCTGGTTCCCTCATCAAATGCCTATTTGGGATGTTCCCACTGGATTTTGGTTCATTTGTTCATTCATATTCCGTAACCACTTATCCTCTTGAGGGTCACGGGGGGGCTGGAGCCTATCCCAGCTGACATTGGGTGAGAGGCAGGGTACACCCTGGACAAGTCACCAGACTATCACAGAGCTGACACATAGAGACAGAGAACCATTCACACACAGGTAATTTAGAGTCACCAATTAACCTAACCTGCTGTGGGAGGAAGCTGGAGTACCAGGAGAAAACCCACACTGACACAAACTCCACACAGAAGGGCTCCCCCACCCTAGGTTCGAACCAGGAACCCTCTTGCCCTCTTGGATAATCCTCACAAATGAACACCACTATCATTATTTCTGGCACATAAATGCAATTGCTAGATGGTAAAAGCTAGCCTAACGTTAGCATGCCACCATAGTGTAGTTTGCTTTAAAGGAACTATACTATGGTGGCATGACTATGACGTGGCCAACACTTTGAGGCTGTAAACCCATGTTCGGCTTGTTGATGTTTTGTAGCCTTATTTAGCCGCTTGTTCGCAACCATCTTTTTTAAGACACCTAAAGACTTCAAAATTCGTAAGAGGGGTATTTACTGATATGTTTCATGTCATAGAACACATTGTGAAAGTCTGCTAAGCTTCAGCTAACAGACACCTAACCAAAACCCATTCAGAAAACATGTTGATGTTAAAATGAGGGAACCAGGAGCACTAAAATGTTAACTCATTTTCGGGTTGTAGGACTCATTCTTGCAGCATGCTACAGTTGTTAGGTGCCATTTATTGCAGTGCAGCCAGTAGCTCTCTACAAGCTGTCATCCCTAACCTCATAGATGCTGGTTAGGGCGGGTGGTTTGATGCTGTCTCCTAGTAGTTTATTCAATGTAAATTATTAAAGTAAGCATTGAGATGGACTGCAAATGATATAATGGATGCATTTCATGTAATTTTTTGGGGCCGCACAACGTACTTTTGAGGTCCACCATTGACCCGTGGATCGCAGTTTGTTAGACAATAGGCTGGCTGCATAAGACATGCCTCCCAACAACCTGAGTCAGTTGTAACACATGCTGAGATTTAGATGTTTGAAAACGAGTCAGAAAACTAGAAAACAAGGAAAAATATAAAGTTAAAGGGTAAAATGTTGCCTGGATGGAAGCTGGTACAAATTTGAGCAAACAGACTGAACCAAAACATTACAAGAAAATAACCAGAAACAGGAGCAAACAACCACAAAGAGATGCAAAGTAGCCTTGAGACACAAAACGACTACAAAACATCTACCAACAACGTGGCTGCTTCAGTATGGCAGTCTGTTTCATTGTGTGGGGCCTGATGTCTCATAACTGTCCATCTCTGGAGTTACACATAGCAGCTGTTAATATTATTTCATATGGTAATATCTTAAAAAATAGCAAATATTGGCATTCCTTTCTTACAATGTATACATTATGTAACTATTAGTAATGTGCAGATCATTATTACTCAGAACCAGGGCTTTACATTTGAGTCTTAACGCATACTTACTCATCTTACAAATATGCCTGGTGGGGAAAAATTATTCAGTATGGAAGTGTCATCATGTATAACTGTATGAATGTATGATTCATATAGGGTCACGCTTCACTGTCTGCATGCAGGCATGTGAGCAGACTTCAGAGTGTCAGGTTAAGATACTGTAAGATGAAGACCTTGAAGGTGGTTAGGCTCCCATGTTAAACTCATCTGTGTGATGTGTGGAATACACTATCTAAGGCTGAATCATTGCTCTGTTACTTTAAGTTTTTGGTACCTCTTTGTCCGTGCATGTGTGCTGTACCAACAGTTTCTCTGATTTCATTATTCCCCAAAATGAAGACTGACCAAGAGTACAAGTTTTTTGAGTGCCCTTCCAAAACTTTTCTAAATGTGGCCCTGAATATATCTTTGCTTTCTTCATTTACCAAAGAGCTTCATGTGTTCTGACATCTCCCTCTTGAACAGTCAAATGTAGCTTATCCTGCAGAAACACAGGAGGGCGCCATCACTGCCCAGCAGGTCAGTGACAATCTGAGGTCCGGCAAGGTCAGAGCCGTGAGCAGACTTGCACCAAAAAAAACAAAAAAAAACAAAAAAAAAACACAAGCACATGACTGTGTGACTACTGCACCCTAGGGCCCCTGAAGGACCCACAATACTGAATCATTCTCTAATCACAAAGATCAGAGGATCCAGAAGTCAATCCATCTCAGCATTTAGCTGCACACACTGATTAAGGCTGCACATGCACGGTGCCTGAGAGGCCTGCAGAATAGAGGGAGGGGGTGGAGGGCGAATTTGTGAGCAAACAATCAAGCTGCAAACTCAAAGCAACTAGCTGTTTCAATTTGCCAAATGAGCCATATGTGTTCCCGTGCTCGGGGCCTTCCACAACAGCAGATTGACCCAAGACGCAGGCCCTCACACAGTGACAAATGGTAAAGCACCTTGAAACCATCCAAATCATTTCCACTAATTTGTCAGCAGGAAACCCGTCTGACTGTGTGGAATCACAGACATCATCCATCCTGTGTGCTTCGGTCATTTCCTTGGAATATGGTTAGCGGCCTGGTGGTGGGCTGTCGGATTGTGTCACTTTGTTTTCCATCCAGTGAGTTAAACTCATCTAAATCTACACTTTATTCAAACTCTGTGGCCTCCAGAAGAACAGCTATGGTCCCAGTGCTGCATCTTTGGGGTCCACCACAAACAGACCAAACACAGTCCTGTTCAGAGAAGAGTCTGTTATGTTACAACTTTGCATTTTGCTTACCTTTGACTGCACTGTAACTTATAATGGGTTTTTTTGTATTTTATTGTAGTTTTTACATTTTTGTTTACACAGTCTTTGCTTTTTATCTCATTTCCAATTATGCTTTGTGCACTACATACTGAATACACAAATCCTACATTTAAGTAATACTATTCAAATATTCATTATCAAAATAAAATGACATCTGAGCAGTTAAAAAATCCATTAAGTATGATTATGCCATTATAAACTGCATAGACATAGATCCCAGGTGGGACAGAGGGGGCACGTCCCCCTCGACATTTAGAACATACGCATTTGTCCCTCCTTATATAAACATAAACAACATATCCTTAAATGATTTATATGGTATCCGAGCCTGGTCTCACTCCAACATCGCCATAATCCGGTGCTTAGGCAGTGACTTGCAGCATCAGAAACCAACTTAAAAAGGCGTCCTTCAACGTCGGTATGATACGCGGCTGGTTACCGTTATACCGGCAGTGTCAGCGACAGCGGGACGAGGATGAAAGATAAGGCAGCGAATGTCCAAGTGGGGTGGGTGGGTCCAACAAACACTGACTTTCTCCCAAGAGCGGTGTTTGCGTACCTTAAGATTATAAAGCCAAACAGTTTGGTCTTTTTTCCTGAAGCCAGCCACGTGTTTTTGTTGTCGATAAAAAAACACACATCAATTCACGGTGTTGTACTGACGTAGTGTGTTTATTTTGAAAGAGACTGTATGTAAATGTTAAATTTACTGTGAAAACAAAAGTGTATCTTAAAAGAAGACAATGCATGTAACAGGCAGAACTTGACACAATGTCCCAGAACGTCAACAACCAACGAACGCAGGGTACCTTGCACGTCGTATGTGGACGTGGAAAGTCCATGACCCAGCTTGTCAATATGTTACGAGGTCGGAGTGAAAATGTGTTGGATATCCTACAGAAATGCACACACAAGGATATCCTACGAATTTGCACCCCATGAATGACGTTACATACTTAACATAAAGTTATGGAGGTTAGGTTAGTTAATATGGTTAGGTTTAGGGGAAGAAACATGACAAGAGCTTCCTTTAAAGTGACTCAAAATTCACATGTTTCAAACACAAAGTCCCGTGATTTGTGACCCATCCACCACCCCAACCTGCTACCTTACAACACTGCGCCCTCCTTTACTCCTATTAGTGCATTGGTCACGTGATCGCAGCCTTTCCAAATATGTATGTTCATCAGTGCATAAGACCAGCCTGACATGAAAGTAGAAGAGGACTTTCATTTGGACAAAATTAAAGATATTTACATTATACATGGATGCAAAAAAAAATGCACAAATTGGTGTGTAAACACTCACCAGAATGCAGGACATTAAGTATTTGATGCTAAAAGATTTTGGTGGAGGACCCCTCATGTAGTAAGTGCCCCCCCAATGCTGAAACAAAACTTACGCCCCTGCTGTACCACAGACAAATCAGGCTTCATTAGGGATACTCTGAGAAAGCAAATGTGAAATTACCACAAAATTATAGTAATCTTACATTTTACATAACCTACCATACAAATGTTGGCCGACAGAGATTGTGATTTAAAAGGCTACTCAGCCATTACAAATACCTCACACATGATTATGCGATTATAAACAGACACAACAGAATACTCTGAGAATATTATCGTGATTTCTGTGAGGCTGCATCACATAAACACAAAGTGACGGGTTTGTAAATTGGCTTATTCGCCCTTTTTTTTTTTTTTTTTTAAGGCAGATGTTTGTGGACCCAGGATGTGTGACCTGTCGGGTGCGCGCACTGTCAAAGACGCGTACGCGCAACATCCTGCTTTACTGCTCCCCTGCAAAGACGGGTCGCCACGCTTTCAGTCAGAGAATCCAGCTGTCACTCAACGAGACCCCCGTTCAGCCAGTGTCAGGCTGTATGTGGCACACGGCGGAAAAGCCCGGTCCCGATAAATACGAGACACCGCTGGATGTAGGTGGACCTCCAGCGATCAACAGATCGGCAACTCCACTGTCCACTCCTCCTGCGAAGAAGGAAAGATGAGGGACCCGAAAGACAATACCGGAGCCAACTGGCACATGTGAGCGATATTTATTACCAAATTCTCGAGCTAGTCACACAGATATGAGCACGCTAGCTCTCAAGATTTGGTTGTAATTAGCCGACGCAACTGCTCTTGGCAGCGGAGAAGGTTCAGCCCGTGCCAAAATGAACAGACTATTGTCTAGCATCGCTGTAACGGAATGGGCCCGCAGCAATTTTGGCACCGGTTTTACGCAGCAGACCACATAGTTCAATCGACGTAGCTCGACTGAAGACAGAGTAGGGTGGCTGGCATGGACAAAGAATGCTTACACATCTCGTAGTGATGCTATAAGATAAAAAGACATCAGTGAAACACCCTGCTGGTTCCCTCCCGAGAAGTGGAGCAGATAATCAACGGCGGGATTCAAGTTTGGACCTCACCAAGTCCAAAACGACCTTCCCCTCCCCAAAACAGAATCATCTTACATCTTAAAGCATCTTCACAGACTCGCATAGCGGTAAGAATTTGTCTAATAATTCCCAGTAATGTAATAATTCTCATCTTTGTTCATTGTGTGGCTTATTTCTAACCCAATGGAAGGTGAGGGTGGATGCTGGGGGGTCATGGACGCACCATTTGGCACCATAACGCACAGACAATGCTTGCATCGTTGTGGTTCTGTTCTGTTTTAATTTGCACTGGATTTTCCCTGTTTTTTTATTATTATTTTGCGAGTGTAACACGTTGGTCAAGGCCAAGCTGTGAGCAACAAGAGAGCAACTTCACTGTACAAACGTGCTTTTGTGAAGCTGCTGCGACCGGCGCGTTTAATTGACATAAGCTACTAATTTGAAGTCCATATTGCCGCCCGTCAGCTTCAAATCAAATGCAATTGTAGCCGTAAAAAAAAAACCAATTACGTCCAGACACTGAAACACAGTGTCTCATAATCTTTTGTTCTCAAATCATTTCAGCAGGAACATGGTGTAGATGGGCGGTGCAGGGATTCTCCTCGGGATCTGGTTAAATCCTGCAGGAGCTGTTCAAATTAGTCGAAGTACATGCAGACTTTATAATGACGTTATTGGCAAACTCTTGAGATTCATTAATAATGGATATGTTTCACAAGTGTTGAAAAGCTTTGCCTACAATGCATTTTTTGTTTTGTAGTGATTTGTATTGAACAGTGCTGTAACATTATGCAGGCTCACATTATCAAAACCTATAGAGCTGAATTATTTGAAATAATAAAAGTGCTAATTGGAGCTGCAGTGCTTATTATAATTAAACATATTCTCTGCTTAATAGATTATCTGACTAAATAGTTGCAAAAGATAACCACAACACCACATTTCCAACAATTACCCTCAATAATCGCACAATTAAGCATAACATAATTTGCACCTCTGCATTTAAAAACATGATATTATCTATGATGGTGCCGTTACCCATGGTGCACTAGCTCTCTTTTACCTCTCTTCCAACAGAATGTGCTTACAGCTGCTTTGACAGCCTCTCTGTGCACAGATCCCCCGTTTCAGTGATTATCTCATCATTTTTTAAGTCAATATATCAAAAGCAACACTCCCACCACTCAGCAGTTAACCTGGGGAGCAGTCAGCTCCTGGCATTATTCACCACAATGAGAAACCGTTTCATTGTGCCGCTGGATGCCTTTGAAATATGCCACATTGGTTTCCGTGTGGAGCATTTGTCAACGCCACAGCAGCAATGGCTCAAATATGAGCCACCATAATGAGTTTCTCCCCTGTGCTTCAGAAAATCCTCCTATATGTTAAGACATTGTGATGGATTTGGGATGTTGCCAACCGAAAGAGCTTAGTGCTCATGAATGATGCTTGCTTTCTACATAGCATATGGATGCTATGCATTTTATCAGAATTTATTTTTTGGTAAGCTGCCAGTAGAAGCATATCTACCTCAATTTGCCCTCCATTCCTTCTTCTATATTTCCATCCAGTAAGTGCGCTTTTGGCATTTCACAGCCTTGCAATCAACATTTTCTGTATGTGAAATTATTTCTGCGAGGCAGTCCATCTCTGTCGCCCGACACCCCTCCCACCTTGTTAGCCCTGCACCCCCCCGAGACCATTATCTCACTCCCTGTGGATTGGAGGAGGAACTTGTGCCAATATGGGAGAAGGGGAAGTCGACCCCTGTGCACTCCAGCACAGAGAGAGAGGGATGAGAAGCAGATTCTGTGTGGCAGCGAGGAAATGCCCCATCACTTCAGTTAGTATCATGACCAGTGTGCTCCTGTCCTCTTTTCATTTAACACATACAGCATTTTTCTGTATTATTACACTCTTGGAGAGAAACACTCCTGCTACCAAAAAAGCCATGACTTGGCAGATATAAGTGATAAATTGTGCATGGATGTTTATTAAATGATCAGAAGACGTCCTAGAAAAGTCTGAGAAATGCTACATAGCCTCTTAGCTGGCTGCTTGATTTATAGTATATCCAATAGTATATATAAAATCAGAACATTTTGCAGCTCTTCAAATGAATGTCCAAGAAAAGGTGCACAAAAATGGCTCTTTGATAAGTTGTGAATAGCAACACGGACAATGTTGGCTATCAACCATGCAGCAAAGTGCTGTCTTGACTTACAGATTGCATGATAAAAGTATCATCTCAAGTTGTGAAGCACAATAGTACTCCATTGTTTACAAGGCCTGCATAGAAAATTTCACACTGATAAAAATATAGCTGTCTTATCAGTGAAATTAAAGTATCAATAGAAAAATGCACCCTGTATTTGTTATACCTTTAGTATACCAGTGGATTGTTCCATGCATGCATTGATGTGTACATTTAACTGCTGTAGTTGGTAAAAGTGGAGCTAATTTGAGCGATTTTTTACATACTGTTGGGTAGTTTAATCTCTTACCCCACCATATTTTATTAAAATGTGTGTTTTATCATGTGTTTTGTTCATAAAATCTTGATCTTAACTAAAGCTGTCAAGTAAATGTAGTGGAGTAAAAACTACAATATTCCATCTGAAGCGTAGCATGAAATGGAATTACAAGTACCAAAAACTTTGGGTTCAAGTACAATATACTCAAGTAAATTTACATATTTACACCACAGCACTGCAAAGCACATTTTAAAAACCTTCAGTAATTTCATATCATAATGAATTTTGGTTCCTTTGTTTACATTTAAGTATTTTAATGAGTCAAGGCCTGATGCACAGCTCACTGCAGAGCTTTACGCTTAAATACCATACCATTGAATTCTTAATGTCTTATGATAAAAGGAAAATCAATATTGCCATATACTGTTGGATTTATTATTCCATTCCTCTTTCAATTCACAGTTAAAAGCAAGAATAATACTCCTGGGGGGTTGCAATCAATAATGGTGTATTAAATTAAAAGCTCAGTGGATTTGCTTGCAATTGCTCAAGGCTTTTGCACACAGTATAGTTTCAGCCTGCATTTAACTACAAATAAATACAAATAAAAGGGGTTTCCATTGCCACAGGAATAGAGAATTGCAAAAATGATCCCATGTTTAATGTCACGTTAAACTGTAGTGTTTGTTCCCAACCAGTCAAGGTAATATCAGCATGAGGGCTCCAACCACTCTCAGCCAGATGTGCTACATAATACAGTAACACACAATATTCACCACCATCAGTCATAGATCATAGTTTTGAATCCTAAATTGCCTCATTTCCACCATTAATATCCCTCTAATCTCCAAATATCACCAGAGCATTATGTGTATCAAATTCTCCACCTCTATGCTGTTATTCTAATGTTATTTTTTATGTTAATCACTTGCAATTAAATCAGTCATTTACAATTATCATAATTGTCTAGTGAAATGTCTGCAGGATCTGTTTAAGTCAATTATATGCTTTATAGGCAGCTATTTTGAATAATTGGAGTAATTCACTTCCTGTTTTTCCCAATTCTTCCCTTCAGAATGTGTGATGTGGAGCCAGTACAGTAAGAGGTAAATTTTATGCTTTTAGCCACTACATCAAAAACATACCCACTTATATATGAGGAGCAGGTGCTTTGCAGCACAAACAGTCAACATGTTGCACCGGCAATAGAGAAAAAAAGTCTGTGTGAGTGATTGGTGACCGCAGTTTTGTGGATGAGCTGAGACATATGCAGAGATGATGGGAGATCCTTCACCGCTGTAGCCTTCCCTAACTGGCTTTGTGCAACATGAAATATCAAGGTATTATGTCTATATCTTGTTTAGCAGACGTGAGCACACTGCCAGCCTTAATCCTCAGAGTGCAGCACACAGAGGGAAAACTGTGTCTTTATGCCTGCCAACGAGTCTGGATTCCCTCTGCTTGACACTGTGTACTTTCTGTTTGCCAGTTCCTGTAGATGATATTAAAGTAAAAGCAGAGGGAAGGGGCTTCGCTCTCTTTGTAATTACCAAGTGATTATTGTTAGAGGTCATCCAATGCACCCACTTTTACTCCCCAAGTGTAGTCTCCCCTGCTTGGTTCAGCTGTACTGATTGGGCCATGTGAAAATACAGTGTAGATGTAATTTGTGGATCTGGATGATGTGATGGAACTCTATCTCTAATGAGCAAATGGTAATTTTCTGGGAGAATAGTTTCATTTTTGATTGAGCGCATGTAGTGAAATTTGTTCTGAAACATTGGTATAAAAATAATTGGCGAGTCTTAAAATAATTGTGAAGATTAAAAATGTAATTAAATTGTCATTAAATTTAGAAATTAAAATAGTCATGTGTGAGCCATAAATTATAAAGATTTAGACATTCATGTATTTCACTAACTTAGTCAGCCGACGTGATATTGATGAATCAGTTATGTGCCCGATAACAAGTCGTAGGAGTACAGCAGAGCATGCTTTGTATCCAAAACGGCTGATATTTTAGGGGAGATTCCAAATATTAGACAAGGAAGAGCAGTGGAGGGTTGTGTCGTGCTCTCTGTGACTCATGATGACTCCTCGGGAAAACGAGCCTTTCCAGTTGTGGCGGTGCACGTGTTGCCGTGATGCCACAGCAGATCTCTGAGTCCTTAATTTGCAAAAAAAAAAAAAAAAAAGGAAGAGAGCTGTCTCATTTTGTCAAACAATGGGAATCCTGACCACCATGATTCATGTCATCCATGTAGCACTACTGCTGCATATTAATACTAGAGCAACATGTGTCCCCATTGCAAAAGCAGTGCAGTGTACCTCCATTATGTATTGTTCTATTTGCAGTGGTGGTTCTAAGGAGAGGCGGGGGGACCAGCGCCCCTGTAATGTAGAACATCCACAATGCTGCGATCACAATAATTAATACAAATTCAGACAATCCCTGAGACTTCTGCATGACCTTTCGATTTTGTCCAATCACTGCAACCTTACCACAAATCTTAACTATTTAGAAATGGGTAAAATCTTATTTTATTGTAGAGCTGCGTGCAACGTATTGTGTCACTCAGCCCCTCCTTGCCCCGTCTTTTCTCTCTTGCTCTCTTTATTTATCTTAAGAAAATTGCTGCAGGAATTTGAGCTCCTGTTAGCATCACACAGCTAACATCAGTTAACTGTTATTAACATGTTTAACGTCAGAGTCAAACAGTTTCGGTGTGGGTGTGAGATTGTTGGGACTGTATAACAGCTCAGCGTTGGATGTTGGATGCTGCTGTGTGAGCTTGTGCAATGAGTGAAATGATCACATTGGAGCTCCAGCTAACTGTAATTTTCACTGCAGTCTGATAACTTTTTTTACATTAAAGGTCCAGTGTGTAGGACTTAGTGCCATCTAGTGGTGAGGTTGCAGAACTGAAATATCACCTGTGTGCCAAGCCTGTAGTAGAACTATGGTGGCCGACACAAAAACACGAACGGCCCTTTCTAGAGCCAGTGTGTTATTTGTCCACTCTGGGGTATTATAGGAACAGAATGACGGACGCTATGGGAGAGGACCCGCTCTGTATATAGATATACAACTCGTTCTAAGGTCATAAAATGATTATTTTTTTCAGGTAATTATAAACTAATGAAAACATGGTTATGAATATTACATACCATGTCTGCAGATTAGAGATGCACCGGTCCAGCTTTTTCAGTTTTGATACCGATCCCCACGCTGTGGCTTTGAGTATCAGTCGATACCCAATACCGATCCGATACCATGGTTGACCTAAAAAGCTATATACCTTTACATGTAAAACAGAAAAGACTAGAGGCATCAGGCATTGATGACTGCACAGTTCTTTCCTAAGATAAAATGAAACAAGATGAAACAGATTAATGCAATGATGAACTATTTATTTGTAACAAAAATAAATAATTGTGCAACAGCAGTTGAAATAGTGTGAAATACCTCCACACAGCAGATTCTCTCCTTCGCTCCATGACATATGACGTAGCTCAAGTCGCAATAGATTTAAAGGGAAAGGATCGCCTCAGGTATAGGTTGTATTTTCCAATACCTGATCCATCTATTATGATGATATTGGGGCCGATATTCGATCCAGATATCGGATCGGTGCATCCCTACTGCAAATACAATAGATGCCCCTAAATCCTACAATGTGGACCTTTAAAGACAAAAGGCAGACGAAATCTCATTATGTGTTCCCACAGTGATATTGCCTATTTTGTCTGACTAACAGCCAACAAACTAAAAAAGTATGCATAATCTACAATGATGTGAAATAGAGGAAAAGAATAAATCCTCACTTGGAGGAGGTGTAAGCAGCAGAGACATGTTCAGTAAGAGAAAAAGATGGAGACAGACAGAGAGAACCCCACTGAGTGTGGATGAAATCAGATGTCACTTTCACCAAGCCTGTACTCATGAAGAGATATGGGCAGTCTAGCAAATGAAAACAGTCGTGAGTTTCCTTCCCACCGGGAATGTCACTATAACATACCAGGATCAGCTCAGACATACATAGTGTGTGCCTGGAAACCCACACACAAATACACACAGATGCACTGAGCCCAGCACGTACAGTGATGTTTACGCTCCAGTCAGTGTTGAACATGCATATTCAAACTGATATGTCATACTCATGAATCTGCGCATGCTGACACATTTACATATGAGCTTGGCTGTCGTGGGCCAGGCTGTGATTCAGGGTGACAGGTCTTATGCCACTTCCCTCGGGTCACAGGAGGGGCGGAGTCACAACGTGACAGGAGTGAAGCCAGAGAGATGCCTTTCATTCACTGTCAGTCTCCAATGACACAACCTTCCTCTCCGTTTTTAGTCACATTTCTGGCTTCAGTAGTGGTGAGGTAACATTTGGGCTCCTACACAGCTGACTATGCTCATGTGACTCATACCTGTTGTTTCACTTTTATCTCGTGTTGTCAGAGTAGGTTAAGTGTATTCCTAACTTGGATTTATTCAGAATATCAGTTCGGCAGTGCGGCTCACGTCATATGGTTTAAGGCCAAATCTGTATTTACTGAGTCCATGAATCACAGGTATATATACATATATCACCACACAAACACAAATATACAGGTGTATATTTCACTTGTAAATTTTGTTTGATGTTGCTACACTTTAGTGTACATTTAGATGCAAATAGTGCCTTTGAATCACTGTGCTACACACTAACTTGTCGGCAGCAGCAGATGAAAAGAAGGTCCACATTTGCAGCTGCAGTCTGTTGCACCTTAAATGACATTAGACAATAAACAATCGGAACTGCTCTGCTTAACATAAACAAGAAACACATCACTTCTTGTGCAGACTGCAAGTTTCATGTGTCTCAGGTTAAGTATTTTATAATTATCCTCTAGGAGTCAACAGCTACATCGGTAAAACTTAAAGATATATATATTTTCACACATAGTATCACAGAGGTTCCTTCAAGACCAAAGAGAAAATCACTGCATTACAAGCAGAAGTCCTGTATTGAAAATCTTACATAAGTAAATGTACATCTGCATATTATGCTGCAGAATAGCCCCTGTGAATAATATATTATTACGTATTATATTTTTGGATTATTATTGCCAATGCATTAACATATAAGCAGTATTTTAATTTTGTAGCTGGTCAAAAGAGGACTAACTTGAGGGGTAACTTTGGTATTTTTCAACCCAGACCTTTTTCTTCTTTTCCCATGTTTTTGTGTCCAAGTCACTAATGGGAACAACAGTTTTGTTTGTTTGTTTGTTTTTTGGTCCAGTATTGAGTGACACGGCTGCAACCAGCACCCATGAAAACAGGCTACAGTGTAACCATTCAGGGCATATGTGCACCCTCAAAGTCACTAAACTCCATTTAAATGAATACTTTATTATTTAGTAATTTTAGTGTGTATAGAGGCAGCATATTTTCCATTGGGGCTGCAGTTCCTCGAATGGCCACTTGAGGCTGGCTCCAAGAGCGGGTCAGTCCCCACAGACCTCCATGTTAAAATGCCCAACTTTACAGCAGAAATAAACATGTTTACAGCCTGATGGAAAAAAAGGGGCTGGTCTCAATTGCTAATTTCCCCATTCATGACAACTGTAAGGGGTGAATTTTTACATAACTCACCCATGTCATTAAGTCATTAAAGTTACGCATGATTAAGGGTGGGGTTGTTTTGATTGACTGTCTGCGAGGCGTCACCACAGTCTGAGTCAGATCCACCCCTCGCTCCTCCACAGCTCCACCCTCTCATTCAAATATGGTCACTTCTGGCTCCAAAAATCCAAGATGGTGACGGCGAAAACGTTGAACTCAACAGGAGTCCACAAACCAATGGGTGACATCACAGTAGCTACGTCCATATCACATCTAACTGGGTGAATTAAGGGTTTCAGTTAACCAACCCAGAGTTGGAACAGTGAGTTTTATTTTGTTTCTGTCGACTTTGAATGGAGTGTGTTTTACTTTTAGTTTTGGAGTCTGGTGGGTTTGGAGAAACCCTGAGTGCTTTCACAGGCTGCAGCCCGTTCAGTAAATACTGAACCACTTTTAAAAATTTGTTGTTCCCATTAATCATTTACATGCAAAAACATGGGGAAAAAACCACCTTAAACCACCTTTTAAATGTTGGGCTGTTTTATCTGTAACATTTGTTACTTTATAAACCTAATCTCAGAGACTTAGCAGATCTTGCAGTTAGTCAACTCGCCAAAGCTGCTAACTTGGACTCAAGTTGATGGGGTTTGATGTCATAAAGGTTGAAATGACGTTTCCCAGCCTGGTAAGAACAACATCCTGGGGGAAGCCCTTATTACGTGTGATACTTGAAATATTTTTAAGGTGATATAATAAAATCAGCTTCAGGCCCCACATACATTTACTGGTTTCAACTTTCAGAAACCCATAGCCGTCAAAAGTTTTTAACAACCTCACAGTGTTGAGCTATGTGACTCTGAGTAATCCTTTGAAACACTATCAGCACAGGTGCAGTGGAGGAGGCTGCAGAGATTTCATTAAACACACAAAGTCACCTTCATTATCTGAGCAAGCACACACAGGAGTGATCAGCAGAGTGCGGATGACACTGTGGAGAACATATTAGAATCCATACGGAGATCTGTGCCACAGAGCTGCACATGGCGGAAGGCGTGCGCTGATCCGGCCACGAGCGCTCACGCCTGATTGGCCCAGCTGGGGCAGCCATGGTCGGGCGACGTCCCCCTCGCTCTCTGTCACTGACGGAACAACAGAGCAGCCAGGTTCACGGACCACGGCCGACACCCTGTCACCGCCTTGCTGCCACACTCCGCCACACACTGAGGCACACACACACAAAAAAACAACGAG
The DNA here is from genome assembly GCF_011397635.1 of Epinephelus fuscoguttatus. Classification (NCBI taxonomy): domain Eukaryota; kingdom Metazoa; phylum Chordata; class Actinopteri; order Perciformes; family Serranidae; genus Epinephelus; species Epinephelus fuscoguttatus. Next base: position 15,063,652 of record NC_064770.1, on the reverse strand, counting down.
TGCACAGGAACAAGCAGAAATGTGAGGAAAGCTTGACCACAGAGGAGAGAAAACCCAAAGTAGTTGAGGACAAAATGTAATTCTGGAAAGGAGACATTTTTGTTGCCATGAGTCACTGTAAAAATGTCCAAATGCTCATATTACTCCCATTTCATCAGTGCTGTGTCAGCTGTTGCAGACCCTCCACCCATCCATTGCCACTGCTTGCCACTGCAAAGGGTCACAGCCTCCACGGTGTCACAGAGCTTATTATTTACCTCATGATAAATGCATACAAGTGAGAGCATTTTGTTTTCCAGCACACAAAGGAATTTGTTGTTTTTAAGACCCTCACAATGATATTATTAATTAGCATTTGTTACTTTTATTTCCACCATTGCTAATAAAATCATGTTAGCATGTAAACTTCAGTAGCTCAGTCTCTTTCTTGGACATGCAGTGTTTTGAAACTATTCAGGCCTTGTGACCCAGCAGCATGGTGGCTCTTTAAATGTCTTAGGGAAAAATTTCACTCAATTAAACAAATACAAGCAGGGGCACTAATAGAAGCTCAAGAGAGACAAGCTAGCACAGAGTTATTTTTAGCTGCTGTTCCATATACAACATGTTCCTCCAGACACAAAGATGCTCCGGGGTCATGTTCAGTGTTTACACAGCCTCTTATGGAATCCTCATACCTTTGACTAGATCTAACTGGAGCCTTAGGAATCATTAGAGTAGGTTTTTAGGATGTATTACAGGCAGAGTTAAGGTAAGATTTAGCTTTTTAAAAATCAACAAAAATGGTTTATTGCTCTTACAAGTGATACTTTTCTGAAAGATGGTTCAGTAATAACAGAAGGTCGATCTGTCCTTGAATATCCAATGATTTTATCTTTACGAAAGTTTTATCCAAAACAATGTGGTACTTGTTGAAGGATAGCACGTGACTAAATAATGAGCTGAATCAATTTATATAATTTTCGAGCAAAAACTGTCAAACATTCACTGATTCCAGCCTCATAACTGTGAGGATCTGATGTCTTTTTTTGTGTTATGTGAAAGAAAACTTGAATCTTTGAGTTTTGGACAAACTGTCGGATAAAAGAAAATAAACTTTTTTTGTTTGTTTTATAGACAAAGACAACAAAAGATCAATAAAGACAATAATAGACAGATTAAAGGAGTAGTGTGTGGGATTTAGTGACATCTAGTGGTGAGGATTGCAGATTGCAACCAGTTGAAACATCTTCCACATGCTTAACTCCAGGTTAGGATTCCTTCTGTTATGCACTTCAGGGTGGTTATACTGTGAGCTGAATTATCCACAGAGGTCTCTTCCTCGCCAAAACAAGCTGACTCAATGATTTAAACAGGTAAAAACACTGAATTAAGCAGTCTTACATTAAAAATCACTGTTTTTCTGACTCTGTCCAGCTTGTTGTGTAGGAGCTGCTAACTATGGTGGCCAGTGCGAAAGTGCACATGGCTTTATATCTACAGCAGTGTTTGGTTTGATTGTTCTGGGCAATTTTAGAAACATGGTGGTGCAACATGGTGATCTTTGTAGATGATGACCCCCTATGTAGATATAAAACAGCACATTCTAGGTTAATAAAAGAACAACAATTCTATTTTTCAGGTGATTATACAAATAAAATATATACTTAATAATAATAATAATAATAATATTATATTTAATTTTTGCAAATAGATCCCAATGAATCCTACACACTGGGCCTTTAATTGACAAGGAAAACAATCTTTGCAGCCTTAATTTACCATGGAAATAAATTTATCTTGATCACTGTTTTACTTTGTAAATCACATTCACGTTTTAAACAGCGATTTCTCTCATTATGTAGTGATAATTTATTTTCATCAATAAAAAACAACAGATGGCCACCACAAGTTCTCAGAGCTTAAAGTGGTGTCTGCAAATATTCATCTTTTATCTGACCAACAGTGAAAAGACTGCAAAGTATAAATTATTCTCAGTGATATGAAACCGAGGAAAGCAGCAAATCCTCTTTCTTTTTTTGAGAAGGTGCAAGCAGCTACATGAATAGTGTGAGCAAAAGGTAGAGACGAGCAGAGAGAAGCCCACTGAATGTGGATGAAATCGAAATGATGAAATAATAAGCAGATTATCTAATAATGGAAACGATTGTTTAGCTTCAGTCATAAATTTATGACTTATTAGATTCTTCAGTTCACATGTGTTATAGAGTGTTTGATTTGATTGTGATTGATTTAGATAGTTCAGCTATATTGTCATACAGACATTGTTGATCCTTTACTACCAGTGAATCGAGGAACTCCCCCCTCATACAACCTGTCAGCTTTCTATTCATATTTTTTGGGCAACAAAACAACAAATGCAGCGACTCCTTTTGCCTTTCTCTTTCCTGTTACATCACCAACACGTGATGTGTCTCCCAGGACAGCCCTGTCCTGTCCTGTCCTTTCCTCTTCCTCCTCTCCTGGAGTCATGTTTAAACAAAGTAACATTCATACATGAGTGGGTTTCCATGGCCACAAGGCCTCAGGATTATCAGAGCCATGGCCCACCATGGTGTGATGGGTAGGAAAAAGCCCAAAGGCGTGCACAGATGCTCTCGTGCTACTAGTGTAGCCTTGATGATAGCCTTACGGGCTAACACTTTGAGACTCTACGTCTAAAACAAAAAAAAGAAAAAAAAAAAAGATTCACTTGACAGAAATGCTTAAGGCCTAACTTTAAATAACTCTGCGCTGTTTCTGGTTTTTTTTCCTCTTCTCTGTTTATTATTGGTTTGGGCCTCTGCTGCACGAGACCGTCTTGAATGCTGTTTTAGGAGTCGAGGGAACGGAGCCTCTCTCCTAAAGAAGCCTCAAGACATATCGTTTACATAAAGATTACATAAAGAACGTGTTTGTTCTGAGAATGATAATGACTTAGTGATTGTATGCGCAGGCCGTAGGGGAGAGCAGCAGCAGCAGCTTCCTCGGCTGGCACAGTGTGTTTGTCTCTGGATCTCATCACAGCTCCTTTCTTTGGTTTGGCATGGGAGCACATGAGCAGTTTTGACCCCCTCAGCTTCAGCCCTCCTCTCTGTCTAACCCTCAGGGCATGCACACGCATTTCCCCCTGAGGTCAGTAAACTTGTCTCACGCATTACCCCTGATGATTTATTCTTATTGGCTTTGTCTTGAGTTCAGAATTAGTGACCCCTATTGTTATCTTTATAACAGCCATCATGGTTTAATACTACAGTAAACACTCCTTGAGAAGGTCCTTCATTAAATCACAACAGATAAGCTACAGGTGTTAACAGTTTACAGTGCAGCTAAACACGTGTGTGTGTGGGTTTTTTTTTTTTAAAGAAGTCAATCAAAATAAAACTGTGACCTGATTTCATGCTGTACACAGTGTGAGTGGTTTTCCACACAACAGCAGGACGTAATAAAGTCAAGTTAATTACCTTGCTGAGGAGTTGGAGATGTGTTCACTGTGGTGGCTGCTCCTACTTCCTCCATTACTCCCTTGCAAAAATTAACACTAATCGACAGACAAATAAAGTGAAAAAAGGACAGTTGTCTTCTTTTTTTTTTAGATGCATTTTGATTACCAGTTGCGTTAACCACAGTGACACATACATTGTGTGTGTTTGAAGCTAGGCTGCATATATAGCTTCTTGTTCACGTGAAGTGATTGCACCTGAGAGGGGCATGTCCTTCTCAGACAGGAGTGCTTGGGTGCCTCTAGGATAAGTAGGAAGGATCCTCCAGAGGCAAGGCAAGAGTCCTTCCTAGCATTCAGTGAACACACATTGGAACAGGTTAACAAGTGTCCCTAGGTGTTTGTCATGAACCCTCAGCAGACTGAGGTGGTTTCAGGGTACTGTGATCATTGTGGCACTCTCTATTAATGTTTACAAATGTAACCAGTGTTTTCAGAGTCATGTGACTTTTAGGCAAAATATATTTCTGGAATATACTTAAGGGTGGACACTTAGTGCTCTATCTCGGCTGTAAATTATTAATTTGAAAACTTTTATATTTTTTAAAATCTCATTATTCGGCAGTGGACACATTGGAAAGTGGAAATTATGAGGTTTCTGTCAGTATTTTTTTTTTTCATGCTTGTGTGATAAAATGACATATTTATCTTAATCCTGGGGCGGCACAGTGTTGTGGTGGTTAGCACTCTCGCCTCACAGCAAGAGGGTTGCTGGTTCGATCCCGGGCGTGGGAGCCCTTCTGGGCGGAGTTTGCATGTTCTCCACGTGTCAGCGTGGGTTCTCTCCGGGCACTCCGGCTTCCTCCCACAGTCCAAAGACATGCAGATTGGGGACTAGGTTAATTGGTAACTCTAAATTGTCCGTAGGTGTGAATGTGAATGTGTCTCTATGTGTCAGCCCTGCGATAGTCTGGCGACCTGTCCAGGGTGTACCCTGCCTCTCGCCCGATGTCAGCTGGGATAGGCTCCAGTGCCCCGCGACCCTCAGGATCTTAATCCTGCTGAGCTCCGCTAGCGCAGGTTTCATTTAAGAGGCCCCGCCTTCACTTCCAGCAAATTGTTCGCAAAGCATTGTGGGGATTTTATACCTGCTGAGGATGCACACATGCATTCTTAGAATTTTTCTGAAACAAGGACTCTGTCCTCTGTAGAATTCCTTGATATTGGAACAGTCCTTTGGCTGGGTTCGATGACGTAGTCTCCATTTGAGGATCCTTCCTGGACTTTGAGAAACACCCCTTGTGTTATCCTCCCTTCATCAGGTGGGATCATGTGATCTCTTGATGGGGACTTCTGACACTTTATCACTGAATGTAAATACATGGATTGGTTGTTGTAGAAAAAGTGCCCACATTAAGTAGTCTAAAAAATGGGGCTGCATTTAATGAAAATCTTAAGGATTATAACTTAAAGCGCAATATGGCTGGATAGTAAATAAACCCTTTTATGTATCAGTGGTTATGTTTACATGCACAAAATAGTCCGATTTTGTCCCTTATTCCAAAAAAGACAATACTAAGCTTTTTACAGGCCCAATGAAAAAATGAATATCCCACTAATATTCCTGTTTCCATGCAGCTGTGCATACCTTGATTAACATGCTCTGACATGTTGCTTATCACGTCAAAATAGGCTATCGAAAAACAGCGGAAGCCGTTTGTCATTTTGCTTCTTCGCATCAACATAGGATTTTTTCCTACTGGTGGTGGACCTGTAGGACAGCACAGCCCCTCTCTCTTTCATCCTCCAACCACCTTCTTGTAAATGTCGGCATTACAATATTTGCACATATCGAAAAACGTGTTGATATCCAAGTCTTTTATAGTGTTTAAAAAATAGGTGTGTTGCTCCTTCCAAGCAGAAAAGTGTGTTTTTCTTTTGGGCATTCATCTCTATCCCCCAGCCTTGCAGACTTTTGGAGAGTTGGTCTGTGTCCAACACATCTATGACAACCTACAGAGCTGACTGTAAACAGGCAAGAGGCCATGTGTCACAAACTGTGGTATAAAACCATCAATTGAGACGCATATTCTGGATGCGCTGTTTACATGTCCAAAGAATGCTCCTACAACCTGAATAATACTGTCATATCCCACGTGTCTTAATTGGAAAATGGTACATTCACAATGATGCCTAATTCTGAAAATCCGGATGGAATATGCTATTTACATGACCCGCATTAAATTCAAAATATCATATTTGAAATAATAGTGGAATATTTATGTGCATGTAAATATAGTTAGTGAATATAGAATACAAAACAGCTCAGACTCTCAGTTATAACTTGGGGAGGATTTTTTTCATTTTCCATTTTATACTTGTGTTTATGTAATCTCCTGTAGGAACAGAGGCTATACATAGCCACAAACAAGAAAATACTTTTCTTCGTCCATAACTTGATGTAGGCAAATGTAAGCACAGCACTGTGAAGTCTTTAATGTGATGTAGGAGATTTCATTAGGTTGCAGTATACACTGTGCGCCTCGGCTGGGAGACATCCTGAAGGATCTGCCTCAGGCAACAATTGATTTATGGAGTCCATACTCTTAGCTTAGAGCACATGTGGTTTAATTCTTTTGACATTTCTTGAGAAGACATATTTACTCTTGCTTGTGCTGTGGTTGTATTCCACTGAGATTTTTAAAAAAAAAAAAACTGATCATAAAATTCTGAATTTATGTCTATATGTCTAAACTTGGCCTCAAAATGTGAAGATCCTGTTCCCTTTTTTAATCTGTTCCTCCATTATTTTCTCTCCGCTCCTTTTCCTGTCCTCGCCTTGCTGGACGGCATCCAGACTGTGTTGATGACAACATGAGCCTGGCGTCTTTCATTTCTGGGTTTTAGATCCAATATCAGTGTGAGCACAATCCAATTTTTGCACAACCAGACCTGTCAGTTGACATGGCAAGCATGATTGGATGATTAAAGTTGCATTGGAACAAGTGTAACCGTAGGCGAGAACATATTGCTGCAAAAGGGCTCTTTTTGTTCTCCAGTCTGTCAGTATGTTTCCTTCTTGGCTCCTCCAGCCCTCTATTGCCTTTTCAATCTTTTCTTTCTTCCCCTTCTCTGCATCCTTTAAGTGTTTTGTAGGAAATTTGATTGCTCAGTTCCGTTTACATTCACTCACCATCTGCTGGATTTGGCTGCGACTGTGAATCAATTCTTAATGTCGGCAGCTTTGTATTCACTTGCCTCCTCTATTTCTCTGCGCCTCAGTTTCATCTTTTTTGTGGTCTTTGACTTCTTGTGATCTCTAAACATTAAACAAATACACGACTCCCAGTAAAGAACAAAGACACTTCAGCCAACAATAATAAAGAAGAAGCCACAGTGTGTTTCTGAATAAAAAATACAGATTGCGAGCAGCAGTGAACGCAAAAGACTGCATATTTTTTGGAGTGGTTATGAGTAGTGACTCTTAAATTAGATATGAAATTGTCTGCTTTTGAAGTAGTGCAGTCGTTAATAGTAACAATTTTTATTAAACTGATTGATCATAGAGTACTCAAAGACTGTATGCAGATTTTTTTGTTGCATACCCACATAGCAAACCATTTAACTTTGACTGTCTTCCCAAAGAAGCAATCAGGAAAAATACCATCTTCGGTTGGATCATTTTGTTTCATGAACACACACACACACACACACACATTATGCTCAAACACTGCAAAATGTACTGACTCACAACTAGTCAAATAAAGATAGTGGCCCTAAACATTGCAATATGATGCACTAGGTACCCCTCCTGCGTCAGTTTTGGATGCCGAGGGACCTCATGTCAATTTACGCTGATTAGATGCATTGTGTGTTTTCAAGATAAAATGTAGTTTTGACAGAGTGTTGTTTCTGCTTGTTAAATGCATACAATCTTTTTTAAGTAGAACTTAGATTGTAGATGAAAAAAAAATTCTTAGGTTTACCTCCTTTGGTTTAGTCGACAAAGGTATGTGGTTAGGTTAAGAGAGACACATCATGGTTTGGCTGAAAATAAGTACATGTTACTAACTTAATGCGATGTCACATACTACTACTACACAAACTAGCACACTACATTGTTATTAAAATAACTCAACTAACTTTATGTTTCACGCAGGACACAAAGAGCTGTCTACCGGGTGAAAGTCCAGAGTTTGTTTTATCTAGCCACTTGCCCTCCCGCCAGCTCTATGCTGACTTTTTGCTGTTTATATTGTGATAGCTGCCTGGAGCATCAAAAGATGCTACCATCTGGATCATCTCATACAGTTGCTGAAGGGTGCCTCCGTGCGTCGCTGTCTGACTCAAATGGGCCACTGACCAAGCGTTGGTATTTGATGAGTTGGGAATGAAACCTGTAAAAAAGCAAAAACGCAAAAGGGGAATTTGTCTCACCAGGCTTCTGTCCTATGTGCACCTACACCTATTTTATTTTCTTCTAGTTATTCAGCCACAACTAAAAATTAGATGTGTATAATATGAGGATAAGGTAAAAACAAGAGTCTGTGTCTATTTATCCTGAAGGGGACATGAATGTCTGCAGCAACCCATCCATTGGTTGTCTGACAACAGACTGACATTGCCATTCCTGGATCTATGTCAGCAACATAGCTACTGCCACACACTGTTATCCATTTACCTTTTGACTTTCACCTTTTAATACGTCATTTACAGTGACATGTATGTCGCTATGTGGCGGCTCTCTGTGAATTACTTAAATGAATTCAGGCTGAACTCTGCATCAACTCTGTCTCTGAGTATTGTCGTTTGATAAACCTTGGCCCTTCCTGCAGCTGGGGTCTTCAGTCAGCCTGCTTTGCTCCTCAAGGCGTACAGTGGCAGTGGAGTGATAGTGTCCATGGAGCAGTCAGATGAAAGTGAATGATGGCTGATGGATGCTATGCACTGGCACTGAGTTATTACCCAGAAGTATAATAGCTTGGGAGATCCTTGTTGCCTGTCATCTGTGGCCAGATATAAATATGAATGATGTCCTGTGGATTCGTCAAAAGAAACAGGGTCAGGGTCAGTGTCTGCCAACACATTTGTATGTTTTTTTGATTGTGTGTGCCACAACCGGAAGGATCTGACAAAACATCCTTGAGCGAGATGCTTAACCTCTACCAGCAGAGGGTGAATTATCCCCCCAAGGGAACGAACAAACAGCTGTTACAAAAAGAGAAGATGTTGTACAGAAGATGTTGTGTTTCCGTCTCTGAGATGTACATGGCGTACATTTTAGGGAAGCAAGAAATCAAGGTTTCAGGCCTGCAAGAGTAAATTCTTTGCAGGTTCGACTTCTTACAATCTTGACATTCTTTATGGTATTTCTGTTAACATTACTGGATTTATGTTAGAGTTTAAACACTTGTTCCTTTGTGAGGAAATACTGGGTAGGTTATCTCCCCTAAAAGACTTGCACCACTGTGAAATGCTTAATATAATAATTTCTTCTTTGTAATTAATCCATTAGAATAAACACGTATTATATGGCTCTTTGTCTGTACTTGATGAAGAGCCAGTTTGGTTTTAAAATGTTTCTTTCTCAGAAGTCGTACAAGAGGTATAGATTACACTTTTTGGACTAGGATTATTTCTTTCCCATGTAATAATCCAAACATGAACATATGAAAAATTAATGGTTCTAATCCAAAAAAATTATGAGGGGGCAGGAGGAGGCAGCTGGAAACAGACTGCTCAATCTACTGAGCTGTTGCCACAGGTGGACAAGAATATTAGTGTTAAGTGAATCTTTCGTGTCAACAGAGACTCAGTTGCAGATTATCAAGGGTTCATGTCAACAGCTTAACCCAAATAAAACCTTAATTAGAATATGGAGTTGCTCTGTGCATCATCAGGGTGCATGTATGTGTGTTTAATCACACACATTCGCGCCAACACGAGCCCTGAGCGCACAGACGTCCCCGCCTCTTTCTCCACACGAGCTCAGCCAAAATCATCTTCTCAGCGTTCAGTCACTGTGATGGCAAGGATGTCTCTGCTTATCTCGAGTAAACAAATTCAACTACGTCTGGCAGTGGCATTTGGCCCCTGTGTGCTCTCCTTCCTGGCAGCACGTGTGTGTGTGTGTGTGTGTGTGTGTGTGTGTGTGTGTGTGTGTGTGTGCGTGTGCGGAGCTGCTGCCATTGGACGGAGCTTGGATCGTGAAGTCAATGGTTGCTCCTCCAAGATGTCTGATTTAAACAGCCATGCTGCCGCAGGGCGAAAGCCACATTTCATTACACAATGCTAATTAATTTTAGCAGGAAGCCATGCGTGTTTCCAACTGATTGACTCATTGTCACACCCTAAATAGATGTCCACGACTCATGATGCTCTAAGTGCCAATTTCACGCTAGCTACAGGGGTGGAAGTTAAGCTATTAACTTGTTTAAAGTGAAATGTCAGGTGCTAAGAAAGAGATGACTTTAATGGGACAGCTGTTAATCAGTCACTCATTAGTGTTGTTGCATTGTATTACATCCTCAGGGACCTTTTTGTGATTTACATTCTATTAATACCTCGCTTTAGGTCTGCTTGTCACCTCTATGGTGAGCGTTGACATTGTCAGCCCTGACAAAGCAGAGAGGGATGAGCTCAGTTGGCAGGTCTCAGGTCTGCTTTGGCCTGAGACAATGAGCCTCACAGTAAAGCCAGGCCTCTGTACAGGAGCACCCTAATGCTCTTACGTCCCCCTTCATCTCGTTCCCTATGTCCTGCTTTACCTCGTTTAACCCATTTGTCTTTTCGCTGTGCGTCCCCAGCGTCTCTCCACTCAGGTCAATTCTAGCTGAGCTCAGAGAGCCATTATTCATGGTCACTCATAAATCACCCATCTAATCTGCTAGCAGAGAAGTACCTCTGAGCACCAGAAATCAATCTCATCAATAAGGAAAGATATTGTGTGTTTTTGTGTGTGTGTGTCGGCATAATTGACCCTTGTGTTGAAGTCTGTAAATCTTATGCTCTGTGGGGGATTTCCTCTTGCCGTCCACTGCTTGTTAGCAGTTTGTTTCACATCACTGCTGCGTCTCACTGAGAGCATACTGAATCGTGTACTGGATAAGAGCAGGATGGCATGTGCGCACTGGGCCACACAAACACAAAAGATGTGATTTCTAGACTTTGCATATTCATAGTCTTGTCATAGCTAAATTGAAATTAAACATAATCATTTCGCCCTCATTAGAAAACCGTGATTTGTTCCTAAAAAGCCTGAAGCCAGATTGTCTGCAGCAAAAAGCTGACAACAAATGGACATTAATTACTACTTCTTTTATGCTTTTTCTGTGCTGAGCTGAAGGCTCTGTTAACCCTTTCCTTCATTTAAGAGTGCCCCGCCAAAATAAGAGCTTGTGGTAAAAATAAAATGCTACTTAACTCATGTGAGAATTGTAACCATTTATTTATTAAGGATTATTTTTTGGCATTTTCACGCTTTTTGGACAGCTGACAGTGAAAAGGTAGACAGGAAACAAAAGTGCCCGAAAGAGGGGGGTATGAAATGAAACAAAGGTTCCTGGATGAAATAGAAGTAGTGTTCTGAAACCTTTTATAAGCATGATAAGGGTCACCTTTATTCGCTTTCAAGTGTTATTTAATAGGAGATCATAAGCATTTCACTATTGTTTATGATTTATACTGTTCTTTTTGTTTTTTTTTAGATATATCAAGTTCAGTGTTGAAAATTTAGTCTCAAGGGGGAAAGTTAAAAAAAAGTGGTGCAGTAAATATATACACTAGTGTTGCCTAAAATACTAATTTATTGATTTATTTTCAATACCCATTTTCTGCAGTATTGTTACACCGGTACCACCTGCTCTTTCTTGCTCCCTCTTATTGTTAATATCCTTGTTATATTTAACTTTCAATAAACATTTAAATTTGTTGACCTCAGTGTTGTTTTCCCCTTGGGATTGAACATGGGATCAAATATTATTTTTCAAGGTATTCAAAGTTAGAATTTCCAGTGTCATGACGTCATAACATACACACCTTTATTCACTTGGGTTTAACGTTTTGGTCTTGAGTCAAACTCTCTGAGGTGTGCAGTATAGCCCTGTCTTTGTTTGGAAACCATGATCTCCTCTGTTTACTTCTCAGTGGCTGCCATGGACACTCAAAACAGAGCTATGAACATAAACACATTCTCAGTGCTCAGCTCCACTCTCTGGCCTGTGAGACGGGACAAGATAAAAGTGATACTTGGCACTTGAGTTATATGTATACAGTTTCAGGGGGCATCTGGAGTTGAAGTAGGAAGTGTCTGAGCTGCTGTTAAATGCTCTTCTTGATACACCACATCCCACACACGTTGTTTGAAAGTTTGGCACAGAGCAAAAGATATGTTAGTGGAGCGTGGGGCACCCAGAGTTAAACAGGAGACCACTTGATCTGCAGTCAAACTCTGCCACTGAGTTATAGCTACCCCCTTCCTCACTGATGTTCATATCTGATATGAACATATCTCCTATTATGAATAGATGGTGACTTTTTAAAAAGGCTTTGGTTTGCCTGGTCGTAACTGAGAGCAATGTTCCCAAAGGGTCGCAAGAGATTTCTGAAGACAATTAATATTCATATTTCTTAAAGATTATTTTTGGGGCTTTTTTGCCTTTATTATGTCGGACAGCATGGAGAAAGACAGGAGAGGGGGAGAGACGGGACAACTTGCAGCAAGGACTGAGACGCTGCAAAAGACTGAGCCTATGTGGTGCGCACCCTTTACTAGTTGGGCTACCTGGTTAAAATTCCAATTGTTCCACTGTCATCGGGGAGACATGGTGCTTTTCATTGTCTCATGTAATTGTTTCTTCATTTTTCTAGGCTGACATGGAAATTAGCTTCGCCCTGGTTACCGTCTCAAAAAGCCAGTGGGATTTATCCATTGGATTTTGGATTATTGCCAAAAGCCTTATGACAAACAAATGGTTATGATGCTTAAACCCATTTCAGACCAAAGAACCGCAACGAGACAAAACCGTTTTAGAACGTTGCTGACAAAAGTTGCAGCAATGTGAATTGGCTGGACTGTGCTCAATTCAAACCGGCTGATGGTGTCACCTGCAACTCAGCTAAATAAATTGCCGCTGGTTTGTTTTAGAACGTAAAGCTTGCCACCTGTTTCAAGCTTCAGGAAGCTTCAAATTATATTCAGCCACAAATTAAGCCTGAAAAGCTGAAGTCAGAATGGAAGTATAAATAATTGTTGCATTGAGATGATACACAGTCTTATCTAGTTGCACTGGTTTGCATTGCAGAATGGCGCATTGCAAGTAGTTGCCTGTTTCAATTCGTCTCGTCGCAAATCTTTGGTCTTAACAAAACATTTATGATAGTTAGACGTTTTGTTCAGCAAGATAATCTTCACAAATAAGCCACCACTTTCATGATTATTGAAGCCTAAACACAAACGCCAGAAGTAAAAAGATAATGTTAGGCTATAAACAAACTACACTACAGATGCCTGACCTAACATCAGCACCATAACAAGACTGTAAAGCCATGTTTGGTGCAGCTCGACATGATGACGTCCTGTAGTCTCATTTTGTCACTTGTTAGCAACTGCCTTTTTTAAGACACATAAACGCTCCAGAGTTCATGAATAGGGTATTTACTGAGGTATTTTATGTTGTAGAACAAAATGTGAACATGCTATTTCAGGCATCTAACCAAAAACCAATTCAAAAAACCCACTGACTTTGAGAGGAGGGAACCATGAGTGGTAAAATACTTACTTATTTCCATGTTTTAGGACTCGTTCCTGGGGCACTCTATGTTATTGGATTGTAGACTGTTGGTCAGACAAAACAAGCAATTTAGAGACATCACTCTCGGCATTTTTCCCTATTTTGTGTCATTTCATAGACTGTTTGTCAGATAAATCAATAATGAAAATGAAAATTCATACATTAAATGCAATAATCAAAGTCAAATCTGACTGTATCTCAGTATTGTTAAAAAAAAAAAAACAACGTTTTTTTGTCACCAGGTGTTTTGGTTGGGTTGCTGGTCACTGGCCCGTAGGTATCGTACTGTATATACATGACCTCCACCTTGGAATGAACCATTATTCTCATCCAGCGGCACGTGGTGTATGTGATGTGTAAAGAGCAACTGTCTGTCCTTATGGTCCTTTGTGGATGCTGATGAGGAGGAGGAGGAAGTGGAGGTTTTGGTGAGGGGGATGGGGACGGCGAACAGTAGTGAGAGCAGAATGAGGGAGGTTAGTGGAAGGGTGAGGGCGTACTGGGATTTGTGGGGGCGGGTAGCGAGGGCCCAAAGGGAGGAATGTGGGGGATGGTGAGGAAGGATACTAGTGTGCTGAGTCTCCCCCTTTCTGATATTATAATGCTTCTATACTGTGGGCTGGCTCTATTTTCTACCCATAGTGCCAGACTATGAATGGGGGTGTTGCATGAGAGCGTTGTCTCTGCACAGCACTTGGTGCCATAGGCTGAAACAGGGCACTCCATTCATGCACTCTCTCTGATTTTGTCTCATTAGACTGGGGGCGCCATGCGTGTAAAGCTCCCTTTGTGTGTTTAGGTGTGCATGCATGCCTGTTTGTTTCTCTAGAGTGTGAGAATTGATTGCGTCGCTTGCAGGGTTTTCCTCGGTAACATATGTGTACATCAGGCATAGGCTAGCATCTGTATTCATGGTCTCTTATTTCCTCCCTTGTCACGGACAGAGGATGACACAGGATAAGACTTCGTATCAGGGAAGGAGGGAGGGGACTACTCTCTCCAAATTCAGTCAAGATTTCCCCACCCTCAGGCCAGTTGTGAAATCGACACACGCTTTGATGGCTGCGTTACCCTTGTGTTTGTCCAAAAACAACTCCTAACTGTGCGACCCTTATTTTAGAGCCTGTGCCGAATCCTTGACCCGGAAACGTGGTTTTTGTTTTCACTTTATACAAATGTTGAATTGAAACATGCAGAGTGGGGCAATGAGTGTGTTTGAAACGCACGATCAGCGCTCTCCTCGGAGTCATCTCTCATCACCATTCTGCTCTTTGTATCTATCAGTCTTTCAGACAGCAGAATGGCCCCTACAGTGTAGACTGAGGCTGAAAGCTGCAGCTGCTGCACACACTGAGCAGAGGCAAGGGACAGCACTCCCCCTGCTCCTCCACACACACACACACACACACACACACACACACACACACACGCATTCAGAGAGAGAGAGAGAGAGCTGCTCCTCCCTGTTTGTCTGATGTTTTGCTTTGCTTTAATAGCAAGACTGATGCCATTTAAATCTTTCGCTTCAATTCACTCAATGCAAATCCAGCTGCATAAGTGGGTTACCAAAGTCCTTTACAAACACATAGGCGAGAACAGTGAACGCAGCCCATACAGCCAGCCCAACTTCATTTATTCTAATGTCAGATTTTCTAAGTGATACATTAACCAAGTGTGAAAGATCTGCAAATAACAAAAAAAAAGTAGCAATGTGAAGATTGCTGAAATTTGTCTTTTTTTTACACACTACAAAAATGGTTTAGCCCTTCAAAATCAATGTGTACCCATTTCCACTTTCAGAATTTTAATTAACAGATTAACATCTCACACGACCATGCCAAATTCGCACTGACTGGGTTGTGCGTTGCTAATGATAGTGATAATTGTTATCTGTGATTTCCTTCATTTCCTTTGACTCCACTGCGTTTCTAAGGAAACTATTGTACATAGGGCTCCACTACATTTATATGACAGCCATTGTTAAGATTTAATTTGCATATTCAGATTTTCCACACCTCATAAAATACGATGCATTGTCAAAAATTACATTTAAAGAAGAGATATAAATGTGAGTCCCAACATCCTGTCGATCAAGGTGAAGAGTATCAGTAAATATATTTCCCCTAGCTTGATAAGTTTGTTAAATTAATAATGGCTACTTTGAAATAACTTTTGGATGTCTTCTGGAGTTTGATCTCAGTTACTGGGCAAAAAGTGTCCCCATCCACTTCCTGTGTCACCTAGTAATAATGTTTGCACGTCACTAAGCTGCCTTCTTAATTATGCTGTTGTAGCAACATAATCACTGCCTGCATTATGTTCAGAGACAATGTTTCTTTCAGGTAATGAAACACTACATTCATGTACCGCGTAGGCTTCACATTACATGTTAAAGGCATTACTAATAATGATCTCATTATATATATATATATATATATATATATATATACAAGATTATTTTTGTGGGCTTTTGCCTTTAATGGACAGGACAGGGAGTGAAGTGGGGAGACAGAGAGAGAGTGGGGGGCTGACACACAGCAAAGGGCCGCAAGCTGGAACCGAACCCGGGGCTGCTGCAGTGAGGCAGATGCCTCTGCACATGCGGCGCTGGCACCATCCATCATGCCACTAACACCCCCATGATCTCATAATATAATAATACATACAATACACTATAATACTTCCAATCATTCTGCAGTATGAGTACTTTTACTTTTTGACTTTTGTCAGGTAAAAATTACCTACTTTAACTTGAAATTGTAAGTGCAAATCTTTAACATCTTTTACAGTACCTACTTTTAGAGTAAAACATCTAAATATTTTTTTTCAACCCTGATAATGTCATATAAGCCAAAAAATGCACACAAACATTCTTCTACGTAAAGGTTCAGTGAGTACATTTTAGGGGTATTTGGTGCCATCTAGTGGCGAGGATTGCAAATTGCAACCAGCTGAAACTTCTTTTAGTGTTTGTTCAATGGCTTAGTGGCTAGAACAGGCGGCCCATGTATAAGGCTGTTGCCGCAGCAGCCCAGGTTCGACTCCAGCCTGTGGCCCTTTGCTGCATGTCATTCCCTCTCTCTCACTCCCTAGGTGATTAAACTAGAAAAACGCTGAATAAAGCAGTGTCACGTTACAAATCTGTGTTTCTCTGACGCTGTTTGGCAAGTTGCAGATGGGCCACTTGGCCAGCACCTGCAAATCTGTGATCACCTATTTTCTCTGATGATTTAATGTGTGCTCACCTTGTTTCTGATCCAGATGTTCATTTTTTTTACCTGGACCTGAGGTTTTCTCTTCTCAAAAACAAATGTATCCTGTATTTTAAAACAGTAAGAACACTAAACAAAGCAGTTTACAAACACTCGTTTCTCCCATGCTGTTTGGAATGTCAGAGATGGCCGCCTGCCTAGCACCTGCTAATGTGTGCTCACCTATTTTATCTGATGTAGATGTTCAGGAGGTTGTTAGTGGGACTTTTAGCGGCACTATCTAGACCCAGGGTTATGAACAGCTCATTCTAAAGTAACAAAAACACAACAATTCTTATTATTAGTGGAATATACCCTCAAGAAAACATACTTATTATATTATCTGCCATTTCTGCCAATATGTCTTGCTAAATCTGGGCCTGGCCTGGACCTGTAAGATGTGCATGTATATACATAAACATAAAAGCATGCTCAATCCACTTGTACTCTCCAATTCCCTTACTCCATTTCACAGCACACACAGATACAGTAGATGACGATAATTTTAGAAGCAGCTGTGGTATTTATACATATTTGGGGTGATATTTAAAGAAAACCTTCCTCTCCTTCATGTGCCCTCCCTCTGCCCGGCTTTTCAGCTCCTGTGGTATTAAAGATACGCCTCTGTAAATGAAGTCATCCCTAATCCCGTACGTGCTGCGTGGCCCCTCTGACGAAGACTCATAAAGGTGAAAGTGCTGTGTGATTTGTTGGATATTATTAGCATGGTAATAGGGTCTTAGAAGACACGGAAAGTGAGGGAGCGGCACACGCTGTGCATCCAGGTGTGTGATATTTAGCAGCAGCCGCCGCCTCAGGAACAGATCTGTCAGACGAGTGAACACACACTGTAATGAAAGACTGGCCACTTCCCTGGAGAATGTGAATAATATGAATAAGAATAACACACATGTACAGTAGTTTGTGAGCAGAACAGTCAGAGGTTTAAACAAACACAAACACACACGCACACATTCCCTCTGCCCTCTAAACCTGTCACCAAAGGCAAAGGTGCTCTGCACATGCACCTACACATGTAGACACACACACACACACACACACACACACGTCGAATATGCTCCATCCCCGCCTGAAGACACAGCAAGAAACATCTCATTCTGAGTCACTCTCAGCCTGACTCACACCCGGACACACAAATACACACAGAGACACACACACAAACACGCACACATACATTCACAACACATCCACAGAGCTGCTTTTTTCCCCTGAAGAGCACTCTGCTTTACCAATAACCTTAACTTGGTTACTGGGGCAAATTTTATCTCTAATTCATCATATATTATATACGCTTACTGAGTCAATACACACAAACACTGCCTTCATTCACACACAGACCCTCAGACTCCTCCTCTTTCAGCCCTCCCTCCCTCCCTCAGCTCCTTCTTCCCTCCTACTCTTCCCCCTTCCTTCGCTAATGAGTCTCTGAGTGTGCAGGTGAGCCTGAGCCTGAGGAGGTGATGGCTGTGCGCTTCCGCATGTGTGCATGTGTGTCATGGCATGCATGATTATGTGATGATAACGTACACATGCTCACGGAGTTGCGGCTCACCCCAGGTTGACTCGTCTCCTCGCTGCTAATTAGAGATGAGAATCTTGAAGGCTTATGAGTTGAAGACTTTTTATGGCAAAGCAATAGATGAAGTGTGGTTCAGTGCTGCTGTTGTTCGTGTAATGGAGATAACATGAATCTTTAAAAGAACATACGCAGTTAAACAGAAAAAGTTAGGAAAATAAATGCACAGACTAAGGAAAAAACGATTTAACAAAGTGTTATTGTTTGTCTGTCTATTATGACAAAGATGATCAGCATTGCTGGCATCCAGAATTGAACTGGAGACCTCTTCATCTGGAGGTGTCATTGAGCTATACCTTCTTATTCTAACCCTATAGCTTGTTACACTTTAGTAAACAAAGTATGAAGCTGCCAAAACCCTTAAATACAAGAAAATATTAAAATAATCACAGTGATAATCACTTTGAATATGAAAAAGATAGATGTTTCACTTTATATACACATGAATACAGTAGAAAAACGTAAGAAATGAAACTAAAATACAGTCTATTTACATGTCGGATGATTTTATTTCAACTCTTTTTCTTCTTTTTCATTGAAAGTCTGTTTATTGCATTGTAAACATTGTTAGTGAAACTGTCAAAGAAGTATTTTACTGCTGGAAAAAAACGTCTTTTAATAAAACTAGGCAGAAAAATTCTTTTTTTAATAAATACATAAAGGAAAGTATAAAGGGCTGTGCCATTCATTTTTGCTCAAGAGGTAGAAAAGCTTCAACTACCAGAATGTGCTGATGGGTGAAGTACTTGCAAGTTGGTTTCGGCTGGTCCAAAAACAACATGGTGCAAGGCTGGTAACAAACAATCTTGTGTTACAGTCAAACTTTAAAGGTCTACAAACATGAGATGCTGCATGAAAGCCCCCCGTCAACACTAGTCTGTGTATATCTACACTGTACATATGTACACATAGTAGTCGGGGGTGTATTCACCAACACATAGACTGACTCCAATTTACAGCAATACATTTTAGAGTAGATAAACACAAAGGTGGCACACATATGGAGTCACAACTATGATTGTATATAATGTGTATTTTCAACAGAAGTGTTCTTTATCTGTAGCTACATGTTCAAACACTGAGAGATAACCACATGAGCTGTATACGGTGGTTAGATACAGGGCTCTTGTAATTTTATTTTGGAACATCTTTGAACAGCAGTTTAAACCTAAAGACGTAGCTATATGGGAAAAAGTGAAGTAGAGATGAAATGAACATGCACCAACATGCTGAGGATCTATAGTATACAGCCTGTGTGTTCCAGCTCTTATGAGGTTTAAAGCTGCAGGCTTTGAAGCCTTTTTTCACAGAGCTGTAAGCTCCTCTATTGTTTGCTATGTTGGCTCTAACATGCCGCAAAGCTAGGTCACATGTATAGAGAGCACCGTTTACTTTAGTAATAAACAAAGGTACACTCAGAGTCAAACTGGGGAGCTGCTGATCTGCGGTCAAAGGCTCTACCACTGAGCTAAAGTCCCTTATAGATGGGGGCCTCTTTATTAGTTATTTTAGCTTCATTTGATGCTGAATTTCACCCAAAGACCCTCAAAAACAGAGCTATAAGCGACTTTCGGTTGCAGATATTTTCAATGTGGGGGTTAACACACGAGCCTCTGAATGTTTGTGTTTGATAATGAACATGTGCTTGCAGATGTTGCAGCCTCCATTCAACCGTGTCAATTAATTTGCTCCATGCTAATTACAAACAAGAATCAACAAGGGTTTGATATTCTCAAAGTCTTTTTTTACAGTTAAGGGTGAAACACAATATTTAGACACAGCTGTACATGAGATGGAGATACATGAACCTTGTAGTGAGATCACACCTCACAAACTGTGCTCAGTTTCACTGTCTTACCATTGTAACCAAGTAAATCTATTAACTGTCAAGAAGGAGACCAAATAGTTAAAAACTGATGACTATAATGCATTTTAGATAGTCTGCATTCTTACTACTTACTCTTACGCAGAAGGCAGAGTTCCACACACTGCATGATAGGTTGGGTAGTTTGTTTATTTGTTTGTATGCAACACTATTTATAGTGTGAAGGGATAGTTCAGTTTTTGTATGGCAATAGACAGTACATTACATACGGTAAATGTCAGTCAGTCACTTACAGTTTGAAGAGGCAGGCTGGAGTCCGACAGGCAAAACAATGTACTACTGATGTACTGATGTAATGTACTGTGCATGTGGGTCAGCAACAAAACATATGTTAGCCACCTAAAAAAAACAGTCCCGCCTGGAAAATCAATAGCACTTAAAGTGTACGCTATATTAGGAGTATTTTCTGCTAATGGTTTCAGTTTCCCGTCATGCTCTCGTCAAAGCCACCAGACTCCATTGACAAAAACAGTAATTAGCTCGCTGAACACAGGAGCTGCTGGACTACCTCTGCCTTGATCAGTTAGTTAGTTTGGGTCATTGTGTGACTAGTGAATCCAAACTAACCCTTTTAAATGCCAAAGTCACACAATAACACACATGAAGTAACTGTTCGAGGCAGTGGTAGATCAGCAACTCCTGTGTTTAGTGATGTTAAATTACTGTTTTTCTCAATGGAGTCTGGCTTTGAATGTAACAGCTTTATTTCCCCTTGGAAATTACTGTCTGCAGTGAAAATATTCTAAATATAGCATACACTAACACTTATATATATATATATGTATATATATATTTTAGGTGGCTAAAATATATTTTGCTGCTGACCTCTCCACAGCAGTACATTGCTTTGCTTCCATGTCGAACTCCAGTCTGCTTCTCCAAACTGGTGGCGTGCCAACTGACATCCACTATACAATATACTGTCTATGGACCCTACACAACCCTGCATCAAAAAATCCAATCTACCCTTTAAGTCAGTATCTACACACAAATACATGTTCCTATTCATTCTACCCTCTCTGTGTTGAAGGGGTCATGGCATTAAGAAAACAAAACAATACCACCTGGAGAGGTGGGTGAACGGTGAGTGGCAGAGCTGCAGATCAAGAGGTCCCCACTTCAAATCTGGGTGCCACCTGTGGAAGCATTATGTCCACACAGAGTGTATAAATCCTTATGCAGTTTACTGCAGCCTAAGAGTGCTGATGATGGTTTTCTATCATCCTTTGCGTAATGGCTGGAGTGAAACACTGAAACTAGCAGAAAACTCAGTCCTGACACTGAGATTAAGAACCACTGGCACATAACACAGAACATTACATAACATCACAGCCACAGGTGTCATACTGTGTACTAGTGCGTTCTGAAAGTCCACAGGTTTCCGTTCCAGCCAGACACCATACACACTTCGCTGCAGGTAATTGAACTAATAAATCCCCCGCCCCCTCCCCCCTGGCCTGCAGAGAGCACTTTGCATCAATATTGATCGGCTGAAGTAATTTTGTACTGAGGCAACAGTTTGTGCAGATATTCCAGCAATTAAACAGATGATGACCTATAAAGTCTAATAGAATTAATATAGCCTTACTGATGGCCCAGTTGAGTAGGCATTTTTTCTTGTGCTGATGCAGTCATGCTCATGTCCTGCTTGCGAAATTTGTCAGAGCGGAATAGATAGTGTATGTAATCCAGTGCTTTCACACCGTGTTGACACCTAGAGGTTGTATATGGGATCACAGGGGGCATGCAGAGTGTAACTGGGGACCACTCAGCTGTAACCCCTCACCCACACTCTTGTCAAGTCTTCTCTTTGTCTTGAATAATAGTGCAACTCCATCTACAACAATATTAAAAAACTTTAATTCTCTGAAGTTCTCGCTGAAGCACTTAACAATGCTTTTTCATGTCTTTGCGTGTGTATCTTGACTGTTATGACAATATTTGTGACCTATAGCAGATGCTTGTTCACCTCAGGTTGACTCATTTTCTTTATGCAAACAAAGACTGCCTGTAATTAAAGGCTTTTTCAGCTTATGTGTGAGTGTAAGGGCAGCTAGATACACTACAAATCTGAAAAATATTACAACCTTTTTAACCTCCCAGAATTATTGTTCTTCTGAGACTTTTTACTGCCAGTTAACTGATCTACTTTTCTATGACTGCATATTTTCTGATCACTGAGCTGTTGCGCTGCAGACACACAGTGCAACACTGTAGAGTAAAATAGCGTAATTACAAGAACTATTTGTGCCTAGGGTAGTATTTAGGGTATGTACTTTATTATCTATACCACATTTATGGTGTAGATAATACCAAGAAGAAACTGTCAAACGTTTTACCACTGAGCTTTACCGTCTGATTGTCATAACTGTATGTTGCTAAATTGCTTTCTGAAATACATTGTTGTAGCAACATAATCGCTGCCTTGATTATGTTCAGAGACAGCGTTTCTTGAGGTTATGAAACAATCCATTCTAGTGCTGCATAGCCTTCAGAAGGAGGTTACTGGGAATGCTGGTGGGTGTACAAATTGCAAGACCTTGACACCAGAACTTTGGCTTCACGTCTTGACTGCTGTCTTAGGTTTTGGCAACACATGCCCTTTGGTTAAGGTTAGGGAAAGCTCATGATTAAATTAAAGGTAAAAAAGAAAAAAGAACACAACTAAAAAATGTTTTCAGTGAACATTTTACAGATACGTGGTATAGATTTTTTCTGGGTTCTCCATCTTCCTCCCATGCAGGTTAGGTTAACTGGTGACTCACCTATTGCCCATAGGTGTGAATGTGAGCGTGAATGGTTGTCTGTCTTTACGCTGCTGGCATCAATGAAAGTAATCGTTAGTTGCAGCCCTACCTGACACCATACCTAAATTCAAATTAAATCAGCATCTAATGACGTTGGTGGCCAGCTGGGTATGTGTCAGCCCTGTCCAGTGTTCACTCTGCCTCTCCGCCTCTCCCCAAATGTCAGCTGGGATAAGCGCCAACCCCTCTGTGACCCTGTACCAGGATAATGGTTTACAGATTGTAAATGAATGAATTCATTTTGATGATACATTCAGTATCAACATTTTTACAACTTGCCTGGTAGGTTGATTAGCAACATTTTCTCTTTATGATAATAGAAAATGCCATTTGCTCAGTGTGAGGTACCTCTCAAAATATATTTGCTCAAATTAGTTGTATATAAACATCACATCTAGGAGACAGGGCAGGCTCCTGACCTCAGTCCTTTCGTCTTTAAACAAGTACAATCCTCACAGAGTCTGCTCACACTTTGGTTTTGAATGCACTGACACAAAAACATCCGTACTATCACAAGGCAGGCGGCCAGAGTTGAACAGCAGACCTTCCGACCTGCTGTCAGATGTTTGGCCAGTGACCTATACCAGTGGATATAATTAGGCTAAATGCTGTCCAAGCATTCATTCCAATGGAAGCTGCTCATCCAGCCCAAACACCAAGAAAGCCTCTCACTCCCATGTTGTTCTCACCATGCTGCACTGGGCCCACATATGTGTCTTCCTCTGGCTTCATAAACGACACAGACATAATATCTTGCAACAGTTCAAGGTGACTTTTTCTGAATAATTTTCCCACAGTTTATCCTGAACTGCCTCTGATATTTAAATCCACAGACACACAGTTTAACAAAGCAATCAGGACGCTCCTCCCAACTCAACTGTTGCCACTTGAATGTTCACACCACACACGTAGTTTACAGTAACAGCTACTTGTGTGACTCTGTATATGAAATACGCAGACAGGGTGAAGAGGTTCAGTTACTGTTTGACTAAACATCAGAACTGGAAGGAGGTGTGACTTACAGTAAAGACCTCGTTAAAGGAATACTCCACCCACAAAATCATCATTTGTATATCTTTTACTCTTCCTGTGTTACATTGATTTCATGAAGAAAAGTGTGTTTTCTCGTACACCTACAGGTTAAACAAAGAAATCAAAAATGGAGAAAATTCTTGATCAATTAAAATAAAAGAGGTTTGTGTTGAATAACAGCAAAACTATATCAAAAGTCTCATTTATCCAGGTGCGTGCTCAGTACTTCCCAAACACATGCATTTTTGTTAAGGGCATGAACATGCGTTTAAACTCTGCTTAGTGGAATGTAGCAGCTGGGTTCAAATTGCCCAGGTGTGCTATGGGTATCTGGAATTGTCTTAAATAGTATGGTTCTAGTTAACAACTAGACAAATGAGACTTTGCTGTTTTTGAACACAGCCCCATTAGTGCTTAAAGTGCAAAAATGATAAAGAGTGATTAAAAACAGCAGCAAATGTTTCAGTCCTTGACTATCATCAGTGCTACTGACATGAGTGCTTCACAGAACAGATATAGACACAGACAAACTCCTACTAGATGTGTTGAATCAATCAACTGGCACCACTAATTAGATGAGAGCTCATTAGCCTGCAGACCTTCTTGTGGCTTTGTAGCCCAGTTGCATTGATGTGCAGTGCAGGTATCTCCTCTGCAGTCCTACAAACACTGAACACCTGTAGTTGAAACAGGATGTTGAACACAACAGAGTGGGTTACAGTATGTTAAGGGCTCATTTATGCTCAATATAAGATATGGAGATGGAGACAGAGACAGAAGCCCTTTTTAAATAGGAATTGTGCAAATTTGCAGGAAAGCCCAATCAGTCTTTTTTCAGCGTTGGCACTATAAAAACTCGGGGAGTGCAGCAAAATGCCGCCTGCCTACTTTTGTTTATACAGAATGCGCCTTTTTCGGGGCAATGGGGGGCATGAGCAAGTAACAAAACATGTAGCTCAGCCTTGGATGTAAACAGTGACATACTCCGAGGGAAGCCGCAGCTGTCCTTTGGCGATTCTCTCCTAAGTCGGCCCGTCCTTCACCGTCCCCGTCATTTGACGGTTAATGGCCTCTTCGTCTGCGAGGGCAAGGAGGGCTCGCAATTCCTTGTCTCCCCAGTTGCTCATCTTTACAGTGTCTGACAGGTTTGCGTTTCCCTCTTGCTACTAGCTGCTCGCTAATTCCTGCTATCAGCTGTTTCCTGTTTATCCACCACCAGTGGGCAGCACGTGCAGCATCATCAACAGCTCCTCCCACAAGTCATCAACAGCCCTTCCCGTGGTGGAAAGCCGCCTCGCTCTTTTTAAACCAGGATGGTTCCGCCAATATGTTTACCCCTATGAGGTGGAAAATTGGGCACCTCGGATCAACTTGCCAATTCGGCTCTGTGTGTCTAAACACTCACAGCTTGCCAGCAAAACGGCCCAACATTCTCCGAAAATCTGGCAGTGTAAAAGGGGCTAGAGACGTCCATACTCTGTGTTTATTTTGTCCACACTTGTTCATGTCTACCTAAAGCTTACTGATATGGTTGAAATGGAGCAGTTCCACTAGGAAGGCAGTGTAGCGTAGTTCAAGCAAAATAAGATCGTAGGAGACAACTAAGAAATTTAAATAATGGCAGAACGGAACAAAATGGTAATATAGTGAAAAGAATTTTCAATCCACATGTAAGGGTGTATGTACTGTATATAATGACCGCACAGACCACCGCCATCTACAATGCTGCCTCCGTTTAAAGGTAGCCTACAATATTATGACCTTCTCCACCACCATCTCCTTTGTTGTTGTGTGGAATTTTTGACGCTGCTCTCTCGTGCCATCTATTGGCTCTATTTATGCCATGACACATGAGGCCAGTGACGCTTACAACACTTAAAACGAGCATATTTATTTTCGTATAAAAAGAAAGCATAAATGAGCCTTTACTTAATAAAAAGCGAGGAATGTTCAAATGCAACTTTCTGGTGGTAAACTTGGAAAGTCCTGACTTCACATGTTGATGAGGACCACTTGCATACACTGTGCTGTCGTCTTTAAAGAGTCCCTGTTTCCCAGGAAGTTAAACATTTCCATGAAATCCCTGCTGTCTCAGGCTTAATACACATTAATAGCAACCCGTCAGTCTACAAACCAGAAACAGAGAAATTGCTGTAATGGCTTGAGAGGAACCGTATTGTGAAAAAAGAAAATGACAAGAAGACATCTGACAAATCCGTCACTCAAGCCACTTCTTAAAAGTGCTTTGATGTTTACATGGACGATACACTGTCAAATGAGCCAAATTAGTTTGGTTTATGCAGACAGGCTGGAGGATTATGGGAGTTAAGAAACCCCAATCTCCTCAATCCATCTATGAGCAGTCTGTTTAATGACATGCTGACATATTTTTTTGAAGGCTGTTTACATGCACTTGTATTTCAGGCTCAAGATTGTGGGAGTGTTGATAAATTGGTTCATATGTCAAGCAGTGAAACGCCTATGCTGTGGAGCGACACGAGAAATGACGGGTTTCTTTACACATAATCCAACATGATCCTCATGTTGTCAAACCGCATGTACCGCTACATGTATTTATATGTATTCTGTACGTAATCTAATGCACACACCTCTATGAAATCATTTTAATACTGTTTTATCTTGTCAAAGTGTATGATAAGCAGCATGGATGGAAGCCCAGGTTTACACGCTGATGTTTATATCACAGCTACTTCTGGACTAAATATTACGATCCACTGACACCAAGACAAATCAGATGATACAGAAGTCAGACTGTATCCAAATAAGTATTCCCCCATTCTTTTTTAAAACTCTTTTAAACCTGTAATCTCATGAGAACCTTTCCCTGGCCACCGCGCTACGCAGACTCATCTCCACAAGTTGGATATATTTCAGTGAGATCCGATCAATCTTAGCTGTGTCTGATGAAGGGCAAAGAGTTTATGTTACAGTCACAGTCAACTGATTTGCACTGCATCATTAACTCTAATCTCTCTATATATTTATATATTGTCTCTGTGAGGATGTCAGCATGTGCACACCGACCACAGCTTACAGACGTCTGATATTAGCAGTCTCTCTAATGCTGCACTGAAGAAAAAGAGATCAGGATCATAAGTAGACAATGAAGTTTCTCATTTATATGTGTATACACACGCACACACACACACACACACACACACACACACACACACACACACACACACACACACACACAAGGGTGTAACATATACAATGTCCCACATATTTTGAGAAGTATGGGGGACACAATAAAAAATTTTGCAATGTAAATCAGAACTGAAATGAATACAGGAAATAATTAAGGTAGCTAAATTCTGCCAGTATAGTACTAAATACTCTGGACATTTAAAAGTAATATTGTCATGGGGAAACAAACAGGATTTTGAAAAGAGGGTGAGGCATGTCCCACTGTCTCCAGTGGAAATTACACCCCAGTATAAATATGTAATGGGAGAATAGCAACCATCAACAGTGTGGATAATATATATTTTTTCCAGTGTGAACACAAAATACATTGCCTGCTTAAAGCCTTCTTAAAGTTATTCAGTAGTTTGAATTCGTGACACACTGAGCGACCTGCAGAGTTCATCAACATGGGAGAGCTGATTTGACTGAGCTGGAACTGCATAAGGAATTTCTACTGGAGTGCCCACTGGGTTTAGGTGCTTATGTATAATGTAGTGTACACATGGCTATTTTTTTCATTTTAAATATTTTCTTGAAGGGGGCACCCAGAATTGAACTGGGGACCTCTTGATCTGCAGTCAAATGCTCTACCACTGAGCTATACCCCCTTTGCTCAGTAACTGGCAGTGACAGTGCCATGGAACTGTTCCACATTATGTCAGCAGAAAATGAAAGTAATAAATCATCTCCACCGGTGTGCTGGCTGAGTCTGCAGAGACGACCTCGACTGTGGCGTAAACAAACACACACACATACATAAAAAAGCGGCTTACATGGCAATTTAGTGTGTATTACTTACAAGAGTTTGAACACGGGGTACCCAGAACTGAGCTGGGGACTTTTTATTTTGCTGTCAAACACTCATAGCCACATCGGCAGAGGCCTTCAGTCTGATTAATTGTCAACAGCTGCCATCATTCCTCCTTGGTATACACATTATAGCTATTATTTTTTTCTTTGATGGTTTTGGATCATCATTATCAGCACCGTCAACAGCAAAATCAAAACATCACATCTAGTGCAGCTTTCTATAATAATCTGTGTGACTGAAGAAACTGCTTCATGAAACTACTCACATCAAAAGGAGATGAGGGCGTCAAATTATTCAAGGTTATTACCAAGATGACATGTCCAAGAAAAAAAATAACATATCACCACTTACCAACTTCACACTTTCAAAAAAAATGGCAATAGCTGTACATTAAAGAAAAACATATTAAACAGAAGCTGTGCACTTTGAGCGACATGATATGAATTTAAAGAGGATTTATGCCCCCCGATTTCTCAGCACATGATCTGTGAAATTTGGTGATAGCAATTGGTCCGCTCAGAGGAGAGAGATAAGAAAAGAGGCTGAGATAGCGTGCAGTGCTAATTTGAGCAACCACCGCTACTGAGTGGATTTGGACAATATCAAACGAACAACTTTTATTGTTGGTAGCGTTGCATGATTATGACTCTGTGAGAGGGCACAAGGGAGGGAGCAGAGTGATGGAGAGAGGAGGGCACACAGAGGCTGAAAGTGATGGGGAGGATTATGAACAAGTGTCCATATATCTGCAAGCAGAAACTGCAGTATATGTGGTCGACATAAAACATCCAGAATGGCCAGGGTCAGATGATTCTTTGGATATTTCCCAACTTGTATCTCAAAGAGTTCGCAGTGTCCTTTTATGACTTTTCTAACTTTCTCTATCAACTAGTGTTGTTGGGTCTCTTTATATAGTTGGCAGCTCACTTCCTCTTAGAACCCCAAAATCTACTGGCAATCATTGCAGACAGCATGTTGAGCATCAATTATTTGTTATGCTTTGAAACATTGGACTTGGTATAAACCTCATGGCCAGTGGTGTGAATAATACTGTGAGTGTAACCCAACTGATACCGGAATTTTCAGGCAAATACAGAAAACTGAATGGAGTTTAAAAAAATTCAAAATCTTTGTTGTCCAAACTTTTCTCATGTAACATTAATGTAGCTTATATTTAAAGACAGTGACCAAGATGTGTAATGAGCAGGACTTTTTATATCTAAACATTTGGTAATGAACTAAAACTCAAAGTACAGCTGAGGGTGATATGAATGCCAGTTTTGCTGCAGTGGTGCCTCCAAGAGGGGGACTGGAGGACCATGGCCACCCTGATAAAATTGCTGCCCCTGTGTTGCTGTGTTATGCTTCGCTGTTCTTTCAACTTTGGGTTGTGTTGTTTATGTGCTAACTTCCTAACTACCATCTTGAATCGATCTTGTTGGTCTTTTGGTTTCCCTTTTTGGACGACAAGTACAGAAGACTGCTGCCCGCTGCTATTTTCGCTCATAGTAGGCTGTTGCCTATAGTCTTGCAGTCTTTGCAAGTTCTACTTTTTGGCCAGGACACAGCCGATGTGAGGCAATACAACAGTTGGCCTTTGTCGTCACTAGTTCTTTTATGTCGGTTTGATGAGTCTTGACCTTAAGGGTGCTTTCAGACCTAGAGTTTGCTTGCTTGGGTCCGAATCAGGGACTAATTTTGTAACAAAGTTGCATATTTTCTTAGTGTCGGTTCGTGTTCTCACGGCAGCATTTACAAGCGGACCAGATCAAATGCCTTGCTCGAGAAAGCTGCTCTTGATAGGTCAGAATGTCCATGCGGGATAAATCCAGGAAGTAAACAAAACACTGAAGAAGAGCACACTTGCAAGATAAATGCGACACTTTCTAATGTCACAATGGAGGGACAACTACGCAGGTTGATTTTAGCGCTGGTCATCGTGAACTATATTGCTGTCATTGTTCATTTTAGACAAACCATACAGTTTGAAAACGAGGCGCGGCTCCAACTAGAAAACAATGTTTTGATGCATTGGATGTGCAGGAGGAGGTGCACACTAATAATCCTCCAGGACTGTAACATGCTCATGTTTAACCCAAACAATGCGTAATGCGACTGCAGTTGGTTCAGATTGAGTTCGGAACACATTCTCACCACAAACGAACTGCACCAGAGTTTGTTTGTAACCGGACCGAGACCAATGCTTTGAGAAGGTCTCCGTCCGGTTGTTTTGGCGATTGCTTTGTTCACACCTGCCCAAACAAACTGCACCTAAGGGGCAAACAAACTTAAGTTTGATTGAACTGAACCAAACTGGGCAGATGTGAAAGCACCCTTAGAGGTGGCATGCTCATTTTTTAAGCTTGTCTAAAAAAACCCCAACCTTTCTAAGTACTCTCTGGTGGGCAAATGATATGATGGAAACACTGTTTCTTAACTGTTGCAAACAGCTTTGGTATTTCTATATTGCAATGTCTTGTTAGTTGTCTATATACCCCAAAATCTGCTAAGCTAAAATGGACTGATATACAACTTTAAGAGTCGGATGCCAAAAAATAGCCGGCTTATGCACACATTTTTATTATCTCTCGTGAAAGTCAGCTGTACACACAAGAAGTGACAGATAGTTAAAGACGAAAACAAAACAGAGCTCGAGAGAAGTTCAAAAGCTGGCTCCCTTTTCACCTCCGAACAGCTGGTAAATCATGCCATGAACTGGGAAAATGCTGTTAAGTTTAAGAAATTATCAGACACAGTCCCACATGAATCCACTGTTTCTTGTTGTAAAGGGATAAACATGTTACAAAGGTTTATCCCTGTTTGCATTAGTAGCTCCTGCTCTCTTTTTATGGAGGCTGAAAATCTTCTCAGTGATGTTTTTATTGGTAGGTTGATCCCACTAGAATCTTGTTTGGACAAACATATCTAAGCTTAATTACATCTACTCAACGTACATTATGCACTTGTTGTGTTTCCTTTTTTGCAAACCAAGCACAAATTGTTTCACTATGTAGAGAAATTACAAGCTTTAAGTTATTTAATTAGGATCTACTAGACTCAAAAACCCCCCTTTACCACAGTTGGATTCACTATTAGATGCACCATAACACTGTTACAAAAGCATAAAAACCAGATGTCTAATTGCTACCCTTACCTTTTCCTGAAAGCCCGTCTAGTGGCCCCTCACGGATAGCCAGAGGTCTCACACAGTCAATGACTTGAGTATCTTTTACCTCCAAAACCACATACTTCCCCTTCCACCCTATCACTGTCTGTCAGTCAGACTTCCCCTCCCTTCACCCCTCCAAGGGGTATTAAAACCCCACCACCTCCTCCTCATCCTCATCATCACCACACATACAAACACACACCCATCCCCACCCCCAACCATGACCCAGTTTGAGAGGGGATGAGGGGGTAAAGTGAGGACCATTTTGAGTACCATGGGGAGAGAGGCAAGATGCTCTGCCTCCCTCATTCCTCTCTCTTTCAAGAAGAGCTCACACTTGGTTAAGCACACATACTGAGGCTCTTCATGAGAGAACGGCTACAGAGCCGTGTGTTTTGTTTTTGAGTTTTTTGTTGTCTGGATGCCGTTGTTGATTTTAGGTCAGTGATGTTTGATGTCAGCCGAGGTTAAGGGGTATGTAAAGGAGGCTAAGTGGGACGAGGAGACAGAGATGAGGGGCCTCAGGTTGAGAGACAAAGGACACAGTACCTGGTGTCTGGGAGAAGAGTAGAGTGAGTATGCTGCTTCATCACTTTACTTTCTGCTTGTTTGTTGTCTGTATCTGCTTGTATTTTTGTATTAAATGATTTGAAAGTGACTTTAAGTAATGACTGACTTTAAGTAATCTCTCATTTGTAACTGATCAGTTCTACCAGGAAGCCAAACCTCTTGACCAAAGGATACATATTTACAGTGTCTAGTGACAATGTCATATCTTCCTTGACTTGCTCGTACTCTATGGGGGAACTTAACATAGCAAAAAATACTATTTACATGTATCCTTTCTCTGCATGATGTTGAATAAAAGGCACAGTTGCACACAGAGAGGCTGCTCCTGCCTCAGAGATTCATCCTGTAACATATGGAACCAGTTTGCCATTGCGTTTCTTCCCTTCGGACACTGTTAATGAGGGAATTTTTAGTTTCTCACGAATACTGAGAGAGAAGTGCTCCTTCCGAACCCGCCTCCCTCCTGCAAAATGAAGACGAAGAGCTCATTCATCCATCTCAGCAAAGACTTATTCGTCTCAAGATTCTCTCACTGGCCAAGGTCCACGTTTGACCACAATGTTGAGCAGTTTCTATTTTTATCCCTCACTTATGTCTTCTGCTACACGTTTTATGAGCCAGAGGCCCAAATTGGGGTGTACCGCCTACTTAGACCTTCGGAATTTACAGGTCATTTGTGTGTCATGGCCGCGCGCATTGATCACTCCGCAAGTAAGTTTCATGTCTGTGTTTGTGTGTCTAAGTACAAGCACCACACATTCTGGTAGAAATTAGTGTATTAAATGAAAGTGATTAACAGCTGTGATGACCTTCTGTGTGAGTGAACTCAACTTAAAGCAAAGTCACTGTTGGCATGCATATCTTTAATCACTTCAGGGACTTTTTTGAGCGAAGTCGCTGCTCAGAAAAAAAAGGACAACCAGAAAAGTTGATAAGAAATCCATTTTTAGCTACGCTGGATTTTTTGGGTGGTTTGAATATCTCTGAGAGCCTAACAAAGGAGCTTATCCAGCCTTCAGAGGAGGAGAAGGGGAACCACAATACAAGAAGCCCCTCGTGCTTCTTAAGCCGAGCATTTGCTTGCGGTCGGTCTTCCACGCAGTGCTGTTGTGGTGGTTATCTCCACTCATATTGTCAAATCACAAGCGGAGATGCCGGTGACCTTTGTGTGATATATATGGTTTTAGATGGGGTCTTGTAGCTTCACATCAGCCATGGTTTAACCCACATATGACGATCCAGGGGGTTATCATGGACAGATGTCCGGCCAGCAACTGTGAGAGTAGATTAGTTTGATCTGTGCAGTGCGTGTGGGACAAGGTGGAGGCTTGGAGGGGCATCAGTGAAGCCTGAGGATGCCACTGGCAGAACAGAGGGAGAGGGCAGTCTGGCAATGACCCTCAAATAAGGAAAATAGGAGGAACATCAGCCTTAACAGAACACGCTCAGAGGTCCCAGTCAGTTGTCTCACAGCTCTCTGATGCTTTCATTGTGTTTATTGTTTAAAGAAGCATTTGTGTCCCTGGTGACAGGAATTAATAAGATATTTTATAGACACTAAAATCATCCACATATCTCTTGCTGGCTCTGGCTTACCCTGTGATTAGAATCTCTTAACTAATTTATTTATTTTTGATGGCTATGGTCTAAAAGAGGCTTATTAACTTTTGACTACACTTGGCTCTTGGACAATAGGCTTCATTGTGCCAGAAATGATATCGCATCCCAATTAATTATTAGCTACATTTTTCTTTTTTATGTAATTAATCTTTACAAAGCCAGCATATTAAATCCATGAACACATTGCAGAACTTTATTGTCGGCGGTGAAGACAGCTTCAAACTCTGCCGCCACCAGTTTTCATTAAGTTTTCTGTTAATATAAAATGGAAAAATAGTGGCTTCCTCATACTAAGAGAGGGATATTTGTGAAGCACGCAGCCTGATTTAACGATCTCTCTTTTTCTTGGCTTTGCCTTGCTGCCAGCCGACTGTTGAATACGTTCAGTATCAGCAATAAATGATCGAAATCCTTTTTGCTGTGAAAAGCACACTCCAGATTTGACTCTAGATTTGTTTCATGCTAAACAGACATTTATATATTTTTTTTCTTGAATGAAAACTAGCATCTTGCCATTGCTGTAGAAAAATAAAACAGAATTGCACGAGAGATTGGCATCTCTCATTTTTGCACAATTGACAGAAACTGCAGTTCAGCGTTATCCTGGTAATACCATCAAAGAGTGGCCATTATAATGTTATTGTTGCTTTGCTTGTGTTGCGCTTAATGATGATGTTATAACTCAAGATAGCCCCTCATGCACATTCATGCCATTGCTTGAGATGCTATACCGAGACATAGGTTAATAAAGGTAAAGCACAAGTACTTGTAGCGGCAGTGAGGAAAAATATGACATTGATATTATAATATGTAGCCAATAGGCACTACTGCATATAAGACCAATAAACAAAATATGAAAAGTATGACAAAAGTATAGTTTATATCATTTGCTGTTTCCATTTAAAAAAAAAAAAAAAAAAAGTGTAGATAGTGAACAGCTAAAATCATTGCGCACATGTTGCTCACCTGAAGTTGCTGCAAAAATAATCATGGAATTAATTAAGTTTAAAGCACTGTACTGTACATAAAAAAAGCAATTGTAACCACAAAAAAGTACAAAGTCAACAAGAGGAGTGTTTTAAAGGCAGCAGATCAGCAGGATCAAGACTAACTCAATCTTAGCATGATGATGACACAGACTGATGTCTATTCCAAGCCCATACTGACATTCATACTCTGCAGGGGGAAACGTGCATCTGTTCTGTGAGCTGACTGATGGATAGCGACTGCCACATCTGTACGGATGTTTGAATGAGTACTGTGTGAAATTAACAGAGAAGTGGAGACAAAATAATATAAAAAACTAGGATATGATCCAATAACTGCATTTACTTCACATGCAGTGAACATACAATAATGGTTTTAAGTACAGGAACAGTTTTGCGCAGCAGCTTAATGTTGCATCATTCTATAAATGTATGTTGGTATGCTTCGCTTAACTGACATTTATCTAGAGGCAAATAAATCGAATACCCTCACATTCACTCATTAGAGCTTTTTCCCTACCATTTACAGTATGTTCATTATCTAAACTGCTCTTGGCCTGTGTTTATTAATTTTAATGTGGCTTTGTGTGTGTGTGTGTGTGTGTGTGTGTGTGTGTGTGTGTGTATTTATTTGTGTATCTGCAAAAAAACAAGCAGTAATATGTAAAATGTAGACAGTTTAAAGGCATAGAGAGAGGATATAGACAAACTACTGGGCCAATCAGCCTCATATTTTGTGTGTACATTTATGACTGTAGGACTTCTCGAGGTTGCTGAGATTTAGAAATGTAAAACAAAAAAAAACAAAAGAACTTTTATTGACTGTTTTATACCGTCATTGACTGCTGACTCCTCACTCCTCTTAGCTGTCTGACAGAGGCAGCAAATCATTATTAAAATCACATAGCAAAAAGGTATTTCTGGCACAATTCTATCCAGCACTGCTGCTGCGCTGCCTTCCAGCTGCCATGGCTGTGACCCGGCTTTGTTCCATACTCAACACTGTGGCATTTTGGAAGCAAAGAGTTTTGCCTGCCTGATTTTGTAGACTTGCAGATTTTGTTGATTTGGTCATTTTTCCTCGATATTAGTGCTTCTAACATAAGTGAGTAAGTAGGCTGCATGGTTAAATCATGTCTCTTTCTTTGTCTGTTTTAATCATGTTTATTGCTGCTATTAACTACTTTGTTGTGTTGTAGCCTGTCGACAAATACATTACCAGTCAGTCAAGTTATGAATGACATGGATCACAGATTTGTGGCTGTGTTTTAGTTGTTAAAAACACATTATCATCCTCATTATTATATTGTAGGCCTTTTTGAACTCCATTTTATATTACAGTTCCTGTTAGAAGAAGATCTGTTCTGTGCAACAAGCATTTCTCATTAGCTTCTGGAACATGGCTGAAAGACACCGCAGCGTGTCTGCTGGAATTACGAGAATTGTCGGGTGGCTGCAGCCAGAATGCGACAGCCTGGCAGAGATCTGCGCTCTACTGAGTGCACTTTTCTAGTTAAAAGTGCAGTTTATTAACACTCTAATACAGAAAGACTCTAAAAAAGCTTTTTCCCTCAGGGCATGAGGGCAGTGACCTCTGACCTCTGTATATCCTCTACCTCATCTAGTATGTTGTCCTCTGTGAGTCCTTTGCATTGCACATTTGCATTTGTGCATGTATAAAATTGTATTGTATCTACAGTTCACATTTTCATATACTAAAAAATTCAACCTTATTGACTCTTATTATTATTCTCTGTTGCACAAAGCCTTTTTTTTTATAACAGCCAGCTTGCATTTCATTGCACGTTTTGCCTGAGCATGTGACAAACACAGCCTTTAAATCTTATGTAAGTACATATACGTCTACGTCAAGAAACATTATTGAAAAGTCTCACGTGAACACAAAATTGTTTAGAAAAGACTCAAGTAGTACTTCAGATATAAGTAACAAATTGTTGCTTTGCAGGGATCATAAAACCTGTTATTTTATTTGTTTGTTTACTGTTTTATTTCCATGTCACGCCAAAAATCATCTTCTTGCTACACATGTCAGTGGACAGTAATTGATGGTGTTGCTGAAATGTGATATACAGAAGCCATGACCTGGCACACCTGTTATGTATCGTCACCTGTTGCTGCACAGGACTCTCCTCAATGATGCATGCGGTTACAGCACATCTCCCTGTTACACAATTACAAGCCTCGTTCACTTGAAGTGTTCTCCTGCAAGAATCGGGGTAGTCCTGTGGTGGGCTCATTCCCCCTGGTGTCCCTCCCAAGCCCAGGACCCTCCAGCTGGAGCAATGTGTCCACATGATGAGTCATTACCGTGAAAGAGGAGCACCTCAGCTAACCCTAATGCAGTCTTCCTCATAGTCATGGTGTGTTTGTGTACAGGGACGTTGTGGCTCTGCTCTGCATGCTTTTTGAGGGTGTTGCACGTGTGTGTGTGTCTGTGTGAGTCTGTCTGTATGCTATATCTGGATGTCAGTCTCTGTGGATCCGGAGGGGTGACGGCCAGCGACTGAGGGGATCCCTCCAGTGACGCTTACTGTATTTGTAGCTGTCTGATTGAATCGCCGTATGATGTCGCGATGTGAAGAGTTAACCCCTTAGGAAGAGATATTGTTGTCCTTTGACCTTGCACTGTTCTGTGGGCTCAGATGTATCAGAGAGACTAATAGTTTGATGATCCGTAATTACACAGTCATGACCTTTTGGGCTAATGGCTATAGAGCCACTGATCCTGAATGTCAATCCCTTTCAAAGATCATTACTCATCTCCTCTTACAGTATATAAAATCACAGTGGGATTACACTGAAGGGAGTTTTACTTGTTTCCTTTTCCGACTTTAGAACCGAAGTCTGTGTGCTTTTTGATGTTTTCATGTGTGACATGATTTCCACCAATTTGCTGTTCATCGTTTACATCAGAGTAACAGACAGAAAGCCGGCCTGCTGTGTCTGTGCGGAGGCTGACTCACCCCAGTAACTTGATGCACAGAGTCAGCTTCTTACCCCTAACTGCCCCACTAGCTCCCGCAGACATAAATTAGATGAGAAAGCAAAATGCCAGGTTATATGTGGCTGAGGTAGCAGGAGTATTCAGCCCAGGCAGCCATGTGCCCGGGCTGGGGCGTCTCTCCTGGTCAGGAGGGGGTGTGACAGTTCCTGGTGCACAAACTTACCTAAGAGCTCTAGAAAGTGAATACAAGGTTGAATAAATATACAATATATTATCGATATTGCAATATGAGACCAGATATCATCTTAGATTTTTGATATTGTAATATATGTGTTGTTTTTTCCTGCTTTTAAATGCTGCATCGCAATGAAGTGATGGAATTTTCTGAACATACCCTACTGTTTTTGCTTTCTATTCTTTGTCTTTACTCACTTAACCATTATATCCACATTACTGATGATTATCAGTCAAAGTTGTCTTGAAAATATTTTCTTGAAGCGCTAATAGTTAACCCTAAAATATTAACATTGAGATATTTGGACTAAAATATTGTGATATTTGATGTTCTCCATATCACCCAGCCCTACTCTGGGTCAGTCAGTCATTACAAACCCACAGTGCTTCTAAACTCTATTGGAGATCCCAAAGTTTCAAAAAAATACCAAATGTGTGTGAATTTTAAAGAAATGCGTATAAAATGATGCACAGAACATTTCAGTGATTTCCATTTGAGCTAATGGTGCAGCCACAAAAACATGAAAACTTGGGTGTGAACTTTTTACTCAGTGTAAACATCAAGAGCTCGAACATATAAATAGAACATACAGGAAAACCATATGATAAGGTCTTAAGATCAAAGAGCAACCTCCAAAACTAAAAAAAAAAAAAAAGTTCCTCCAATGGCCTCTTGAGGCTGGCTCCAGAAGCGAGTCAATCACCATAGACGCCAATGTTAAAATGACCAATTTTACAGTAGAATTAAACATGTTAACAGCCAGGTACAAAAAACAGATTTGGTCATGACAACTGGATGGGGGGGAATTTTTATGTAAGTCACTCCTTTATAGTTTGTTGAGGCTTAAAGTTTTGCATATTTAAGGCTGGAGCTGCATGAATGACAGGCTGTCTGTGAGGCACACTACAGTCTATGAGTCATATATTTATAAATATATATAAGGATTAAAAAAAATTGTAATTAAATAACTTGATTAATCGCATTTTTATCAAATAGCAATATTTGATACAATACGCAAAGTTTTTCAATTCAAATAAATTTTGGTTGACCACTGAATCAGTGAATAGACATATACGTGAACTTAAAGAACAAAAATGTTTATTTTTCATCTATATTTATCTGTGGATTTTTCATCTGTCTACTACATTCACAGATTAGTGCAAACTCAAAGTGCAATTATAGCTATTATATTCAACATTTTAAGACTTTTTGGCTCTGAAACCCATCATCTGATCTATTGTGGGCTGGCTACGCTGCTTGCCTGTACCAGGACTGTTGTAGCTCACGTTAGCTCTGGGGAGCAACATTTTTTGCATTGAGGTGATACCATAGGCTATTAGTGCTGCGGTGCTAAGAAAACTCTTTGGTGCAAAATTTGCACACAACCATGCTCTTATCCAAGCTGCAATCGGGAAGTTTAAAAAACAAAAAGTTTGCCCAACAAGCCAAACAATGCTGTCTTCCATCACTGTTCACTAAACTTTCTTGTGCGCTGATGTCCCTCAATGCATTCTGTGCATCGTCTTCACGGCTGGCAAACAAACTTTAGGTGCATTACCACCACCTTCCAGGCTGGAGTGTGTGCAGTAGTGTTACCGGTGTGCCAGAAATTAGGGAACTGAGCAAGGTGCGATTAAATGCGTTATTTTTTTAACACATTATTTTTTATGTAATTAATTATTGAAATTAACGCTTTAATTTCCCAGTCCCAGCCCTAACACACACACACACACACACACACACACATATATATATATATATATATATATATATAAATATGTATATATATATAATACAGCAAGAGCAGGGAGGGCACACATCAGAGAGGAAACTCTGACTGAAGGCAGAAATCCAACAAAGTAAGTAATAACAACTTGAATTCACTACGTCATAAATATTTAATTAAGTTCACAAGTCCTATGAAAAGAAGTATTGCTATAGATAGTCCAACACTGCACATACAGCAGAAACTGGAAAGGAAGGGAAAAAATAAGTATTAAAAGAAGCACTAACAATGAAACATCGTTGCCTTAAAACATTAAACAGCAGAATAACCTTACCATTATATTAAATCAAAGCAGTTTAACCTTTGCAGCTGACTCTCTGTGACTGAATCTGGTTAGTATTATCTAAAGGACAAGAGTGCAGCACAGTAAGAGTTATGTAAAGAAGTGCAATGATGTAATGCGGGAAAAGTCAGACAGAGCTCGACCATGGAAGGACACCGCTATGACTCTGTGTGCTTGTGGCAGCCTCTTGCTCCGCTTCGGCCATTTGCTGCTTACTCATACGTGTTGGTCACAGACGCTCACAGTTAGCACTCTCCCAAGGACTCAGATGCTTAATCTGATTGTACACAGTTAAGGCCTCTTACTGTATGTGGGTAATATGCGTACTGGAGTGTGTATTTACACACGAAGGATTCCTGACATCTACCTCCTGTGTCCCAGGCATGCCCTTATATGGTCAAAGTGATCAATATGACACATGTTTCATCGCAAGCCTTTTTCCAAACATTCCCGCCCTCTCTGCTCCTACTGGAGACACAAAGCAGAGGGCTGGGAGCTCCTACCCGTCTCCTCCAGCTAAATTTTCCCTCTCACTGCAGCTGTAGTTCGCTCCGACTAAGCTCTCAACCTGCTTGGTAAGGATATAGTCCCTGGAAGCCCTTTAAACCCCAAACTAAGCTAGTATTCATGGTTGGATTTTCCTCTCAGTCTGGCTGACAATAAGCCATGCACTATTGCGGCTTCATAAGGGGTAAAGTTCTGTGGAGGTGTCATACTCATCCCCCAAAGCTGCCCTGAGGGACAGCAGTGTTTGGGTTCAGCTCCACTGCCTGAGCTAATGTGGGTCTGCTGTCTGACTCCCCGCTCCAATGGTTTGTGCCCGGCCACCTGCTGATTCTGCTGGTTTGGATGGACTGCCTGGAGCCCAAACCTAACCTACATAGGCAACATGTCCCTTTTCCTAAACTGTGCTCAAGTGCACACACACACACACACACACACACACAAGTACGCACATGCACAGAGGCACAGCACAATGCTATTTACCTCCCAACCAGAACAAACCAGTCAAGTTAATACAATCCTGAAAACTGCACCTCACACAGAAGAAGGCTCACTAAGAGGATTTATTCTTCAAAAAGAGATAGGCTGTTAAATAAAGTGAGTGTGTATTTGGCGATAGCAAATTCCCTATTTGGATTATTTTGCCTCCTTCTCAGTGCTGCTTGATGGTATTTTTTAATACCGATATCCTCTTTCCACTTGGTCTTCTAATTCCCTAAAAGAGCCTGAACTTGACAGCGACCTCACTGTGGCACAGAGCCCCGAATTCAGTGTGTGTGCATTTGTGCTGCAATAAGCAACAGATCAAATTAAAGATATATTGATTGCCTAAGCTAAGAGGGGGGAACACTTATTTTAATTAAGGCAGTTATTATGTCACCCCTTTTCCCATCTTCCTACTGAGTTTGCAGAACTAATGCCATTTTCCACAGCGATAAAAGTCTAGAAAAATCTGCACAAATCTCACTACTTGTTTTACTCCGTTTTGAAATTAGCATTTCCTGTGAACTCATACTCTTTTCCTTTTTCTCCCTCTTTCTTCCATTTTCCTCTTGCTTTACTTTGTCCAGAGTCTGTGAGCAGGTGAGAGAGGGACACTGTCTGCCCCACTGTCCAGCGACACCATGAGCTGGAGCTTCCTCACGCGGCTGCTGGAGGAGATCCACAACCACTCCACCTTCGTGGGGAAGCTGTGGCTCACCGTGCTCATCGTCTTCCGCATCGTTCTCACTGCCGTTGGGGGAGAGTCCATCTACTACGATGAACAGAGCAAGTTTGTCTGCAACTCGGGCCAGCCGGGCTGCGAGAATGTCTGCTATGACGCCTTTGCCCCTCTATCTCACGTTCGCTTCTGGGTCTTCCAAATCATCTTGGTGGCGATGCCTTCTCTCATGTACATGGGCTATGCTGTCAATAAGATCGCACGATTGGATGAAGCCAAAGGAGGAGGTGGTTCTGCTGCAGTTAGAACAGGAGGAGGGGGCTACACACACAGAAAACCCAGGAAGATCTGCTTTGGAGCACGGCAGCATCGGGGCATTGAGGAGACTGAGGAGGACCAGGAGGATGATCCCATGATCTATGAGGTACCAGAGATTGAGCCCCCTAAAAGGCCACGGGATCCACTGCAACCCACACCTAGACCCAAAATCCGGCATGATGGGCGCAAGCGTATAAGAGATGAGGGGCTGATGCGGGTTTATGTTTTACAGTTGGTGACTCGTACACTGCTGGAAGCAGGCTTCCTTGCAGGCCAGTATTTGCTGTATGGGTTCCGTGTGATGCCCGTGTTTGTGTGCTCGGGGAAACCTTGTCCCCATAGTGTCGATTGCTTTGTGTCACGGCCTACAGAGAAGACCATCTTCCTGCGTATCATGTATGGTGTCACTGTCCTCTGCCTCACGCTCAATGTTTGGGAGATGCTCCATTTGGGGATTGGTACCATCTGTGACATTCTCCGCCGTCGGCGCTGCCCACCTCAGGAGGACGAGTACCAGTTGGGATTGCTTGGCACCAACGGGGGTGTGGAGGGCTCAGTAGGGGGGACAGGGCCAGAGGCAGGCTCTGAGGGAGGGGTGGGTGGAGACGGGGCTGCGGATTACGTTGGTTACCCCTTCTCATGGAACACCCCATCAGCTCCACCTGGCTATAACATTGTGGTAAAGCCAGAGCAGATGCCCTACACGGACCTAAGCAACGCTAAGATGGCATGCAAGCAGAACAGGGCAAATATTGCCCAAGAGGAGCAGCAGCAATTCGGTAGCAATGAGGATAACTTTCCCACCGGAGGGGAGGCCCGTGTGGCTTTGAACAAAGACATGATCCAGCAAGCTCATGAGCAACTGGAGGCGGCCATCCAGGCATACAGTCAGCAGCACCGGGCAGAAGAGCAGCTTGGAGACAACCAGGATGACAAGCCCCAAAGTAACATCATCCAGGCCCAACCTCAGCCACAGCCTCAGCCCCAGAAAGAGCGCAAGCATAGATTCAAGCATGGAAAAGGTGGCAGCAGTGGAGGAGGCAGCAGCAGCAACAGCAGCAGCAGCAAGTCAGGAGAGGGTAAGCCCTCTGTATGGATTTAACCCCAGAAACAGTGACGTGTATTGAAACCATGTATATATTGGAAACTGGATGACAAGTTGTTGCAATCTTCCTTGGATATTTAAACACCACTGTGCCTTAAAGAATCCTGCAAGCTGGAGAAGATGTGTATTTGTGTACTAAAGTGTGCAAAAGAAACGTGATGTTGCAGCTGACAATTTGTTTTGTCTGGGCTATCACTGTTTAACTTGAAACATCACACCAACACAAACTGTTGGCTACAGTCTGTCGTTTACATGTCTCATTCTCTTCAAGTCCTGAAGCAGATTATTGACCTCTGTTGTCTTCCCGTTTATCCTTTATGAGGGGTTTGAACTTCGGAAAATTACTGAATGATAATGAGTTCTGTTGCAAATCAGATTGATCCCAGATTTGGCTTAGCTCATTTTCTGGCCGCTCCTCTGCATAGACAGCGTCTATATAAATACATTGGCATCCTAATTCTTTTGACATCAGACTGAAGTATAATCACAGTACAGAGGCAAAGGGATGCCAGGTCATTACTACGTTCTGGCAGGCTAAAGCTATGTTTCCATACTGCAATGGCATTATCAAGAATCACATCATAACAATGCAAAATGCAATAAAATGAAACATAATTCAGTGGCAGCACCTAAAGCAGTGACGTGATAATCCAGTGAGAGCATCACCTTCCTGAAGGCTGTATCCTGTCAGTCATGTTCTGTGTCTGCTTTCTCTCCAATGTGGATCACAGTGTTATGTTGCTGTGACTTTGCATTTGACAGTGTGTTTGTA
Source organism: Epinephelus fuscoguttatus (assembly GCF_011397635.1). NCBI lineage: Eukaryota > Metazoa > Chordata > Actinopteri > Perciformes > Serranidae > Epinephelus > Epinephelus fuscoguttatus. The sequence continues at coordinate 15,020,375 of NC_064770.1, read as the reverse complement.
TATGTCTCCTGTTCTTTTCTTTTTTTTTAATATATATATAACTGTGCTACACTATCTGCTGCTTGAAAAATGACGAGTATAGCAGGTGGATCTGAAATTTCCTGAGAGAAAAAAAACGTTCTTTTTTATAAAGGTGCACATGCAATCCAGTTTTTATACCTTTCTCTTCACTTCTCAGTTTCTCTTCCTGGCTCTTCATGGCTATTGAATAAGGCTGCTCAGCACTCCACTGGTGTCTCATCTGCCTTGTAGTTGACTGCCCCCTGGTGGTATCTTCTACTGGGCTTCCTTTATTTGGAAGTAGATACCAATTGCCAATGCTACCTGCATCCAGCAACACCTTAACCAGCTGTAGTGTTCCTTTTCTATTGACAAGCCTTGTGTCGGTTAAGTCTTCTCAGCGCTACAAGTTCAGTGTTAGATGCACAAGGCTGCAATATCACCACGTTGTAATGGAAAAGGTTTAAAGCCATTACTATAATATAGTGAGACCAAACACTGTTTGTGTGATGCAAGTGTCAGTGCCAAGATTTTATGCTGGGCTGCCACGAAGCCTGGTTGTTTGTAGCTTTGGAATACTGTGGCCATGCTACTCCAGTTGTGGAATAATGCCTATGTGAGACCAACCCTTTTGTAAAAGTCACTTGTTTTTTGTATTACAGTACATGTATTGCTTTTCAGAGTGGGTTTTAAATAGCAAACTCCAAAATGGAGTCAATTTTTGTGTTTGAGCCAGTGTTTCATATGAAAACACTTTTTTAAAGAACTGTTTTTGTAAAATAAAGAAAATGCAAGATCTTTAAACAATGAATTAGTCGTATGGATATTTATGGTTATTGTGTTTGAAATTGCCTTCCAACTGTAAAAATGTGAAATATGACATAGTATATTTTTATAATATGTCGGCTACAGTGACTTATTGATGTAAAGAAAAAAAGCCAGACTTGTCCCTGTATGTTACAGTATTAATATTTAATGTATGTAGCAACCCTCTGGGCTGTGTTTTAATAAACAGTGTTACTCCTTTTCCAACATTGTTCTGAGATCTGCTTAACAGCTGTGTGTGCAGGACAACCTGGATGGTGAAATAAATTGAGGAAAAGACATGAAGTGCCAAATTACTCAAACCATTCCAAGCTTTGCCCACAGTGGCTCTCCAAACAAGCAGCAGTTCATTTCAAGACGGTAAATTGGTAAGGGAGCAAATCTGAAAAGCCGTGACATTATGTTCTTGATTTAATAAATCTTGTCTAAAGGATCTGAGGATTTTCCCAGCAAACAGTAAACGAACTGGTCAAACCATTGTAAGGCTGGACATTGTGACGTGGCTTCCTTCACATAAACACAGTGCACAATACAACAGGGAAAGAGTCTTTCTCACATCTGTTCAATATGCCGGCCAGCAGCAGCAGTCATAAATCACCAGAAGTATTTCAGTCAGCTGCTCTCCAGAGCAGTGATTGACACTCCTTGACACATTGACACTCTTTCCCAGTAAGCCACAGGTGATTTACCGAAAGTTTTCCGGTCAGTCAGTCCTCGTTAAATACTTCCCCAGTAAGTCAAGTTTCTCAACCAAAGTATTCACTGCATTTTGTTGAAGACAAAGAAACAAATTGAAGTGTAAATGTGAAACAGGCAGCTGGCGATGCTTTGCTGTTAGAGCCAGCTGAAGCCACTAGAGGGCGACTTCCTGTCAAGGAGGGAGCACTGTCGAGAGAGAGGAAGGGGCGTTTTGAGAAGGTGCCATAAGGGTACTGAAAGACCCCATCTGCTCAGAGTCTGCACAACTGGCAGCTTGGCCTAACATCGCTAAAAGTATTCTAGGTTATGTGGCTCAGACTTGTCTGTTTTTAGGGAAAAGAAATGAATTTAAGCAGCTATCCAGGTCAAAAGAGTTACCCTGTGGCACAGTTATGTATTTGTGTCACCTTGTTCTCTTTTGTCTGTTGATTGACTGAGAAAAAAGAGAGTAGGGTAGATAGAAAGTGTGCTTATTGGACCGAAATGGCTTTTACAATTACTTGTATTAGGGGTTATTCTCTACACATTGTCACTGTCCTGAGAAAACCATGTCTCTCCAAAATGTCACCAGGGCTTTTTAAAGAAACACTAAAAGCAAACACAGGACAAGCCCAGGGTAAAGATGCCGTGTCAGATTAGGCACTGACAGTCTTAAATAAGCGGGTCAATGTGTAATTTGACGCTTACGACAGTGCATTTGCTAGAAAATAATAATGAAGGCCTGTTTTTCTCAACCCATAAAGAGCATCTAAACGTTTAGGTTTACGAGTTTGTCAGTATGTCCATGTTGGTTTCTCTCTGGAATGTTCGTTTGTTGTGTAAGTACATTGACTCTTTAAGGATTTTCAGCCAAAACATACTGGTAATAAAGTACTGACAGTTGCAAGGTGGCAAAAAAGAGCTGACAGCCATTTAATTATCCCTCATACCTGGCAGCTGAAGGAATTATAAGTGGAAGCACCTTACAAAGTGGTTGTATCAGAAGTCTTTTGTGGGTCTTTTTTTATCAGGGATACCACAATGTCCACCCTCAGCATCTGTCTGTCTATGTAAAACAATGTCTGTGTTCAGAAGATGGACTGTAGTGTTTCCATACATGTTTCTTATAGTCACCCATGTGGGATGTGACGATAAAACCAGTGATATTATCAATACAAACTCTGATTCATACATGCATTTGTGTATTTGTGTGTTTTTCTATGCCTTTTGCAAAATGTACATTTCTTTGAGTGCCATACTGGTATCCCCTGGCAAAGTTTTTCTTTTCATATTCTTTGATGAAAACATTTGCATGTGAAAAGACCTATTTTCCTACAAAAAAAAATAAATCAGAAATGCATATTGAATAAAGTGTCTGTATCTTTTTTTTGGGCTGCAGAGCCAAGAGAAAACGTCTGGAAATAAAAGGCTTCTCATGTTAAAAAGTTGAGTATTGTCCTGTTCTTGTTGTCAGTATGAGATATGTGTTTGATTTTGATTGGTGGAGAGCAGCAGGTCTCTGCAGTCCTATCAGGAGAATTACGGTCACATGGGCTGATGTTGTGTCACTGGCAGGAACAACACAGGAGACCTAAGAAGTGCCACTTCAGCTCATGTCAGCTGTGTCATTTTGTTTGTCATTTTGGCAGTTCATTCGGTGACAGTTGAACTTCAGTTTTATGATGAGAGAACATTTGAGTCTGTCAGGCTTTGAATTATATTAACTCATTACAAGGTAAATTAGCTACTAGTTTTAAAAGCTGAATTGTCCCTGATATAATCACTTCCTCGATCAATCCAGAGTGAACTAAAATGTCGAGTGGAAGGATCTTCTGCTTGTGATAAGAGAACATCTGAGTCTTTGAGACTATAAACATCTCCAGACTTCCCCAGTGTAACAAATTAACCAGGCCAAACTTATTGAATTAAACAAAAATGACAAACAATAAACAAACATGTATATAACATCAGGCTGCTAGCAACACTGACATTCTCCTCTGAAGACAGTTACATCACAGTGAGTTTGCTGTTATATTCACCTCTCTGAATGTGAGTCTTGTGTACCTCAAAATCCACCTCTGCTACAGGTTTAACTCCTGTGCTTGTTTATTCTTAAGGCATAATGCAACCAGTTCAGTAAGCCTCTCTGTCTCACTATTACCACTCCACTAAGCCTCTCTGTCCCACTATAACCAGTCCACTACCCCTCTCTGTCCCACTGTAACCAGTCCACTAAGCCTCTCTGCCCCACTATTACCAGTCCACTACCCCTCTCCGTCCCACTATAACCAGTCCACTACCCTCTCTGTCCCACTGTAACCAGTCCACTAAGCCTCTCTGTCCCACTATTACCAGTCCACTAAGCCTCTCCGTCCCACTATTACCAGTCCACTAAGCCTCTCCGTCCCACTATAACCAGTCCACTACCCCTCTCTGTCCCACTGTAACCAGTCCACTAAGCCTCTCTGTCCCACTATTACCAGTCCACTAAGCCTCTCTGTCCCACTGTAACCAGTCCACTACCCCTCTCTGTCCCACTATTACCAGTCCACTAAGTCTCTCCGTCCCACTATAACCAGTCCACTACCCCTGTCTGTCCCACTGTAACCAGTCCACTAAGCCTCTCTGTCCCACTGCGCTAATCAAAGTTTCCAGTCACTCTGAGCTTAATGACCCCCTGTGGTCACATCAGGGATTATTGTTACAAAAGGCAGAAAGGCCTCACACACCTCACTGAAGATAAAAACTCCTCAGATCGCAGAAAACATAGATAAAGGATTGGCTGAAGTGTAAATAAAAAGTTTGATGCTAAATGTTGCTAATAAATCAGTGGATCAGCCAAATCTGTAGTTTGTAAAGAAATTCTGCATGAATCTTGGCAGGTTTGGGGCATGTTATGGCTCATTGACACTATATTATAGAAGCTGAGACCTCTTAAGAAAAGCTTTTGAATTCCACTCCAGCAACAAAATACAAATATATATATATATTTTTTTGATAAATATTTATTCACTTTAACATTTTTCCAAAAAAGAAAGATAGAAACACCCACATGATTCTAAAACTGGCTCAAAAAGAGGTATCTAGTTTGGTCACCTTCATTATGTAAATTATTTCTCTGAATGAGAAATACACTGTTCAGACTTTAAAAAGTATGAAAGGCAATGCTCTGAGTTACACAAGACTGACACAAGTCTCAAGACAAAAGCAAAGAATCCCATGATTAGTTATTTAACTGTCATCAGCGATTGTGTAATACAGTGCCCTCCAAAAGTATTGGAACAGTGAGGCCAATTCCTTTATTTTTGTTGTAGACTGAAAATATTTGGGTTTGACATCAAAAGATGAATATGGGACAAGAGATCAACATTTCAGCTTTTATTTCCAGGTATTTACATCTGGATTTGATACACAACTTAGAAGATAGCACCTTTTGTTTGAACCCACCCTTTTTTCATGAGAGCAAAAGTATTGGAACATGTCACTGACAGGTGTGTTTTGTTGCCCAGGTGTCTCCCAATTACACTGATTATTCAAACAATAAATAGCACTGAATGTCTGAGCTCAGTTTCAGATTGGGTACAATAGATTTTGCCTGTGCAGACTGCATTTAGAGGTGGAACCAACATGAAAACCAGAGAGCTGTCTATGGGTGAAAAAGAAGCAATTGTGAATCTGAGAGAAGATGGACAATCAATCAGAGCCATTGCACAAACATTGGCCATAGCCAGTACAACCATTTGGAATGTCCTGAAGAAGAAAGAAACCACTGGTGTACTAAGCAACAGACATCGAACAGGTAGACAAATGAAAACATCAGCAGTTGATGACAGAAACATTGTGAGAGCTGTAAAGAAAGACCCTAAAACAACTGTTAGTGACATCAGCAACAACCTCCAGAGGGCAGGAGTGAAGGTATCACAATCTACTGTTCGCACAAGACTTCATGAACAAAAGTACAGAGGCTACACCAGAAGATGCAAACCACTCATTAGCAAGAAGAATAGGAAGGCCAGGCTGGAATTTGCCAAAAGGTACAGAGATGAGCCTCAAAAATTCTGGGAAAAAGTTTTATGGACTGATGAGACAAAGATTAACTTTTCCAAAGTGACAGAAAAGTTTGAAGAAAGAAAGGATCTGCTCATGATCCCAAACATACAAGCTCATCTGTGAAACACGGTGGAGGTAATGTCATGGCTTGGGCTTGCATGGCTTCTTCTGGGACGGGCTCTTTCATCTTCATTGATGATGTAACACATGATGGCAGCAGCAAAATGAACTCAGAAGTCTACAGAAACATTTTGTCTCCTATTTTAGAGAAAGATGCAACCAAACTGATTGGGAGATCCTTCATCATGCAGCAAGATAACAACCCAAAACACACTGCCAAAACAACAAAGGAGTTCATCAGGGGCAAGAAGTGGAAGGTTTTAGACTGGCCAAGTCAGTCTCCAGAATTAAACCCAATAGAGCATGCATTTTACCTGCTGAAGAGGAGACTGAAGGGAGTAACCCCCCAAAACAAACAACAACTGAAAGAGGCTGCGGTGAAAGCCTGGAAAAGCATCACAAAATTTTGTGTTCCATTACAAATAATGCTATCTTCTAAGTTGTGTATCAGATCCAGATGTAAATACCTGGAAATAAAAGCTGAAATGTTGATCTCTTGTCTCATATTCATCTTTTGATGTCAAACCCAAATGTTTTCAGTCTACAACAAAAGTAAAGGAATTGGACTCACTGTTCCAATACTTTTGGAGGGCACTGTATAAGGTACTGCAATATAAACCCCCACAGGGTCCTCAAAAAAGATCATAATTTAAATCAAAAATAAGATAAATTAACTCTCTCCGGCCTCCAGCTGGAACATTGGTGAACTTTAATCTGATGAACAATCTTCCAGGTGAAGCCTGAGAATCCCCTGATTGTGCAGCCGCAACAAGAGCTCAAACTCACTCGACATGGTGTGGACTCCTTTTTTAGGTGCCACGTCATCATAGTAGTGGTTAGTCAGGGCGTAGAGTCCATGTGGATGATTACCGTAGGGCCAGAACCCATACAGATGCACATTGGTACAGAGTTCCAGTGCCAGGCTAACCATCATGAGGCCGGTGCTGTGTCGATTTTCTTTTAGGCCTTGGGAGCGCCAGAATCGGACCAGACTCAGGAGGTAGTCGGGATTTAAATAGACGGGCCGCATGGGGATTTCAAAGTCTTCAACACTGTAGGCAGCCCGCTGGCACACATTAGTGTTAAAGCCATAGGAGAAGGCGGGACAAAGCAGCAGGGAGTTGCCGTAGCTATGCAGGCTGTCCACAAAAGGACGGTGGCGTTCCAATAGAGAATGATACCTGAAAACAAACAGCAGATGTCAAGCAACAAGACAAAAGGAATGATAAAAGGTCCTTAAATCCTCTTGCTCACTTGAATAGAAAGATGCTTGGGTTTGCTGTCACAAGGTCAGTCTTGATGCCCACATCTTCCTCATAGCCATTTTCCAAAGGAGGTAGGTTGCACCTGAACAAACAACAAGATATAGAGATTGTTAAAAGCAATTTTCAATCAAAGGGAATTTAATTCTGTTGATAAAGGTTGTTACCAGCCTTTCAGTGCACTGCAACAGACACCTTTCTCACCTGATAACAAACTGAGCTGAATCGATCATCTTTCCGCAGCTGCTGTTGGTCAGGATCCCTCCATTCCCAACAACAGCACACGTGTCCCGTGTTTTATTTTGAAAAGGATGCTCCTGGAATGAACACCAGCAGAAAAGGTTTTACAAAACATTTTTTTCAATTCATTTTTTTTAAATATATATCCCAATATCACAAATCAAAATTTGCCTCAGAGGGCTTTACAATGACACCCTCTGTCCTTGAACCCTCATAGCAATTAAGAAAAAAAGTCCCATACAAAATAAATTCACATGGGGAAAACAAGGGAAGAAACTTCAGGAAGACCAACTGAGGAGGGATCCCTCTTAGAGGATGGACAGATGTGTAACAGATGTTGAGTGTACAAAACAGACCAAGACAATAAACTTACAGTAAAGACAGTCTGTATGACAAAATGATATACAGAGGAAGGGTGGGAGAGAGAGAGACAATAAAACTGATCCTGATTGTATTATACTGTGCGTGAAAGAGCCATATTAAGGGAGGGAAATCTATGACTGGATCTCTGGACCAGTTTTATGGGCTTTTATCAATCTATCATACTATCATCAATATTTTTATGTTTTTCTATTGACAAGGTGTGGTCAAAGCAAATGACACGTTGTACTTTATTGTTCATGAGTGACAAGTTTAAAGATAAAACACTCATAACCTGTTTATAAAACTCCCAAAAAGTTAATGATCTGTAATGGTAAAATCAATTAATATTCCAGGAAATCTGCCGTGTCGACAGGGCAGAAAGCTGAGTACATACTAAGGTGGAAGGAATGTCGTACTCTACCTGGCCTATAGAGAGCACAATGCTTCTTGTCTTGTCACATTTATCCATCTATCTACTGTAGATGCTCAATGCCAGTTACATGTAAAATACAAGTTACAGGAAGATGCTTCCAGTTATTCTGACACACCACCATAACCCCATATCTCATATTACAGTTGAGTGTAAATTAATCTTGTTAATATTTTTCTATGTTAAATGTATCTGTATCTGTATGTATACACTCTCTCAAACATGTCCCCATGCTACAGGTACAGAGAAACATTGTCTCTGTATGATAACTAGTTGAAAAGGGCATTTTGACATGGTGTTCAATGGGGATTGACTAGCTTCTGTAGCCAGCCTCAAGTTTGCCATTCAAAGAACTGCAGTTTTTGGCACCTCCTCGTTGGTTTCATTTTTCAGCCCCAGAGGTCTGCGCCTGGAAAAGAGTTGAGAGTACTGCTTTTCCCATTCTGCCTGCTCAGTCCTTCCTTCAGTCTCTTTCTCACTTCCCCATCCCTCATTGCAGTTCTCCATTTGTCCATCAGATGGGTGTCTCTCTCATTTATCTGCCCATTTGTTTCCACCTTCCATCATTAGCCCTGCAGTACCAGCCAGGTTGGCAGTACAAAACTATGAGTGTATTCCCTTCCCCACTGTCAGTGGCACCTGTGTGTCCTGTATAATCCATTCTGTGTCCTGTTACACAGGACAAACAAGGAATTTGATTTCGGTAAACTTGCTCTCCGATTTTACTGTTATTGTTGCTTTTATTGTTATTGTTGCCTTTGTACTGTGCACTTTGAGATTTGTATTGAAATGTAAAGTGCGTTATAAATAAAATCTATTATTATTATTATTATTATTATTATTATTCAGTTAGGGACGACTGCTCTGAGACAACAAGGGAGGCTGAACTTCCCCTAAAACTTCACAGAAGAAATGGTCAAATATGCACTATTGAATTTACAGTAAAATAAGAATTTACATTGCATTAAACATGTGCTAGGATGCGTTTAACATTATGACTATGATGTTCAAACATCAGTTGTTTATCACCAGTTTTCAAACGCGACCTCCCTGTCATACATTCTCGTGTCAGCATGGTGGACGCGGAGCCTCCAAGCATTCCTATGAGACAGCGCTGAGCAGGTTTTTTTCATGCAGCAAAGCGAGACGGTCATTGGATAAATGCGACAAAATATATTTGCGAGTGCCGTCTGGAGTTCTTTATTTCCATAAGTGATACAGCTCATTTTCACAGTTAAACCCATCTGAAAATCTTTGAGGTGTGTTTTGCTGTGGTTCTATGGCATAAGTGTGGTTGAAAAACTTCTTCAATTAAATGTTCTTTTTATAAGTTACTGCATCGCTACAATATGACAAATTTTATCATGTAAAACTTAAAGTGAGCTTCCCCTGTTTGAAAGACCAGCAGCCCCCACTGCTCTCAGGGTACCAGTATTGACAGCTGGAGCTGCTTTGCTTTGAAAACAGTTCCACTTGTGTGACAGAGAGGCATCAACATACCTGAGGTTAAAGGCAAGGCGAGGTTAAAGGCAAGGCAAGGCAAGGCAAGGCAAGTTTATTTTTATAGCACAGTTCAACACAAGGTAATTCAAAGTGCTTTACAGAGACATTAAAAGCAACAAGACACAATTTAAAACAATAAAAAACAGTCAATTAAAAACGGGAAACAGAAATTGAGAATGAGTGATAATAAAATACAGAAACATAAAATAAATAATTAAATAGTGATAATAAAATACAGTAACATAAAATAAAAACAGGCTCAATACATTGCATCTAAGAGCAGTAAGAAGTAGAATAATAAAAGGCATAAATCAGCAGTGTGTAGTTAAAAAGTATGGGCAGTAGAATACAGCAGGTAAGTATTTAATCTAAGAGTACACTTCAGTAAACAATAGTGTTTTTAGCTCTGATTTAAAGGAGCTGACAGTTTGAGCGGACCTCAGATCTACAGGAAGTTTGTTCCACAGGTGAGGAGCATAATAACTGAATGCTGCCTCACCTTGCTTGGTTCTTGTTCTTGGAACAAAGTCAAGGTGTGAACTTTTTTCTGGAGTGGAGCCATTTTCAAAGAAACTGTGTCTCATGTTATGATTATTTGTCTGCCAGAGTTGCCTTTATCATTAAATTCAATACATGCGTTTATTATATTACTTCACATGTTGAGTCATCTTACTGTGTGTTGCTTTTGTCAGTGGTCAGAGTTGTACTTTTCTTAGTCAAATTTGTTTTCGAATCCTGCTCGTAGCAAATTATTTTTGATTTGATTTGATTTTGCTTTATTATAAAAAAAAAATGAAATTTGTCTTGCGTCCCAGAATGTCAACTGTTTCACCTTTAAGCAAAAATACAGAACAACATTTAGCCAAAAAAACCAAAAACAAACACACAGCAAATGCTACAAATCATAACAGACATTTCAAAAAGTGGATGCAGTGCAACAAATGAATCATTCTCTATTACCTTCAGTATTCAACTCAGGCGCACTGAGGCTACATTGAAGCCATACTTTGATTTAACCTCGTGAGACCTGAGCTTTTGTTAGGTATGCATTTTTAATCTCTCCTAGCTATTTGGGATCAGTAGGATCTGGGGCCTGTATCACAAAGCGAGATCAACCTTTCCTGGGTTACCCAGACCTATCCTGGGTTGACTAACCCTAACAATGGCAATCAGGATAATCGGTATCACGACGCTGGATATCAACTCAGTAACTCAACCCAGAGTTGCTTTATCAAGAGCCGTGAACGCGCACGCAGCGGACCAATCACAATCATGAGAGAAGCGCAGCGTCACTGAGCGTCCTCACAGAGCGTCCTCACAGAGCGCGGAAAAAAGTATTTCTAGTGAGGATCAGAGATTAATTCTACTAAAATATGAGGAGGAGAAAAGCAACATTACAGAAAAGGCCAACACCGTGGCAGCTGCAGGAGGAGGAAACATACGTGGCAACGCATAACGGGATGAATAATGTTTAGTTTCAGTTTAGATTAGTTTATTTGCACATAATGTTAAGAACAGACAGTATAAAATTTACAAGATTAAAAAAAGAAAAGTGCCAGAGAAGTTAGAAGCCACTAAAAGCTTATCAAAGAAATTCAGTCAAAACATCAATGAAATCACATAATAGAGAAGAAAAACAACGAGTAAGGAAAGAAGAAATAGAGGAGGAGAGAGGGAAAAATCAAGACAACACAAGGTTGCAAATAAAATGATGTGTAGGTTAAATTACTCATCACTGGTTCAAGTAGCTACAGTACCTGTACCTGTACATCTGACACTGATCACACCCTTGAATCCCATGAAATCAATGCTGCGCAGATGAATTGCATGTATTACAATTATCGTCTAACATCATTGCGTCTGATAAATTGGTCTTCTTTGTCATAACGTTATATATGCTACAATAAAGCTTAAAGCTGACGCCACAATTAAATCATATCAACACCAAACTGATAGTCTGAATAAAATCATCCTGATATTGAGCTGTGTTAGAAATTAACAGCTGCGCAAAAATATACCTAGTCTCCCTCTTTAAAAAACAAAAAGGAAAATCCCTCAAACACCATGAAGTGTAGACATGATAGGCTACTTTCCACATTTCCAGCAGCAAAGCTGTCAATTAGGCCCATTATCTTTAACAGGGATCATTTCCTCCAACAAAACAAAATGTTGGCACTAATTAATGGTGCTATTAAGTGTCCACAAATGATCAGTTTCTTTCTTATAACATTTCGACTTCTTTCCACTCCTTTTTGAACAGTCTTTTCATTGTCTGTTGTTGTTGCTTTCTTTTCTTTTTTAATGTTCAAAGTAAACTTTCAAATCAAAATCAATCCAATGAATTAAACTTCCCGTCATGACTGGGCTGCATTTCTGTCAGCGGAGTCATTTTTTTCCGAACAGCTGATTGGCCAGTGGGTGGTGCTTTTTATAGGATCAGATTCAACCCTGAACTTACCCTGCTCCGGAGCAGGATAGCCGTTCAGAGTAAGTTACCATGGTGATCTACCCCAGTAAGAACTGAACCGGCTTCGTGAGAACGAAAACCCAGGGTTAACCCTGAAGACATTAATTCTGCTTCGTGATATAGGCCCCCGGTAAGTATAAAAAACTAAGCATTGTCTTTAAACAGGAAGTAGTATTTGAAGTAAATTATTGGGGTTATTTTTAATAGCCACAAGTGTGTAATAAAGTATAAAACAGTTCATTTAAATGCCTGAACATTGTTCATTTTGTAACACTGTATGAATTTTCCTTGCTCTTTACATCAAGCTGGAAAGTCCCTTTTGTCTGTAGGAACAGTCTGTCACTTCAGACTGACTTGGCAGAGATGGCTGCCATCTTGTTTTACATGAATTACTGTAGTTTATTTGTACGAGCTTTTGTTAGCACTACATGGCACAAAAAAGTGTCCACGAACGAGAACAACAGGTCTGAGTTAAGCAGAATGGAGTATAAGGTGCAGCAAACCCAAAATGTGATGTCCTCATATGAGGACGCAGGGTCTCAGGAGGTTGATGAGTTGACAGACTGAGGAAGTCATTTGTTCCTCAGTCAATCAGGTCAATCAGTCCTGTGGGACTCTAAATCTTCTGTGTGATGGCAAAAGCTAATATTCTTTAAAAAATGTGTGAGCAGGGTTGAAATGATGTATGCTGAAGTCATATTATATTGTATGAAACAAATATAACCTGCAAAGGGGGTGAAAGTCAGCAGCTGAACATTATACTGAAGATCAAGAGGCCCACTTCAAAAGTGGGTGCTGTCTGTGTTTTTGCCCCGCAAAACAGTTTTTGGGAAATTTCATAACAAATAAAAAAAAGCCATGAACCAGTGTGTGTTGTCATGTGTGTCAAAGAGCCAACATGTGAGTAGACATGTGACCCAACTTGCCAGACAAAAGCAATGAAATAATCTCAGTGATGAAACATTTCAGGAACAATCAAGACACCAAACAAGCAGCAGGTGGTAATGATGGTAATATTCATGAGGGTCAAACATACCTTTGCGAAGGTGCTAAAAATCTTTGACGTCACATTGAGGGATCTCTTCTTTTCCCCGTCGTACACAATCTTGGATCCCACTGGAGTGTTGGCCTGAGTAATGATGGCCTTGTCAAAACCATTGCACTCAGAGCTCAGCTGTAATCTGGGGAACCCAAAGGTATTTATTAAATAACATACAAGACAGTCAGGAGCGTTGACACTGACTGAGCTTCATTATTTGCAAAATACAGTAGGAGCCAAGGTCCTCATCTGACGAAAGATAAATGTGTTAAGATTTTATTATTTTTATTTTATATCAGAAAGCAAATGGACTCAGCTGCAGCTGTCCATTAATATGCCCCTCCTGAGCATGGCTTAATGTACAGTTCATTGGAACTACATTTTAAATCATACTCATTGTACGTTCCTGAACAGTATGGACAATTCTTGCCTGTATGAACTGACACTGGAGATACAGCACATCTGTGCATGCATAGACAAATTTCATTGCAGTTCTGGTTATCTTTTTGTTTTGATTCATTTATGTATTTATTTATTTCACAACTTTCAGAATAAAATAAATCAAAAATAAATTACCTGATTTTTTGGTAATTGTACTCGTGCTTCTCCCAGGTTGTAGAATAAAGCTCTTTCACTTTGTCAAGGATCTCTCTGTGACACACACATGGAAACACACACACAAATACACAGTCAGGTGTATGATCTCTGTAGTGTTGACATGACTTGCTCTGATTCAGTTTCAGTTTCAGTTTATTTTATTTACAAAAGGACAGTACACATTAATCAACAGCGTGATTAAAGCATAAACAAAAGAATGCAATTAAGGTAGAGGCAGTAATGGTGTTTGCTCTTACTTGCAACCTTCACAGAGTTTAGTGGGCGGAGGGTGGCTTTTCTTGTGGCGAGGAGGACTGTAGGACACCACATCACTGTGGAGATCAAAGAGAACATCAAAACAGGAGAAACAGGACAGGTGGGTAAAAGGTTGAAAAGGTTTGACAAAATCAAACTGAAAATATACAAATGAAATGAGCACACAGTTCCCACTGAAACAATGGTATTCCGTGCTGAAGCTGATAAACAATCAGTAAACACAAACTATGACCAATGACCTATAATGACCCGGAGAACTGTGGCACTCTTTATATTGTACTCAAAGTACAACGAATTATGAATGAGGCAAAACATATTGAACAGAATAATATCCACATGTCAAAGCACAGTTTGCATTTTAAACCTAAAATATGCAATTTATAGGCATGACATTTCAAGCACAGACTCACATGACTCCTTATGAAATGTATTCACACGTCTGGACAAAAAGAGCCAAATCAGCCTCTTTTTCTCAACATCAAAAGTCATTTCACACTCAGTACTTTTTTCTTCACTGCTTTGTGCACTCTGGTAAAAAGTGTGAAGGTGGACAAAGACTGTCAAAGTGTTCGAGAGCCCTAACCCTCCCAGAGTGTTTTATTAGTGGCCAAATCGTCAGGAAAGGGCCTTTTTAAGGACATGTCCCATGACAAGCAAAAACGCATTCACATCACATCTCTGCTTGTGCTTTGCTAGACACCTACTCTACGCTCTCTTCTCTCCACTTAAATGGCTCTTGTTTCTGGTAAGTAGGAACAAAACTTTTTTCTTTAAAATGCTACTTAAGATGTTACGAGAGTTTGTGTCTGATTTTTTAAAAAATTCTACTGGAGTTTTAAAAACAGCTCTAAGATGCCTAGAAGAATCCCAGGAGTGGGAAATTTCATCAGCAGCTCTGGAAAAAAGACCACAGTTCTTAGGTAATGTGTTGCACACACATTGTCATTTACATTTAGATATTTCTGTATTGTCTATGAGACAAAGAGATATTTGTATAACACAGAAAAGTTTGTGATTTTTCTGTAGAGGAGCAATATCTATTTGATGAAATTCTGTGCCGAAGGGACAACGAACGCTCTCGGCCAGTTGCTGTAAAGAAGAAATCTCTCGCCAAGAACTCTGGAAACTGTTGTGAGTAATCTTTATCTATAACGTGTGAAATCAGATCTGTTGTTTAAATAAATCTGTTTTAATTCCAACCTGGATCTATTTTTAATTTATTAACATATATGAAACAGGTCAATCGCAGTTGACGCCATGGGCATCAAACAATAGACTGTGTTTACGTGAAACGCAAAGAGATGAATCATCACCAGAGCTGTTCTCATACACCCAAGATCTGTCATGAGGACTCTGATAGCCAGAACTTCAGAGATCTGGTGAAACTGATCACCCCAGGGAGCAAATTTGGAAAGCCCACTCAACCAACCTGAGAAGATCCCACACAGTCAGTACTCTTTATCCAAAATGTGAAAATAAAATATAAAACTGTTGCTTAAATAATTCTGTTTTGATTTCATCTTGGATATGTGTTTTGTATTTGTCAAAAAGGAGAATCTCACACAACACCTCGGGCACCAAGCAACAGGAACAGACTGTGTTTGCATAAAAGGGCAAAGAGGCCAATCAGTACCAGGAAGACCTGTGCAGAGCACTACATCACCTGCATCGGCAATTACAATCACGGACAGTCCAGACATAGGGGACATTGGTCATAAAGATTTGAAAAATATTTTTTTCAATTCCACCCCTGTTGCAGAGGGGTCAGACATCGAAAACTGGACGAAAGCCCTGATAGAGTGCTACAATGCACATAGTTTCAGTGCAGATGAAATCCACACAACAGCTACACACAGTGAGACAAACTACACCACACCTATGGTACAAAGAGTTGACCCCCCCACTTCAAATCAGGACTTCTAAATATGCTCAAAATGAACAGGAAGGTCTGGTGAGACGCAGTAAAGGGCCATCCACACCAAGAACTATAACTATAAATATAACTATAAATATACAGTTTTAAATATCGTTCTAAACTCAAGTGGAAGGCAGCGTCCACACTACAACTAACGACAACGATAGCGGTGGACGATATCGTTCGGATCACTTTCAGAGCGATTTGATGAACGATAGAAACACTGACAGCCAATCAAAATCCATCCGAAATGACAGGTCGAGACATTCATCACGTCACTACGTCACTCACAGACTCATTCAACATGGCGGATGACAGAGGAGAGAGGCTAATCATAGACATATAGGCCCAATTCCAATCCGATCCCTTACAGACTCACTGACTTAGAGGCACGTTCATGTGAAGCTCGTGAGTGTGTGAGGGCTGTCCCATTGTCAAATCGTCAAGTCAGTGAGTCAGTGAGTGAGCCCTTTATGCCCCCTTACCGTAGGTCAGCATTGATGCGGACTTACGGTAAGGAAATTACCCATAGTTCATAGCGTTGCCAAATACAGGGGTTGCCCTCGGAACACCGAAAACACGGTCGGCAGATATGCAAACGGTAACATTAATGGAAGGAGAGCGAAAAAAAAAGATAGGCCTAGATAAACAATGAAACATTGTTCATATCAGACGCACTCTTCTCAGGCATCTGTCTGGGACAGTAGCATGGACAGTTTTCAATAGGGTCCCAAAGAATGTGTGAAATAAAAAGGTTTGTACTTAGAAGATTTTATAAATGTTCTTATTGTTTCTATAACTGACAAAATGAAGAGCCAAAAAAATTATGTAAACAAGGCATTAAGACATTTTTATAATGTTAGTAAACTGAGGTGATTAGAATTTTAATTAGAATTCTATTAATCTAGTAAAACAAAAGGTTTAAAATTTTGCTTTACAACAAAATTGATTGATTGATTGATTGATTGACAAAAGTAAATATGATGATGAGCTCCAAATCTTATTACTTTTCTCATTAACATGAACAATAACTACAATTCATTATATACAAATATACAAGCATTCAGTTAATTTACTGAGCCACTCCAAAGCAGGCATTCTGCTGCCATGGCATTGCTCCAGAGGTGGACATGAAATAGGCTTTGTAGGCCTCCCTAATCAAAAATGCCTCCTGGGATGGGTGATTCCCACACAGTGGTAGGTTCTCAACTGCTCCACTCGCTGTAGGAAATGCCACACTCTCTGCCTGGTGTTGAGTAGTTGGGTTGGAGGTTTTAATGACATAGTTATGTAGAACGCAAGTGGCCTTGATCACCTTATCCACGTTCTGAGGCTGCAACCTGATTCTTCTTTGATATACAGTACTTCCCACTTGGCAGCAAGTATTCCAAACGAGTTCTCTACCACCCTCCTTGCTCTTGATAGCCTGTAGTTGTAAACCCTCCTAGCCTCATCCAGGTCCTTTCCAGGGAAGGGGCACATTACTTTGCGTGAGAGAGGAAAGGCTTCATCCGCTACAATGACATGAGGGGCTGGCTGTGAGGAGCCAGGAAGCGGTTTTGGCTGAGGGATGGCCAGGGTGTTATTTTTTATGGCTTGCCTAAGGCACTTTGTGCAAATATGCCTCCATCACTGCTGGAACCATGACCACCAACATCTATGATGGTGAAGCAGTACCTGTGGTCAACCAGGGCCATCAAAACAATTGAGAAACCACCTTTATAGTTAAAAAAGGTGGATCCAGAGTTTGATGGTGCCTGAATGACCACATGCTTCCCATCCAAGGCACCGACGCAGTTGGGGAACTGCCATCTTTGCTGGAATCCAGCTGCAACTTCCAGCCAATCATTCTCTGTTGGAGCTGGCATGTAGAGAGGCTGCAACTTTGCCCATAAGGCATCACACACCTCGGGGATGATTTCTGCCACTGTGGACTTTCCAATGCGATAGTTCAGATATATTGTTTTAAATGAGTCCCCTGTGGCTAGGTACCAAAAAAGAATTAAAAAATAATGCCAATTAATATTAAACAAAATCTAACTTAATTGCATAAGTTAAAATCTTATGAAATGACAGTGGGGGTGCCATCAATTAGCTTAATTTCAGGGACATTTTTGTCCAGAATAATGTTGGAGGACTGCTTATAATATTGTTTTCTAACCATAGCCGTTTTTTTTATTGATGTTTTTTTTTTCTTTTTTCAGGTTCTTCATAGGGACATCAGAGTCCACCTGCTCTTTCCAGATCCATGAAGAGGGGAGAAAAACTACATACACAGGGTTCCCAATCCTAGAGGAAGTTTTAGCAGTTTTAAAAGTGATATTTAAAATGAAATATAAATAAATGAAAATTACAAGATATTTTAACTGTTTCCTGTTTGATTGTTTTCTCTCTTTATGGTTACTGAGTTGTACATTGAGGTCTGTAGTGACCACTGTGACTGATACTTGCGCTCAAAAGGCCAAGATTGAACTGCCAAATGTATTACTGTAATTTGCTGAATAGAGTGTGAAATTAACTTTTTTTTGTCCAACGAAATGTCTGTGTTCAAATGCTGGCAGCCACTCAATAGAGTACCATTGTTTTTTGTTGTTGTTGTTGTTTTGGTGGGGGGGCTGGTGAGTGAAGCAAATTGACCAACCACTTGCATATTTAACCAGCATTTAGCTGGTAAAAAAAGATCCAGTTTTCTGCACTCAGACACATGACGACAAGAGTTGCTGCCCATTTATGCCACAAGAGGGAGTATACCTTTAATTGAGCATATCTGTCAGTAGCTGAGTGAAGTCACATTAAATAGTGCATAATGGAAAGGCTGGTCAAAAACGTTACAATGTATAGCAATGTTTGTGTATTTAGCAGAATACCAAGTAGAAGAAAATAACTCAATCTACTTTTTTCATGTTTGCAACACTGTGCCGTTTTTCCCTTCCTGAGGATCCACTCATTTGGATTAAAAACAGGTCAGCATCACATGACGGTTTGTACAGTGTATGATTTTTGATGTTGAATAAAACTAAATTTTAAGCTAACTGATGGCATTTAGGAAACACTTTTTAGATGGTCTAACGTTACTCTAGTCCAGGGGTCTGCAACCTTTGCCATTAAAAGAGCCATTTTTGACCAAGAATAATTTGAAAAAATCTGTGTGGAGCCGCAAAACATGTTTGAGCCTTATAATCAAGGTAAATAGCCTATTAAGTCTAAATTAGCATATACTTATGGTCTAAATAAACATTTGTTAATATGTTTTACCACAAGGTGGACACTGTGCAGGGCACTATTTATGATTATTTGGTACTTAAATTTTGCAGAGCTGGCAGTGAGAGCAAACAAATCTGTCCACGCACTACTACATTCTCTATTTTATTCAATTTACTTTTTTGGATTTGGCATCCATAGCTAACCAGCCACTGCTATCGAGGTTCAGCAACATTTGGATTCATAGAATGAATTTCCATAGAATTCTTTTCTCAAAGGCTCAAGGAGCCACTGGACAGGGGCTAAAGAGCCACATGTGGATCCGGAGCCACAGGTTGCCTACCCCTGCTCTGGTCGCTTGGCGCTGATGGGCTCTCTGAAGTTTGTTTTTTCCTTAGTGATGTCCTCTTTGATGATCACCAGGATAGCATCAAATTGTTTTTGACTCATCCTAAAGTATGAATAAAATTTGTCTTCAAAAGACGCCAGCTCTCGAAATGGCGAGGATCAGTTCAGCTTCATTTCCTGCATCATTTCCGTGCACATCAACCCGTCCTGTAAAGACTTCCAACGGAAGAGTGCAACATGCAACATGAAGAATGATGACATTTAAAAGTAACACTACAGAGTGTGGGATTCTCCAAACTGATCTCTTTTTTGAATGATTTCGTGAACCCACACCCTTCTGGTTTTATTTTTCTTTCTCGCAACATAGAGCAATAACAGGTAATCAATATCCATTTTATCCATCACTCTGCTCCCCTGCCGACCGCACCGAGCAGTGTGTGTTTGGCGTAACCTAGCAACACAACGATATCGTTCATTGGTGTGGATGCTGCCATTGTGATCGTTATAGTTAACATTACAGTTCTTGGTGTGGACGGCCCTTTATGTTCAGAAACCCTAGTTTTCAACTCTCGTTTAGTTTTACCAATGTATGCTAACCCACAAGGGCATTTCAGAAGATATACAACAAATTTTAGTTCTGCAGGAGATCCTACTTGTAATGTTAAACTTTTTGCCTGTGTGGGGATGTAAAAAAAAAAAAAAAAATCCCCTCTGAACATAGCATTGCACTGGGCACAGTTAAAATATGAAAAATTACCTCTTGCTGGGTTAGACAAAAAATGTTGAGGAGGCACATAACAATCAGCTCTGACCAGGGTGTCCCTTAAATTCCTAGCCCACTTATTGGCAAAATTGGCCCTCCACTCTCCTCTTGTATGCCTCCTTAGATTCCCTGATGCCTCTCTTCAGTTCCGCTTTCAAAAAGCCATACTGCTCCTTGTCCCCTGTCTGGAATGTAGAGTCCTGCTTTTTCAGCAGTCTTTTAACCTCCGCAGACATCCACGGTTTCTGATTGGGAAAGAATCTGATGTGTCTCGACAGTAATATTGTCCACACAGTGCTTGATGTATGCCATGTACAGTTTATTCTTATCAGTTCTGAACAACATTGAAATCTCCTGGTCTGCTAACCTACAAAAGGTGGCTACAGAGAGATTATAAACAGGAGGAATGAATGCGCTTTTTGGTTTCAGATCTGACAGAAAAACTATCGGTTCAACAGGAGGAGAAAAGGCATGCTGCGTATGAGGGGGTGAATTTATTGTCAAAAAAGGCTCTTAGTTTAACAGATCTGAAGAACTTGAATAGTTCTACTCTGGTTTGAAAAGAGTTAGCAGGCTTAAATGGAACAAAAGACAAACCCTTAGACAAAACAGACAGTTCTTCAAGAATGAGGCACCTGCTGGAGAGATTGATGACCTTTAACTCCTTCCCTGTTGTCTGCCGCTGGTATGTGCGGTGCTTCCTGCCGCCCCTCCGCGTCGGGCGTCTTTTGCGGTGGCTCTGGTTAAGCAGCGGGGTATGTCTAAAAAAGTGTGCGGTCCAGATGTAGTGGATGGGCCCTCGCTTCCTGAGTCCTCTGTGGACAGATCAAAGGATGAAAAGCTCTGAGCATCTGCTTCGATGTTACGAAGTTGCTGGGAGTTGAATTTCGTTTTCATGTCTTTCTTTAGATCCATATTCCATCCATATTATCGGACCGTGTTTTAGAAAGTTCATCTTTTGTGAATTGGTTCACCAGCAGCATTAAGACACAGGGCAGGAGGCATCTATGGGAAATAACATGCTTTCAGAGTCAGAGTCTGAAAAAGCTAGGGTAAAAGCTCTCAACTCGGTAAGTTTATCAATGTCTTGGTATGACATGTCCACAGGACGTGCGGCACTCAGTGAATGAAGAACTGGTACTGTCAGGTGCACAGCTGTGATAAAGACTAAACAGACAAACAAAACAACAGCACTCATTGATCCATCTTCTTTTGTATTTTAATTGTGGACAGAAAACGAACACGTTTCAGCGTAAAGCCATCATCAGCGTGGAGAACAAAAGAAATGACAATACAAATATAGATAACCAGGTGAGACCCAAAGTCCAATCAGTGACAAGACCATATGATTATACAATAGGATCCATTTGTGCAAACACACAGCCAACTTGATGATGTCAACACCTCCGCTCGCCTTGGCTGTTGTACTGTGTTGTATACATGCATTTAGAATAAAACAATATAAACACAGCCCAGCCTTGCATCTTTTCATTGTCATTGTAAGAAATTAATATGTATATGTTTTTAATGTTTTAACATATATAACTGACATACAAAAACATATAAATAGCCAAAATATTTTCATAAAATGTCAAATGTTTTGTGGTCAATAAAAGAATTTAATTTTTAAGAGGGCAGAGTAGAGTAGAGTAGAGTAGAGTAGAGTAGAGTGGAGTGGAGCAGAATAGAGCAGAGCATAGTAGAGTAGAGTAGAGTGGAGAAGAGTATAGTGGAGCAGAGTATAGTAGAATAGAGCTAAATAGAGCAGAGTGTAGTAGAGTAAAGCAGAGTACAGCAAAGTAGAGTAGAGCAGAGTATAGTAGAGCAGAATATAGTAGAGTAAAACAGAGGAGAGCAGAATAGAGTAGAGAAGAGTAGGGTAGAGTAGAGTAGAGTAGAGTAGACCAGAGTATAGAGTAGAGCACAGCACAGTAGAGTAGAGCAGAGTATAGTAGAGTAGAGCAGAGCAGAGCAGATTATAGAGTAGAGCAGACTATAGTAGAGTAGAGCAGAGTAGACAAGAGTATAGTAGAGCAGAGTATAGTAGAGTAGAGCAAAGTAGAGCAGAGTAAAGCAGAGTGGAGTATATCAGAGTAGAGCAAAGTAGAGCAGAGTAGAACAGAGCAGAGTAGAGCAGAATAGAGTAGAGCAAAGAAAAGTAGAGCAGAACAGAGCAGAGTAGAGCAGAATAGAGTAGAGTAGAACAGAGTACAGTAGAACAGAGTATAGTAGAGTAGAGCAGAGCAGAGCAGAGAAGAGCAAGACTTTGGACCACAAAATTATAGGGTTTAACTACTGACCATTCCATTTTGTCACTACCGAAATGATCATGTCACTACTGAAACTTTACCACAGGTTTCGGTAGTGACATTCCTAGCTATTTTTCAGTATAACTAAAGAATGCTAGCAGTCACATGGCTAACAAGCACATGTTTGAAGAGTTGTTCACACAGAAAAACACAATATTTTGCATAAACCCCCTAAATTTTTACATAATTGAAGAGAACGTGTGTTCGGTAGTGACAACTTTAAAAGTTACACACTGATTTTCAGACTTTGGCAGACAGTTATTTAAATGATTGGAGTCAGCGACTTACAATGCAGCCATCTGGGACAGGGTTGCAGTACTACCCCCCTTCTCAGAAATTCAGGGGTGTGGCTAAAATCCAGACTCAACAGAGCATTAAAACTCTTGTGTTTCAGTAGTGACATGAAAACATTTATTTGAATGTTTGAATACATCTAAATCTTTCAACTTCTGTTTAAACTTAATCACAAAGATGTTTTAAATTATACTATTGAAAAAAATATGAAAAATGTTTTAAGTGTTATTTACATGAATTGAATTTTAGAGGTCAGGGTTGGGGACAGCTACTTCCCAATAGAAAGTACCCTATAAATGGTGATTTTGTATATATTTATCACTTTTTCATTTAATGTCCTCTGTTTAAATAGGTCATAACATCATCTTTGTAAATATCTATGTCTGAATACTCAATTTTATTATTTTTGTTGTTTTTTTGGTAAGGGACAGCACTTTGCACAAAATCGGTAGAATGCCCCAAATATAAAACAACAACATATAAAACAAACTATCTGAAAAGTAACTATACAGTAGCTATCAAATAAATGTAGCTTGAGTAGAATGTACAGTAGTTCCCTCTAAGTAAATGGAAATACCCAAAGTACATCAAATTTGTACTTAAGTAGGCTACAGTAGCTACTTGAGTAAATATATATATATACTTAGTTACTGTCCATCACTGCATTTGTCTCATCATTATGCTTTCTGTCTACATTTTTATGGAGACTTGACAGTTTACTTGGTACACCTAGAAAAAACAACAGCAGTTTAATATTGTATTAAGTCTGACATTTTATTGAAGTGTTAAGTTGTAGACTGTGGTGCTGTTGAACTGTATTGGATTATACTGACAGCAGTTTCTCATTTAGCCTGGCCTCACCAATATTAATGGGATCAAACAGGTCAGATGTGAAGAGGAAAATTTTATTCAGCCACACTTCAGACATCAGGTATACAATTCATATCAGATAATCAATATTTAAAATGCTGTTGAATAAATACTACAATTAATCTTTAAACACAATAAATAAATTACAATAAATTCTTAAAATCATTATTGAATGGTAAAAACACATAGGCCTAAACAAGCAAAAGAATGCAAAGAACAATAACATGTTACAACATTTAATAATATAAGAATATATCTTACTCCTCCGAGAACCGTCACCTTATCGTGGTGGAGGAGTTTGAGTGCCCTAATGACCCTAGGAGCTATGCTGTCGGGGGCATTTTGCCCCTGGTAGGGTTTCCCGTGGCAGATTGGTTCTGGGCGAAGGGTCAGACGAAGAACGGTTCAAAAGACCCTTCATGATGGTTATGATCAAGGACAAGTGTACCCGGCCCGGAGGGTTACCGGGGGCCCGCCCTGGAGCCAGGCCTGGGGTTGGGGTCCGTGGGCGAGCACCTGGTGGTCGGGCCTTCGCCCATGGGGTCCGGCCGGGCCCAGCCCGAACCGGCTACATGGGTTCGTCCCCCTGCAGGCCCACCACCCGTAGAGGGATCCAGAAGGGTTCGGTGCAATGTGGATTGGGCAGCAGACCAAGGCGGGGGCCTTGGCGGTCCGATCCTCGGTTACAGAAGTTGGCTCTTGGGACATGGAATGTCACCTCTCTGGCGGGGAAGGAGCCGGAGCTTGTGGAAGAGGCTGAGCATTACCAGCTAGATATAGTCGGCCTCACCTCGACACATAGTTCCGGCTCTGGAACCCTAGTCCTTGAGAGGGGTTGGACTCTCTCCTTCGCTGGAGTTGCTCCGGGTGAGAGGTGGAGGGCCGGGGTGGGCTTTCTGATAGCCCCCAGACTCTCTGCCTGTACATTGGGGTTTACCCCAGTAGACGAAAGGGTTGCTTCCCTGCGCCTTCGGGTCGGGGAACGGGTCCTGACTGTTGTCTGTGCTTATGCACCGAACAACAGTTCAGAGTACCCACCCTTTTTGGAGTCCCTGGGACGGGTGCTGGACAGTGCCCCAACCGGGGACTCCATTGTTCTGCTGGGGGACTTCAACGCTCACGTGGGCAATGACAGCGGGACCTGGAGGGGCGTGATTGGGAGGAATGGCCTGCCCGATCTGAACCCGAGTGGTGTTCAGTTATTGGACTTCTGTGCGGGTCGCAGTTTGGCCATAACTAACACCATGTTCAAACATAAGGATGTCCATCGGTGCACGTGGCACCAGGACAGCCTAGGTCGCAGGTCAATGATCGACTTTGTAGTTGTATCATTTGACCTGCGGCCATATGTTCTGGACACTCGGGTGAAGAGAGGAGCAGAGCTGTCAACTGATCACCACCTGGTGGTGAGTTGGATCAGATGGTGGGGGAAGACGCCGCGCAGACCTGGCAGGCCCAAACGAACAGTGAGGGTCTGCTGGGAACGCCTGGCGGAAGAACCTGTCCAGATGATCTTCAACTCCCACCTCCGGGAGAGCTTCAACCGCGTCCCGAGGGCGGAGGGGGACATTGAGTCCGAATGGGCCTTGTTCCGCTCTGCCATTGTTGAGGCGGTGGTCGCGAGGCCGCTGGTGCCAGTCGCGGTGGTAATCCCGAACCGCTGGTGGACACCAGAGGTGAGGGGAGCCATCAGGCTGAAGAAGGAGGCCTACAGGGCATGGTTGGTCTGTGGGTCTCCAGAAGCAGCTGACGGTACCGCGGGCTGCGGAGGCGCGGCGGCAGTCGTGGAGGCAAAAACTCGGGCGTGGGAGGAGTTCGGTGAGGCCATGGAGGAAGACTATCGATCGGCTCCAAAGAGGTTCTGGCAAACCATCCGGCGCCTCAGGGGGGGAAGGCGGCAACTTGCTCACACTGTTTACAGTGGGGGCGGAGAGCTGCTGACGTCAACTGGGGACATTGTCGGGCGGTGGAAGGAATACTTTGAGGAGCTCCTCAATCCCACCAACACGTATTCCAGTGAGGAAACAGAGACGGGGGTCTCGGGGGCGGGTCGTCCAATTTCTGGGGCAGAAGTCGCCGAGGTGGTGAAACAACTCCGAGGCGGCGGAGCCCCGGGGGTGGATGAGATTCGTCCCGGATATCTCAAGGCTCTGGATGTTGTAGGGCTGTCTTGGCTGACACGCCTCTGCAGCATTGCGTGGACATCGGGGGCAGTGCCTCTGGAGTGGCAGACCGGGGTGGTGGTCCCCATTTTCAAGAAAGGGGACCAGAGGGTGTGTTCCAACTACAGGGGGATCACTCCTCAGCCTACCCGGTAAGGTCTACTCCAGGGTGCTGGAGAAGAGGGTCCAGTCGATAGTTGAACCTCGGATCGAGGAGGAGCAATGTGGTTTTCGTCCCAGACGCACGGAACCGTGGACCAGCTCTTTACCCTCGCCAGGTGCTGGAGGGGGCATGGGAGTTCGCCCAACCAGTCCACATGTGTTTTGTGGATTTGGAGAAGGCTTACGACCGTGTCCCCAGGGGCATCCTGTGGGGGGTGCTCCGGGAGTATGGGGTGGGTGGCCCTTTGCTAAGGGCCATCCAGTCCCTGTACCGAAGGAGCATGAGTCTGGTTCGCGTGGCTGGCAGTAAGTCGGACCTGTTCCCGGTGAGGGTTGGACTCCGCCAGGGCTGCCTTTTGTCACCGGTTCTGTTCATAACTTTTATGGACAGAATTTCTAGGCGCAGCCAAATGGTGGAGGGTGTCAGGTTCGGTGATGGGAGAATCTCGTCCCTGCTTTTTGCGGATGACGTGGTCCTCCTAGCTCCATCGAACAGTGACCTCCAGCTCTCACTGGGGCGGTTCGCAGCCGAGTGTGAAGCGGCTGGGATGAGAATCAGCACCTCCAAGTCCGAGGCCATGGTCCTCAGCCGGAAAAGGGTGGATTGCCCACTCCAGGTCAGGGGGGAGGTCCTTCCTCAGGTGGAGGAGTTTAAGTATCTCGGGATCTTGTTCATGAGTGAGGGTAGGATGGAGCGGAGATTGACAGGCGGATTGGAGCAGCGCCAGCAGTGATGCGGGCGCTAACCGGTCCGTTGTGGTGAAAAGGAGCTTAGCCAGAAAGCGAAGCTCGATTTACCGGTCGATCTTCGTCCCAACCCTCACCTATGGTCACGAGCTCTGGGTAGTGACCGAAAGAATGAGATCGCGAATACAAGCGGCCGAAATGAGTTTCCTCCGCAGGGTGGCTGGGCTCAGCCTTAGGGATAGGGTGAGGAGCTCAGACATTCGGGAGGGACTCGGAGTAGAGCCGCTGCTCCTCCACATCGAGAGGAGCCA
Organism: Epinephelus fuscoguttatus; assembly: GCF_011397635.1. Taxonomy (NCBI): domain Eukaryota; kingdom Metazoa; phylum Chordata; class Actinopteri; order Perciformes; family Serranidae; genus Epinephelus; species Epinephelus fuscoguttatus. The sequence goes on along the minus strand of NC_064770.1, from coordinate 14,993,503 downwards.
GTTGAGGTGGTTCGGGCATCTGGTAAGGATGCCTTCCGGACGCCTCCCTTGGGAGGTGTTTCGGGCATGTCCAACCGGGAGGAGACCTCGGGGCCGCCCCAGGACACGCTGGAGGGACTACATCACCCGGCTGGCCTGGGAACGCCTCGGGGTTCCCGCGGAAGAGCTGATGGAAGTGGCTGGGGAAAGGACTGTCTGGGCTTCCTTGCTGAGGCTGCTGCCCCCGCGACCCGGACCCGGATAAGCGGAGGACGACGACGACGACAACGACGATGAAGAATATATCTTATACTGAAACTGAATATTGCTCATTAGACATTCCCCTAACGAATTACATTTCATATTTAAACACTACAGAGATATCAGCCACGAATTTCAAAAGGACTACCTGAGAGAGGTTCCTCTCTGGGGCAGCCTGAGCGCTCAAACACACGTTTATTATCTATGAGCGCTGACACCGCTAGATGACAGAGGTGTCAGCGCACGTGAGCGCTGACACCTCTGTCATCTAGCGGACCTCAGTCACATTCAACTGGGCTCTATATTAAAACATCGACCACGGGTCTGACGTTTAAACTATGCATGAAAACACTACGTTCTGCGACAAAACAACAGTAACATATCGGTAATTATGGCTTACAATTTCGGCCTTTCCCTCACTTGTCATTTTCCGATGATTGTTGCGAAATGCATGCTGGGATACCTGGCTGTCTGAGGTCCACACAAGTCTGCTCGATGCATTCCCGGTGAAATGGGTGTGGCGAGAACACATCCGGAAATTTGGACTGAACTTGGCTAGATGTGAACTTTGAATTGGAACAGTACTTGGGCTGTGACTGATGACGTGTCACAAGTCCACAAGAACACAAGTCCGCACAAGAACGCATATTGAGAAACAGCTATAGACTTCCATGTAAAATGCTTTTTTTTTCTAATTGCAGGCACTCCAATGCCCCAACGTGTTGTCGTCATACATAAACCACCAAGTACCATTCATGTGTTCCTCGGATGGTCCGATTTCCCATGTCAGGAAGTCGTTCTTACTTCACTGTGTGTTTATGAGCATTTAGGTGGTAATGTGGAGACATCATGGACATTACAAAGAAGATGTGTTGTATTTTATCACTCAAAATGTTTAAAAAACACGTTGTCAACTGTTTCCACTGAAATATTGCTTTACGGCCGGAAACTCATTTTTCCGATTATTCCGACATCACATGAGGCAGCGCCACTGCGCAGTGGTCACATTCAAGATCAACATGGCTAACATTTCCGGCTGATCCAAGAGGTTTTTTTTAACCATATAGGTTAACCATATAGGTTAAAAAGAAATGACACACAGTGCGCCCAAATTCACACCTGTTCGTTCCTCTCTATGGATTTTCTCCGCAACCATTGGCGAGAAGCCACACATATCATGTGAAACAGCAGAACTGTAGCTTTGTCTGACACTTGTTGGTAGTCCAATGTTTTCACAGCGAAAAAAAAATTATAAAGTTACACTAAAATGATGTATAACAGAGCTTTCATACAGCTTTGCACACACATTATTCTTGGATGGATTACTCGCGAATGCAGGGTCGCACAGAAATACCATGCATATCACATGAAAGTGCAGGAGCAGAGCTTTCCACTGATACCACACACATCATTGTGCTGTCATCCCATCACGCTTCAGATACAGATCAATTGTCTACAAAATGAAAACCTGACGAATTTCTTTACAATCCATTATACAGATCTTGTTATCAGTCACTTCATATAGTGAGGAATATCGTATCTTACCACGTCTTAGGCTTGCGTGTGTTTCTCCCTGTCTATCCACATTTGTAGTCCGGCTTTCAGGATGTAAATATCTCCATATTGTCCAGTTGACACTCCATCAAACTTTGTATGACACCAGCCACTTCACCTTTGCGCACCCAGACGACTGTAGCCTAATTATGCATGCATGACAGGGCCATAGTCACCATATACTGTACATTGAGGGGAACATGTGTCCCCCCCAATGCCCAAAATGTCTCCCCAATATATAACTGAAACTGAAAAACAATAACAAAAAATGTTCAGGTCAGGTCAAAGAGCAGTGATACTATGTGATGTGCATTGTATTATGTTCTAGGGTATGCCTGCATTTATTTCTTTAATCAGAACACAAAATTAATTTCCACTTAGCTATAATAAAATGTTTTCTGATTAAGACTGAGAATGACTCAGTGAATACCTTATTTGATTAATGGTAAAACAGGTCTCTGTTTACATTCAAAGGTATTTGTGTGGGCAAACTGATGAAAAGTAGTCTGCTGATGACCACAGTGGATTGTTCAGTCATTGTAGAGCCAAATTAATTCAAATTTACCCATTGAACGGGTTGCCTCAGCCATCGTCACAACAATTGCCCCCCCTGAGAAATTTGGCAGGAGCCGCCACTGCTATGTAACACACCAAAGAAGAGGGGAAACCCTAAAAGGCATAATATGTCTCCTTTAAAACACCTACACAACACACACACACGCACACACACACACGCATGCGGCCCATACACACATCAAGACAACCCTGACACTTTCCCTTTCCCAACCGATTGAAATTGCAAACTTTGAATGAGCATATCTCATGCCCCATATGTCGTAAAGACATGAAACTTTGCACAGAGGTGCCTCTCCGCATGAGGAACAAATTTGCCTCAAGAACCCATAACTTCCAGTATATAGATTTTCCGCCATTTTGATTTTTTTGAAAAACACTTACAATCGATCTTTTCCTAGGAAGTTTGACCGATCTGCATGAAACTCGGTGAACATAATCTAGGGAGCAATATCTAAAGTTCCCTCTTGGCAAAAGTTGGAAAACTTACTTAAACTGAGCTTCTATAAGGCAATGAATATTGCGGAGGGCGTGGCTCATCACATAAAGGTGTATAACATCTCAAGGGTTTCACCGATCACCATGCAACTTTGTAGGCATATGACCACACATAATCTGAGGGGACCCCTCCATTATTAACCCAATCAAACAAAATGGGGGCACTAGAGAGCTAATTTCTTATCTAGGCCTAACCGCCGTATTGATTTTTACTAAACTTGGTAGGTATGTAGAACAGGACGTCTCAAGGTGACTGGAGAAATTTAACTCTAATTGGCAACTGGGTGGCGCTATAACAACAGAAAAATGCTTAAAAATGTCTAAAATGCGACCGATCACTGTGGCTCCCCCTGTGGCCAAATGTTGTTGTTGGTTTTTTGTTTTTTTTTATAATTATTGGTATGACGAAGTCATGGTATGGTATGCTGATGCAACAAGGGCTAGCTATACCATTCCCATGTGAACTACCAGTGCGTCCCACTTTTGAGTCAATACAACATATAAACACTTTAACTATCTGCCTTTCAGCATGCTATCTCAACTACTAATGTACAGTTTTAGCCCACTAACTCTCCCACTATTAGCAATGGTGCTACTGTAGTTTCAGTAAAGCCGTCGTACTATCAAATTCACAAAAACTCTGTCTGAATACATTGCTCTTCTTAATGGGTTCAGTTGACTATTTAATCTGCAATTTCCTATGACCTGTATCCCAAACACACACCATGTGAAACTGTACGTGGGCAACTGTGCACTCAATGGGTATGGACTAGTATACATAAATGTCAGAAAACACACCTGTAAAAATACATTTAAACAACTTCCTTGACCACAGAATCCTCTGCTTAAACAACCAGTTCCACCTATGTCATAACACACAAACACACACACTCATGCTGGAAACACGCACACTGTACACTCTCGTGCACATCACACACACACGCCCTATACACACGTTTCAAAGGGTATATCTTATTTATTTACTTACTTATTTATGAGTACATTGTGCCTTATGAGACATATTCAATCATAACTGGGCAAAAAGAGTAAAATCAGCCTCTTTTTCTCAACATCAAAGTCATTTCACCCTAACTACATCTTTCATGGCTGTATAAAGGAGATCACACTACAACACCTAAAAACATCTGCAAAAACAATCAGGAAAGACACTATCGTGCACCTAAGTTATTTACTGTATAAAGGAAGCAAACTCAATAAGCCCTGATACTCTCCTTCCTTTAAAACACCTTTGAAGTTATGACTGGCCAGTTTTCTTTTTATTTACTACTATTGTATTGAAGAACATATACACATGATGCTGTATGAGACGTATTCACTCATAACTGGGCAAAAAGGGTTAAATCAGCCTCTATTTCTTTTTCACACTAACTACACTTTTAACGGCTGTGTGTCTTTTGACAAAGACAAAGACATGAGTGGAAAAACTGCAAAATGCTTCTATTTTCCCCCAATATCATTAGCTTCTATAACAATATATTCTCCCACTCTAGTCTTGTAGCCTTGTCAAACCCCAGCATGCCTCTTTATCATGCCTCTGTCTATCTTTTTACCCCCATTAACACACCTCCAGCACCAAAAATACAAAAATCTTCTTGACTTGAAAAGACAGCTTCACACTTACCTGTTGTTGACCATGGACCAGAGGAGAGTGGTCAGCAGGGTCCCCAAACAAATAAAAGTGAACATCCAACAGATGTGTAATTTCAAACGCAGTACCCTCATAACTGTCCCCTCCTGCTTACCATTAGCCGTCTTATCTTTTGTTCTCACACTCTATCTCTAAATGCTTTCATTATTTGGTCTCTCTTGCCTTCCTTTGTCTTACTTTACCCAACCCCTCCCTTCACCTCTCCTTGCCACTCCTACTCCTGCTCATCTGGATATTGTTCAATGTAACCTACATGGGAGATGTGTGACACTAAAACCAGTTTTATTATCAATGCAAAGTCTGATTCATTTGGATTCATTTGTAACAAAGTTTCCTTGTGTTATATATTCTTTGATGCTCCCTATGGGTTGGCAGTGGGTTGCAGCCCTAAGCAAAGTTCAAGTGAACCTGAAATCTTATGTATTTTCCAATGCAGACTGCATTCATAAAATAGTAGTATAAGCATTGGCCTGTTAGGTAGGATCTTTTTCTTGACCCATGAGCATCTCATCTTTCTGGTTTTCCAGTTTAGCAGCATGTCCAAAAAAAAACCCCATCCACATACCTTATGATTGGGACTCACTGCCTCCTACCTGGCAGCTGAAAGATTTGCCTGTTTAACAGGAAGTTTTTCTCGCTTATTTGTTTAGACCTGCAGTGTTGGTTACCTGTGTTGAAATAATGCCAACAGCTAGACAAATACTCCTTTATGAGCTCAAACCAGTTGTATTTATCAGGGATACCACACTGTCCACCCTCATCATCCATCTATGTCAATGCAAACAATGTCTATGTTCATACATACATTCATGTGTTTGTGCATTTTGTAAAATGTGCATTTCTTTGAGTGCCATCCTGGTATCCCCTAACAATTTTTTTTGTTTTACATATTCGTTGATGCTCCCTATGGGTTGGGAGTGAGTTGCAGCCCCAAGCAAAGAAGTTCAAGTGTATCAAGGTCTTGTCCACAAGTGAGAGCAAAATGGAGCGTGAGATTGACAGGACAAAATTCCAAATCAGTTTTTTGACTGTGGGCAAAAACGTTATCTGTGAAATTTGATCTGTGGTAGACAGATATTATTCAAAAAGAGCCTGAAAATTATGTTGAGCCTGAAAATGATCACTCTGAAATGACATTTAGTGTCTTTATCCCAGACTAAAAGGGGATTTATGGTTGTGCGCAGACCCTACGATATTAATCCGGACACATTTTCCCCACAAAACACAAAATGCTAACGTTATTAGCACAAGCCAATGGCATTTTAGCAGCTAGCGATCTTTTCATTTTCTCATATAAAACCAGGGACAACAGCAACATTTAACAAAGGTAACGGCACACAGTTTGGCTCCATTACAACTCACAAAGTTAACTGACAAAACAACTGTCTTGTACTATCATGTTTTTTAAAACAAATTCATATGGCATTTTACATGCATTGATTACCCTAGCGGCTGGTGATCTTTCTTACCAGGGACAACAGCAACATTTAACGAAGGTAACGGCACACAGTTATTAAATAAATTAAAACATATACAGCAGATAAAAGTAGAGCATGCTAAAAGTAAATACAACAATAAATAGTATCTATGCAATAATAAATAGTGTCAAAGTTATCTATTAGGCTACCATTCCACTCTAAATAGATTTAAAAATTTCAATATAATCTTAATACTATTTATGCTTATTTCATTATTGTTATTTCATTATTGTTATTATTGGTTTACTTTTTAGTAGCACTGTATTTTCTAAGGATGACTCATTTTAGTAACTATTTACAGTAAAAAAGAAAAAACAAGCAAACAAACAAACAAAAAATTATACACTGGGCCCTCAAAGTGCTCTCTGAAACTACACCTGGCAAAACTTTGTCATAGAGCTAAACCAAATACATCATTTGAAAGGCCTCAACCTGGAGAGTAACATATGTCAGTATGAAGATTCTACATGGCTCCTGCTTTAAAATACTGACCTTTGAACCTTGACCTCAGTGCATGTTTTACTTTACTTTACTGAGTTTATTTGAGCAGGGACAATGCATACTAATCGACAGTAAAACATGCATAAAACTGTAAGTATGCCAGCGTTAGCAAGGTTGCTAGTTTTCAGCTGCAGTCCCTGGGCTAGATGTTAAAGCCAAAAACAAAATATATAAAGACATTTTTAAAACTAGATGAGCAGCAAGTATTTAAAAGGACATCCATGCACTAGACATTCATGCATCTACGCTTAGGACATTCATGCATCTAGTTACACATGCAGTTATGGCTAAATTAAAGAGTGTTATCACTAGATCTAGGGGCAATACAAGGACATTACACAGTCAGGTGACACAGAGTACAGTCGGACTTGCATGTAGATGGTCATGCAGGCAACACACACACACTAAGCAGAGCAGGTAAACATTAGGTACAGGGACAAAGCAAAGCCAGCACACGATCATGCATTGCACAGGCAAACACACAAGGAGACAGTCAGGAACAGTGAGGCAAGCAGCTACGACGGGGTTAGTGAATGATCACACGCCTGATTTTCTAACAACCAGGTTGAAGGTTTGAAGGCTTATAATTCAGCAACAAAAGGGGGTACAGACATGGGACCAACTGTTATAGAGAGCTCTTGACCTCAGCTATCACGTGAGTGTAGTCAGCAACTGGGGGTGCTGTCAGATATGGGTAAAATATGGTTTAAATTAATTTTCACCCATTTAGAAATTAGATATTTAAAATCTGATTACACAAATGTGTTCACCATCCCCTTAAAGTGCAGAGTGTACTCTCAATTCAGTATTTACAACTTCCAAATCTAGGAAAAACACTTATATTTTTAAAAAACTACAATTCCCTAGGACAGCGCCATGCAGCTTGATACATGTCAGCAACGTAGTTGTCGTTCTTCTGATTTGCAAAATTAGGGTTATAAATAGGGTCATAAAAAGATATATCTACTGAATATATCAAATGTCTAGTAAAGCAGAACTAGTAATGACACTGTGCCTAGATTAACTATATTGAGAAAAAATAAGGATGTTGGCTAATTTCAGATATTTTAGTTTGTACTTTAGAAACATAAACATAAAATAGGGCATTCGCGGAACCCATCGGCTGTATTCGGCGTCTGACTTCTGGCAGACGGTGATACAACCGATGGGGGCAGACCCCCAATTTTTTGGCATTCTGGTTTGATTTGGGCAGAGGAGGCGAATTTCCGTTTCCGACTTCCGTTTATAAGTAAATATGCTGAACCATTGCAATGGATTCAGAGTTTGCAGTGACGCCAATTATGTTCTGTCTCGTTAGTTCACCATATGGACTGTTTATCCTGGCAACAACTGCAGCCGACTCAAACATGATTGGTCAATATCACGTGGACTACAAACAGCCTACAACCGGAAACCAGGGATCTTCCGCTCTTCTTCCAGAGGCAAGATCTCCGGTGTGTTACATAAGACAGCAGAATCAACAGTACAGTATACATACATAAACATATATCCACAACCTTACTTTTCAGTCAGTTTATAGATAGTAGTCAGGTATAGACACTTATTCATATGTATGCACACCACACCCACTCTTACTTATTCAGCATGCATCTTTGTATACTACGTCTTTGTTTTTTAATGGGCATACACATCAAAACTAAATAGTATAAAGATTCTGCATTTGGGAAAAGGGAAAATGATTGCTTAGAGGGCGTGGCTTAATACAGTTAATCTAAATGTTTAGACATTTCACATTCCAAACAAAACAAATCATAATAAATCACTAGTATGTTTGAAAGACCTGATTTTTTTCTGCACATACACAGAATTCTGACAAGTTTGCTACCCTGCAACCTTTAGTTTATTCAGATGTCTGTCACAATATGTTTTTAAGAATATGCTAAATTAATTAACTATATCTCAACAAATCTTCATTTACATGTAGCCAAAATTGACAGACATTCTTTGGACACTAGATATCACATTTAAAATGGCATTCAGTTCGGTTTAACAGTGAGCCCAGAGTGACATTTGATAACTTGCTGTAATTCGGACTGTATGCACAGCATCATCATCTAATTTTTAACCAAATGTTATTAAAGTATTTAACAATGCACCCAAAACCAGCAGAAAGAATGATTACTATTTGTTTTTTGCCAACGCTTTACTGTTGTAGTGATCTAAGACTATCAAGAGAAAAAAAAAAAAAAAACAGTTTTGCATGTGACGTTATAGCCGTCAGAAGATGTCTTCCTGGTGAGTGGTTACAAAGGTTGATCTGTGGGAGAATAAATATGAGAGCAACACAGAATACCTGAGAGCCTTACTACATTATATTCCATTTTATTTTCAATTTTCAATATGGTGATTGAATTTTGTGTTTTAATTTACATAAAGACATTTCCACCAAAAATTGTTGCATAAAAACATCACCAGGATGCTGGAAATGAAGTATCAAGTTTCCTGCGGGAGGATCCCCAGACACCCTGCTGAAATGGTGTCCCCACCAATGAAATGAAACACCCTTAGACCTGCTTTCTCTGGAGCTGTACCCACTGATCAAGCTTCTTTTTGCTTGTTCTAACACATCGTGGCCAAACTGATGAATCTGTTGACCTCTAATACAAAAGTATGTGAAAGACTAAATGAGTGAATGGGCTACAACAATTTGTTCTTGTCCAGTCAGCTGACCCTTGTACTGGGAACTACTTTTCACCTGATTTGCAGTCTCCCAGATGAAGCCTGAGCACCCCCTGACTGTGCAGCTGCAACAAGAGGTCAAACTCAGCTGGCATTGAATGGAATCCACTAGCTTTTTTGTCATCATAGTAGTGGTTAGTCAGCGCATAGTGTCCATGTGGGTGATTGCTAAAGGGCCAGAACCCGTACAGATGCACGTTGGTACAGAGTTCCAGTGCAAGGCTAACCATCATTAGTCCACTGCTGAGCCGTGCTTCTCTTAGGCGTCGGGCGCGCCAGAAGCGGGTTAGACACTGGAGGTAATCAGGGTTGAAGAAGACAGACCGTATGGGGCTTCCAAAGTCCGAAGTTGTGTAGGCAGCCCGCAGGCACACAGAAGTGGAGAAGCCAAAGGAGAAGGCGGGAAGGAGCAGCAGTGAGTTGCCGTAGGTACGCAGACTCTCCACAAATGGTCGTCGATACCCATTTAGAGATCCATACCTGAAAATAAACAGAAATCAAGTAACAAGACAAAAGAAACATTACAAGGTCTTCATCTCTTTTGCTTACTTCTTTTTGAGGATTGTTGGGTTTGCTGTCACAAGGTCAGTCTTGATGCCAACATCTTCCTCATAGCCGTTTTTCAAAGGAGGTAGGTTGCACCTGAACAAACAACAACAACAAGATATAGAAATCGTCAAAAGCAATTTTCAATCAAGGGGAATTTAATTATGATGATAAAGGTTGTCATCAGCCTTTCAGTGCACTACAAGAGACACCTTTCTCACCTGATAACAAACTGAGCTGAATCGATCATCTTTCCACAGCTGCTGTCGCTCAGGATCCCTCCATTTCCAACAACAGCACACGTGTCCCGTGTTTTGTTTTGAAAAGGATGCTCCTGGAATGAACACCAGCAGAAAAGGTTTTACAAAATAATTAAAATTTTTGGCACCTCCTTGTTGGCTTCCTTTCATCTCCGCCTGGAAAAGAGTTGAGTCCTGCCTTTCCCATTCTGCCTCTTCGGTCCTTCCCTCAGCCCCATTCTCACTTCCCCATCCCTCATAGTAATTCTCCATTTGTCCACCAGATGGATGTCTGAGTGGACACGTGACCCTTGTCAGAACTTGCCAGACAAAAGCAATGAAATAATCTCAGTGATGAAAAATTTCAGGAACAATCAAGACACCAAACAAGCAGCAGGTGGTAATGATGGTAATATTCATGAGGTCAAACATACCTTTGCGAAGATGCTGAAAATCCACGATGTCACGTTGAGGGATCTCCTCTTGTCCCCGTCGTACACAATCTTGGATCCCACCGGAGTGTTGGCCTGAGTAAGGATGGCCTTGTCAAAACCATTGCACTCAGAGCTCAGCTGTAATCTGGGGAACCCAGAGGTATTTATCAAATAACATACAAGACAGTCAGGAGCGTTGACACTGACTGAGTTTCATCATTAGCAAAATACAGCAGGACCCAAGGTCCTCATCTGACTCATGTAAATTTATTATTAATAAAGACTATCATTTTTAGTTTTCATTTTATGTCAGAAAGCAAATGGACTCAGCAGCAGCTGTTCATTATTGTGCCCCCCCTGAGCATGGTTTAATGTACAGTTCATTTGATCTGCCTTTTAAATCATACTCTTTGTACATTTCCACACTGTTACCATCATATGGACAATTCTTGCCTGTATGAACTGAAGACACTGGAGATACAGCACATCTGTGCATGCATACAGTTTTTTGTAATTCTAGTTACCTATTTTGTTTTGTTTTTTGTTTGTTTGCTTATTTTCCTCATAACATTCCCAATAAAATGAGAAAAATATAGCTGCTGTGCATCTTTAAGGGAAGTAAGCAGGTCAACAGTAGGTGCCACATAAAATTGGTATCCGCTATATGGAGGCTGGGAAGTTTTCAAAGACTCCAATATGTATAAAGAAAAAGATAAAGAAAATGACAAGAAAAAGGAACTGTTATGAATCATCTGGCCTGATCTAAGAAACTGCAACATACACCACAGTAAAACTACTAGGATATGGAAACCGCAATGGATAAACTGTGTTCATACAATCGCTGAGCCACACAGATAGGGAATTGAAAAAGAAGGAGGAGGTTGGGGAAGAAGAAAAGGAAAAGGAAGAAGAGAAGGAGAAATGACAGATCATTAGAACCTTACGTTACATGTTTACAGCCCACAAAGCAAAATGTCTGAGAGAGCAAAAGCATGTTTAATCTGCACCACCTGGAATTTGAACTCACAGCCTTTCAGGAGCAATGGCAAGTTGTTATCAAGCTGAGCTCGCTCACCTGTGCAGAATTGGGAGGTGACTTCACACTACGATACAGCCAACCACCGGGGTGCAGCAATAACAGCCATATGTGTATTTCAAACTGACGTCAGAAATTTAGTTAAAGACAAAATTCTGAAAATGTGCATACTTCATCTAGACAACAGAGAAGATAGCTGGAATGGTTTTTGTTTGTTTGTTTTTTTACACAAAGATTGATTAATCCACATCATCTACCCTGAGAGCAAAATATTTACATTTATTTACACCAGCTTTATGTAGTGAGAGTTTGCAGTGGCTGTTTAATGCATTTTGATGCACTGTAGGCTCAGTTTTTGATAACTCTAAAATCTGGGTCATGGCTTTTTGTAGGACAGCCTGAAGATACTGTGTAGCAAGTTTGATGTGAATTGAACAAAAAGTGCAGGGGAATTACCTGAATTTCTGGTAATTGTACTCCTGCTTCTTCCAGGTTTTAGGATAAATCTCTTTTACTTTTTCAATGGCCTTCCTGTGATACACACATGCAAACACACAAACAAATACATAGTCAGGTGTATAATCTCTGTAGTGTTGACATGACTTGCTCTGATGAAAGCATAAATAATTGTTAATTTCAGTAGAAGCAGTGATGGTGTTTGCTCTTACTCGCAGCGTTTACAGAGTTCGATGGGTGGAGGGTGGCTTTTCTTGTGGCGAGGCGGTCTGTGGGACGTCACATTGCTAAGGAGACCAAAGAGAACATCAAAACAGGAAAAACAGGACAGGTGGGTAAAAGGTTGATGTCAGGAAATCAAACTGATGATACAATTTGCTCTGAGCCCATTGGCACTGACACAAAGCATTCTGGCTTAACCAGTTAAATAATAAAACATTTTGAACAGAATGACATCCACTTGTCAAAGCACGTCATTTCAAGCTTGACATTTCAAGCATAGACTCACATGGTGCCTTATGAAATGTATTCACATGTGTCTGGACAAAGAGAGCCAAATCAGCCTCTTTTTCTCAACATCAAAAGTCATTTCACACTCAGTACTTTTTTTCCACAGCTTTGTGCACTCTGGCAAAGAGTGACGTGTGAAGGTGGACAAAGACTGTCAAAGTGTTCGACAAAAGTGACAAAATCTTCCCTTATTATATCAGCATCTTTTTCTGCTCTGGTCTTACAGTCCTCTCAAACCCAAGCTTTGCCTCTCGATCTTTTGCTCCCATTAACACATCCAGCACACAAAATGACCTCACTGCTATATGCGCTATAGGTGGTTGGGAAAGGTAGCTTCACACTTACTTGTTGTCAACCTTGGACCTGATGAGAGTGGTCAGCAGGATCCCAAACAGAGGAGAGTAAATACCAAACAGCACAGTGACTTTAGAGTCTCTCGCCTCATGACTCTCCCCTGCTGCTGAACTTCACCTGCTAGCACTCTCAACTTTTTTTCTCACACTCTTGTCTCACAAGAGTGTTAATATTTGGCCTTTCTCCTGTTTCATGTTTTATTTTACCCTCCTCCTCCTCCAACTCCTCTTCCTCTGCCACTGCCTCCTCCCCCTATTTCTGCCTGTCTGGTTTGACTCAGTAGCTCTATTTACACCTTGTGTCTTCTTGGTTTTTGAGTTTCAGTTTGCTGTGTTCTTCCCTTCCTGTGTTACTGTGCTGTTTTCCCTCCTTTACCCAGCTACACACCTGTCCTATATTACCCTCATTAGTCCCTACCTGCTCCTGAGTTTTAACTCACCCAATCAGCTCATCACCTCATTCCCCTGAGCTTCCCTCACCCCCTTGTCAGTCAAGTTTGTATTTAAGTCCTGATTTCAAGATTCAAGATTCAAGATCCCTTCATTGTCATTCAGCAAAACATCAGTGATGCAAAGCAGAACAAATTTACGAGCATGGTACAGTTACAAACACAGATAAATAAAAAACAAAAACAGTATATAAAAGAGAGCTTTACAAATAATAGACCTATATATACATACACATATGATTGTGTTATTGCACATACATAAATAAATAATATTGCATAAATTTGGATAGCAGCTGCCTGGCTGTGGACACAAAAGCACAATCAACGGTGTGTTATTTTGTTGAGCAGTCTAATAGCAGCCGGGTAGAAGCTGTTACTGAACCTGACAGTGCTGCTACTCAGGCTGCTGTACCTCCTGCCTGAAGGCAAGAGGGAGAACAGTTTGTTGCAGGGTTGAGTGAAGTCTCTCAGGATGCCGGTCGCTTTAGCCAGTAGGCATTTTTGAGCCAGATCCTCTATAGGTGGCAGTGTGATCCCAATAGTCCTTTCTGCTGTCCTCACCACCCTCCTCAGGGCCTTTCTGTCTGAGGTGTTAGAGTTCTCATGCCAGAGAGAGATGCAGCTGGTCAAAACACTCTCAGTGGTGTCCCTGTAGAAGGTGGTGAGGATGGATGGATGGATTGAGATGAGCCCTCTTCAGCCTCTGCAGAGAGGAGGTGTGCAGGGACAGACAGGTTATTGGCCACATGAACCCCCAGGAACTTAGCGTTCTGTACAGTCTCCACAGCAGTTCCGTTGATGAGGATTGGGGTATGCATGGGCCGTTTCCTCTTGAGGTCAATCACCATCTCCTTGGTTTTCTCGACGTTCAGTACAAGGTTGTTGTTCCTGCACCAGTTTGCAAAGAGCTTCACCTCCTCTCTGTAAGTGTTCTCCTGGTTGTTCTGGATCAGGCCCACCACTGTTGTGTCCTCCGGGTACTTAATGATGTGATTCGTACTCCGCTTCGTCAGGATGAACAGTAAGGGGCTCAGGACCAGTGTTGGGGTCGTTACTCAAAAAAGTAATGTATAACACATTACACATTACTTAGGAAAAAAGTAATCCATTACTTTACTTGATTACTCCCTGGAGAAAGTAGTTAGTTACAATACTCGTTACATTACTAGTTACTCTGTAAAATTGCCTGAAATGCATTGTCACATAATTTGCCAGTTAACGATATAGCATTAAACCTTACATATGTGTAACAATCCTAAGGTAGGTATAGTTAACTAGATGGATATACCCAGAGTCGGCTACACTTATTTCCAGGGCCTTGAAATATTTTTTCAAATTCACAAAATTTCAAGGATTTCAAGGACCCATGGGAACCCTGTTGATTTATCATGTTTTATGTGGCCTTTTGAGACTCCGTCATAAAACATGGTAAATGTTTACCATCTGTGAGCCCCAGGAGAAAAATGTAGGCCTTAGGCCTACAGATAAGTTTAAGTAAGAAACCCAACGTAAACTGCCATTTATTTCTTCTGCTAAATAATGTAATTTAAGGCAAGGAATGATCATGGCATGTAACTATACATGAGCAGTTAATTACCTGGAGTTTTCATTTGAAACAACCCAGTGTTGTATGCAATTCTATATAATAAGGCCATGCCATATCTCAGCATTAACCAATTAATGTAAAATCATATGCCGTTCCCATGTCTGTCCACTAGATTGCTGTAGAAAGCAATGAGTGAACTTAAAGCGATACTCTGCCGTTATTCAATCCATAGCTCTGCTGTCTTAGGTCACGGTATGCTGTCTATAGAACAGCGAGGAGGTTTGGTGCAGCATGGGCTGAGTGCCGGCACGACGGCCAGGGCGAACCCAATCGGGCAACTTTGCTGAAACCGAAACTATGCGGAGTTGCCTGATTGTGTTCGGCTTGTGTTGTGCCAAATTTTCTCGTTCCTTTTCCTAGCGATAGCTCACTGTAACCTCGGACACACCTATGGATTGAGTAACGCCAGAATAGTATGCGGTCCAGTCAAGCCACACAATGGGCTGGACGGGGGAAAAAAAAAAAAAAAAAAAAAAGGACTCTGCGACAGTGGAGTGAGATTTCTTAAACGGGTGTGAGAAAGTGATATTGATGGTGAAAGAGTGACAACCCTGTAAATATGTCTGTTAGGACATGAGTCAGCAAATCCGTGCACCCCTTGAGCACGCACCCTGGTATCATGTCAGGACCTGCAGCTTTCCGTGGGGTGATCTTCCTCAGGATCAGTTGGACATCAGCTGGGTCCAGATGTAGCACCTGGTCATTGTGGTGTGGAGTGGCTTTCATTGCTGGTGTTGTTAAGAACTTCAAACCTGCCAAAATAATTATTTAGGAGGCGTAGGAAGTCAGTGCTATCATCACAGTCCTGGGGGGCAGACCCGTAATCTGTTACAGATTGGATACCCCGCTACAGTCTCTTAGTGTCTCTATGGTCTTGAAAGTGACTCTGTATCTTTTGTCCATGGGCTCGTTTTGCCATTCTGATGGCCTTATTCAGATTGACTCTCTCAGACCTAAGGGCAGTTACCACCTAACACCAGATTTAAAAGCTGAATTTCTTGCTTTCAGCTGGGCTCCAACCTCAGTGGTCATCCATGGTTTCTGAGTTGCCCAGGCTGTGATGGCTTTTGTGACACTGACATCCTCCATACATTTTTGAATGTAGCCTGAGATAGCCTCAGCGTACTCACCGACATCTGTCATCTGATCTTTGGTGGCAGCCTCTCTGAAGACAGACCAGTCAGTACAATCAAAACAGTCCTGTAGTGCTGACATGACTCCCTCCAGCCAGACCCTCACCTGTTTCAAAAAGGGCTTTGTTCTGGTCAGCTGTGGTCTATGCACTGGTGTAAGCATCATGTGGTCAGATGAGCCAAGGTGAGGATGGCGTACTACTTTGAATGCTCCTTTAATGTTGGTATAAGCATGATCCAGTAAGTTGGCTCCCCTTGTCGCAAAGTCCAAATGTTGAGAAAAGTGAGGGAGAACTTTCTTCATGTTTGCCTGGTTAAAGTCCCCAGCAACAATGAATACTCCCTCAGGTTGAGTGGTTTGCTGATTATGGAGCTGTAGAGGATGTTTAGGGCCGCTTTTATGTCTGCATACGGGGGTATGTAAACAGCAGTTATGACTATGACAGAGGGATATTTTCAGTTCAGTTTTTGTTGGATGCTTGATTTGTGTTTGTTGCTTGCTCTTCTGTTTGCTGGTTCCGGTCTCTGACCTGGAATAAACTTCTATTTGCGCTTCAATTGCCTGCAGTCTCCTGCATTTGGGTCAACCTGCTCCACACCTTATGACACATCTGTTAAGCTTGGTCCAGCAGCATCTAAACTAAGCACAAAAAGTAAGTAAAATTTGTGTTTGGTAGATTATTTCTTTGTTGTAACAATGCTTCTTGGCAATAAATCTTATACCACTGGAAAGCCTGTTCATTTCCCTTTTTAAATGGTGCCATATTTGTTAGGAACGTGCATTTGTAGGATGAGCAGCAGAGCTGAGTATGTGGGTTGCGCCCATGAAAAATTGGCCTGACAGCTTTTTATGCTGTTGACTGTTGTTTGGTGGATTGGATGATTGAAGTCTGAAGAAACAAGACATATTGGCAATTTAACAATTTATTCGTTTAACAAACAGGAGCGTGTGGAAAACCCATACACAGCCACAACAGCCTAGCACCTCCTCCTCACGCTGGTCACCAGCCTGGTCACACACTTTGTCGCAAGTCAGCCAACGTGGTTGTGTTGGTCACTCTGGCATGAACAGCACGTCCAAGCTGATCCCACAAGTGTTCAATGGCGTTGAGGTCAGGACTGCTGGCAGGTCATTCCATCCTCTCCACCCTGAAATTCTGGAGGTAGTCTCTGATAAACCCTGTGGGGCGTTGTCATCTTGGAGGACAGAGTTCGGTCCCAGACTGTGGAGATATGGCATTGCCACTGGTTGCAGAATTTCATCTCAACCTCTCTGCATTGAGATTGCCTCTAATGATAACAAGCCTTGTTTTTCCAGTGAGGGAGATGCCATCCCACACCATCACACTGTCTCCGCCAAAAGATGTTACTCTCCGCATCTTCTCCACACTTTGACCTTATGATCCAACTGCCATAGGCACAATCTGGAGTCATCGCCAAGATAACGTTCCTCCACATGTTCAGGTTCCAGTGCACGTGTTGCTGACACCAGCGCAAACAGGCTGATGGTGAAGGGCATTCATGGCAGGCCTCCTGGAAGCCCTATGAGACCAGAAATTGACTACGTGCAATCTGTTCCAGATTGTCTGTGCAGAAAGCTGTCAGCCATATCGTCCTGCAAACCTTGACTAAAAAGAAGCTGTTTGGCACTGGCAGAGAAGATTTGGCAAATTTTTCATGGGCACAGGCCACATACTCAGGTCTGCTGGTCATCCCACAAATGCATGTGTAATTGTGGCGGCACCATTTGGGAAATAAAATTTCCAACGGTGTACGATTTATTGCCAAGAAGCATTGTTACAACAAAGAAATAATTTACCAAACACAAATTTCCTTACTTTTTGTACTTAGTTTATTATTTTCTTATGAGTAACCACTCCAGTGGTGCACAATGGGTGGTTGAAGCTTTGTGTTGAACCATCCAATTTGTCCATCATAGCCACACCAACAAAAGTTTCTTCCAATAACCAGCGTAGAGAAGCAGTAGCTTCAAACAGTTTCCATTTTTAAAAAAGTCCATCTTTAAAAACACCTTTATAAATGGAGAGAGTTTGGATAAATATCTGTAAAAAACAAAGCAGCTTCAATTGCAAGCCCACTTACTCTCCTCAGAGTGTTACACACAACATCCTTCCAAACAACAAGATTGTATTCAGTTGTGAGATATTTCTGTATGAACAGAATATGAAAAGTTGCTACTCTA